>NW_028262290.1:57630000-58255000 GCF_047370975.1 Nipponia nippon | reverse complement strand
GGCTAAGAAATTACCATAGGCTGCATTAGAGCAGACACAGTTTTAATACTTAAAAATTAGTGTACTTTATTAGCATTGGGAAGAATAAGTTTGAAGTGACCAGCACATGACTGAATATGATTAAAGACAAAAAGCTGAGCTGCACAAACCTGAAAGAGTCACCTTTATACAGCAGTGGCTGCTGCAGACCTGAGCTGCAGAGTGGGTAGGCACTTTCCAATCCAAGCAAGGCAGCGCAACTCAGAGACAGTCAGCTCCCCTCCGCCTTGCATCTACATCAGAAAGCCACGACCTTAACATGAAACTGTATGTTAAATCAGTACCCAAAAGGTGTTTTAGAATTTTCTGTTTGTGCTTGAGTATTCCCTTTCTCTCTGTTACAACTGCAGAAGATGGAGACACGCCACTGGCTCTGATCCATCCAAACCCACATGGGTCCTCTACATTCCTAACAATATTTACTGACATGTTGATGGGGCCACCCTCACTAAACACAAGAACAAAGACAAGTTACTTATTAGCCTGTGTGACAGATGGACAGAAGTCTGCTTTAACCAGCCATTCCAGATCCATTTCCACTTTTTATATGACAGCATATGTTGTTGTTATTTACTGGGAATGATCGCACAGGTTACTGGCTAACTTTACAGCAACCTGTTTTTTTTTTTCTTCCTTGGCCTAACTCTCCGACAATGCGTATTTCTATATTTAGCCCCATGGCTTAAACTGAAATAATTCTATTAGCCTAGCCATTTCCTTTGTTAAACAAAAGAAATCCAGGGATTTGTGGATTCTGCAGGTCTTCAAGCCTCACTGGCAGTCTACAGTTTCCCTGCAAGAACCTGCAGCATAACGTTGGCAAACTGCGTAAGAGGAGAGGTAGAAGCTACAAATCTTATCAGCTGCAGCCTAAGTACCTACATGGAAGCCTGGCCTCACTGAAGTCAATGACCAGCACCGTGTAGATCAACTCCAACCAAAGGGGATGTTTTTTCATCTGTTTTTTAAGTCAGTTATAAAAAAAAAATGCCATCCATTGCTGTCATGCAATATGGTAGGGGAAGTTATTTTTCCATAGTTATTCTTCACATCACCCACTCACCCGCATCACCCTTCCCTTGACTCACTCCCAAATCCAGCTACTTCCAGTTGCTGACACAATTAACCAACCATTTTTATAATACTGGTTCCATACTGGGACATTTATAGAGGCTCCTTGTTTCTAAACAGGTTTTTTTCTTGTTATTTTTTCTTATAAATTCCTCCTGTTACCTCCTGCAGTTTTTTACATGCAGACAGGACTTAGGACCCCTGGAGAGGCATTTTCCCCAAACAAATGAGTGCTCTGTATTCACATACGTCTGGGGCAGACCGAGATCACAGAACACATACATATGTGCTCCCAAAGTGCTGACGGTGAGATTCAACCTATCAAGAAATCATCATTTAAGCACAGTTTATTCTCTTAAACAAGATGCTTCCGAGTAAAACATAATGGTACCCCTGCTAGATGGAAGAGTGGCTTCAGCAGCAGAGCTTGCTTGAGAGATTTCCACCCCAGCTGGCCACTCCATTCACTGCCTGCAGATTGCTGACCCTCCCTCCTCTTACCCCACTCCAGTTGTGCCTCCACAACAGCTTGCAGGGCTGAAATCAAACTGGACGGCTGAAACCATCTGTATTAACAGTAACTCCCCCGTTATTCCCACTCAGAGGGTTAGTCTAAATCCGGACCCTTTCAGCAACCGGCTTTAAAGCACAGCGCCACAAACGGCTCTACTGGCACAGCTCCAGCAATGGTCAACCACCAACTGTCGAGTCTAAGAGAGACTGGCACAAATGGGTGAGACCTTCCCACTGAGACAACAGTGACCATTTTCTTTCCTAAATTCATGCTCAGAAATATTTCAACTGATTTGTTGCACCTGAAATGCCTTCCAGTCCAAAATAATGAGTCCAAAGCAGATAATCAGCAGGGAAAGTTACAGCTCCAATGGCTCACATTTGAGAAAGTTGCCAACAACTGAAATAGCCTTACCTAACTGAAAGCAACAGGCAACCTCAGCTACAGATGCTCAGTCTATTATAATTTGAGCATATATGTTTCCCTTTATACTAATATATATTTAATATAGTGTTATATTTTTGCATTTTTTTGCTCCTGAAGACCACTAGAAAGTGTTTTATGCAGGTGATTACTATAGCCACTTTTTATCTGAAAAGTATTCTCTCAAACTGATTGATACTAGTCACAAAAGCATATAAACTAAAGTCTTAAGCATAACCCAGAAGACTTAAGTTCTTTGTCCATACAACTTGCTTATCTTTATTAAGATGCTAAGGCCTTATGTATCATGACAGTCCAAAAAATCATCTACAAAAACGAAAGATGAAAAGTTCTATTCAAGATACAGACAGTTCCTCTAACTTCTGTTGAATGCCTACTTTTACAGCTGTTCAAAGAAAAGGGAAAGCAAGCATACAACTCTTCTTTCCTGGTTAAACCCAAACTCGAGAGGATTCTCTCCCATAAGAATTTCTTGAGACAGATTCTAAGCACAGCAGTCAATGTTCAAAGCAGGCAGCCGAAGGACAGAGCTCCACCTCCATCTGAGAAATCACAAAAACACCGATGTCCATACTTCATACAGTGAAAAACAACAGCAACTAATATAAGTCTAATACCTCAAAGTGTAAAATGAGATCGGGGGCGGGGGTGGAAGTACGTAACATTAAGGTTAACCTCCAGAAATAAAAGAGTGGAAACTGAAAACCTCTACCTCTTAGCATCAGCTTAATAGTCTTGACTATTGGCTTTCTCTTCATAACGTCGCCAGACTTAAGATATACATTTCAAGAAAATATAAGGAAAACTGTTATCTTTCTGCCATGAATTTAAATGAGAGAGGACATCACAGTCTGAATAGCATATCCCCAAAGCACCTCCTGGCTCCGCAATTTTATGTAAAATCAACTGCGGTGATTATTCATATTACTACAGAGCAGAAAACTGACACCAATATGGCTTTTGGGCTACTTCTCTGGACAACGGCCGTTTCACAGAAGAGTCTTCCCTTGAAGGTTCAGCAGAGGCACACGACAAACAAAGGGTTTATCAGACTGCATCCAAGGCATAAATCAGTTATTCAAGATGCCTCCTGCAGAAGGCAACAGAATGAAAAGAGGGCTGGACAGCAAGGGGAGGCTTCTAGTCTGAGGCGAACACAGGTACAGTGTCAGATCACACCCCAATCATCTCCAGTGTCATGTGGTAGATGAATGATTTATTTCTGAACAAAGGCATTCTGTAATAAAAGGGCCTCTCTCAGAGCTGATCTGTCACAGTTCCAGCAGAGTAGTAATGTTACCAGCATATGTGATTTTAAATACAATGTTCGTTCTTTCACAAATAGTTAAAAAAATAGCTCCCACTGTTAAATCTCTCTTTTAAAACCACAGATGGAACCACAACAAGTGAGCTTGTCCAAACTCGTTTACACTAACTCCCACTCCAAAATGCAGTCCCACAGAGGCCCCCACGACAGAGGATGTCTTTACTGTTGTTCAGCAGTTCTTTCTCTCCTCTCCAGAAACGTGCTGGAGGCAATTCAGACTCTTCCTGTTATTTTGTGCCATAACCGAACACGACATTTACATGTGATTTCTGATACAAATTCTTCATGCTGCCTCCTCTAAAGCACCCTATACCCAGAGGAACAACTTAAGGCTGAGACAGAACTGCTGTTCCTCCTCCTCAGAATGAGGACCAGAACTTAAGTTCCATGTTTTGAGGTCTATTCACACCCTGCTCTGGGAAGAAGTATTAGCACAGCAGAAATGCTGGGGAGCTATCTGGCTCTTCTGGGGAGGAAAAAAAAAAAAAAAAAGAAAAAAAGAAAAAAAGAAAGGGAAAAAGACAGATAAAAGTCTAATATTCTATTTCATAAAAGTTTGTATATTTGTATTACTGTAGTATACAAGCACTTGCCTCCATGTGCTAAGTGCAAGCTAATGAAGACTGGGTAAGTGGTTTTCATCTCAAAAAGAACTGGAATGGGCCCACTGAAAAAAAACAAAGTTAAATAGTAAAACTAAACGAATGAAGGAGAAAGTTTTTTCCAGTGTTTCCAGCTGTCACATTACATGCCATTGCTTTTACTCTATTAACTCCCAACCACAAAACAAATCATATTGGAAATTCAACTTTAAAATTGTTAAGAGAGTAAGTGGGGGAGGAAAAGGAAATTCTTGCTCTTCTAGTGGAGGATAAAAATCACAATGAATCTATGACTTGGCTCTCCAAGTGAAAGCCAGGGTTCTTCTGAAGCATACACAGTACGTTGGATTGACATGATGATTCACAATCGAACTGCAACGCACCTTTGAAATTTTAACTCACTGAAATGTAAGGAAGAGCCATTACAGTGCAAATAAACAGCCATCTTTGCAGAAAACTAGCACAGAAAAGACGTTTTATCACAGAAAAAACAGCATCTAAAACAGATACAGATGAACTCTACTATAAACTATTGTGCCACGATGAAGTCTGAGCTCTTTATGCTACAGATCTAAAACACAAACACATTTGTCTTGAGATCAGCTCTCAAACTCAAGAATAAGTTTGAATTCTGTAAGAATTAGGATATATTTGGACTTATGGTTTCCTTAGTTATCTATTATTAGCTGGAGTTTAGTTGTCAAGACAACAGTTTCCACTTCTACAAAATGCTTTAACTGTAAGCTAAATGTCACAGTCAATATCAAAAGTTCACCAGATTGGCCTTGTCTATAGCCAGGAAGGATTATCATCTCCTTAGGACAGGGTCAGACTGCCACCAGAACAATGGCACTCAAACACAAGGAGACTGGATATTTCTAAAAGATCCCATCCACCTGGCAGAAACTGAAGGATTCAAAGAGCAGTCCACCTTACACAAGATCTGCTGCCCTACTTGGCTTCTGTGTAGTACATTACTTCAATAGCCACTCCAAAGTAGAGTATGATATGTGTAACGTAACATTCATCATTCAGTGTGATGAATGTATATGTTTTAATAGAGAAATATTGGATTTTACATATCAGACATATTTTAGGATATGGCAAAAACATCCCAAAAACACCATAGTGCAATGAATTCTTATTACCAGAGAAATGGAAGTCAAAGGAACGCAGCAGTTAGGTACTGAACATATCCCATGCAGCAATGAGGGGAAAAAGGGAACATGCTCCCAGAAATTAGCTCAAGCCTTGTATCGTGAGAGAAAGTGAATGGATACCTAGACGTTTTTTTTGACTATGTGATGTAAGCATGATAGCAATAAACAATGCAACATGAGTCACACCCAAAGATCTGTAATTCACAAGGTTCCTGTACGTCCCCAAGTTACCACTGGGAAAGCCTGTCAATATGCAGTTTAGTTTTTGTAAAACCAAGTGCCTTAGGATTACATCTATTTTCCTTATACTCTATTTTTCTTTCAAAATAAGTATTTTGTATTAAAAAAAAAGACACAGTAGATCAACATAATAAAATAGTATGGATATCCTCTTTACAGTCCCAGACTCAAGACTCTTCACTGTGTAACCGTTCTCATGTATGCAGACAAAACAACACACAGCTCCTTGGAAGGCAGGTATGAAATCTGCTCCCTCTTTCCAATCATCCTCCGGTTTACATGAGCCATTGGTTGAAACAACAGCGTAACAGTCTACTCAAAGCATTTTTCCCACCCCACTGGCATTCATTCAACAGAGGAGACAGAAAAGGACAGAGGGAAGGATACTCAGGGATAACTGTGCACAGAATACTCTAAAGGATTTAGAGTCAGTTATCATTAGTCACTTCATTTTAAAGATCCATGTGACTGACTCTTTTCTTTATATATAACGTATATATACATGCATATACACTCCCCCTAGGCAGTCATCTTCTGCCTTTTATCTCTTTGCCTCTCTAAATATATGCTTAACTTTAACTTCTAGAAAGCAGCTGTACCCTAACCCCCAACCTCAAATGCAATCCTTCCCCTCTGATGGAATGCTTCATAAAGACTTACAGTATTTAGTCAGAACAGATGGGAATAAGCTACCTGAAAGTATCAATATTAGCTCTCGTTAACTCAGTTTGCAGGAAACCAGAATAGCTCACTGGCAAACAAAGAAGTGGAGAAGGAAAGGCAAGCAGAGCACAGAAGAAAAGAACATCGATGTACAAATAACCTCCTCAGTATGCCATACTGAGGGATATGTGAGGAAGGTGTCTGGCAAATTGGAAGCAGTCCTCTTGAGCAACAGGCATTTTTGTCACATTTGCATTTTCAGGGATACGAGAGTATTGTTGCCTGCATCCCTATCTTGGAACAGCTCCTCAGCTCAGTCAAGGCATCAGGCACTCGTTTGTCAGATTTAAATCTTCTGTATTAAATCTTCTGGCCTCTCCTTTTTAAGTACTATGCTTTATTTTTATCTTGCAGGTTATTTTCAACATGTGGCAAAGTAACCCCTATAACGTCTAAATGAATCATTTTGTTTGCATTAAACAGCGCCACTGATAATCTATTCAGATATGTTTCTTTTCCTTGAAGTTTCCATATTAACTTCCAACCACCGTTTGAACGCTACACATCATGAAGGAAGGTTACAGTTGCCTGGGTTTGTTGTTTTTAATTACCATTTCATATTAAGACTTAAAGAATATCTTTTTTTGGTTTTTTTAGTTAAAGTAATGGTTTCTTTCAGTATCTTTGAGAATACATTGTAAGCATCATAAAAAAATTCAAAATTCAAAATTTCAGCATTTGACATTGCACAGTTTTTTATTCCTAACAATAAAACAAAGTTCCTAGATGCTCAAAATATACTGATTCCTAAGCATGAGCAATAAGCAATATTGTCACATTGTATTAATGTCCTTCTGGTCCTGGTTTTAGAAAAGAAGAATCTTTCTTTTTGAAAGTCTGTAAGTTAACCATCTTTTTCTGTATCTGGCATAACATATAAGAAAATCACCACAGAACCATGCACACTGCTAAAATTACACTGCTAACGTTTCTCTGCCAAATAGCCACAATCAAAAGACTATCTAGCTGCTGGGATCCTTCTACACAGTCCACTAACCATAAGTTAGTAAGTGGACTTTTTTTCTTACGCACACCCCAAAACATAAAATACCAAGGTGAGCATTCCTAGAGCTTTATAGAGAGCAAATCTTGATGTGTTCAATAACTCTCCTCACATCAAGAGGACCTACATTTGCACAGACACAATATGCAATACCTTAAAACGTAAAGACATTTTTCCCCTCACAGACATGAACAGAAGTTCAAATTCGAATATATCCCACATTTTCAGTTACGAACAGAGACGTAGATATAAAAGGAGAATCTGTCTTGAGAGTAGTCAACGTGTTTTCCTGGTTATAATCTCACTTGTGAACAGTACTCTTGCCAGTGAGCACAGCCAGCCATCAACATCAGCACAGGACTCCTGCAGAGTTGGGACCAGTAAATTTGCTTTCCTGAAAATCATATATAGGAAATACTTAATTTAAGCTCAATCGTCCAGTAAGTTAAGCAGACCTGGGGAGGGAGGAAAATGATGTTTTATAAAAAATTAAAATAAAAAACCTAGAAAAGTACTGATCAGGGAAAACACACCACTGTATATCGGTTTATAAACATGTTTCCATCTCTTCCACTTTCCCTGTTTTCGTGACAACTGTTAACTTGGAGTTTGGGACACAAGGAGGCTGTTGGGGAGTTCTGGGGTTTTTTAAAATACAGAATTCAAACCACAGGACCAAACTGATCTCTTGCAGTGAAATAAGCAGTATTGTCCATTTACAGCTCACGCCTGTCCCCCTCTGCAGCTTTTAATGAAAGTGAGAGCAACGTTGGCGGCAAACAGGTGGCAAAGTTTGCCACTTTTCTGCCACCTTGGCAAGGTTTCTTGCGCTAGGAGGATGACATAAGCTCTACATCCCATACAGAGTCCAAAAGTGACCTACTCAAGAGGGCTACTTGAATACTCACAAAGTCAAATTCAGACCTGGCACCCAGGAAACCCTCAGTAAGCTAAGATTCCCAAAGTTTGTGGAAATGGATGGAAAAATAGTCTGAACAGCAGTGAGAGGAAAATTAACTTAACAGTGACAAGAAGGTCTAGAAGTCATCTTGGTGGTTCTGGATGGCAGATGGTCCTCTACACCAGCTAGTTTAATTAAACAACGTATGGAGCAAGAGCGTGCAAAGTAAGACAGGAAACGGAGTCTTGTTCCTTCCTTAAACATTTGAGATGGCATGAATCTAACAGCTGCTCATGCAAAGAGAAGAAAAAGAATAACTGAATTTTTTTGTAAAATTATTACAAGCCTCTGCAATATATCCTTCGTGTTGGGTTTTTTTTAAAGTCCTTGCTCTAGTTCATGCTGGATTTCAAACATTAATGAATTTTCATTTCCAGTTTTCTATATGCTAGCTTCATTTTAAAGGTTCTAGACCTAGGAAAACACATTTGTAAAGCTAATTAATGTATTTATATGCATTATAAGCATGTTTGGGTTTTGCATTATCCATATTATTCTACCCCATTTTATCAGTAACTTTCAATAATATGGGGTATTGTATTTGTACTATTTACCTTTTCCAAGCTATCCAAAAATAAGATGAAAAACACAAATAACATCTGTAACATTTTTTTAATTTAACATTAACAGATGAATAAACATTTTCAGACAAGTATCATCGTTAATAATTGCTCAACAATTATTCTTAATAAAAAATGCAAAAAAATAACTTCATGGTCAGCTCTTTACAGGACCATTTGACACTACAAAGGGAATACAGTGTTCATAGCATAGGCACAAAAACAGTGCAGAGGAGATTGCACAATGACACTCATGCCACTTTAATCAAACTCTAATTAATCTGATGGTTTTACATTCTGACATAGTTTTGCTGAAAACAGACATACCTAATTACAGCATGACTTGTTTATCCAGCAGCATATAAGGTTTTGACTGTAAAAGTGACGTTCACAAAACAAATGCACCCTGTAGCATGGAATTCATTTTGATATGAAAGAACTTGAAGAAAAAAAAATTACGCTGCATCAGCAATCAGACAGCTAAACAGACATTTAAAAGGTGGCTAATTGCTTCGGCAGACCTAAACAGCAAGTACTTTAAAATAAAGTGAGTGGGTTTGTGTCATCTATCATTTCTAGTGGGTCAGACTTTGATGTGGTAACTCACTATAGGTTGTTCCACTACTAAAGTTAGACATTGTGTCCATCCTTAATTGGGTATTGCCTGTTGAGCATGTTGAAATAGGTCTGTTGGCTCTTACAGCATCCAAGCCTATCACACATTCAAGCTCACAGAAGAAACTTTCAAGGCGAAGGTCAAAGACACTCTTCTTTTTCACTTATTTTCTAAGCCTTTTTTCTCTTAACTCAAGCAGCATAAAGATTCTAACATAAAACAGAAACCACTCAGCCTCAATCATAAGGACGTTCCAAAGTCAAATATTTGTGTATGTCCCTTTTTTTCCCCCCTGTTCTGAATATCCAAATACAAAGATGAGGACTTAGAACTCTGTCACTGTGAGACCCAAGCAACAGCATTCCAGAAATCACTCCAGGAAGATGCACCACCATCCTGCATCCCCTTTTTTTCTGGACAGTACGTGTTACAAAGCTATCGTAGTATACATAAACTGAATTGGAGAAGACAGTCCAATTTTATGTTAATTACTTCAGCAGGAGTCAAGCACATAATCTTCTTTTGTAACACAGCACTTTTGCATAACTGGACAGGAACATTTAATGACAGGAAAATCATATACGCATCAACACATACGAAGTGCTGGAAGAAGGAAAACACTTGGCTAATGGGAAGAAGACCTGACATAGCCAGTACTACGCCTTTCAGAACCAAAACCTCGTTTGGTTTATTATTGGCCTCAATTCAAAGTGAACAGAAACATAGAGTGGGTTCAAAATGATTAGGTTTCTGTGTAAGTCTTTTCCCATTTGAAGGAACCGTCAAACCAGGATTAGCAGCAGGTAAACAAAACCAGGAAATGAGCAGTAGGAGATACAAAAAAATACAAAAATAATGAGGACCTTGTGTAGTATCTGTACATGTAAGAAATGAAGAAAAGAAGATTAACGTTGCTATCAATCAAGTCAGACAAACCGTATTCAATAGCTGAGACCAATCAGAAAGATATCCCATCTTCTATACAGTAATATCTACTCTGACACAGTGAAACAAGTATGAAGAGGAATGAAGCAACAGAACAGAATGAAGCATCAGAACAACAGAGTTTTAGTTATCTCCCTAATCAAGTTCCAAATTTGCAGTGGCAATGCAAAGAAAGTACAGGAACTTAAAAAAAAAACCAAACCCAAAACAAATAAATGTAATTAAATAATACAAAGCAAAGCTCCCGAACAATAAGTTTTCAGTTCTTGTCAGAAATACTCCTGTGGATCTGTTTTTCATCAGAAAATCAAATGCATCAAAACAGAAATATTTCTTGTAATGTATCCTTTTGATGACAGCAATCATGAAATAAAAACTGAACTAGGCATTTTATAAGGTAGGAATTTTGCAGTATTTCATCATGTTATGACTTTTCATTCTAAATGATTTTTTCTTTTATTTTGCATGGTATCATATGAGACTACAGAAGAACATTTCAATCCAATATAAATGTAATTTTTGTGGAAAAAATGTAAAAAATGCTTTTTTTATTCTGTTTTAAAACAATCAAGTTTTGACACAGTAAGCTTTCCAGCAAGATGTAAAATCTCCTTCTCACCAAAAGCTTACTCAATGTTACTCTGACCCATCAGAGAGTCACCTCTGAGCGGACTCCTATGTTTTTATAAGATGATGTGGAAAAGATTCTTTGATTGTGTTTTATTTAACAATGGAGAGCAGCCCTGCAGCAAAAGGAATACAAAGAAAAATACATACGTTCATATCAGTGAAGAATTGTCAGCTGTTTCCCTTCTCAGAAAGTAAACTGCAGGATTCTTCACTAATTACGCGGACAACACTTACGAGAGAACATCTCAAGGAAATAAACCAGTGTTAATTACTTTAAACACATGCAACAGGTTCCAGCTACTCATGAGATAGTAACTCCTTCCCATTTGCAACAAGAGTTTGTGCCAACTTTGCTCTTTTTTGGCACTTAGTCAGAATCTTTAGAACTAAGGTTGTCTTTTTTTCATACTTTTATTTTCTTCCACTTCACCTTTACTGCACTTCTGCCCAAACACCAGCAGTTCAAAACATATGAAAAAAAGATCAAGTTTTGAAAATTCAGATCTAAGTAACAAATTTCTAGATTCAAGAGTAGTTCTTCAGAAAAGCCTTAGTCTTATTACTGCAGGTTGGACTAGACGAACTCCAGAAGGTCCCTTCTCACTTGAATTATTCTATGATTCTCTTTGTATCATTAGAAGATGAAGCAAGAGTGAGTACAGTTCACCTCTTCAATCTCTGTTTTGCCTGGACAACTCTACACTCCTCCATGGAATTGTCCTGATTTTACTTTCACCTACTTCTTCAGCTTAGAGCTGCTACTACGCCCACAAAGAAATGTTTTACACCTGTCAGAAGAGAGGCCTCTAGTGTACAGCCAAGAAACAAATTTTTTTCCATGCCTTATTTAGGATCTATTTCTCAGCCTTATTTAGGACCTGCAGAGACTACTGATTTTTTCTTGAAGTTCACTAAGTATTTTTATCTATGTCCACTAATTTTTAAACAATGACTGTCAGGTAAAATTTACCAAACTCAGTAGACAGCACTGTGTCAGCTCCAATCATACAAACAGCTGTATTCAGAAAAAGCTGCGATGGTCTCTCAATTCCCACTGAAATCCATGTGATGATGCTGCCTGTAAACTCCCTTGCAGGATATGAATGAAGATTTACTGATGGGCCCCGACTGTATAGTGGTTTGTCTGAATACACATATGCATTTTTCCACGTTAAATTCACCAGATTGCCTCAACACAGATTAATATAATTGCCATTAACATAAAACATTCTTTTCATCTAGATTTGCATTTCTCTCGTTGTTTTGCCCCCTTCTCAACTCAACTGTGACTCACAGACAGATTAGAAATCAGATCAGCCTAGAATTTGTAACACTGACTTAGCCTCTTTGGACTAAAAATAAACGGTAGATAGAATGGCTGGGAAAAAAAGATACTGATGACAGTCAGTCCTGATGTGCTCTATTTTACCACAGTAAGAACGAGCAGTATCTGAAGTTTACAGGGTTTCTCTTCCCACAGTACATTTCCACCACAACCCCTGGAGCTCTGATTTTGCATGGCCACCTGAGAATACAAATATCTAGAATGCATATGTTGAAGACATAATAAACATTTCCTGTTAAAGCAACCAAGAGAAATAATCACCTGGTTTATTCCATGTAGCTGTGTAAAATGTTTACTCTGACAATTCCAGCTCTGATTGCTGCAGGAGGAAATCCTCACACAGCTCTGTATGCTAAAATAATACCCTAAAGCAGCAGCAGCATGATTGGATTTCTACATGCATCTAAGGTCACCCAGGTCTTGCGACTAGTCTGTTGATCCCTCTGCCACCCAGACACCTGCACTGCATGGGCTCCCCGCACAGGAAGGCTGGAGCGATCTCCTAACAATGTGCTCACTCGAAATTTGGGAGTGCAACATCCTGAAGTAGATAAATAGATCAAACCCATCAAGCCACAAACTTCCTGACATTCTCCAGAACGGGCAGGTTTTTTTCTCCAGAGCACGGAGGTTTTGGTATTAATTTGAACAGGGAGGAAAGCTGGAGGCTGCTACGCAGAAACATCTAGTCAAATAAATACGTCATTAGGCTAACTAGCTACAGGATTGTCTAGCAGATGGATGACATCTTGGTTGCTAGTGGAACACTTTTCTATAGCCTTGTTTGAGGCAGACACATATGGCTCTCCCAAGCATTGATGCAAGCTCCCAGATGGACCAGATCATTGCTGACACCTTATTATAAACCCTAGAGATGAAAGAAGGGAGCACAATTTTTGAATAGCAACGTAGGACTCTGAAATATTCAGACTTCCTAAAAACCAAGTTTACAACAGAGTATCTTCTTTCTGTTGAAAGAAGCTACTTCCAACCAGGAACAGAAAACAGGAAAAAATGCTATATTGAGGATGATTACAAGAGCCTTGAGGAAACGCAAAGACCGGAAGATCCTTAATGTAAATGTATATCATAACTACATATATTATAGTTACAACTATTACAGCTCTGAGGATGCAAAAAATTATCTGCTGTGCAGCTGTTACTGACACCAAAGAGCTTCCATCTGGAATGTCTTGATTGAGGTGGAAGGGGAAAGGAAAGAGGAGGAAGCCATTTAGACATTACAGATGCATGACGTCTCTCAAATGTCTGTATCCTGAAGGACTCAAAAAAAAAAAAAAAAAAGAGAGAGAGAGAGAGAGAGAGAAAGTCTAGCTACAGGAACAACAGGAAAACTAGCAGAAATATGTGGGATATAACAGAACCAGTTGCATACAGCATTTGTTTTTTGGTAAGTGTCAGAGACACCTGAGAACATCTCAAGTACACGAGGGGACTATGGCTTATTTTACACATCAAGGTCAGAAACAGGAAAAAAATACTCAGTTGACATTTTTAGACTGTGAAAAAAGACTACCCTTAGCATCCAGTAACAATTTAACTCTTTTCGTTCACCCAAACATAAGACTGAAGGTATCAGGAAGATGACTTATTACATATTTTCTCTTCCCTCTATTATCTGCTACACCATATAAACCAAGAAAGTTACATCTCTGAGACTATTGTAACTCTGTGACAAAACTTTTCAATTTCAAAAACAAATCAACTCACTGACCCCAGGAATATGTCTGGAATTCTGTACATTCATGAGTCAGGGAGATGCTTAAGCTATAAAATCTACCTGCCTCTACTGCAGTGGCCATAAACTTAACAAGTATGTAAACGTCTTTAGCGTCAGTTAAATGTACAACAACTAATATATCGTAACTCATTTGACTCTTCTTTTTCTAAAGGGGCACTTGCGCTTTCAGTATCTTCAACCATACAATCATTTCAATGTATTGAAATCGAAGTTGCTCCCAAGTTTTCATTCACAGCTTTTAGCATGGCTTTTATCATCTTGGCCAATTAAAAGTTCACAAGAGTTTTCTTATAAGGAAAATACAACAGCCTTTGAATCATCTTAGAAAATGGAATGTTTATAAAGAAAGAGACAAGGGTATCCTTTTCCTCTTTAGAGAAATAATACAATCTCTATCTCCATCACATCACGGACCTCAACAGGAATGTCCAGGAAAAGTCTCAATTTTGTAAGGGTCTCTTAGAAGAGGAGAATTTCCCTGCATCTGCAACTCCTTCAACTGGACAGTTCCCCTTCTCTGCAATACAATTGTCTGTCTGGGAGACAAGTTCAGCTGGACAAAAACAGAAAAAAAGACAACAACTATCTCCCTTCTTTCTCAGAACCCTGAAGAATATATGCTTCATCCTTTATTTTAACCTCTCAGAATATAAAAACTTCAGGATATTCTTTCCTTTATGTAAGTCTTCCTATGCAAGACATAGGGAAGTGCAACTTGCAAACCTCTGTGGTCAGGGCTCATATGACAAAGGGTAAATTAAAGCCTTCAGGCAACAGAGGCTTTGGTTCTCCTGAGGTACTCCTTCAGATAAACTCCGGATTAAAAAGAAAGAGGAAGAGAGATATTAACTGGCATCCATGAAAGCATAATGAAACACAGCTCAGACTAGAACTAGCCAGTTTCTGGGCTGCAAGGTATTTTCCAATAGTATTAATTTGTCTCAGAGCAGACAAACACCCAAAATCTCCTCATTTCCTACCAACTGAAGGCTTCAGTCTTACCACTGTCAAACAGAATGGATTTTTTCTTAGTTTTACTCTTTAGAGGAGTGACAGTTTCAATACGTAGACACAGAGGATCACTGCAGGTCCCCAAACCGAGGTGGGTCCACATGGATTTCTTCAGTCCTTGACTTTGCCGCACACTTCTCATGCAGGCTGTCCAAGGAAAGCACGTGTTCCTAGAAACGTGGTGTCCCTGGTCACAAAGTAGGATCATTGGGAGTTTAGCTCCATGCCAAGGACCCTGAAAACACCAGGCCTCTGGCCAAAACATAGTTCACCAGGAATCAAAGAGAGGTTGCGTCTTATTTTGATTTCAATGGAAGTCTGTCAAATCTAAAATATTTGCAATGAAACATCTCAAGTTCAACGAACTCCCATTTTCTGACTAAATTACATTCACTTGAAAGTTTGCAATTAGCTCCATCTAAGATGCCTCTTAATAGCAGCATCATGAAAACTGATCAATAACAAGCGACATGGAAGAAAGTTGAGGTAAATCAAGTACAGTATAAAACGCTGAAGTTAAAACATGGTAAACATCTATGTCAAGAGGCTCTCATTCATACACAGATGGCTTCAGATCACTGTAATTTAACTTATGTTCTGAACGATGTTCTCCTTCAGATGTAAAATGACCTTTGATTGATTCAAGCTAAATATATAAGGCTGTTCTATATTCAACACAGCATTCACACACAAGTTTAACATACTTTAACGTATACATCTTGACTCGACACTTCAAGTGATTTGCTTTGGTGTCTCCATGTAGACATGATTAAAGGCTTTTATCTCCAACCTCTAACAGAGGAAAACAGGGAATGGGAAAAGGCAGAGTCTGTTGCTGGCTGCATATTCAACTGAAGAGAGAACTCATCGTTTCAAGAGACACTTTCAGAACATCTTACACATCTAACTCCCACTCTACAACCCATAGAGGCCCTCTTTCTCCTCTCTGTATTTCTTTTAATTCCTCTTGGTTTGCTATGTTTTTAGGTAATTTCAAATAAAATTAAAAAGAAACATGAACCAAATGCTTCTTAACTCATTACTGCACATTATCAGCACTAACACATACATATCAGCACTGTGATATTTCTTTCTTGAAATTTACCTACTTGCCCGGCCACCACCTATGAAAAAAAGGAGACCAATCTATGCAGGTTATTGGAGCTTTCACTGTAGAAACTTTACATTATTCCAGTTGTTTTCATCAAAAGGCTGTAAAGATCATTAGAACAGAAGAGTGATTTTCACCTACAGCTGTGAGTTAGAATCCTCATCTCTGTACCCACTGCAGGTGACTTCCTCTTGCAACTAAAGAGATGTTTATCTCCCTAATCCTTGGTACATTAATCCCTACATTAAAAAGTGATACCACCATTGTTATCAATCTAATAAGGCACTGTAAGAATAAAGATATTTGTAAAATGCTTTGATGAGAAAGCTTTGCCATAAGGTGCTAAGTAGAACAGGACAGATAAAGCACACATTTGACAAACATTGGCAGTATTTCTGTTCATCAACAGATGGTAGCTTTTTAAATTTTTTTTTTATTATTATAAGCTGTGTGAAAGTAGGCACCAAACAGTACCTGTAGTCAACATAATGCAAGCTGCCTTGCTTGGATAGATAGATCACATGTTAGGCTTCCCAATTAAATAAGGATAACTCATAATTTAGGACATTTTAAATGAAAATTGAGTACTTGCAAAAAGTTAATCTCAAATGTTCTGTTTCTGCAAACCTACTAGGAAGGTTATTAAAACAGTAAGAGGAATGTGCAAGGGTCACAAACACAGAAAACATCTGTGTTGGAAATATTCATAAAACCCCCTTTCTCTCCACTTCCACTATCCATACAAGTCTGGTGAGGAATTATAGTCAACACAAACCTTTTGTAAAACAAAACATCTACGCATGAGCTGCGCTGGCCAACAGAGACTATTAGTCAGCCCAAGTCTAGCTTTTATAGGACCAGGTGCAATCTTTAATTTAGGAGTTAGTGTATCTTATCTGCACATATTTTTACAAACGTTCAGTTTCATTTTGCATTAACGCTACTTAAGCAAAACCTACAAAACCAGTTATCCATTAAGGTGAAATTATAAGAGAAGAACACACACCAATTTGGTTTTTCACAGAAGGCGCCAGTTCAACGGCTATGGAGATTAAGTTAGGTTATTCATAAGCGTTCCTTACATCTTCTCTCCCACACCTTTTGCTATGCTCCTCAACTCTTGTGAAAATCCCAAGCAAACCATGGCAAACGTCCCCTTGAAATTCCATGTAATACAGGCCAAAATACCCTCTAGGAATTAGCATCACTCGTCTCAATAACTAATGGTTAAGCAAAAGCAGAAAAATGAAGCAATACCTTTTACACCCAATAGTTTAAGAAACACTGCTACATTTAGGCAATTACATATAGTACATCCCTACTAGATACAGGACTAACAAATTCATATTAATTCTTGCTTCATGTGTCATTAACACCTAATGGAATGTTTAAAGGTGTTTACAAGTCCAAAGTAATAATGGATCACTCTTAATTAACACAACGTAAAAACTTCACAAAAGTCTCAGTGGAAGAAGGACGTTGTTAAAGAGATTGCTTCATATCTCAGTCACAGACTGCCCCCTCCTTTCCCTCTATGAAATGGAGAACAAGTAGGTTACAGGTGTGAGAAACCAAAATAATAGGCTCAGCTACACAACATAAAAAGGTAATTAAAAAAAAGAGTCACACATTTTCCTTCTAATAATCTTTGAAATCAAGAAGAGTGGAAGTTGTGTTTAAAAAATAGAGTACTGTTTGAAAATGCTTGCAAGTACTGGATACTGAAAATTAAAGACAAAGCACAGTAGCCTCATACTGGCATATGCTAGATAACACTAGGCAGATGAGTCAACTCCTATTTTAGAATTCTGAGTAAAAATCCCCGTTTATCCAGAAAAAAATACTGTTTTCCAGTCTTGTCTCAATGTGGGAGAGATTCTAGGTTTTACTTTATTACCATTCGTTCTAACAGAAACTCTAACAGAATTTTGTACTGTCCTCTAAAATCACGACTTAAATAGATTCAGTGGTCAAAGATTACGACAGAGTCATTCAAACCTCAAGATATTTATCACACATTCAAAAAAGCACATCTTCCCTAAAAGCCAGTACATCTCCTACAGACAATTTCAGAACACAGGAACAAAATGAAATACTGAATACAGAAAGAATGGAAATCTCCAAACTTGCCTTTTACAGGCAATACCAAGTTCAATATTGTGACTACGTTTTTTCAGAAGCAGATTTATTATCAGTTTTCAACAAAAAGGGTAGCAGGGTTGTTTAGCATGGAAGAAATCAAGAGCACTGGGAGATGGAAACACAACGAAATTCCTACAGACGCTTCATCAACCTGCTCCATTCTCATGTGCAGCATTTGAGCAGGGTATCTTTTCTAGGAGATATTGTCCGCCTTTTAGAACTAATCCTAAACACACGCTAGTTTAAAAATGTAGGTACAATGTCCAATGTGTTTTCCCCGTCCTATAGACAGCTAGCAGTCAGCGTCAACACAGATAAAACTTTGCAAAGATCCCCATAAAACTGTCGAAATACACTGGTCTTTTTTTCCGCTGCAACCAGCATTAAAGTCCAATTACTTCAGTATTTTCATTTATCATCTCATCTTAGTGAAACCAAACAAAACCAAACAGGAGCATCTGGATTACAATTTAGTCCTACCCAAAAGTACACATCAAGTAGGTGCCACTATTCTAGCGAGTAAAATTCCTCTTAAAGAGGAATAGTTCTCCAAAACTGTAAGCTACACAACTGAAACTTATACTGAAAAGCAAGTTAACAAGCACACACATTTCTGAATTCAGTCATGTGCACAACCTTCCTATTAGAATTATTTTGGATAAAAAAAATATTTTCAGTCATGCCTACCAACCAAATGTCTATTTATAAATTTGTCTATATAGGACTAATGCTTTTTTGGCTGGGTAGGGGAGAGACTGAAGCCTGGGAAAAATGCTGAAAATGTTCGTGCTTTCAATGTCTGAAATAATGTTTAGTTCAAAATATAACTCAGTTGGCTTAATCAGTTTCAAGCTTTAAGACTAAACATTTGATTCAACACAAAACAATATATTCTGTTTCTAATGGCACTCTAATGAAAAAATGCCTCAGCTTGGCATATGACTAATTTTTTTTAACAGTTACCTAGCCATCAGAGAGTCTATTACACCTGCAATTCTACTTAATGTGTATCAAACCTAAGCACAGTGGCATCAGGCAGAGCCACACACCACAGGTTTACGCTGAGCATAAGTGTTCTAGCAGCAGTAGTTTATTTATCCCTGCCATGTTAACTTTAGCAGCCTTTCTGTGTGGATGCTGGCAATCACTGACTTCCATTGTCCCCTAAATTGTCTAACAACATTTTCAAATGCTGTTCAGTTTTAGCAGATAATAAAACATAAAATCACTACCATTTCTCATCCTCTTTTGGTGCTCTCCTCAAAAAGTTACCCCCCTAACTCATAATGACTTTCACAATAAAACTATATTCCTCTGAGAACACAGCTACCTCAATTTGGAGCATCCAGATTCCTGTGCCCAATGAGTTTTCAAAATCGAGGGGTAAGGATTTCTGATCAGCTTCTCTGCAAAATGCAGACATTAAAAATAAATTATGGGTGTAGATGTGTCGCCTTCCCAGCCCCTCTCCCCACCGCACGCACTTCCACCCCCAGCTTCTTTGCTGGTTTTCATGCAGATTTGTGCCAGACATTCGGCATCCTCATTAAGTGGTGTCTGGCAACCTGCCTAAGTTTTAGTGGGTTCTGGGAATGCCAATATATTAACCAGAGGACTTTTTGCATACCCTAGAAAGATTTTGTTCTAGAAAAGTCAACCATTTGGCACAAAGAAAACTTGCTTCAAATCTAAGAAAGCTCTCCATTGGCAATAAGAAGAGAAATTGCATTTAGATTCTTCTTAATTTCTGTCTCCTATCTGAAGGAAAAATTTGATGTAGAGCAAGATCATCCAAACACAGTTTAGGAGGTCAGAGTGCTGTCTGTAGTGGGATTTTAGAGAAAAGAAAGGCAGACATGAACAACACAGACACAGCACAACATCAAGAAAATGATTCATTTTCATTCCCTTGTCTCTTGTGCCCAAAATAATCTTAATCAGGAAGATTAAATTTACCCATTATTATGCTGAGTGATAATGAATGGTGATATGGGTAGTTACAAATTTACATTGCTTAACTAAACAAGAAGAAAAAGCGTTTCGTAAAATGCGTCTACATTTAACATATTCCAAATATTTTAAATGAAGGCATATGCTAGTGAAATGCATATATTAAATAAATATAGATGATGAATACAGAGACATTTTGCCAGCATGAAGTACAGAACACGCTGTAATGTTGTGATCACTCTTATTCACCTGCAAGCATTCTTTCTACTGCAGTCCCCTTACAGTTACTATTACTCAACTGACAGTCTCAGAAGTAAGCAGACAAAACTGCTGTCTAAAATAAAGAACTTAAATTTCTCTTTCAAATGCAAGGTTCAGAAGAACACAACGGAAAAAAAAAAAGGCCAATAGTTTTCCTTCACCGGAATATTCTGCCTGTGCCGCACATAGAAAAAGTTAAACCACGCTGGACAAATGCGTCGCTATTTCATTCTGAGACTGCTTCAGCGCACTTATATACCTAGTGAATCCCATTCATTTCAAGAAGTTATTCAGGCAATCTGCTATCATTTAGATATTGCTATCCATTATTATTAGAAAGTGCTTCAAACTGACATTTGCTTCAAACTCATCATCTTTGTTTGTGCAAAAAATTGCCGACTTCCTGACAGCAGCTCCAAAATGTCACGATCCCTTTATAATGACCAATTAGCACCAGAGATTTAACAAGAATCAATTAAAATCAATTCAATTTAAATGTTTTAGTGTACATATTAAAGTCTGGCAAAAATAAGATTATGTTTGGTGGGAAAGAAATTTTTAGCTATCTAGGCTGCCTTTGCTTAGATATCAACCTTCTAGGCAAGACGGCTATTCTTAAAAATAGCTGTCAACTGAGAAAAGAAAATGTATATGTATGAATCATTTCACTACAGGGTTGGATTCCCAGCAACTGATGCACCACTGTTCTGGCATCAGTGCCTTTAACGAGCAGCTGATACTAGATCGGTGCCATTGAAGAATTTCACGGTTACCACAGAACCAATCTGCACAAAAAATTCATCTCTCAACTCCTAGAAGTATTTGTATTCCGTAACTGGCAATTCACTTGCAAGGAGCTGTTTTAAGCTATTAGAAACTCCAGACAGAAAAAAAACTTTGCCAAGGCCACTCACAAATTAAATGCAACAACCATTGCTGCCAACGCAAGAGTTGGTGTGCAGGCATGCGCTTTTTAACACTTCATTTCTCTTAGAGATTATATTGAGTTAAATTACTTTTACGATGCCTTTCTAGTATTTCAATAATCATTTACTTCTTTCTGGCATATCACATCCTGAAAGTATTACAAATTATTTTAGACGGTGTCACTTAAATG
The DNA here is from genome assembly GCF_047370975.1 of Nipponia nippon. Lineage (NCBI taxonomy): Eukaryota > Metazoa > Chordata > Aves > Pelecaniformes > Threskiornithidae > Nipponia > Nipponia nippon. The sequence goes on along the minus strand of NW_028262290.1, from coordinate 58,233,466 downwards.
CAACCAGTTCTCGGTGGAAGGGCAGCAGCCATTAGACAGCGTACTGGAGGGCAGCTGTGAAAAAGAGAACTAAATTTTGGTCAAGAGAATCAGCGAGAAAACTTCTCTCCCCCCACCCCAGCCCCCCCAAAAGAGACATGGTACTTTCGCTGCACGGAAAACTAACAGCTCATCTTTTGAAGTCTCACCTTCAATATCGTATGCAGAGAAAGCAGCATTTTATCTATCAAAAATACCAAAGGCACAGGTTAGTTCTAAATTCCTAGGTTAAGCTACTGTTCAATAGTTTTAATGTTACCAAACTTAATACAGCTGTGCCTCAATCTTGAATCCCAATTTCTTTCTACTTCCACAAGTTTTCTTGTAACAAGTCTAAGATGCTGAAGACTGAATTCAAACTTCATCAGTCAAACGCTGCCTAGTGCTTGTAATGTTTCAATTAACATAAACCAATGGTCTGAAATACACTGTCTCACATGGTTAACTCATTCTGCCTTATACATTTATCATCATTTAAGCCCGCACAGGCATCTGAGTTTACTAGAGAAGACGGATATGCCTTATGTGTATGCAACAATGATCTTCACATACCTAAGAGTCAGAATTAAATATCCTGCTATAAACACAGAATACATAAAAAGATGTATTTTTACTTCTATACATAACTGCGTATAGTTGACACATTCCAATTTAAGTTCTCCTCACGCTGGTCACTTTACGTATCACAGTAACTTAACACCTGGTGCTAAAACACCAGTACAGATATAGATGTTCAGAGTACCATCGCTATTTCACCTAACATGGACAAGGGGATGTTGCTTAGACTGCTTCCCACCAGTGCACTGGTTTTCCAGCAAAACTCCCCCTCTTATTTACAGACATGAGACCATATTATTTATATTCTCATTAGTGGAACCATACACCTGTGCACCGCACACATAGTTATGCAACTCTACTCAACAGTGCATCATGTTATTTAAACAACTCCGGATGGTGGCAAAGAGTAGATTTCCCAAAATGTTACCCTAGAAATGAAATTGGAAGGCAGAATAAAAGTTTTGTCTAACCAACATACTGGGAGGGTTGAAGGATGGAAACCAAAAGACGCTTTCCAGAAAGGAACATTACCGTACTTACACAGCTTCTATGTTCTTACCTCATCTATGCCTACCGGTAATTGCCCCTGGGGCTTTCTTACCGGCAAAAACTCTCCCCCTTTTTGGCTAGCCTCAGATGTACGACGCTGAATTTCACTGCTGACAATTCACTCCTCATGTTATGTGGTGCACCTCTCCAGTCCACAAGCATTTTAATGCAAGAGGTTTTTGTTTGTAAGAACAGACAAACCTCTTAAGAGTTTTCCTTCCTGACAAGAAGATGCCCGTGTTTTAGATCAATAAACTTTTATAACACCAAAGAGTATTTTTAGTGCCATATAAAATTATTTACCAGATTTCCGTTCTCTCGCACAACCATCATTTGCTATTCAGAAAAGGTTCTGACCAATAAAGAAAAAAGTCCCACTAAAACCTTTATCATTCTAAGCGTTAAGATCTCCTAACAAAACAGGAGTTACTTTTGCATTTTGCCTGCTTCCTGTTTATTCTGTAGTGAACTTAAACCTCCGCACAACGGTGTGCTCGTCCCTTCGGCAAGCATCAAACCATCACCTCCGCGGAACTACCTACCCACCCACACGATGGAAAACCCGGCACACCGTTCAGAAATTTGGGATGCGCGTATTCAATGCAAACAATGCGGGCGGGCAGGCATCAGATACAGACAGGCAAAGCTAGACTTCTGCGATAAACTTTTTTTTTTTTTTTTTTAAAAAAAGGCACTTCATTAAATAAAATACAGGTCACTCGTGCGTGAGCCCGGTAGCCGCACCGCTGCTCCTGCTTCCCGTAAAAGTTGCCTGCTCGGCCCCGGGCGCACAGACATCCCCGCCGGGGTCCCTGCGGCGGGGCGGGCGGGACGCGGCGCAGGGCCGCTCCGCCAGCGCTGCCCGCCGAGCCGTGCCACCTCCGCCCCGAGGCGAGGTGAGCCTCCAGACGGAGCTGCGACTGTTGACTTCGGAGCAGCCGGAGAGGACGTGCCGCACGCTCCGGGCTCCCCAGCGCCCTGCCCGCCGCGGCGGCTCCCCGGCCCCGCTCGCCTCCGCCCCCCCCTGCGGAGCTCCGCGGGTCTCCCCTCCGCCCCGCCGCTCCTGCTTCTCCCCCGGCCCCGCGGCGCAGCGCGGCAGCAGCGGCGGCGGCGGGGCTCCGGGCGCCCAGGCCGCCCCCCGCTAACGGCGCTACCTGTCACCGCTGCCCCTCGCGCCGCCAACGGCCGCCCGACGCCCCCTCAGGCACCACCCTCCGCGCCGGCGGGCCACCTGGGGGCAGGTGCGGGGGGAGGCGCTCGCCCCGGCCCCCAGAGCTGCCGCCGGGGCCGGGGCACCCCCGCCGCGGGAGGGAGGGCGCCGCCGGAGCCCCCCGGCAGCCGCCGCCGCCGCCTCGTCCCTCGCACGCTCCCAGACCTTCAACTCGGGCCTCCCCGCACTTTCCCCGGCACTTTCCGCCGCGGCGACCCCCGCCCGCCCCCGGCCCCGCCGCCGCGGGCAGCCGGCCGCACGCACTCACCTCCCCCCGGCCCCCGCCGCTCGCCCCCGCGCCGGGCCGGCCTCCTCCGGAGCGGACGGGGCGCCTCGCCGCCTCCCCCTGCCTGTCTCCGGCAGCCTCTCTCCCTGCGCTGAGGCTCTGCCTGCCTCCAACTCATCCCCAGCCTCTCCGCCTCCCCCTCCTCCCCCCGCCCTGCCCGCTCCGCTGGCTGCCGCCTGTCTGCAGCGAGTCTGGCTCTGGCGGACGGGCGCGGGGGCCGCCGCCGCCGGGAGGGGGGGGGGGGGACGGGGACGAGGGGGGACGGGGACGACGGGGGAGGGGCGGCGGCGCTGCCTCCCCTCCCCGCCGCGCTGCCGGCGGCTCGGCAGCCCACACTGACACCTGCCGGGCGGCTCTGCGCGGCGGCGCCGGCACCGGCCTCCCGCCAGCGAGCGGGGAACGGCGGGGTGGAGGTGAAACGCGCGGCGAGGAGGCAGCCCCCGCCCCGCCCCGCCCCGCCCCGCCCCCGCGGCAGAGGGGCCCCCGCGGGGCAGGGCCGAGCGGGCAGCACCGGCCCGGGGGCGGCCCCTGCCTCCGCACCGCTCTCGGGGACGGGATCGGCGCGGGGGGAGCGGGGCAAAAAAAAGTACACTGTGTCCCGTGCAGAATGAGAAATTTTTTGACATTTCGAAAAATGTTGCAAGACAGGAAAACCCAGTTCTAGTCATGGCCCAGCAGGCATGAACCCAAGGCAGGCTTCTGCCCTGCCTGTGTTTACTTGCAGACAGTGTCCGTGTCAGATTCAGTAAGGTACTCCCAGCTCCAGCCGTCAAGCTTTCCCTTGCCCTGTCTCCCTCCCTCTCTGTGAATATCCTTTCGGATGCAGGGCTGTGATACGGATCATCAAGTAAATCGGCCACCTTCATCTCAGCTGTGCCCAAGCCAGCTGAGAACAAGTATAACAAGTGGAAGTTGTGATTACATGTTCAAATGTAGCAATATTTACGAACACCATTCCCACAGAGAGGAAAAAAAAAAAAAAATCCCTATTTCTGTTAATTCAGGCCCTCAGCCTCAGTCCACATTCCCACTCTGAAGACTTTTCCCTTTTTTCCCTTCCCAGTTGTACCTGTGACCCTAAGAATGCACAGAAGAAATAGCAGGGAGTAGGTAACACAGTGAATTGTAAAGGTTGCTAACTTTAAGCATGTGCACTTTCAACTCACATGCACTTCTTGCCTTGACTCACCTCTCCCTAGTTGCAAGTTGGAAGAAGATGCAAGTCTGCCTGAAGGAGCCGGGAATCTGCCAACCCAGAACTAAGAGTGCCAAGCTACGAAGATCATGGAGGTGACGGCCTGCAGTTTGTGCCGTGGGTCACCGGGTGTGATGGGAAACGGGGAACCACTGGAATGGTTCCAAAACAGAGAAACAGCCAGATCAGCAGTGAAAGATGATTTTAGCAAACGTATTTTGGATTAAGCTGCAAGGAGCCAAAGGAACATCAAACAATACAGGAAAGAAGGGCTTCCAGTAATTTGGATGATATATTGGGGCTACTTGTCCTGAAAGTTGCAAAAATCAAAAGGTCACAGGGTTAATAAATCACCATAATCAACTCTTTATAATCCATAAATTGGTATTTATAATTTATTTATCATCTGACAAATTGGGAGAACCTTGATTTCAAGTTTGCTCTATAGTCAGCCATCCAGAGTCAAGTGCTCCATTTCCAAGAGTGCCCCAGTAATCTGTATACGCTTCATAACAAATGAGTTTGACATGCTTCAGCTGTGTTCCCTTCAGTGACTTCTCAAGGAAAACAAGAAGTCATTCACTTCCATCAGAGATTCTTGCCATGTGCAGAGGAATATCCCTAACCCATGCAAAACTTTGTAAAGCATAACAAAATCACCTATCAAGTAACAAATTATTTCTATACAATACCTCTCAAGTGGAAAAATTTGCCTGGCAGCAATCCGGGATATTTTGGGCATGTCAAAGGAGGACGGCAAAGCCCAGTGAAAACGCATAGACTCATGCACATGCTCAGAAGCACTATCTGTGGATCCATGTCTGGACAGTGAAACGCAGAAAACACTCAATACTGCTGGTACACTTGTTCCTATCCAAGACATCTCTGGAAGAGACAATCTGCAACCTGCCAGAGGACAACAATTACTCAGGTATATAAATTCCTTTACCTTTCAATCACCAAAATCACCATTACAAGTTCTGTTCAGTGTCTGGCTCCCCTTACACATGTCTGAAGAATGTCAGTATTTCAGAAGCTTAAAGAGGGACAGTCTAAGAGGAGCGTTAACATTTATCCCCTGATAAAGTTACAAATCATAAGAGATCTTGGAGCTGTGTAGAGGTTTCACTCTAATGAGAATCTCAGAGAGAGTTTAGTTACATGAAGAAACTTATCTTTAACAAAAAAAAAAACCAAAACCAAAACCACACAAAAACCAAACCATCTCTTCAGTGAAAGCAATGCTTGCAGTATCACGATATTGTGTTTTCATATCCATGAGGTTGCATAGGCATCCTGATAGTTTGTCTCCTGGATAAATAAGATAAATTCTAATTTAAGGTATACGCAGATCTGTGTATGATTTTCTTTCTTTTCTTCATGCTCCTCTCTAAACGTAGTAATGATATAGTTATTATTTGGACTGTTGGGGAGGGTATTTTTTTTTTTTTTACTACTTTACCGTTCATCTGATAATAAAAATTATTTCAATGTTACTGGTAGACAGCACGGTGCTGCGTTCCTAAGGGTGTAGCTTAACAACAGGAGCAGCCACTCACCCCTGCCAGGTCTAGAACCCCAGTGCAAGAACCAAGGAAACCTGGCAGACAGGTTCTCTGCTGCCTCTGTAATCAATACGTGGCCCAAGCATGCTGTTAGATACGGCAGGAGATACACAACCTGGCGAAGCACGTGGTCTGAGTGTTTATATCCATCATCACTGGTAGGGCCCCTTCCCTGGGCTTGTTATATATGCTGTCACTGCTATCACCTCTTCCTTCCCAGTCTCACAGTCCCTGAGATGTGCCACACTGCTAGGGAGGAAGCCAGTGGAGAAAGCAAGTATTTGAACAATTAGACTGAGAGGAACAAGTTTTAGTCTGGGGACATAATAGCTGTTGGTTTTAGTTACTGGTGACTCATCTTGTTTCCCACCAGGAAGCCACAGATCAGTGTATTTCAAGTATTACTGATTCCTATTATCTGTCACGCTGTAGAGAACAAGGAGGAAGAAATTAAAAACATTCAAACTGCAGTAAGAACATAGCCAAATAACATATGGGTACATGTAATAAGCCAGTCTTACTAAACTACACATAAAAGCATGCTACAAATAAAACAACACCCAAAACTAGTTAGAAGAGTATTCGGTAGGGTTTTTTACCCAACAGATCATCCAGATTCATCTCCCATTTGTCCACCACGAGCAGATAAGCACTGCTCATAATCCTAACCTGCTGCGGTTGTGCAAAAAAAAGACTGCAACCTTACTGGCACCCTGCAGTACATAGGGACAGAAAAATCTTCAATATGCTAACTTCCAAAGGACACTACTCAGTCAAGCCCCTGGGGCGGGGGGGGGGGGGGGGCTGGGTTTGGGTGGTTTGGGCTTTTTGTTGTTGTTTTGGTTTTTTATCGTGGCAGAATCTAGTGAGGGAAGACATTACAATACAGAAAGAGGTGACAATTCTCTCTCACTAAAGCCAGTAAGTTACATTTTTTTCTCTTGGATGATGCCCAAGAAGGTCATTCCTTTCAAGGGCTTCCACTCTCCTTTCTGATTAGACTAACAAGAGTAGGTCAGGGAAGAAAATCTCTGTATTGGGCGATTTATGGAACTAATGGCAAACAATCAAATCTCTTCAAAATTCTAAAAATTAGTAACATACAAAAAACCATACCACAAACTTGCCATCATGTTTTCGCCCATTTCAAAGGAAAAAGCTCTGTCAAATATTTTAACAAAAGATTCTGAAATTTTCCAAAGTAGTTCAAGATCTTAATGCAAATTCTGATGTTTCAGTCACAGAGGGATGGAGGCCTCAGCCTGCACTGAGCTTCAGAGTAGGTGCAAGGCCTTGACACGCACCTCAATGCCCAAAGAGATGCGCGCAGATGGACTTGCAGGGCCCCTTGGGCACGCGCGCAGGGTTCCAGGACCCAGGCTGTATTTCCAACAGCGTGTTACAGTGGTGTGCAACTGTGTCGCTGCAGTGACTGCGCCGTCACAGAAAAGGACCGCTTTGTATGCCTTGTTAAGTAGGTGGTAGGTATTAAAGCAATGATGGGGGAAAGAGTATGTAAGGGCGCCAGGAAGGCAGCACAAGAGAGATTACGTATAACATTTCGCTGTTAAAAAAAAAAAAAGGCTTGGAAAGGACATGATTAGACAAAGTACTATGGAGACGACCATCATCTGAGTCCAGACTGGAACTCTCCCAGTCAGTAAGTAATCTAAGAGCTTGGGAGAGGCATGGCAAAAATCTCAGTTGGACACACATTCTCTATCTCCTGTTGAAATTTCAAAAACTGTACTGTTGGTCACTGTGACATTTCTAGAAGACAGCACCAACGCACCGGTGAATTTGGAGCTTGTAAAAAAAATGTGGATGAAAAGCTCTGGCCAATCTTACCGTCTCAGAATTTATACAACTGACACACAGCTAAGACAACTGGCACCCTCAAGACTCTCCAAACTATAATGGCAGTAACGCTCTCCTCTTTTTTCCTAAAGAGGGCCTAATGCAAAAAAACTGCACTGGGAATGAGCATAGATCAGGCTGCCAGGTCTACCTTTAGCTTCTGATAAATCAGCCAAGAAAGCCATGACGTGGAAACCCTCTGTGAGGAACCAAGAGAAATGGACTGGAATCAGATCGTATCACATAAGCTACCAAATACCACATACACTACCATAATAAAGAGAGAAATTACATTCCCTGTTAAGAGGGGCTGGATGACTGAACAGCAATCAAAATGGAGTTCTGTATCAACATCTTATTATATAGAGTCAATAATGTATGTAGCAATTAGACAATATTTGGTCATCAAATAAGAAACAAATTCTTGTCTTAACCTGGCTATTCTTCTTTTATGAAAGAACCTCAAACCATTTTTCTTGGAGTTAGCAGGTCCTTACGGATGTACCAAGTGTCTTATGAGGCAGCACAGATTGAAAGAACAGAATCCTAACCTGAAACAGAATTTTTCTTTTTGACAGCATTGCTTTGAAATAAAAATGGCAACTACAGCTCTGAATTGATTCCCTGACTTACAAGTATTTGAAATACCAAACTGTCTAGTTTGCTGAAATGTCGATAGCACTACCACATTAAAATAGAAAGATATTTAGTAACTTCCATATGCTTTCACATCCATTTATCTGCTTTACAAATTAGTCAGTAAATTTTTCAGATCAGGGAAAAAAAAAAAGCCTCCAGTATGCAGATTAATAATGACAATAAAATGCTATTTCCAGACTCTCTCACAGCACTAACGCACTTTGGATACTGCTTCAGTAATTTAGCATATGAATTAATACACAGGATGTACTCTGTTATTATCAATTTACAAACAGGTGTATTTTCTGCTTTGCAAAATAAACTCTTTGCCATATGAAAGATACAATATTCTTGCTTATAATAAAATTTCCCAAATATGCTTTCATTTTCGTTCCCAAGTCTCAGATTGATTTCTGTTGGAGGGCAAGCCTTAGTATTTCCATGATACAGATAGAGAATCTAAGTCATAAAAGAAATATGATTTGCCTTAAGAATGTACTATGAGAACAGGCAGAATTGGGAACTGATCCAAATTCTCCTGGTTTTGTCTACTGGACCACAAAGCAGCTATTCACTGCTTGTTATTCTACAATTTTTGATTTTTAAAGCACTACCAAAACACCCTTTTTCTCCAAAAAGCCAGAATGACTTTCTTAGCTACCAGGCCCATTCTACTGGTTTATGTTAGTTGTGAGGGAAGTCATTAGTTTGCAAAGCACTTTTAAATGAAAGAATTGCCAAATATTGTTGGACAAGATCCTAACTCTTTTCAGGTCCACATCAGAAATCCCACTGACTTCAGTAGGACCAGGATCAGACTCATTTTACAGACATAGACACACACAAAACCTATAGAAAAAGTATTAGATAAAGAATGCTGTGCCCATCTAGTACTCAAATGAAGCCATGACTCAAAAACCCCAAAACTTTGGACAGTCTTACATGAAAAGAGGGAAATCATATGAGAAGGATGCATAATAGAACTGATTATCAATAACAGCATCATCATCTTATGCTTAACTGCAATGGGAGAATCAGTATTACAATCTACAAGCTTCTGCCTTTTCTGTTCACTACTATAACCATTCCTATTCAGCTGCCCATACTCCTAGCTTTCAGATCCTTCCCAATAACTTGACACATCCACATGTGTTTAAAAGCTACTCTATTCTTCTTCTTTAGGGCTTCACAGAATATTTCTACCTTTCTATTTACACACTTCAAAAAAAAAAATCCCTCATTTTTTGCAATAAGGATCATCTTCACTGTGTCCCTGGTATAGTACAGAGCACCTGGTCAATGCTTAAACTTTAAAATATAATTGCCTTCATTTTAAGAACCCTACATAGCAATAAATTTCTTTTAGTTCTGCCCTCCAAATCTCCCCAAGGATAAAGCTGGAGAGCTCTGAGAAGTTCCCAGTGTCCACTTACTACAGCTACTTCTTTTCTCTGTCTCCTTCCCTCTCTCGCTTTTGGACTCCTTTTAAATTAAAGCCTTTGCATTAATGCAGCATTGAAAAATCTGGAGGCTTTACTAGGACAGAAGACAATTAAAATTAAGGCAAACAGGTTGGACAGATTACACTACTCAAATTGCATATATTGTCATATGAGTAGTAGCTGAGTGTTTTTCATGCCTAAGAGGCAATTCTACGTCACCTTCAAACATCCCAGGCTAACACTGCCCACTGAATCGGATACCTGAAATTGTCCAGAATGAGAACAAGTGGAACCTGCTGCTGACTGTATGCCTGCTCTGCTTCATCTGCTGCTGTGTCCGAATGCATTTTTTTCGTGTCTGGAAAAATATTTCTACAATTGCTTACAGAAATATCATGAATAGGACTGTTATGTTACTCCCTTCTAGCTTACTCGTTCGTCCCAAAGGGATCTTAGGAACTGCCTCTTTGCTCTTTCATGTTAAATGTATCCTAGTGACTTTTTTTATCCTCCCCACTGCTTTTGCAGGTCATCTGTAATATATTTTTAATATTGAAAATCTGCATAGCATACAGTTGTTTAATGCCTTCCATTAAAGGCTCTCAAAGCATTTTGTTGTCACTAATCAGTTCAATCTCACCAACCCAGACGTACACAGGCATTATTCCTATTCTATAGACAGGAAAACAACTACAGAGAAGGCTGAGTGGCAGAATTCATTCCTGCATTCAAACTCCAACCACTAGATCACGAACAGCTTGAAAAAAGACAAACTGTTCTCTAACGCTCAGATCTGTACGACTGTATTAACAGGAGTTCCTCCAATAACTTGCTGTCTCTTCTCTCAGATACTTCCTTAGCTACTCATTCATTTATAAGCAGGCTACCTACAGATCTTAACATACCTTACAGACACCAAGAACAGAGGCCAATATAAAAAAAAAAAAAAACCTGTTAAAAAGGATCTTTCCCAGTTATTCTAGCGTCACTATAACAAGTTGCAAGAATGCAAAATGCATAAAAAATGATAGGTTTTTACATCTTTTTCCTTTAACACACTGACTGTTCCTTTGGCTGGCATCTTCAGCACTCTTCACTGACAGCTGAACCACTTTAAACAAGATACTACTAGAAAAATATATTCAAAATTTGTGAAAAAAAAAATGCTTCTACATCTCAAAATTTTAACTCCAAAGCCCTGTATCATCATTATAGATACCATCCTAACAGGTCATTCACATATCTCTCTAGCGAGCACCGAGATGTGCCCTGTCATGTTGTGAAAATGATACCCTGATTCAGAGGTTTAACGTAATGAGATGTAAGAAAAAAAACCTGTATTTCTCTCTCATATCTAAGGAGTGAGAAAGTACTACGTTCAAGGATAGTCATCTGCAACTGATTAGAAACAGTATGTTATACACTATGTAATAGACTTTCACAAGTAAAAACGGAAATAGTTTTTCTAGGTTAGGAAACTATTTCCACAATAGGTAGTGATGCCATATACTAAAGTTTTGGTTTTGTTTGGATTGTAATCCTAACATTGAAAAACTCCTGTTGCAGATTAATGCAACTTCAGAAATTCTTCTGATACAGTATCATCATTTGCAGAAATATGAGTCAATTTACACTGTGGCATTAACTTCTATTTTTGTTCATTTTCTATTAACTACATGTTCTCTTTTCTACAGTAGTTTTCCCTTCATTGCATAGAATGGAGACTGTCCAAAGGATGAATCAGGAATACATATGGAAAGAAGCTCCCCTTGGTAGAATGCCTCACTTGTGCAGATTAACATATCGCTCTTGTTTAGTATCATATTCACTACACCACACTCTTAACAGTTGGAATTCATGAACAAATTGTCACAAGTTAAGCAAGGATGTCAAATTTACTACAAATCAGTTAATTTGCAATTATTTTATAGAAAATGTATACTCTGTCCCAGGAACTCAGGCAAAAGAAGTTGGTCTTTAACCAAGAAAGTAAGTGGCTCTGAATTAGCTTATATTGACGCGACAATAACAATTTGCACACAGGCAGTTAATGCAAAACAGCTGACTTGGAATAATTTACTTAGAATAAGGAGTTAGAGACCAAGCAGGTTATTCCTGTATGAATACTCTCAATATACATCCACTTACATTATGTCAGACAGTCTGGCAACATTTTTATAAAATACAGCCACATCTATATCTTACGCCAATCTAAGTTACATTGTTTCCAGAAAATTTCACTTCTTCAAGCTATGTCTTTCTGGCAAGATGACAAATGTGTGAAATAATCTCTTTCTTCCTTAAATTTGAGACTTTTCACCAGTGTGCATACATGGGCAAATAAATACCTGCGCATGGTTTATTTGTAGCTATACCATTCACAGCTTTTTAGCACATAACAGTCCCAAACCGTATTGCTTCAAAACGCGACAATTGTAAGGCAATAAAGCCTCTTCCTGCTCACAGGTATTAGAGCTACGTTCTTAGTGCTTATTTTTGTTTAACCTTTGTTTTTACAGTGCTATTTATTTATTTCTCTGCTCTACTCCATTTGTTATCCTGAAAGCACAAGAGATGAGCAACATCAAAACTTGAATTACATCACATGCAGCGAGGCCACGCAGAGACTTCAGAGACTCCCCGGGAAACAGACACAATGTTATCTCCAAGCCCTTTCTCCCTCTAAATATCTGCCCTTCTGCTGGGGGCAAGGCAGCAAAGAAGGTATTGTTCTGTTCAACCCCATTCCTGGCACCGCAGCCCAACAGCAGCATGGAAATCTTGGCAGGGAACAGCAGGGCTTGGAGCGTTTGAACGGTTGCACGGGGCATCCAGCCAGAGGCTGCACAGCTGCTGCTGCTGGAAGAGGCTCCAAGCCACCCTCTCACCTACTGGGCCTCTCTGGTTTCGCAGGTCGCTCGCTGATGCAGTGACGGTTGCAGCAACATCAAGGAGACCTCTCCCCACCCACAGGTCCTACTGTCAACTGGCATAGACCCTACTTGGTAGTTAACCGCAAGATGACGAGGCTAGATGATGAGTTCATCTAAAGAAGCCTCCGAGAACGTCAGAATCACATCTGCCACCAGAAATAAAACCAAAACCGCTTTGGAGTCAGTATAACTGTGACTTGTCTGTTCTTAAAGAGAATTACATGAGCATAGGAATTTATTTGTCAGTGGGCAGTCTCAGCTTTGTACCAGACATATGACTTTATATGAAATCCAGATGTCATTTAGAACAGTGTCAAAAGTCAGACTAAAATTAGTATTCATCCTATGACTTTTTTTAAAGAAAAAATATGCTCTGCGCTTAAAGAAAGAATTATAGAAATATCACAGACGCATGTATTTCTCTTAGCAATATCATTGGGTTTTCTCTTGTACAAACATATAAGCCTAAAGAATCAAGAGTGGAAATACTTTCCATGTTTCTGTTTGGATATGGCTCGTAACTCAGGATCAGTTTATGAGTCTCAGTAGTTCCCTCGGAGTACCAAGCTGTCCACCAGTAGAGTTTGATTTACATGCATGATATCTACCTACATGAAAAGTCTTGATACACTGGAAAAGACCAAGATGGGGTTTCTATGTTTATTTAGCAAACAAATGAAATTGCTTTCAATAGTCTTCGGTTTTCTTAGGCAATATTGGAACTGCCTGCACACTACTCTACTAGTCAGGGGGAAAAAAACAAAAAACATTGCTTATTTTGTTCTGAGACAGCCACCCCAAAGCTCCACCTACCACTCTACAGAGCGAGTTCACCTTCATGCCATGCTGTGCCTACCCAAATTGTAGCAGTCACCCACTTTCACTGAATAAAATGGTGCTTTATTTGCGAAGATTTAAATAAAGGTCTCTTTGTTCATGAAAGATCTCTATTCTTTTCAGCAAAAGGCATGATCTCATCATTCTGATATAATTGTCCCATTAATTGCGTGAAAGAAACTTTGCATTGCCACAGCTGAGACAGATCACTCTAGAAGGTGAATCTGGGAGTCTAGAGGGATGTTTACAATTTACCTCATCAACAGGAAGAAGAATGTGTGTCATTTAGCTATTCCCTAAGAATGAGAAAGCAAGCAAAATCAGCACGGGGCTAGGCTGACATCGAGATGCCATTCAAAGAGTAGCCAGCCCCAACAATGTCTCAGCCTCATAATAAGCCTTTTACGATCAGTTGGCTCCCAGTTGCCTTGCAAAATTCCATCTCAGAAAAGGATTAAAGATGTCTTTCAGCCAGGAACATTCAGTTGCACCTTCAGGAACACCGGTTTATTTCAATGGTTGGTGTTGATATTTTCTGCTGTGTGGTCTTCTTTAAGTTCTGCAAACACATACTATATGCAGCTTTTTGTTCAATTGCAGGTTTTGATTAAAAATTGTTTAGATTCCTAAGTCACAGCAAGACAAATTTCAGAAAGAAAATGGTATTATTATTGTTGATTTTTTTTTTTTTTAAGAAGAAAACATTGTGGTCATACAATAAATGAATTTCTCTGTTGTAATAGATATTACCACTCTTAAAACAGTTTTTGAGCTAGTCACTTTTTTCCAAGTCACTCTTCCTTCCAGAGTTCTAAACAAAGAAATGAATAAGAGATGATCAAATACAATAGCTGTATGAAAGAAAAATCCTTTCCTTCAGATGCATCCCAGTAAGTAGACTGTTTCAGCAACTTAACGCTTACTGTTGAACTGACATGAGTACTTGAGTCATTTCTAAAACAAACATCACAAGAGTTAGCTACAATAGAAACGTGTTACCCTTCAGTGCTTTGAGAGTTTCAATTTATCAAGACTGACAATCTACAGAAGCTTGATGCTGAAATAGCAGTACTGATCCGGATGCAAGGATGCTGCATTAAACACCCAGCGTGTTCTGTAAGTCCCACTAAGAAGCCTGAAGCCCTTGTAGTTATATACACTGTTCTTGGTGATTAAAGCCAGAGATTCAGGAATGCGGAGTTACAAGATTAGGCCCATACCCTAATCACTACAGAAGGCAAGACCAAGTAAACCACTATCTCCACCACAGGTCCTTCTACTTTTCTCATTCGGATGTAGTGGTGCACATCAACACTTCCTATGCCAGAACAGGTGAACAGACTCCTCACCTTCCCTCCAGCTCATACTCTTGTGGCCCTAGGACTGCAGTCCTACCCTTGTACTCCCACCACTTCCACTTGTATGTCATCTAAAAGATTGGGTTTGACTTTTTTGTTTCAAAGTTTGTGTCGGACACACCTGACTCTACAGGCATGGCTGTTGATCTCCTTTTCCTGACATGACTTCCTGGGCTTTGGGACTGAGTACAAATGTATCTTCATCTTCAAAGACGAAGATCTATTTCAGGGACCATATATTAATCTGACCTGCTAGATCTTAGGCCTATCACATTAATACAGAAAATGGACCTCATCCTATCCCTAGATAATCAAGTAGGTCAAATTCTTGGCAAGAAGAACCAAAATTTGCCTCCTTCAGATATCAATATTTACGATGTTTCACATCTTAAGATACACACATTTACTGGGCTAAGCACTGTGGAATTCTTCCTCTGCAGAGAGGAAGGACTGCCTCCCATACTAATAAGTCCTCAACTCGTGCATCTAGAAGAACAAATGCTTTAGCACACTGACCTGCATTGGCTTTGTTGCTTTAGGTGGGGCATGTGACTTATTTCTGCACTGCCTACAGATCTGTTGAAAACTGCTGCTCATAAAAAGCTAATCTCACCACAGGCTGCTTCCCTCCCTGTTTAAGAAGCAGGATTCCATCTTTTTACCGTCTTTTTCACCAGACCTGGCCAAGCGATAGCAGGCTTTTTTCTTGGATATTTGTTTTGATGTGTCAAAGTGACTAAAAGAGTATTTTGTCCAGTCAAAAAGGGACCAACCTCTGGCCAGCAAGTATTGGTGGTGCAGAGGTGCACCTCTTCATGCCTAGACTCTCTGATGCAGAGTCTTTCACACAACCAGAATCTGCCTAAGCAAGCAGTGTGGGCTTTACCCATCAAAAGCGCAACGTATGTAGTCCACTGTTCCCCAAGGCAATTACCATGCAACTCCCACATTACCAAATTAACCAAAAAGCATCTTACGACAACCTTTATGTTATCACTTCAGCATATATAAATTGGATTACTGAGGAAGCAGGTTTTCAAGTCCAGGGCATTAACAGACCACACAGTCTCTGCTGTTCCCCCTTTTATTGCAGTTAGGGGATGAGAGCATCTGGGTTGCAACCCAATCTCATGAAGTTCAGAAAAAATGGCACCTGTAGGTGGGCTGGTGTTCGGTCAAGCTGACAAAGCCATCCTCATACTTGGCATCACTGTTCCAAGCTAGCCTGCTTTCCACTCCACCCTGTCTTTCTGACCCGAACAGGCTCTAAATACTGCTCTAAGTCACATGCCTATAGAAGGGAGCAGATCAGCAGCATGGGTGACTCCTGGCTGTGGAAATGCCAGAAGCAGCTTTCCAGGTTGAGGGGTGTCTCCAAGATCCCTGGATCCCTGCCCCTGCAGCAGATATGCTTGCTTCTGCCCAAGTTTTAGAATAACCAAGGTGTCTTAAAAAACACCTCCAGCTCATAAGAGGTTACAACCTTCAGCCGCCTGTCATCACCCTTCTGCTAGAAATTATCTGCTGGAGGGGCTCTTATTACAAATGTTCCACAATCTGTTGCCTTCAAAGTGAACTAAGTTAACTTTAAAAAAAACGCCACAACAAACAAAAAAAACCCCATCTTCCTAACCTAACTCATTTTGACAGGCAAGTTAGAGAATGACAACACACACAACAAACAGATCTGAGACGATAATAATCACCAGCTGAAAAGATGGTGACAAGCAGCTCAGGGGCAGTTACCTCTTCTGCAAGCGTAGCAACATCCAGACAGTAACTTTGCCCATGACTTCATGAAACTACAATTTTGTCTTATTAAAGGCAGCTTATTTTCTATACATTGCTAGAATCAAGAAAAATTATATTAGTATGACTCATCTGTGTTGCTAAAGCTACCATCTTCTACTTACTCCACAAGCAAAACTCTTTCTGCATAGCCAAGCGTCAAAGTATCCGAAGTCTCTTCCCAAACCTTTGTTTAAAAGACATCGCAACTTCCTTACCTTCAGTAAGTTAACATTTTTCACCTGTTTGTCTCATTCTCTACTGCACCGAAATAAAAAACTGTTTTAAA
Source organism: Nipponia nippon (assembly GCF_047370975.1). Taxonomy (NCBI): domain Eukaryota; kingdom Metazoa; phylum Chordata; class Aves; order Pelecaniformes; family Threskiornithidae; genus Nipponia; species Nipponia nippon. The sequence goes on along the minus strand of NW_028262290.1, from coordinate 58,216,921 downwards.
TTATTTTTAATGTTTCAAATGCAAGCTTCATTTCAGTGTATGAATTTCTATTTCATTCTACAGTCATAAATGTGCTTTTGCAATTACACAAAATAAAATTCATCTTTCTACAAGAGACCGGATGAGAACCTCCATGACATAAGATAAGATCCATGATAACCTCCTTACTGAAGCAGTGCAGAAGTATCTTACCTAGATCCTTCCTAAGAAGGTAACTACTGTACTGCAGCAGCATAGCTGGTTTCATTTCTGGTGATGCTAGTGATTATTCTTCTTTTGAGTAATTCTGTATTATTATAGCAGTTCTGGGCAACAGCCTCAGTTCTTCTGTGGGGTTTTTTTGTTCATTTGTTTTGGAGTTTGGTGCATTTTTTTAAACTCACAAACATCTTTTCTTGTTTACAGCAGTACTGAAAATCCTAACAGACTAGTTCCTATAGGCCACACAGAGATGCCTGGAGCTACGACAGTAGTTCCTCTGAGGACTCCAGGGGTGACCACAAGGGACAGAGGTACACAGAAACTATAGAGACTATGCAAGAAATACATAGCGTATGGAAGAGGCTTTGAAATGACTTCCTAACATACACAAGCTGCCTAATACATATTGTTTGAACTCAGGAAAAGCTATGCAGGTGTGAAGGGGCAGCAAAAGAGTTTTGGGGAAGTACGTAATTTGCCTACATGAAATGGTTTATGCAACTAAATGGCAAGAGTAAGCACCAATTGTTGTTCTAGGTATGCAAATGCTTTGAAAATTTCATCCCATGAGTTAATTTACTTGATTTCTAAAAATACCAAACCTCTTAAATTACTATTCAACTACACTATAGGTTGCTAGCCTGTAAGCCAGCATTCTTTCCAGAGACAGCTTTTAAGCTCATGGTCGTGTTTTCACAATTAAAACCAGGTAAGAACCTTTATCTCATGATCTTAGGTTATGTTCACATCCTGTTCACACACATTTTGCTTTCTGTTTTGTCACAAGGACAATACATCTCAGATACTCTGTACTACCACTTCTGTCTTTTCATTTAATTCTTTTAGTTCCTTAATTCTTGTAACATTCAATCCATTTTCAGCTATTGTCAACAACTAAGTGCATCAAAATTTTCCTTTCTTCTTTTTGACTCTCTAGAGAGAAAGCTAAGGGGCTGGTGGATGTGTGAAGTTTAAAAATTTAAAACTAAAACATTAAAAGTTAATGCTGTTAGTCCATTTCCTCCATGGTTTTTCATATCAAATATGCTACATTTAGAAGAAAGACTTTTCTGAATTTCCAGTACAATCAACTATAAGAAACAAAAACAGGTTTTTAACTATATTGTAGAATTATACTCAGATAATGACAAAATATATATTTATATAATCCACATCTGTAAAATTTCTACTTGCAATAAAACTGAGATTCCACCGTACTATGGGAAATACTCCTCTGATCCTAATGCACAATTCCTGTTTATTCCATAGAAGAAACCATAAAGTACACAAGGTAGGCCTTCAAAAGGCATGACTTTGTGAGAGATGCTTATAGGTACCAACTGTTTAAATCATTAGAAAATAAACTTTAACATTTCACTAAAATTTCTTTTGTCAGGTCATCTCTAGATTCCGTTAAATGAATCTTCTGTCCTAACACTCAGCAAAACAATTTAGAAAGGAAAGCATGTTTGTTCAAGCGAGGCTTAGAACAGAACACAAAGTCCAAACATTTTTGAATTTTGGAAAGTCTACTCCACACTGTTGCCTTTATTTACACTGGAAGAGAGACAGAAAACTGTGAGGAGCTGTATCAATATCAAAGTGAGGAAGACATTTTAATACTTTGCCTTTGCCCCCAATGTTTCCCATAGAGAAAATAAATCAAGAAACCACTCCAATACCAAACACTGCAATGAAAGTTTAAAAAACCCCACAACCCAATCCTAGAAGCTCCTAAACCCTACAAGGACATACTCTCAGAGAATCAACAGGGTGACACACCCTGATTTACCTGAAAGGAAGAAAATTTTTCCTGCTCTTTGGATCTTACACATGCCAGTGGGTTAAATTATGAGCCTTCGTTGCTTTGGCATTCCCTTCCCTCTCCATGGATGCCCTGGTCTCCAAACGCTGATAGCACCCACAGGAACAAACAAACAGAAGTTCTGAGCTGATTTTCAAACAATTGCTGAAAACCTGTAAGATAAAGGTGAAGAACATCTGAACAGATTATTGAAAAAGGAAAAAAAAAAATCTGCACTATGAGGACCCAAGATATTTCTTACTGAATACAGAAACCCCACTTGCGTAGCTATCATCCTTTACTATGAACAAACTTTCAAAGACTGTTTCTCTCTAGTACTCATGAGTCATTTTCTAACATCACGTCTTTGGCGGCTTGAAGCATTTTGAAAGTGGAAAGCAAACAAAATTGCTTTTAATGCACTCATAAGAGGGTACTTCAGGTTTTTTAAAAGCCATTTTTTCTCTATCTTTTAGCTGCTAGGAGGCTTTAAATGGGACCCCTGTAGGTTTTTGTCTGTAAACCATACGAGAGCATAAAAGCTTGGAAAACTTGCAGAGATTCTGAAGCAGGTTCACACAGCTTCATTGAAACCGTGTGTGGTTTTGAAGCTCACCAGGGCTGTACTTACCAGGAACCATTTAAAATTGCCCACTTAAAAAATAGATTTAAAACTCATAAAGGATTATGATGAAAACGTAAGACTTATTTTGTAGGCTTCCAGCTTGAAAGCAAAAAATACTATTCTGTAAATAGGGAGGAATGGGTTTTCATTCTCTAAAGGTTTTTGGGTATTGTTTCTTTGAAAACACATATAGTAGCCTGAAAAAGGGATCAGAGTAACCTCTGTAAACACAGCCTGAATTAACCTGCAAACTGATTTACCTGTATCAAAAGAATCAAACTGATCAATCCATTAAACCAACACATGGTGGCTCAACTATCCTAAAAGCACTTGCAGGATTGTTACAACGGAAATGTGCCAAATCTTTCCCTGTCTTTGGAGGTGACTCTTCTCAACCCATTTCAGTACCAATCAGAATAGCCAGCAAGAAAAGGCGGCTTGGAAACCAGCAATGCCATCCATAAATACCATGAGAAATGTGAAACTACTTTCATTTATATGAAGAATCAGTCTGACTAACACTGTTATCTCGCTATCACCAATTTCTCATTTTACATTGTAAGGTTTACTAGAACTTGGTGCTGTGAAACAAAAATGGAAAAGTATTGTTTTGAATGTTAAGGGAGACATGAAAATTTTATAATGACAGGGTCTAATATGGCGTTTCTTGTACATACACAGTCATCATTGAAGCCTGTGAGAGTTCTGTGAGGAAAGATTGCCAGACTGGATTTTTACTTCAGTCAACACTGAAATTCTAGTAAGCTACCAAGAAGTTAATGGACAGAAATGAAACTGGTTTTCATATTTTCTGATAGCAAGCGGTACAATGGATGGATGATGTTTGATATTGAATTTGTTGTGGGACTGATTTTGCCACTAGCAGTTGCTTTTAGCTTTTATACTCATTACTTATAAATTTTATGCTCTCTGATAGTGAGGAATACTCCGTAGTGCTGTTGATTTCAGATTAACCATTCAATATGTCAGCAGCAGTGCAATGCCAGGGAATCAATGTAGCTGTTCACTGGGATCATAAAGAACATGGGGTTGGTCACGGGAGCTTATTTTTCCACAGTCACAACCAGCCATGGAATTAATTCCTAACTCAGGGAGGTCTATGTAACATGTCTTCTGTTAACATATAATACTCCAAAAGCTGTTGGCCTTTTTTTTCCTAGCATCCTATTTGGCTAGGAATCCACTGGCCCACATTAAGTGACCAAAATCTATAATATGTGAGCCCTAGCATAAGAGCAAGAGAGAGCAGAGATCAACAGTTTCCTAAGTCCTTGCAATAGCTGAGATTTTCAAGAGCTCCCAGGGGTACAAAGGAAAAGGTTCAAACCATGAAGAGGAAACCAAAGCATTTATCCCTGCCTATTTGGACTGGGGGGGGACAGAGGACCTGACCCCCAAATCTAATGACAAGTAACAAGATACAATGACCAGGTGCTTAAAAGACTTTATTGCCAAAGAAAGCACCAGTATACTCTGCCAACCTTGTGTGTACACCTGTAGCAATCTTCAGTGCTTCAGAAGAAGGCAGGGAGGGAAATAAGAACAGAGAAAAAACAAAACAAAACAAAACCCTACAAAATCCTTTCAGAAGCCAGGGCAGGGAAGGAGAATTCCTTCCTGGATCCTACAGGTAAGTAGCAATTCTGAAGCATGGCATTAATACAGCACAAGTGTAATGTAAACAGATACTCAAGCAGCCTCACTGTTTAAAAAGAAAAAAAAAAAAAGAAGAGGAGGGGGAGAAGTACTATTCAAAGTACTACTCGAAGTGTAAAGTCTGGAAGAGCACGGCCCATGGCTGGCATCTCAGTATTTCTTTTCCATCACTTAGACCAATTTGAAGAAAATCCCTGCAAAGAAGCTTTCATAAGATGGCATTTTTGTGATTCAGTATAGCACCAATATTCCTTTTGAGTTTTATAACTGTTCCTAGAACATTCTTGGCAATGAATTTAAACTTTTTGAAAGAGGTTGCATTTCACTGTAAATGGTTATCTGGTATTCACAACACAAAATAGCATTTGAATATTTATTGTGAGCACATTGCATTTTAGGGAGAACACACAAAGATTCTTACCACAATTATCTTGTTCCAGCTTTAATATATTAGCTGTCACCTCTTTAATGGATCTTGTGAGAAAGGAAAGTTTCTTTCTTTAACTCTCTTTTCCCCCTGAACGCAATTACCACCTCATTCAGAGCTCTTTGTGTCCACCTAATCTCTCTGATTATGTCTCTGACACCACCACAATACTACATGACTGACATACCTGACAGCTGTGACTAGTGACAGAATACTCACAATGAAAACCAGCTCTATGCAGGATGAGTATTACCTACCGCCAGCCTCATAGAACAAACATGGAAGGAAGGTAAAAAAGGGGTGGGGGCATTTCACGACTAGTCTAACCCCTACCGATTTTTCCTCCTTTTAGAGCCAAACAGCATTGACAAGCAGAGCCTCTTTGTACATACCTACCTAATGAACCAATTGTTGGATGAATACAAAAGAACGCCCATTAGTATTTTAATTTTGAATTTATAGAGTAGAAAATGCATGTTTGGAGACCTGACTTACAAGTAGGACTTGATGGATCATTTTGTCTCTCTCCAGCCCTTTTATGCTTCTCCGGGTCATAACTCCCAGCTGGTGCTCAACTGTCAGATTTAGGCAGGTGGCAATAGATGAGAGCCGGTGCGGAAAGCTATACCTGAAAATGTCATTCCCAGACAACAAGCTGCCACTGGAATCAAGCACAAACCATTTCAGAATTCAGCATTTTGAGCCATAAAGACATGAAGTAGTATTTCAAATAATTGGCTAATACAATAGCAGTAATGAATACACTAATCAGGGAAAATATTAAGGTAGAGTGCTTTACCAAGTGTCTTATACTTTAAAAATTCCAGGTTTTTAAGTGGTATTTCTACATTAAAAGCTTCATCTTGTCAGCACTGACTTCCTTTTTTTCCCCACCAAAAAAAAAAAAAAAAAAAGGACAAGAATTTTGGGAATAGGGATGAGGCAGATTTTTCTAAATATACTCAATATTTAGAACAGACAATTTAGTTGCATCTTTCTGAGCTCTTGAGCAGCTTCAGAAATTATACATTCCCAGAGTCAGAGAGAAGAGGCAGAAATCAAACTAACATTTTCAGATTGGAACATCTACAGGTCTACAGCCAAAATGTGCCACTCAGGCATCCAGTTTTCAGAGACAATCAGATAATATTTACAGAAAGTTAATCTAAGTGCTTTATATCCATCTGATTTTACATCTAAAAACTGCTCATGTAAGAGTTTCCTCAGACAATTATATAGCAAAAATAAAACATGTGAGCTTGAAGGATATGCTTAGGAAAGCTTAGTGGCCAAACAGCATGTTATTGAAAGCTGAGTTGTTCATTTTCTGTCTTAACTTTCTTATGCTGTGAGTAAAGTGTTCATGCTGTTACTATAGATTCAGCACAACACTACATTAAGTTCGAAAAGGTTTAAGGAGCAGTTTAAGTAAGTGAATAAAATGTTTAAAGAAAACCCTCTTTTTAATCCCTCATGTTCCAGCTTGCAATAGTTGTTTATTCTGTACTTTAAATTACCACTGCCTAGGAACCTGTAACGCAGATTCCATGTTACATGATGTATCAGTGAACTAATGCAGTGTTGTAAAGAAAAAAAATCATTGATGTTAATAAGCAAATTGAGAAAGATCTCTTCTACTGTTAATGCCAACTCAAATTTTCAAATGGGAAGCTAGAATTAGTATTCTACTTAACTGGTAAATTTGGTGAGAAAATTGGTATGATGCAAACATTGCCACTTAAAAGATTACTTACAGTCATCTTTCTTACTGAATATGAGGCATCACTGCAGGCAGGTGGATTCTTCACACAAATATTTCATGTCTGTCTTAATCATTATAAGACATGCATACTCTTCATCTCTGCTACACAATGAAAGCAGTAAGGCATGAACTTCTATTATCTAGTTTTGGGGGGAAAAAAAGTCAGAACAAGATAGCTGTGAATAAGAGTCAGGATATTCAATTACAGTCCCAGGGACAACTACCTGATCTTATGTCAAATACCCACTCTTTCATCAGCTTTCCAAGGACTTTTGTTCCCATAATGCCTTTTCTCATTTCCAAAGATGCTACAATATAGAAAGCTAACATACTCCTCGTATATAAGATACATTACCTACTAACCTCATAGTGAACTCTGATAGTCCTGTAGTCCCCCAACTCCTCCACAAATCATAGGAGCAAGAATACACCAGCATTTCACCTCACTGGCATTCCTACCACAGAAATGCCCGAAAGTCTTTAGTACTCTACTTCAAAAAGCCACCACTGCCCTCAGTAACTCACTTTATACAACAAAAAAACCCTCACAAAATTCTCTTTACCATTTTAACCTTTTATATGATGAAAATAATTTTCTAGACAGCCAGGCCTTGATATGCACCTTTACTAGGTTTTCTGAACGCTAATTAGTTTCAGATGCCAGGGCAACAATCTCCAAAACACAGTGAAGCACGTGTACGGAATGTATTATAACTCCATTTGTAGTCAATGATGTGAAAACTCTACAAAGCTGTTGAATAATTATGATTACTAATATCCCAATTAAGTTGAGCAGGTACAAAGACATCCTCAATGTTAGACAATTAATGAATTTTTAAAAATAAATTATTTCTGAATTTTCTCTCTGACTGGTCTTAAAACCAACAAGTAAGATTACTATAATTAAAGAGACATCGCTTGGGGGTTTTTTGTTTCGTTTGGGTTTTTTTTAAGTTTGCCTGCTTGGGATGTTTGAGCCAGTCTTCCCAGTCTGAGACAAAAGGATTGCATCCAACAACAGGAGAAAATTGAAAAAAGTTTCAAAACCGACAATGGCCAAAATAAGATAATTATACCCAAAGCTGATTCTGATTCTTTTATCAAAAGTATCATGGTTTAAACTCTTAATCCAATTTGCAGTCTTTGAGAATTGTTCTATTCTTCCATATCCCTAAAAGATGTAGAGACGGGGATCTGGGCTTCTTCATAGTAAGCACTGGACAACTCAAAGCAAGATCATCTTGACTACAAAAGTTTACTACATGCATAAGGCAACCACAGGGAAAGGAAGCAGTCTCATTTTATGGACTAGGAATGTTTGAAGTGACTTTCTCAAGACTTTTGAAGTCCCACCAATGTCCTCACTTTGCAAGTAAAAATACATTGGCTATGTTCCAGCTCTTGCACCTTCATTACTGGGGAAAAATTTCACCCAGAACTGATGAATCAGCTGTCTATGAAAGACTTGGGCTTCCTTTCCTCTTCCTCACCTTCTCTGCCGCACACAAAAAAATTTAAAAAAAAAAAAAATCTGTCTTCAAGTTTGCATTGCACACACTAGAGCATATCTTTTCCTAGAGATAATTTGCTTTACCCATATATGACAAGGCCCGTGTCTAGAGATGATGAATTTGCCAATACGTCCAATGGCTGTTGTAACCATACCAAAATAGTATGGGGGTACTTAAATTGGAGGAAAAAAAAAAAAAAAAAAAAAAAGAAAGAAGTCATGCACAACTTATTCTTCAGCAGGTAGGTTATTTACACATCATGTAGTACTAATAGAAACTTCTGTTAGATATTTGTGAAACAAGAGCCTAAGGAGTAGAACAGCTAGAATACTGGAAGATTACCTATCCTTCTCCCATCACCTGGAATCACTTTGTCTTATGAATACAAGTATAGCCATATAATTCAAACAGCCAAAACAACTACTGGGACAAGTGCCCTAGGGATGTTCTCCAGCACAGAGACTGGTCATGGAGCTACCAGCCTGTAGATTCCTCTTCACACTGCAAAGAAAATCATTGTTACTAGAAGTGAATCAAGCAAAATGGGCTGCAAATAGATGCCAAAATATTTAGCATCACCTGCAAACCAGGATCCCCTTGGATGACGAGGGCAGGTCATTTGCTCATACTTGTTCTTCAAAATGTGCTTCACCCATATATATATATATATATATACACACACACATTTACACACACACACACAAGCACAGTTCAGCAGAGAGTATCCATAGCAGCACATTCTGCGCCCTTTTCCTCCACTTAGGTCCAATCCAGATGGCAACATAGGAAAGAATGTATAACCATTCCTCCCAGTTCTTCTCATCTCAAGAATTCAAGAAAAGCCCATAACAGAAGTGTGAACAGGGACCCAGACAGCAGCCCTATCATAGGAACAGCACACAAAGGCAATTCTGAATTCAGACCAAATAAACAATTATCTAAAATGAGGGTTTCTTATTGCAATTCAAAGGTGCTGTTTTACAAAGACCACTATTTAGGGGGAAATTCTCTGTCACAACACTGACAGCCATTTCAGCTCTTTAGGCACAGACGAACAAGGCACCTTTTTAAAGCAGCTTGTCTTATTAATATAGAAGGAAGAGAGGCTGGTCCAGCATCAGGCATGAAGGTTTAATTCTGTAAGATTGAAATTTAGAGGTAAAATAATCTGGAATAAACTGATATCACAATCAATCTTTGACAAAAATTTTGGATGTGTTCTAAAGAGTTATTTTATCCCTAAGGAAACCAGTGTTATGAAGAATCTTACCACAGGAAGGACTGTCATCTAACCTTGTGGAAACAACTACTAAAAACGTCCCAATGGATAGTAAAAGGTACAAAATCACATAACTCTTATTAACAGATAGCGATCCTTCCTCCTCAGTGATCCAGTTTCCTTATTAACAAAGTCATCGAAAGACAATTTCTACTGAGAAACCAAGGTCCTTGAGAAAAAGATAAAGGTTAATCAATCCCTCCAGAAACTGGTTTGGAAAAGACTACCATGAAGTTGAGCATGTAAGACTAAACTGCAGAGCTTATTAAAACATCAGGTTTAAGTGGATGGTCAAGAATAGCTGCTAGAGCAGTAAACGTATAGTGAACATGACTTCCATGAACAACAAATCACAAGCCTTCTCTTCAATAAATATGACTTCAGGTACATTAACATGTAACATGAAACAACAGAAAAGAATCTATAGAACAGCTGGAGCTATTCACCATACTACCTGCATCTGAGAAGGATTATTCTAGACAAGCAAGAGGCAAGGACAACTTTAGAACAGAGGGCAGCTGGAAGTTATTCAACTAGGAAATGCAAAGGCTTTGAAGATAGTGACACTGAGCTCGGTCTTTTTTCCGGCTCAGCAAGAGGCTTCTGATTGTGCTTCTAAAACTGAACAAACATAGGCTTTTGGACACTAAGGCCTTTCTCAAATGAAGCAGCCAAGCCTGTTGAGGTAAGGCAGCAGACTGAAGATTCCCTCCGTTCCAATTCTGTATTCAGGAGAAGTACACAGGCATGAACTAGGGAAGCATGCAAGTAACATCTGGCAGAGAGAGGGCAAGAGGAACATGGTCACAGTATTCAGCAGACAGGAGCTTATGTGTTGATGGAAGAGTAAGGAGGTGGCAAGTCTTCTGTTTAGAAGTCTAGTTTAATTTCTTTTAGCAAATCTTCCCCTCCTTGTTTCCAGACTGCTGAGAAACGAGGTTTTATGAAGAAACAGCAGCTTTAGTATACTTTGACATAATACTAGTGGCGTGTATCAAAGGCAATGCACTGAGTACTTCAGGTTTTTCCTCCCAATTTTTTTCAAATTTCAGTTGTTTGAAAATGCAGTTAAACAAACAATCTCATATTGAAAGGAATTTCACTCACACTTCTACCAACCTCCTTTCTACCACAAAAGGAATAATGTACATAAGCTATGATGGAATTATGCTGTCAAAAAGCTACATTTCTAGCTTAGGGCAACTCCAGACATACAGCTCCATGCTACAGAAATAAAATAGCAGACAGAGCCAAAGGGTACAAAGGACATGGTAACAATGGGTAAGCTAATTGCGGAACTGTTGTTCATGGAATCCTACAATGTAAGAACTGGAGAGCACTCAACAAAATTAGGAAGAAGCCAGTTTAGCACACAAAAAACAGCTTTTGTTAGAAGAGCACACAGTGAACTTTTAGAGCTTGCTGCCACATGAAGCTGTGGAAACAAAGTGTCAAAAGGGTTCAAAAAGTTAAACAGATAAATTCACAAACAGGTACATAAATGGAAAAAAAATGGATAGGTGGGAATCTGCCTCCCATCCCTAATCCAATGACTGCAGATGCTGAGGAAATGCAAGTGAAGTGAACCAAAGGCAGCAGCCAGGCTCATGTCATCTCTCAAAGCAACATCTTTCTCACCACTGTTAGAGGCAGAATACTGAGTCAGATGCATCGTTCTTGGAGGGCTGAAGACAGTATTGCTCATGTTTCATTTATACTGTTTTCACATTTTCAGTTAAAACAACGCTTATGCCTGCCACTGAACTGTGTAAAAAGTTAGGGGCTGATTGTTAAATCATCAGTCTGGTCCCAGCTTTACCAGATGGAGACATGATATTAACAGGTCAGCTTCTGTACTGCCATCCCTCCCCCTGTTCCCCAAAGCCCCCCAAAAAACTAGCATTGCCTAAGAGCAGGCAGCTTGATCCTTTACCTACAGCAAGGAATCCTCTAACCAAAGACAGAAATCAGGTAGAATCAACTGTTAACACATAGATTTTATTTCTGTATTTACAATGCTTAAAAATAAAATATATCAGTATCTAGCTATTCCTAATAAATGCAAAAATAGAAAACTTCCCTTTTCAACAAAAGTGCAGAAACATAAATTAGAACATGATAAATTTAAAACATACAATGTTACTTCTCAGTGTTTTTACTATGAAAACAGATTTGTAAAACAAGCACCATAATTCATCTTACAGAAGACTTTCCATCAAAGCAGCATCACAGGGCTCAACAAGTAGGACGTTAGTACAGAAATGTAGTAGCAAATCTTTGAATATTTTAAATGGCATAAACTATTATAAATGATTATAAACAGTTATAAAACTGTTCTGACTATATTTTTGCAATAGCTTTACCACATAGCCGAATATTAACTGAGCCATATTTGGTCGTCAGCACAACGAAGAGACCTTCAAATTTTCCTTCTGCCTTTGGCTTGAACTGGACTGGCACATTGATGTAATGATGAGATCTGTAAAAAATCAATTATGTGCATATTCATTGTTAATAAACGAATAAATCCTACCAGACAGAGAAATTCTTGTCTAGTTTTGATTTTTACCAAAATAGGATATTGGATGTGCAGTGGAGCATCAAGTTTATTTTTATAGATTTGATGATCTATTATTCTTCTGAGGGACTTTGATTGTAAAGGCCATTCTTTCCTACTGATTATACAAAGTACTACAATACTTTATTGCTGGTAGTTTACCTAGATAAATTCAGTCTGTCTCTTTGCAATAATGCTGACAGTGCATAAACTGTATTTAAAGAAAAGTTACTACATTTCTTCCCTTCAGAATTCACATAACAAGTACACTAAAATTTCCAATTCTTTTGGAAATTCCACCAATTTGAAGCTAGTAAAACAATTTCAATTCCTTCTAATTGCCTCCACATTAAGAAATATTTTGCTGAATCATTGCAAGTCAATATACTCATCCTCAAACAGTGTTTTAAAGATTTTACTTTACACCTTTTTAGGTTATATAGTTCCTCTTCTATTCAGATTGCATAAAAATATACTAATGTAACGGGTGGCTATCTTAATTTTCAAAAGCCTAGAGTGAACATTTTAAAAAATGTAAGCTATACAAGCAATAAGCTGGAAATGCTGAGTGGGAACCTACTGGGTTCCATGGCATTCAACAGAAATATCCAGCACTAACAGACGGGTAACGGTAAAAGGCACATATTGGAATAAGGAAAAATGAACAGCATCACATAGTAAGACAAAGAAAGAAAAGACGGCTTTGTTTTCTTTTATTGTAGCTTCAGTTTTCTCCTGTTAACAGTATTTAACATTATTCAACGTCCTCTGGCATGTGCTTATTTTCCCTATTTTTTCTTATTTTATTCTTACCTCTTCATATTCATTTCCTCTGCACTAATCCAACCTATCATAATCAGTCTGTGCTCTTACCGTTCTACATTTGGAAATCATAATATTGGCCCTACATGTAAGCCTGATCACAGCCTCATTTGTTTAGTATCATCCTTAGTGCTAAAACAGTTACACTAGCAGGTGTTTTTGTTGTTGTTTGTTTGTTTGTTTTTAAAACAGATCCTGGTCAATCACATACCTTAATCGTATACAGTTTCAGAATAAAGACTGGTATGCTACTGTATTTTTTTAATTGGGTTAATACAAAAACAAAGCACTAATTATGTAGTACTAGGCTACAATCAACAATAAAGCAAAGGAGTACAGCCAGATCAGGGTTTCATGTCTCATACTTGATGGCTGAGTGTTGTGTAACAAACCTGGTACGCTCTGTCTCTTTATCCATCTATAATATATGGGATGAAGATATTTACTCAGCTTTAGTTTTAAAAATCCATTTTATAAATGCAGAACATCAGTGTGACCATTTAATCTCTAACAGATGCATTATATCAGAAAACACAAATTTTAGTAAGAATAGAGTCTGAAGCTGCATACAACCAGGCCACCTGAGAATTTACAAAAATAAAGGTAAATTCAGTAGAAAGTCAGGAGGGATGCACAAGTCTGTATCATCATCTCCAAAATAATATATGTATGCTTCCTTACATATCCTAACACTTACTCAAAAAGAACAATATAATCAAACTTATACTATCAAAAACTTAACAGTAAGTTATGTATCACTCTCTTAAAGAGACGGCAACACCTGGCCATCAAATATTAATTTCCAGAATACATACTACCTGACCTCAGTGATACTGAGGCAAAGCACAGTTTCTTAGCATATGACAGCTATACTCAGTTCCATTTGACCTCTAAATTCAGGTGTCCATTTGGGTGGTGCTATACACATCATCATTCCTCTCTAAAAGAAGAATTAGTCAGACATTACTTAGAGTTTGGTTTGTAGCAGTCAGTTGATTTCTCACAATCGGGATAAGGCTCAACACACTTGAATTCTTATGCTTCCTAATCCAAAAGGAAAGATGCTATTTTCATTTTCTTCAACTAACAAAATGGGAACGTTCAGACTCCAGCTACTACACAGCATAAACCTTCTTAGAAATGAAGCAACCTGGAGGATTTTTCTGAAGTACAGTAGCAAGAAACAAGAACAATAGTGTCAGGACAACCACAATTCCCCTGCAATTAACTGTTTTTTTCTTAACAAAAAACTTTACTTAACTTCAAACTTTTCACTACGCCGGCAACTCAATTAGTCTATGAATACTATATGACCTTTACAGGTTGTTGCAACAATTTCAAGTGCTATTTCTGAGAAGTCAGTTATGTCTGAAGCCTACTTCACAGACAAATACTGTAGCCTTCTAAACACAATAGCAGCAATAGGTAAGTTTAAAAGGAACAGTATGGGTAAGCTGCATCTAAGCCATAGTAACCAGATCTATCATCAATGAATAGTGACTCCTGACACCCAGAATGCTGGCTACTGGAAACAAAAATAATTCGTCAAGCAAAAAACAGTTTTACTTTTTACTAATATCTGAAATATATACTACCCTGTCATCAACTTATTTCAGATGGCTTCTGAAGGCAATACAATAGAAATGCCTTAGTTTTCAAACTTTTTTTAGGTAGGCATAACCTGGTAGTCCTTCCAGAAACAGAACTTAGCCAAAGGTTTTTAAAAAAGTCAAGTATTTTTTAATGTTTCATCCATATCTTTCTATCACTTAGGAGTAATCTTGTTAAACGTATTCTCTCTGCAGTAAAAAAAAATTCTACTCTGTCAACAAATAGAACTCCTCTTTTGAATGCAAATTCCAGACAGAATTCCTTCCCACCCATTCTTTGCAGGGCTTACAATATTAGCTATATGACATCTCTGTGGTTAAAAAACAAGATACACGCTTTAAGATATTTGGTGAAGATTATTAGAATTCCTTTTTTTTTTTTTTTGTTGCTGCAATTCTGGTTGCAAGATACTGTGTTTGGATAAAGCTCATTATTATTTTCAACTGAGCAAAGTGTGGTAAAGGAACCAGCAGCGCTACATATTGGTACTTGTGATCACATAACCAATTGAACAAGAACTGGTAAGCCACTATACCAACTTCTGAAGGTCAGACTCTTGATACTAAGTACAAAAACAAACTTGCAATTCCATTATCTAAACTTGAAACTTGATTACACAGGATTGCTTTCAAATTTGGCCCTCAAAGTGAAGAGCACACAACAGACCATGCTTACTACATGACACTTTTTTGGTCCAAAAACACAGGTAGGTGGTACTTTCTATTTTTACACTCTTATTTACAGACTAATAGTCCAAGTTCCTGCAAACAGTTTTCTTATCCAATTACTTTTGGACATTACTTTGTAAGGTGTCCGGTTAACCTAGTTTGGATGGAAAGAGTTAACATTGGCTTTCTTCAAACTCTCCTTGATGCTGTTCTCAAATAAAAGCCATTTAAAGAAGTTCTTTTAACACTTTTTTTAAAGTATCTATCCAAATCAAGTAATTCTTCTGTGCTTTATGCTCTTAAATGGGAGAGCTTCCTCAGAGAGCTATGTTAACTTCAGGTAAATGAATTTTTAAAAAGCTAGGAAAGGCCAGTATTTACAACTGGATCAAAACCAGCCAAAGTTACTAGAAAAAAAAGGGTGTAGAATGTTATTAGAAAGTGCAGTATATTCAGTCGATAACCTTTAGAAATAGTAGACTGAATTTTAAACTTGTTAACTCTACTTTGGATAAAAGCAATAGGAGTTTATCATCTCTCACAGAACATATACCAAATAGCTTTTACAGCATTCCTCAAGAATATTTTTGAAATATCTGAGGGTCTTCCAGTGAAGTTACTCATCTTTTTTTCCAGGGACAATCAAGTCATCCTGTCCTTTGTCTGCAGCTGTACTGCCTCAGACAGATCTAGCTAATCATCTCTATTTGGATAGATTTTATCTTGGTCACTGCCTCCATAAAAAAACCCTTCTGTGCCATCTGATGGGACATATTTAATAAAGAGATGCCAGTTAAATAGAAACACTGGAACACATGCCTAAGTGGAGTTATAACACTTGGCACTGAAAAGCAGACTTAAGAATACCTTGAATACCTGTGGCTACGACCACCACAGCCCTGTCTTTATAATAAATGCTAAGTATCATTGGCAGACACAAAACTAGATTAGGAGCCAGAGTATCTAGTTCCATTTATGATTTTGCTCCAGCTTCTGTTCTGTATATACTTGGTTTCCCCGTCTGTAAAACGGGGACCTGTTTAAACACCGAGAATGTATGCTGTATGACTTCTAATGAAATGGTTGCATTTCTGTCTTCCTGACAATCTCTCTGTTACAGATGAGCACATGAGATGCCATACTTCTTGAAGAGATGACTAATAGGACTGTCAAAGACTTGTTGTAATGAACTCTAAAGATGACTGGGTTTATTTTGAGGGATTGTTATCACCAACTGGAAAATTCCTTTTATGCAGGTAATATGCTGAAATACTTGGTATGACCAGGCAATTCCACTGGCTGCTCAAACCTTGTATTTGCAGAGAATCTTTGATGCAGCTCTGCAGGTTTGTCAAATTAGAAGCATGATGAAGGCAATTTGCTTGGTCTGTTGTGCAGAAAATACAAATGGAAGGAATGACTTGATTGTGCACAGCATGCCAAATGGTTAAATGAAGCATTAGGCTTAGCATTAAAAGCAGCAGCACTGTTAGAAACAATTTGCAGGGAAGAAATTGGCAGATGCAGAAATAACTGTGTGGGCTCATTCTGCTTCTAACCAAGATTACAGAGTAGAGCTTAGCAAAAAAAAAAAAAAAAAAAAAAAAAAAGCTTTTAACTAGACAGCCAGAATGTTGGATATTTATATCTACATTTTAGCACTATACATATAGAGAAGATATTTATCTTACTGAATTACTTGTTTAATTTTTTTGTTAGGAGAGAATGTTATCATATGCATTACTCACCTTAAAGAGTATTTCGAGTGCTTGATGTAGAAAGGCTCTTTGGGACTTACAAATTTCAGCTGTAATTTAATACAAAATGCTTAGAAGTGCACTATATCTAAGCCTATCATATTCAATTTATGACATGCTTAAGATAATTCAGGTCACTTACAAATAGAGCTTTACACACACCCAGGGTTTAAAGATAAAGCATGCCCACATTTGTGCATAGTAAGAAAAATTCACATCTCAATATTTTAATGAGGTTAAAAAATAAAATAAATAAATCAGGATAATAACAAATCTATGCAAACTATAATATACTATTTTTGCAGTTGCAAATATATTACAAATACACTCTGATTCAGTCAGACAAAAGAAAAGAGAAAAATTACAGGAGAGCAAAATTCTTCAAATATAATACTGATTTTGAAACTAACAAACTAAGACTTGTACTATTGCAATCTTCTGTCAAGAGTAAAAAAAAAAAACCAGTGCAGTTGAACTGTTGGAAGGACTTATGAAAATGTATTTAAAATAAAGTCTGTCAAACTTACCAACTGTGTTGTAAAGGAATTATTCCGCAAGTTGACCTTTAATGTGCATGATTCCCCAACTCTAGTTGGAGGAAAAGTGTACAGGTCTTCTGGTGCATATACCCCTCGAGTTATCTCATTTTGTCTGATTTGAAAAAGGGATTCAAGATATTAAGATTTCCTACTGATATGGTCTGGATATATTAATTGCATACTTCAAGACAACAGGTGTATTTTCTGAGACTAAATCAGGAAAAATGGAAAGATCCTGAAGGCATCAACTCTCTCACCTTAAATTTCATAGGCAATACATTTTAGCCAGAAAGAATAATGGAAGCATCACTGTGGCATAATTATACATACATTTACTTAGACACACTTTCACAATCTGAATTTTTCCCCCATGTTTTACTAGAGAACTAGACTCTTCTCAGAGATGCCATGTTTAACCACAACATTTTACTCCCCTGTCATATTCACATCATCCCATAGTAAAAGAACTGGAAATCAACTTAAGACTGAAGAACAGCGAGGATAAGACATGCAGCGCAGTGGTCTTCTCACAACTGACTTTACACTTCTATGGAGTCTCTGAACAGGGAGTATACAAAAAGTATACACAAGATTCTACTGCTGATACCAGTTCATTAACAACAGCAGATCACGGTTAGGCAACTTAGAAACCCAGCTGAAAAGAAAGAACATAGAAGACTGAACAATACAAAGCCATTAAAAGGTTTGGCAAGTCTGTTTTTTGCAGCTGTTTACTCTTTAATGTAGAATCATAGGATAATTCAGGTCAGAAGAGACTCAGGTGGTCTCTAGTTCAACCTCTTGCTGCTCCCATCAGGGTCAGCTGTGAGGTCAGACCAGGCCACTCAGGGCTTTGTCCAGTCAGATCATGAAAACCTTCAAGGACAGAGACTGCACAGCCTCTCTGTGCAGCCTGTTCTACCACATAGCTGTCCTAATGGTAAAAAAGGTTTTGGTTGTGGGGTTGGGTTCCCCCCCCCACCCCCTTTTACCGAGTTTCAGACTCTCTCATTTCAAGTTTTGTCCATACATACCCTGCTTTAATTGTACGTGCTTCAGAGTAAACCTTCATTTCTGGTATAACTGGAAGCTCAGTTTTTGGAAGGGCACTTGCAGAAGCTTTCACAACTGAAGTTTCATTTTCTGTTTTAGTACCCTATTGGCAAAAATAGAGAAGCCTTTAAACTTTGCCTTACCCAATCCAAGACTTTTTATTTAAAGTATAATCTTTCAGGAACAGTAGAGTCTGGATGATTGAGACAGAAGCAATGATTTAGGAGGAACACTTTAACAGGCTTGTGTGTCTTATGAATACTTTGTTACAAGCCAGCTTACAACACACTAGCAGTGCAGGTGGAATCTCGAGAAGGCTGCTAGCAACGAAGATTCTACTAAAAGCCAAAACAGAAAAACAATTCCTCTGCAGATATTCTGCCCATATGCCTCAAGAACAGCAGTTGGCTAAACAACTGCTCAGAATGAAGGAAGGCGTAAGTCATCATTATAGTTTGAATTCTCACAAGAGCAAAAAGCTTTGTAATAATTTTGTGTTATGAACAATATATCCTTCTCAGAGAAAGGTCTCTCCAGTGAAACAGAATCTGATAATGCATTACATGGTAATTGTTACATTCAGAAATTAGGCCAAAATATTAAGCATTGTCATTGTCAGACCCCCATTCAGTGTACTCTAACAGAAGGAGACCAGACTTTGTCAGATAGTTTCAAATTCTGCATTGTTTAACAAATCTAGCCAGATACTGTTTGGAACCCCCTGGGTCACAACATCTTGAACAAAGTTAAAGAGCCAAAAGAACCTCCTACACTTACAGTCGTACAACATTATCTCGATCTTTGAAACGGTGCTGATGTTTCAGACAAGCAGTTGATTCCCTTACGCAGGGAAGATTAAAAAAATAGATTCATCTTCAATAGAGCTGCTATGACAAACTTGTCTTTTAGCCATTCATTTCTTCTACTAAAAGAGCTGCTAATCAGTCTGTCAGAAATAGCAGCAGCCAAAAAAAAAACCAACCAACCAATCTTAAAGAATATTCTTCAGTTGCAAATGACCCATGAACCACAGTAGAACCCAATCCATAAAGACAAGAACGCATTTGTACATGTGTCTTGTTTCAAGAGCTTTTGACTTTCCATGTAGTGAAAAATAATGGGTGTCGTGCCTCAGTGTTATTACTCAAATTCTAATTTATCAATAAGGCAAGTTTACTGCATGGGAATCAGGCACATTATGGAAAACAATCCGAAGTTCCCCCAGTCTTTATAAGGGCATCTTGAAGTACTGCATGCCCATACTGACTTTCCCTGTTTCAGATGAAAGCAGTATGTTAACACTGTTCAAATGGTTACAACTGAGTGGTGGTGTTCCAAAGCAACCTCAGGAGCATAGAAATTTGTTTAGCTTTAAAATTGGAATTATTTTGCTCACAGAGTTTAAAAAGATTTTTCCTCCTCTCGCTTCCGGCATACCCAAAGAAGATGAAGCTTTGTACTGCTGATAATAACAATCAAATCAGGACTCTTAGTTAGCAGTATGTTTTGTGTTAAGTATTAAGAAATTCAGCTCAGTTTGCTCCAAAATGATACATTAATAAGTTACATGGTTACACAGCTGAAGTACATAAACCATGTAAATTAAAAAATGGTATGCACTTAACATTTATAATATCTTCAAACAACAGCAGGGATTCTTTATGCAGCCCTCAGCTTTCTACGTGCTAAAGGAGCAATCAGAACTTAGGTGCTGCCTCAGCCTTCTGGCAGGTTCTTGCTAGTTCCCCATTTCACCCAGAAGGGGCCAATAATTAGGCCAAAATACCAATCCAAGACTTCTGTGCACAATGGTGATACTCATTCTTAGCTCAGTGATCTTCAAACAATACTTGATAGCAGCCTAACAAATGATTCTCAGGAAAAGAAAAAACTAAGTTTGAATGGCCAGTATTCAGGGGTTGGGGCTGCAAAGCACATGTAGAATCCCTCCTTTCTTTGTCTCTGGGATCAGTTTTGAAGACACGATATTTTGAGCTCCTGGCTATGGTTTCCAGTGGTGGGATCTGCAAATGCATGCAGAGCATAATCAAAGTCACAGTTAATTGTTTTTTTCAGGAAAAAATGAAAGTGGTAAGTGCTGCTGATTTTCCTAACTTCACCTTCTTCTTTTAGTTCTTTCCTGAGCTCTTCCAAATTTTTCATTTCTTTTGAAGTGGTGCTATAAATAAATACCACTCAGTCACTCTGAATGACAATCAGTCATTCTTCCCACTTCATTCTATCAAAAGTCACATAAACCAGAGCTGTAGCCCTCTCTGCCTCAGCAAACACAGCAGAATCCACGTCCTTTTCAAAGTTGTAGTAACACAGTCTAAACTCTTGATCCCTAGAACATAATAGGTTATAATTAACTTGTCTTCTCGACTAAAAGTAGACATGATTAAAAAGCTGCAACAATCTAAGCAAAGGTTCTGTGTTGACCTCTCTTCCAAACAGACATATAGCTCCTTACCTAGTTGATAAAAAAAGTATCCCCCTTTCAACACTTTTTCAAAATGATCATGACACACTTCAAGTATTTTCTACAAATTTTTTCCCATATGCACCAAGAGATGCTGGAAAGATCTAATTGTTAACAGCTTTGAAAAAAATCAAGAGGAACAAATCTGACATGGCAGTTCAAAAACATTAATATCAAGTTGTGCCGCTCAAAGATTTACACAACTCTGACAACTAATCACAGTTTAAGAAGAGAATTCTTCAAAACTCTAGACTTCTGATAAAGAATTCATCTTCTCTCAATTTCAACTAGCTTTAAAGAGACAAATGACAATAGACGTTTTCCTCATTTTAAGGAAAATTATGTTCAAAGAATTAGATGAAAGCTGAATAAAAAACTCTTCCAAACCAAACATTATACAGGTCTCATTCTTCATGCCAAAATTAGAAGTCATTTAACACACACTTTTTTAACAAGTCCCCTTTTCAACACAATTAACTACTGGGAAGAACAAGGACCATACAAAATAAAAGGTAAGGTACCCCAACAATAAGGGTACCTAAGGTTCCTACTACAAAAACAGGCTTGGTACTCTAAAGAAAGATCCCAAATCTTTATCAGGGCTTCTTAGAAAAATCAAGTCAAACTCTGGAGAGGACAGCAAAGCATATATAGCAATCACGCAATATTGAATGTATAAAGCTCTTACCATGCAGCTCATTTAATTAATCATTAGAATTCATTTTTCCTAATAGTAATAGATTCTCTGTCCTATGTAGATTTCTCTTGTATGGATGGTGAGGCAGGAATTAAAAGCAAAGTAAGGAGAGAGAGCACAGACAATCAGTTCTGACTTCCAACCCCCTCCTCTTCCAAGCCTCACCATAAAGTTAGAGCTGAGGAACAACAGGGGAACAAAGGAGAGCTCAAATCCAATCACTTCCATGTACAAATCTCAAAAATCACCCCCACCTGCATTGTTACTCTGATAAAATACTCAAACAGATTCTATCAGAGACACATACATATCTCCAATATGGATATTTGAAAATTCCAATATTGTATTAAGTTACATATTATAGCACAGGTCAGTTACTTCGCTATTTATTTACAAAAATAAAACAAATCCACTCAGTGCCTGATACAAACAAATCTGCATCTACAGAAACAATTCCCACAAAAGGCAAGTTTGTCTCTACTTTCTCTGAGCAAAATAAATTTTTACATCTTAAATGGCAAAAGGTAACGTATTATCACGTAAGCAAGATGAAAAAGGTACTTTTGTAACATAAGAAAAACAGTACAGTTTAGTCCAACGAAAATATCAGCAGGGTTTGTTTTTCTTATGCCAAAATATGCCAGTGCATATGAGAGAGTACTGTACAGTAAAATTAAGATGTCATAAAAAAATTTGTGCTCAGGACAGCATTTATAGCATTTATATACTCACTGCTCCAGAAAACTGAAATCTCAATTTGTGTTTCCAACTAGGTTTTTCAACTGGGTGACACTCAAGGTCCCAGAACTGGGAGTAATCGCCTTTATCTCTAGGTAAAAAGATTACAGCAACCTACCAAAACAAGAGAAAAATTTTGCAGAATCTTATTAAAATAATCTATACATCTTCACAATTTTACCTACACAAAGTTACAGTTAAGCCAGCACAAAATTTACACACTACAGAACACACGTTCCACACACAGGTGATTTTGCAGAAAACGATACAGCTCATCCTCCTTTGCCCACAAGAGAGAAAGTTCTGATGAAAAAGGTTGTGCAAGCCATCTTGAACAAAATTTGAGTTCAGCTAATCTGCTTCAAGCAAAGTCAGCAAGTGCTTGCACAATTATTTCTATTAGTAAAATGGAGGAGAAGGGGACCAGGAGAGGAAATACACGCAGCTGAAAGACAGCAATACTTTCTTTCATCTGTCAGCTAAGCTGTGAACAACTGTACTCCTCCAGCTCCAGGTCTGTAAGCACACTGTGCTACAATTATGAGAAGGCCTGAAATTTAAACCAACTTGCAGGCTATGCATTTGATCATCCCTAAGGGTCACGTATGTAACAAAGGCTTGTCTCTGTATAGTGCTGTACCAGGTTAATTCAAGAATAAACTCGCATTGTTTTCAGAGTTGAGGTTGGGGGAAGAAAGAGAAGGGGAGCAGCAGATCAGAATAGATCGCTACAACTATATCTAATTAGCCAGATATTATCATACCCACTGCAAAAACCAACAAATCACAATAGCACTGTACCTTACCAGCTCCAGCCAACAGCCTGACAAGCCAATAATGTAAATGTTATTCAAATAGGCCTGAACTAGGATTGCTAAGGCAAAGACAATTGTTTAAATTCAAATCATGGTTTTCAATATTATGAAATAACTATGAAACTGGACAGGAGTAAGTTTTTTATGTCTTGTAAATAGATTACAAATTCCATCATCATAGAAATAATGTAGTTAAAGAATGGCATAATAATCCATAATGATTAAAAGATAGGTGTTCACGAAGACGAACAGATAGAATCGAAGTAGAATTGAGGGAGAAGGTGAGGGACAAAAGCCCCATAGAAACCTATTCAGTATGTCCTTGGATGTGCTTTATAATTGTGGTTATGAAACCCTCTACTGGCCAGGAGATAAAATTGTAAGACAGACAGACAACTGTTCTTGAACAAGTATGACAAGACTGCTTTTAAGGAAGGGAAAGGGGTTCTCACACCAGTTTCATAAGAACCCAGTATTATTTGCAATTTTCTTATGGATTTTTACAAAACGTATTAAAAAAATTTTCTGTTCTAGAATAATTTATCTTAAAAAAAACAAACAAACAAAAAACAACAATCCACAAAACCACCACCATGTTACAGTCAAACTACAGATTGCATGAATTCTTTGAATCAACTCAGCTGACATTATAACAGCCGTGGTAAGTAGATACTGACTACCTGATACACCCCGGAACCCAATTTTGGAAGGTCAACATTTTATCATTATCAGATAAATTATGACCAGTTTCAAAAATTCAACTGTTATTTCGGAGAATTTCTCACATAAGATTCTATTTTACAACTGAGATACACTAATATGCTTGAAATATTTATAAATGTCGGTTTACCTTCTCTTCTCCATGAGCTTCAAGAGTACCAGAAACACGGGAACATCTGAAAGCGGAGTAAGTAACCCTATAAACACAACCAGTTCCATCCACATCCTGCAAATAAAGTTATGAGTCAGATTCAGAAGGGAAAAACAAAACAAAACAAAAAAAAACCCCACCACCCCATACAATACACCCACCCACACACCACCCTTGCAAAGGACTGAAGAAAATACACCCTATCGAGCTGCTTTCAAGTGAACAAATAATATCAATATTATCAAGCCAATGAATAGAGACTACAACTACTACAATATCTATGCAGTCACCATGACTACTGACTTCCAGTTTAGAGGTGGTACACTGGCTAGAACATGGCATACTCAGTCTTCAGCTACCGCTAAGAGTACTACATAACCATTTTTCTTCATTTCACAACAACAGACCATAATAATTCTACCATAAAATCAAAGTGACCATCACAGCATTTCAGACTATCAAAAAAATAGAGAAGCATTTACAAATATCAATGGTACAGCTACAGTAATTGCACAGGCGACAGCAGTGTAATTGAAGTGTCCTTGACCTAACTTAAATTACCTACAGAGATACCATGTACAGCCTAATTCCAGCAGCACAAGTCTCAAAACAAGGCAAGTCTAGCATTCTGGAGCCAAAAGGGACACACATCTTTCATGTATGCTTGACTACTTAATGCTGTCTGGATGAGGATACTGGATGAGCACAAACAAACTCTATAAGCCAGCAAGCGAACGAGAAATTGTCCCACAGAACACTGATTCACAGTCAGGGAGCACATTAGAGATGAAAAAAAGGAGTAAAACATTTCCCTGATATGGACAGAGGCAAAAAGAAACTTTGTAACTGGGTTCATGTTCAAATATATATTCTTTCTTGAGAGAATGGAGGGAGAAAGAGAGAGCAGCAGGAAGAAAGAAGGGAAAAAAACCAAGAGGTTTGAATAAAACTACCAATGCAAGCATTCACTCACTTTAACATAGGGTGGTGCAAAAGATGACAAATGCCATTTCACGTTTTCATCCCCTTTATTCTCCATTTCCAGGTAACTCTCTAGAAGAGAAATATCAGACTAATACATTAAATGTCTTTGTTCAAGTGTTCAAGTAGCTTTAGTGAAAAGAGTTTAAACAGAAATTATGTTTCAAGACACAGAAGTTTAATGGAAACAGATCTCACCATGCCAGGTCCAAGAGCAGACTCAAACAAAGCACGCTGTCATAAAACTCTTGAAAGCTTACGCAAAAGAAATTTGGAAATAAAGTGTTCTAGTGAAGAATCATATTGAAGATGCTTACAAGAAACAAAGTGAGACCTAAATCTCACCCTCAACAACCCTAAAACAATAATAGATAATCATCTAAAAGGACCTGAAGCATATTGAAGAACATTATGTGAATGTATTGCTGGTAGTAGGAAGTGAGTATAAATCCAGAGTATGACAAATAGCAGAGAGATCTAAGTCACCTCCAACAGTCTCAGTTTATTGCATCCAACCTTTTGGCAGATACCTTCACATACCAGTATACAAAAAAATACCACAAAAACCCACAAGATACCAAACTCTCTCCCACGATATTATTTGACTGTTCAGGGGAAAACCACTGATAGTATTCTAGTTTAGGACCAAGCAAATAAAGTTGTATCAAATAAAATCTGTTCTTATCCTACTATGGATTTGTTACTCAGCATATATATATATGTATGTATGTAAGTATATATATGAAACCTCAATAAAAAGTTTATGTTTGACTTGCAGAAAGGAGAATAACTACTGACATTATCAGAAATTCCCAACTTTGACAGTATCAATAAGCATATTTCACACCTTGAAATGTGCCTCTTGCCAAGAATCAATAGGACATTTGTAAGACCATCTCAGTCTAGAGTAGCACTTCAGGAAGTGTGGCTACATATATATTATGTCACATGTATAAAAATAAGAGAGGAAAGTATTATATTATATTCCTTTTTCTTAAGTGTAGCGAAAAACCAGAAATAATTGATAAATTAAGCCTTGAAAGTTCTAACATCTGTTAAATAAAAATGTAGCGTTAGTGAATCATTAAAAAAAAAAAAATCCTCATTACCTAGAAAAGAAAACTAAGCACTACCAAAAAATCTGGTATCTAGATAACAGAATGACAGTTTCTTACAGTAATTTGGAGAATTTTAAGCATTACTGGAATTAAAAGTACAGAGACTGAGGATTTGAGACCCCATTATCAAGTGTCCTCCTCGATCATTAAGTACAAGACAAGGATAGCCAAACTCATAGCTGACATTCCTATCGTCTTAAGGAAGAACATTTATTTCTCTGGTACATGCAGATATATTTATCTCACATCTTAGGGACACATATACTGAGGAGGAGAATGGGTCTATTGCAAAAGTGCATTGACCCAAAAGAGCTTCAACAAAACACAGTCATCTCATAGTGCCCTCTTTGCTCAGGCGCAGCATGGTTGCATTCATCAGAGTTGCTTAAAAAATTGGAAGCTTACCTGTCTGTATGCAAACCTATCTATGGGAAAAAGTGTGGCTATACTGCACAAGGAGAAGAAAAAAGAAAAAAAAAAAAAAAAAGAAATAAAGGACTTCTGAAAAGAGTTCCATCACAAGGAGTAACATTTCAAACTACAATCAGAAGAGGGGAACTGGTCAATCACACTTATCAGACTAAAAGAACAAAGTCAAGGCATTCAAGTTCCCAAACATGCAACACAGTAAATAAAAACACTGAATGCAAGATACTACAGATGTTGCATTTACTAAGTAAGCAATATTACCTGAGCTTTGGCCAGGTCTTGTTTTAGGAAAAACAATGGTTCTGTTCTTTATTTCCATTTTTGTTAGAGGGAGCACTGAGAGAGGCTTTGCCACATGAACAGTAGGACTTTCAGACTGTGGAGTAAATATATCACGTCTTCTAGATGGGAAGTCTGCTCCAGACACACTCTGTGCGACTGCCTCTCGAATTTGCACTTTAATAAACTTTTCCACAATTTGGAGAAAAAGAAAGATTTAAATAGTGAACATTGATATATTTACAAGTCAAACTATTTAGCTCTATTTCCTTGAGCTGTAAGAGCTCATGTTGTTCAGCTTTACATTCCAACAGAGAAAGAGTCTCATGCATTAAATCACCAGGTCTTCTCTAACTTCAGTTCACAAAGTTTAAAGATTTTTAGGACAAGTTTAATTTAGGAGAACAGGAAAACTTCCTGAAAATTTGCTAACTAGACATTTTAATTCAATAAGAATAATAATTAAAACTAGTTAAATTTAATTGACAACTCCTACAATATTCTGCTTGCAGACAAGGGGAACAGGGCTGCCTCACACAGAATGAGCTTTGTGTTCACTTCTGCTACATAATTAGCGCTTCTAAAAACTTCAGTTAATGCTAGTAAAATCTTAGCATGCTTTTTGCTTAATTGGATAGGTGGCAAAGAAATGGCAAAAGCATTATCAACTACCAGATCTCTTACAATTTGAATTGATTTTGCTACATTCTCTACTTTTGCCCTAGTAGGTTTCTTCTCTTAAATCCTTTTCTCATATTGTAGAACGTAATATAGTTAAATACATGCAGAGTCTCCATTTCCTTCTCAACTCACTCTTTTCAACAGCTTCTTTGTTGGTTCGGTTTTTTTAAGGTAGTTTCCAATTCTGTATCATACCTCGCCTTCCTCCATCAAGAAGGAAAGTAGATATGCCATTTTATCCTTTCAGTGTCTTTTATTTCTCTCTCCATGCACTGTTACAATTACCCCAAAATACATACTGGCGGTAAAAACAAAAATAAAGTGTCTATTTCTTTGGGGGAGATTAGCAAGGAGTCTTTCTGCTTTTACACTGATGAAAGAAGAAACTGTTGGCTTCATAAATTTGGTTTATATGCCTTAATTTAATCAGGGAAAAGCCTTGGATTAAAATGCACAAAGAGCAAGAACCTCTTCTAGACATTCTTTATCACAGACTTGTTGGCCAGAGGGTTAAGTTTACTTTAGGGGAGCTCTAAAGGAGCTATGGTGACTTGTCCCATAACCTCCTTTAACTACTTTTATTTTAACATATTATATAAACTACTTTTATATATGCATGTGTACATATATAAATTTAGCATTTTAGAAAATGATGCATATAAGGCAGTGGTGGGTCTACAGATGCAATTTTGTTGGCAATTCAGTCTAAGTGTTCACATCATAGTATTTCTTCAGAGATGGATGAACTAAGAATCTCAGTTTGTAAAACAGCATCTCAACTACATTTATTCTTTTCTTTTTTTTTTTTGTTTTTAAAGAGAACTTTACAAATTAGAGAGAATAATGGAAGTTGACAGAACTGCTGTCTCATACCTAAAAGGTTTTAGCAACATTACGAGACGTTATCCAGCAAACTAAAATAAACAGTTGTAATCTCAACTCTCAAGTAAGCGACATACCTTTTGTCCATTATCAGAATGGATATAGATTAGGCCACTCCAAGGAATTAATGAAGGCTTTGTGGCAAGTGATGGATTAGGACTCACCAGAATTAGTGTACTGCTCCTAATAAAAGAAAAAAATGTTAACATGATCCTCATTAGAATGAGTACCTACAACAGATCTCACTAGCCCTCACAAAAAAAGGATGCACTTTCAAGACAGTGGGCAAGTGAAGATGATCTAGAGATAGTCAAATTTAAGACATTCAGACATCCAATACATTATCAAGCTTTACTAGTCAGAAACTTAACACTAACACGTTTTATAAATTTGTCATTGATGGTTGTATAAGGGGTCATAGGGAAAGAGCAAGTCTTATCTATTGTTAACATATACAACCAATCAGGCCATGTAAAGCAGACATATAACTACATTGGTTAAGAAAAACAAGCTTCGATACTAGTCAACAAGGGAATTGTACTGGTCAAACAAAGTATACTGTACAAATTGCATTTCAAGAATCTTTTAAACTAATTCTAGTTTTAGAGAAGCAGCTTGCTTTCCTTTCTCTCTTGCAGAACTGATCTTGGAAAAAAGAAAAGCCTTTCGATGTTATCAATGCTTTCTATAGTTATTTAAAGTAGGGGACACTGAAGAGTCTAAACTCACTTGAAGCAGTTATGGCTTCACGCAGTAATTTGACCAGTAAGAACATAAATTCTGATTTACAATGTTCCATGTTCTATACTAGAGACATTTAAATAAAGGAGGGGAGAAAGTAAGCACTGAAGTATTTAAAAAATGAGTACAAAATCACTGAAGGTCATTGGTTGTATGTTAGCAAAAGCACTCAAGCTACACCTGAAGCATTAGCTTAGTATGTCATTAGCACAACACTTTGCACTTGAAAAGTTTAGTGTAGGAACAAGATCAATCCCCACAGAAAAGTCAGTTCCATAATTATTGTCACAATATGACCATCTCTACAGACTTCAACTAACAAATGCTAATGGCCTTAAAATATTAAATAAGGATACTGATATTTCATGAAAGAATTTTGGGGGGTTTTTTGAATCTCTGCAGTTTTCAGAATCTTTTCGCTCATGGTTCTCTCTCACATGTACAAGCTGCATTCATGAGAATATGATTTACTAAGTACACACACTATCTGTTATCACAAACCATTCCACTGTCTTTGCTCCGACCAGCTTGTCTTTGACATTTACTGCAAACTTCTCACACAAACCCAACTTGCATGGGGTCACAAACCATGTGTCTCTCAGAAAAGTCATATTCAACCTAAAGACACTACCTCTCAGCACTTTCATTGCCATGGAAAGGAGCACAGAGCCTAGGGAAGAAAAACTTTCCAAAGGCAGCTCTTGCAGCCTTTGGAGACTCCAACAGTCGCTGCTCCAAAAGTGCAATTCCTTTTACAGCACTTACCAATACTCCCAACGCTGAGGCACAGCAACATGCCAGAGGCTAGTTTCAGTTTGCCTCCACAAGAAAATCTCTTGGAATGCTACCAAATTCAGTAGCAATCCAGGACTTTATTATTCTACATTCAGGCAGGTTAGAGGTTGCTTTTAGCTCATTCCATGAAACTTAAAGGGGTTTAGTCAAGGTGAAGCACAGGGTAGTCTGCTTGCTTTAGCATGGCAGTCAGTCCTTGATCTTAAGACCTTCTTTCACCGTCAGTGAGAAATCAGACCTTCTCCTTTCCTGGCCTAAATCAGTTCAAGAATTTTGTCAGGTCCAGCCATCGCAGTGCATAGTATAAAAGATTCTGGCTGGCTCCTGTCCTGACAGGATGACTGCTCTTGGCACTGCAGGGAGATAGTCATGAAAAGTAGAAAACTGGGCAAGCGCAGCTTGCTGTGCTTAAGTCAGCTGTTCCCACGGGTCTGTTTCCTACTTGCAGGTCTCTGTTCTTGATCCAGAGTACTTACTTGGATCCAACATGTGAGGTTTCAGCTCATTCTTTTCCAGCGAAGGGAACACATTTTAAAATTATGGAGTGCAAGAAAATCGCTTGCAGAAGGCCTTCAGTTCCCTCTTTTTAAGAAATCATTCCACAGACAGACCTGAGTCTAGGGTATGAGACACTCAAGATGTCCTTACTGTCACAGCTACTGGAAAGTTGTTCATTATTGTCTCTTTTTGAAACCATTGTTCTTGGCACTGATTGAATCTGCAAGGAGTGGCAGATATCCTAGCCCTTCCAGAGAATCCCCTTTATTTTGTTCTCACTAATGATGAAAGTTTCCCAGCAGTACCTCCAAGAATTTACATCTACATGAATACGGAATTAAGTGTTTAAATATATCACATCTTGCACAGTGATGCAGGACAGAAAAGAAAGTATCTGTTTGGGCAAACATCTACAAAGTTAAAGCAACTACTTAAACAAAACTCAGAAAGCAAAACCTATTTTTTGTGAAACATAAGACTTTTTTTTTTGGAAGATGAGAATAGTTTAATAACAGGGTGTTAAAAGCCTTTCTGAACTGACCTTAAAAAAACCCATAAATTTAGAAGTGAGAGGTGGTCAGAACTTTCAAGCATTTTATTGAAAGACTTTGCTGACATCCGTAAGAAGTCTCATACACAGTATGACTACTGTTCCAAAATACTGCTAATTAAGACATGTGACCTGACACTGGCTTGTCATTCTTTTCATACCTCCAGATACTGAGAAGCCAAAGGTTGAGTGGCAAAAAACAGTTTTGTCAGAATAAAAAAAAAAAAACCAAAAAACCCCACAATCAAGTTCTGATGACTACTAGCACATTTGCAAAAGAAAACACTAAGTCCCCAGAAGAGAAGCATTCTATAAGAACTGTTATTTTGGGGTTTGTTTGTTTGTTGGGGGGATAGGGGGAAGAAGTCCTTTTTGTTTTTAAACATACAGGTCATTTTTAAACAAAAAACTATTGTGAAAGGAGATCTTTAAAGCTTCAGCTTTGTTGTTTCCAGCTCCTGGAAAATTATAGAATAATAATGGCACAGAAAATTCCTGGCCTCCAGGTAACTTTGTAGGTGACAGAAGAACGTTCCCTCTATACAGAACTATAAAAGGATAAGATCCTAAAATGTAAGAGCTAGATTTGCGTGTTAGCTGACAAAAAGGCTATACCCTGGAATTAACTAAGGCTATAGTCTGAACAACTAAAATAAATTTCTAAAAACTAACGAAAATTCCTATATTAACTAAATTCCTTAACTAACTAAAAATAAACTCCTCCAAAACCTTACCAAACTTTCACACGTAAAGGAACCTATGAAAAGAAACTTACTCTGGTTCAATAACTCCATGTTGTGGGGTTATTGTAAGGCAGTGAGCTGGCCATGAAAGCTCAAACGCCAACATCCTATTAGAATTGTTGACAATTTGTATATGTCCAGTATCTGCTGTTCCACCTGTAATATAAAAAAAAAAAAAAAAGAGGCTATAAAAAGCTAACATGAACAAAAGTTCACAGAGGTGCCCAAAATTCAGAGATGCACCAATTAAGATAAAGCACTTTCTGCCCTATTTTTACTTTCACAATGCTTTAAAATCTTCATAGGTATGCAATGCATATTATATATATATACAGAGCACACTACCTCTGACAATTTAACCAAAACTGTGTTCAAACCAAGTTTACTGTTTAGATGTAAAGCTACTGCAGCAAGATTATTGGCCAAGCCACATTTACAAACACAAAATAATTACAAACATAGTATGCAGTACAGTATGCAGTACAGTTGTTTTAATACTAGAACGGTTGTTTTATTAACTTCAAAAAATACTTACTAATAGAAGGAGATGTCAAAGTCAAGTACTCAGGTTTAACAGCCCAAGTCTGTTGAGCGTCTGATTTATTCTGAACCAGATCATCATTTTTTACAGGCAATGGAGGACCCTGAGGTCCTTTAACAGGAAGAACATCCAAAGTTGCATTGATATGTCTGACAGAGTTCTCAAATCTGAAAATAAGACTGCATTAAGCAAAAGTAGTAATAAAAATAACTTATGAGTAATTATAATAGCCTACTCTTAGTATTTCTCAAAATTTCATACTGAAATACAATGTTCTTTACATGGGCCTTCAATTTAATTCAATTCTCCATTATTAAGAAAAAACTAATTCAGCAGCTATATCATGACACAGCTTTTTCATAGAATGCTCAGAAGTGGAAGGTACCAATTAGAATGGAAGGTACTAAAATAAACAATTACCTTCAGGTGATAATGAAGTAAAATGTTTTCTCGATACATATTTTATTCAGATTAAGAAAGTACTGCAGAGAGAAATAAGGCAACGCAGGTTGCGTTTCACGGAATGCTGGAGGGTCAGAAGGGACCTCTGGAGATCATCTATTCCAACACCCCTGCTCAAAGCAGGGTCAGCTACAGCAGCTTACTCAGGACTTTGTCCAGTCAGGTTTTCAATTTCTCCACAGATGAAGCCTTCACAACCTCTCTGGGCAGCCTGTTCCAGTATCTGACCACCCTCACCAGAAAAAAAAGAAGGTTTTTTTCTCACATTTGAATTTCTTGCATTTCAGCTTGTGTCCATTGCCTCTTGTCCTGTCACTGGACACCACTGGGAAGACTCTGTCTCCCTCTTCTTTACTTCCCTATCAGGTATTTATACACATCAATAAGATCCTCCCCCTGCTCAAGCCTTCTCTGCTCAACACTAAAAAACCCAGCTCTTAGTCTCTCCTTGCAAGACAGATGCTCCCATCCTTTCATCATCTTCATGGCCTAGCATTTCACACCTTTGCTTGCAAAATACATGGCAGATAAGCTCATGTATGAAAGCTAGGAAGCTGCTATTTTAGGATTCAGCATATTTTTTAAGTTAGAAGCTTCACTCGTAACAAGTTTGATTTTAAATACTAAAAGAAAAGCAGAAATCAACAGTTAAAGAAAGAAGAGCAACTTTTGCTCCATACAATATTGTACAAACATATAGCTCTTCTTTCTATTATTTCTGCTTCTACTTTTAATGCTTCTGAGAATCCTGGCTCAGTTCAGGACAGCTGAACTAATACCTGTGAGAATTCACCCCTTAAGATAGCAATGGAACCAGGAAGGCAACTGATTCACTTAATTCCTTGACATGGAATTTCCTACCAGTCAGATTAGTAGTTAACACACTCAGATCTCTTCTAAGAATTACAGTCTACTCAGAAAATACAGTCTACTCAGAAAATTAAGATCCTCATGATGCTTAGCCAGGGAATAAATTCAAATTTAGAAGAACTGATAAGACTATTGAGTGGAAAAAACAAACAAATGACAACGACCAAATAAGAGAAACATCCTGCTTGCTGCTACAGATGTTTGTTTTCAACCTCTAGCTTCACAATCCCACGATGCCTGACAAACACCTTTCTAGCCAACAAATCTGTCAAGAGTCCCAAAGTGTTCAGCATCTAGAGTTCAACAGGTACAAGCAATTCCAAGACAACATCTACATATGTAGATGTTAAACACAACAGGACTAGGTAGGACCCTTTCTTCAAGTACGTAACAGGATCTTGAGAAGAAAAAAACATGAAGACTCAAGAAACAACCTATGCAAAAATATTCCTTTTAGAGTTAAAGTTAACCCATTTTTGTTTTCTTTTTATGCTACACTATCTTCGTAAGTAGAATTTGTATAGGATTTGGACATTTCTTTTCCTTTTCAGGGCTCCAAATGCTACAGCAACCTGTCTAAATAAAAGTGGCAGGTCCATTTTAAAGACCAGGTCTCTGCCAGTCCTCCAAAGAAACCCTCCCAGTAACAGATCACTTCATTTGAGGGAGCGACAGGGGATGGGGTAGCCTCAGCACCAATCACTCTTTTGATGAGTATAGTACACATTACACTGAAAGGCTAGCACATGGGCTGGACAAGGAAAAGGCCACTAAGCCTTTGTAATATATCTATTTCCATCCCAGATGTCAAAAATTCATTAGAAGGAATGAAGTGGTTATAGTTCTATTAGGACTACAACAACAAACGCACTTTGGAAGTGCCTGTGGAAAAAAAAACGTTTCTTCAGGTGAAGAATAGGAAGCTGCATATAAAGTTAATGGTGCCAGTTGAGGGAACAGTTTAAAAGTTATCCTAACAGTTTAAGCAGACTATACAGAGGAAAAGCGAGAAGAGCCACCTAGATATTCATTGGAGCCATTCTCATTATAGAGCCAGCTCTTTCACTTGTAAAGCAAGTAAATTTTCATCACTGACATTAAAATCTTCAATGAAAGGAGACGCACATCAGTTAGGCGTTATTTGACAGTTAGCCTTATAGTTACATTACCTGTCTGATTCCAAATGATGTCCAGGAGGCTGCTGAAATCCTTCCCGATCAAAAGTGGAATATCCAACCACAGAAAGGATAACCTTTCGCATATTTGCATAGAAGAGATGGATGTCATTTGTCCCCCGTGGGATATCACACACTAAAAATGAGAGTAATAGAGCAATTCTAATAAGAACAAATCTATAATACTCAGAAATTACACAACAGAGATTTAGGACATAGACCTAGTTAAAAATCTGTTGGATAAGATACCCTAGGTCATTCAAAAAGTTACTTACTACAAGTTCAGTTATCAGGCATAAATCAACATTAACATGAGATGTAACATAAAACTAAATACACACCAATTTTAACTTTTTAATTATAAGACAGATATTTTCCACCTTTATACAAATAGTACATACTAATCAGATTCTATGCCAAATTAAAGTTAAGTTTTACTTTTTTTACCCTGACAAATAAGACTAATACTTTCCTAAGGCTTCACAGAACGAGATTCAACTTGAGATATTCCCACTGAAAAGTCAGTGAACACTAACCTGTGTAAAATAAGATTGTACTATTCACACTGGACATCATCAGGTGACAAGAAGGTAAGGAAGGGCTTGAAGTTTGTATCGTTATTAAAACAAGTAAGAATAACCCAGCTGACTTTTCTAAGAGCTGTTCTTTCAGCATCCCTCCTTGAAGGCGTATTTGCAGTATTATACACATCTGTCTCCTAGTTTTTTTATAACAACAGTCTTCACTTCAAATTTATTGAGTGAGTAAAGAAAGTACTACATAAGAAGGCAAGGATCTTTTATGTCCAAGACAAACAAGTTTGAGTAAATAAAACAGTTGCGACCAAAAAGGGAGTAAGAAGCTGTATTTCACAAGTTCAGGAAAATACACTCTCAAAAAGAGACAGAAAAACATTAAGATGCAAGAAGTGGGCCTTGTTTTCTACAGAAAGAAAAAAAAAATTAAGCTACCATTAGCAAAACCCTAGCAATAAGGCAGTAAGGAGATAAACAAAGATGTCTATGCTCTAACACTGGCTTAACAACTTCAGATCATACTCCAGAAACCAAGTATCTTATCTTCACTAGGATTTTACCTCAACCAAGATGAACAATCAACAATCTTTACTTTTCCAAGTGAAGACAACATACAATCTATAGGGAAAGAATCAGACTATGACATTTATTCAGGTGTAGCAGCCTTAGAACAGTAAAATTTTTCCATATGTGAATAGAACTAGTTCAAGAAATAGGTTTTGACAGTAAACCTGTTCATGACACTTATGGGTTTGAACAGTTGGGGGGTGGTTTGTTTGGTTTTTTTGGTTTTTTGGTGGTTTGGGGCAGCGGTGTTTAAGGACACCTTTACAATATACTGCATTCTTTTTTAATAAATTCCTTGCTAACACAAGCAGAAGTACAAAAAAATATGAAGTTATTTAATATGAGAAAGGAAATACATATTTTCATGTCAGCAAAGTTGTCTGCCTCTTGATTTTCAAAAATGAGATATATCTGTGTATGAGAAACTGAATCTTTCTCAATTATTAATAATAAGGCAAATACTCTCCAAATAAACTGAGCATTTATAATGTTACAACATTCATAGACTGGGGTTTCACTTTGCTACGAGAAAAGTACAATCAATTGCTTAGACAGACAGGTATTGAATGAAAGAAAGTGAGTTCTGTCGTGGTGCGTTGACCCTCGCTGGACACCAGGTGCCCACCAAAGCTGGACAGGGGAGAGAAAACATAATGAAAGGCTCATCGGTTGAGAAAAGGGCAGGGAGGGATCACTCACCAATTACCATCACGGGCAAAACAGACTCGACTTGGGGAACTTAGCTTAATTTATTACCAATCAAATCGGAGTAGGATAATGAGAAATAAAAACTAAGTCTTAAAACACCTTCCCCTCACGCCTCCCTTCTTCCCAGGATCAACTTCACTCCCAATTTTGTCTACCTCCTCCCCCCCCAAGCAGTGCAGGGGGATGGGGAATGCAGGTTGTGGTCAGTTCATCACACATTGCCCCTGTCACTCCTTTCTCTGTGGGGGAGGACTCCCCACACTCTTCCCCTGCTCCAGCGTGGGGTCCCTCCCACAGGAGACAGTCCCCCACGAACTTCTCCAACGTGAGTCCTTCCCACAGGCTGCAGTTCTTCACAAACTGCTCCAGCGTGGGTCCCTTCCACGGGGTGCAGTCCTTCAGGAACAGACTGCTCCAGCGTGTGTCCCCCACGGGTCCACAGGTCCTGCCAGAAGCCTGCTCCAGTGCGGGCTTCCCACGGGGTCACAGACTCCTTTGGGCATCCACCAGCTCCGGTGTGGGGTCCTCCATGGGCTGCAGGTGGAGATCTGCTCCACCATGGACCTTCATGGGCTGCAGGGGCACAGCCTGCCTCACCATGGTTTTCACAACTGGCTGCAGGGGAATCTCTGCTCCGGTGCCTGGAGCACCTCCTCCCCCTCCTCCTTCACTGACCTTGGTGTCTGCACAGTTGTTTCACATATTCTCACTCCTCTCTCGGGCTGCAGTTGCGCAGGTTTTTTTTTCTTCTCCCTTCTTAAATGTGTTATCCCAGAGGCGCTACCACTGTCACTGATGGGCTTGGCCTTGGCCAGCGGCAGGTCTGTCTTGGAGCCAGCCGGATATTGGCTCTATCGGACATGGGGGAAGCTTCTAGCAGCTTCTCACAGAAGCCACCCCTGTAGCCCCCCCCACTGCCAAAACTTTGCCACGCAAACCCAATACATCTGTCTAAATTCAGAATTTTGCTTCTACATTTATCAAAAAAGAAATGGTGGAAAAATAACTAGGATTCAAGTCTAAAAGCACATTTTTCCACCCAAAACCAAGTATTACATTATTCTTTTAACAAGTCATAGGCTTACCTTCTGTCACAAGCTGCTCGCCTTGAAATTCTTCATCAAATACAGTGTTTCTCAATAAGCTGTTTTCTGGG
Organism: Nipponia nippon; assembly: GCF_047370975.1. Taxonomy (NCBI): domain Eukaryota; kingdom Metazoa; phylum Chordata; class Aves; order Pelecaniformes; family Threskiornithidae; genus Nipponia; species Nipponia nippon. Next base: position 58,179,313 of record NW_028262290.1, on the reverse strand, counting down.
ATTATGTGTTTTTCTACCTCAGGTTTATACATCATAGCTCTGTTGAAGAGATAAAGAAACACGAGTCATTAAATTACACAAAGTATTGTAAACAACAATTTGAAAAGATTGATAAGATTGGTCAGAATCCAGCGCAATTTTAACTTTGTAATTTCTCGAATACACCGAACTCAAATCTGTGAGCATTCATTTAAAGCTGAAATCTTTTCATAAACTTAAAATGGTTAAAGAAATACCTGCTCCATTGCTGCACAGTAAAAGGAACCACTGAAATAATGGTTACCATACACTTGTCTTTCTAAGATACTTGTTCTCTGCTGTCAGTCACACCTACCTAGATTTCTGATAAGTACATCAGGCATCTGAGTGATTTTTCATTCACCACAGGAAGCAGGAGAATGCTATTTTGGTCACGAGTGAAAGCCTTTTGAGGGGAAAAATTGACTAGTCAATGGCAGAGTGGCAGCAGGTGCCAGCCAAGAGCAGAAACATGGAGCCAAGGAGCATGACTGCCAACAGGACAGAAAAGACTGGGAGGCACAGGGATATAAATAGTCCTGGGAAAAACGGGAAGCTACAGGACAGTAAGAGGAAACTTGTCACTCAGACAGGGTCAGAGCTGTGAAGGTGGAAAGAATACCTCAGCACTACTAACTCTCAGGTCTAAGCTACTTACCAGGCTGCTGACTATGTATATTTTTGGAGTAAAGAACTTGAGCTACAAGTTGGCAGACTAGGCAAATTACTCATTTCACATTCCTGCCCCGAAGTCCCAAATCATGTTCTTGTTCTAGCACACAATTACAGAACGGGGTTTGACTGGCTTACAGTACTCAGTCATTTCAAGAAATAAGCATCTCTTTCAAATTGTCAAAGGAGACTTCAGAGAAGCTCCCACCAAGAAACAACCAACTAGACCACCATGTTCAAGAACCAAATGCCATGCCTGTTGACTAATACGATCAGCAACAAATAATTTCACTCACGTACCAATGTCCAGAATCTCAATAAAAAAAAAAAATTCCAACACTACCTATATAGGTGCATCAAGCTTCTTAATGGGTTTTCTGTTGATCAGTAGATCAAAGCTTTTCCCTAAGTATTTTTGTCCTTTGAGAAGGATTCAATGATAGTGCGCATTGCCTCAGACAAAAGAGCATACAAAAACCAGTAACAAGCACCTTCTAAGATAGCCAAGACAAGCCGATTTTATGTCAAGAAGGTCACAAATGCAGCTATTCCATGACTGTTTTATTCAAAGTCATACAGTTAAATTCAGCTATGTTTAACACTTTATTTGGATAACAATAAATACAATGACTTTCATAAACTTGCAGGCAATCACATTTAAAAGCAATAGTGAAATACTGCCATTCTGAAATTTTGCACTGAATGACGATCATCAGCACCTTAGTGCTCTGCCTATTCTTAACATTTTGCATTATCACTATACACCGTACACAGCACAAGTCAAAAGTGCCACTTATGTCATTAAAAGCAGAGTATGCCATTTTTGTGCATTTGAGTTATGCAAATTGAAACGCAGAGTAACATAGCCTCTATTTAAGCTCAGTAAGATATATTCCACAAATTTCCTTAGTGTGTTATGAGCATACGTGGATGTTATTTCTCTCACACTCAAACACTGTCTTCGTCAACAGAATTCAGGAAACCAAGATGCAAATCTTGTTCAAAACTTAGTACTACTGAATTTCAGTATTACTCCTTTCATGAGCCTTTTCTTTAAAAATTAAAGCTACATACATATTGGAAAGAGAGATACCAAGATAGAACACAACTCTCTTCCAATACAAAAAAGCAAACATTTTCCTCAAAACCCAACACACTCAAATTCAAGAATGAGAAAAGAAAATAAAACAAAACAAAACCCTTAACTAGGATTGTAGCTACAGTATGTAAACAAAACCATAAATAAACAAACCTAACCCCCAAAGAACCTACTAGATGTAAGACTTACTAGATCTCTCCATATCATCACTTTTGGTTTGTTCTTCCTATTTTGGGAAGCATGTTAAAACCATATTCATGGTAGAACACACCTCTAGTTTTAATTTTTTATTAAGTGTCTGTCTCTGTTACAAACAGCAAAGTACATCTTACCTGCGATACTGCTGCCTAGAAACTTCGTCTCCACAAAAAAAACATACTGTTGATACCAATGTGTTTATTTTATGGAAGTTCTTTTCCTTTTCCGTTGGATTCCATGTTATAGTAATCACCTAATAAAATAAATAGACAACACACTCAGAAAAAAAAAAATCTTATTGTTAATACTAATGTTTGGAATATGAGTCAACAAATTACTGCAATACAAGTGAAACAGGATTTAACATAAGTTAAGTGAGATTTTAATAAAGAACTAAATCATACACATTCCCATTGACCACATTTATTTTAGTTTAAATTAATAAAACTTGCTCAGAATTATACTCACTTCATGTGTTCCTTCTCTTAGTACAAACTTCTCTGGAGACACCATCATTACCTGAGGATCCATAACTGTTTTTGTCCGTAGGTTTGCAAAGCACAGTGCTTTAACATAGGCAGCCCGAGAACCTGTATTTCTTATGCGGAAGGAAGCTTTCCTTACTCTTGCAGGCAATAATCCATCCAGCGTTACCATGTAACTATCTGACAGTTTTTTAACATTTTCTAAAGTTATATTGCTTCTTCCTCCATATCCAGATAACGGTATCTGGGGGTGGGGGGAAACAAAAAAAAAAAAAAATCACCAAAAAAATTGTGCTACAAATAAAAGAAAACTTCTCACTAAAACTTCCGTACAACTACAGTAAACTATATAAAAAGAGTTACAGAAAGACAAATGAAAATGCTTAAAATGTGAACTGAAAAGACTTTGCAAGAAATAAAAAAGCCTAAGTTTATTCAAACTCTTTCAAGTTTTATTGAAAATTAATTTAAGGTCGACCTTAACAAGACAAGTTCAGATTTTTTGACAGTTCTAGAATTAAAATCTTGGGCTACTTTTAACAAAGTACATAAAAATCTTCCTTCTTCCTTCACAAGGGGAAAAAGTGCATGCAAAATTGAGGCTAATGTTCAAACTGTAAAATATAGTGCTCACATAATCTTAAAGTAGAGATATGCATAGTGTATATCTTGAAAAGTTTCAACTTTTCAATAGAAACAGCTATTCAGTGCTAGACTTAAAATAATTATGAAAAACGTAGAAATGTAAAATTACTAGAAGTTAGGTTGGAATTCTTACAGTAAACTTAATTCCTGGCTGTGATCGAATCCCCAGCTGTTTGATTTCCAGCTTTGCAAAGAAGAAAGTTATTCGAGTAGGTGCAAACATCAAGTATATGTTAGTATCTTCTTTGGGACGGATTTTGAGTTCCCAATTACTAGTTAAGCGTTCTTCTGATCCAAATATATTTTGCAGCTATAAAAAACAGACATCAGAAGTGAGTGACCACAATAGGAAAAACATATAGTAATAAGACTTACTTCACTAGTAACCCAAAATTGACTTCTTCAAAGCCTGGATTAACTCAACTGACAATGGCACATAAGGTTGCAATGCTTAATATGCAACAGAAAAGACCAAGTTCAAGATACTTCATATTCCCACAATGAGTATATTGATGCCTCTCAGTTTAGACCACAGAGTTTTTTGCTTTCAATCCACAATACGGTAAGGCTGAACTTAACCAGCACTACAAGAATTCCTCTCAGATGAAGATTTTAGATATCAGATCTGAGGACAAAAGGCAGTATGAATGTATGCGGACTATGTAACAAAAAACCCTCTGGTTATGGTAATTCCCAAAAGCTAATTCCAGTTTTTCTTTCCTCCCTCCCTCATGTACACTGAATCCCTTGGAGTGAGGCCTGGAATCTCTCCTGCAAGAAGTGCCACTGACTGTTTACTCCACCAGGTGTTGACTCTGTTGTGCTACAACAGCTTGAAGAGCTGTAAACTAAGCTCCAATTTGCTGCAGCACTGTTATGGGTTTCAGCTCTTCCTAGGGTTGCCATTGTAGCTTAAGCTCTGCTACCATGTCCATCTTGGCAGTCTCAGAACATATACTCACACAGCCTGCTAGTCAATGACATTTATAAAAGAACAGCCCTTCAGGGCAAAGACATTTTCATTACAAACATATCCTGATAGTTGTCATAAATGCTAAAGAGAAATTTTCATGACAGTTACCTGAAAACAGTCTTGATCCTGGCCTCTTATCAACAGTCTTAAATGCTGGGTCACAGATGGAGAGTCATTTCTTAGGGTTAACTTCTGCTGGCTGAAAAATATGAAGTTTAGTTATATTTTACGGCAAATGTAAATTAACTGCATATGTGTATTCATGGAAACAATAAAAATGGGATAGTCAATCTGAAAGTCATTTCATGAAAAAAAAAATCACTTCTTGGTACAACAGAATACACTAGCTAGAAAGTTACTTCTGTATTCTCAAATTCACACACCTTACAATGTTATACACCATTACATGCCAATCCTCATCCAGCAACCTCAAAATACAAAATACATATAAATACAGTGTTTCTGAAGTTCCTGTATTGTGCTTAATAGCTTAAACTTTTAAAGCGAGCAGTAGTTGTGTCAATGCAAAAATTACTTAAAAAAAAAACACTTTAAGACACAGTTATAATTAGATTATCCAGAGCCACTTAGTTATGCAGAAAAAGAGTCTTGTGAGTAGTCTGGCCCAGGTTCACTGGAACAGTTGTAAAGAACTCAGTTAAGGACAACTTTCCCTTTTCATGTAATTTTCAACATGATAGTACCACAGAAAGTTATGGCCACTTGGCAGCATCAGGCTGACCAAAAAGTAAATTTTTTTTCTCTCTGATATATCCTGGCATTGGCCAGGCTTCTGGTACTCAGATCCTTCCTTGACAGAGGAAGAAAATCTCTCCAGCAAAAAGAGCGAGTGTCTTTGTCATTTTAGCAAGACAAAAAACAATCACAGAAGGATGTGACAAGCCCTAATACTAGTAAAAACATAAAAGGAAGAGGAACGATTATGCAGTTAGAATCAAAGAGGAGGATGGCGAGAGAGCAAAGCCTCATCCCAGTTTTCAGTGGCAGACACTGTTGGAACAAAAATTTTAAAAATAATTTCAGCTTCCTAAAAGCAGTGGTGAATCAAAACTATTTTTCAGGAGGAAGAGAAAATAAAAAGGTAGCAGCATACAGGGAAGAGAAAGCGATTCCCAAAACACCAAACAGCCAAAACTACTATGTTAGAAACACACTATCTTAACAAAACAGAAAAATAGGAAAATAGCTATCAGAAACGGTTCTTGGCTACAAACATGGATCACTTTTAAACAACTGGGAACATTATTAAATTGCTCAAAAAGTTCAGTATCAAAACAACAGTCAATTAGTCCCTAAAGTAATACTTACTAGAAGTCCAGAGATCTGCAAAACTTGCAGCCTTTACATACAAAAGAAGCAGAGTATATCTAGACAATTATGAACAGTTAGTTTCACTAAATCATGGAATACTGAAGCTGTAAACTTGAAACTAAAAAAGTTCACACAAGAACTAGTCTGAAGGATGAAGTAATCATAATTAGGGATGCAATGGACTCTCCATCACTAAAAGTTTTAGCATTGGAACACATTAAAATTCAAATAAATTAATTTGGGGAAGTTCAACAGCCTGTGCTATTTGGATGGTCAAATTACATTACCAGACTGGATTCTTCTAGTCTTAATGGATGAATTGAAGAAAAACAAGCATAGAGATTGATTTCCAGTAAGAGGTACATGTCAAAAGAACCAATAGAATTTTTCCATCCAGTAGCTTGGAAAAGATTTTCCACTACATTTCTACTTACATAACACACTAATCTTACAGAATCAGATATTATTCTAACAATAACTAAAAAGTCCTGAAGAATACAAAAAGCTCAAACAAGATCACACTGTTTCCAAAAATTTCTTGCACAAAAAAAATAATTGTAATATACTGCTGCTCTCACTTGAGTCACAAAACAGCTTAGCTTATCACCTGTAGATTATTAATGTGAATAGGGACAGTAAGGAAGTTTTACTTCGAATAAGTGCAACATAAAATACTTAACATGATATTCTATATGAACGGCTGCCCAGCTTATACTTACACTGATGCTCCAAGTGTTACTCCTCCCCAGGCAATGAACTGCTTGTTGGAGAGAATGGGGGGGATATCTGAGCAGCCAGCAGCTGTAGACACAGGCCGATTTTCCTCAGACTCCACCTCACCTTTTATCATCACTTCATACTGAGGCCCAGATGGCAGCACAAGGATTTTCAAAGTACTTTAAAAATAAATAAATAAATGTAAATCCCACCACAGAACAAGATTAGCTGATGAAAACAAAACATAACTGAAAAAAAATTACAGATAGGCCTTTTTAAACTACCTTCTTAAGGGGAAAACACAAATACGTTTTTTATTTTATGACAAAGGCCAGCTTTAGGCATAGCAAAATTTAAATCCTTCAGTTTGTAAATATGCATGTCATACATACCTCAAGCAACCTTCTGAAGTATTTCATCTGGAAATGGTTCAGATAAGTATTTCAGAGACTACAGCTAGGCAAATTATTTTTTGCGCATGCTAACTTCTGATTATTTTGACAGACTAATTTTGGAAAGAAACAAAGTCTGGCTGTCTCTACGTACATTAAGAGATGCCTTTTGAAATACCCGTGAAACTTCAATGAAGTTTTACAAGTGAGAGGTACCCAGGAGTGTCAAAATTAAACTCTGAGTCCTGTTAACAACTGTAGCGTTCTAAGCCACAAACCCAAGATTTTTTCCTCACTTTGTGTCCTGGGATTGCTGCGAGCAAGAACACTGGGCCCATAGACGAGGGACCAGGCCACCTACAGCTGGCTTTTCATGATACAGTCTCTACCCTACAGGACACAAGCACAGTGCAGATGACTACGGCCTTCTTCAGGCAGAGCAGAGAAATACATGAATGACAGCATCAGGAGTACAGATTCAAATAATGATGTAGCAAGAAATGGGCTAATACTGAATAGGAAAGCTGGACCTAAGCAGCAAAGAAAACAGAGAAGAAACTAAATTTAAAAAAAAAAAAAAAAAAAAAAAAAAAGAGGAACCAAGAGGAACCAGGAAAAAGAAAGTGCTGCCTAATTAAGGGGGACAGCAGCCAACAGAGAAATAAAACAAAAGGCTAAAGTATATAGGGAAGGAACTGGAGATCAGAAGTATCTAACCAATGATACAGGAAATGAGAGAAGAAACAATCAGAAAAACAAAACAGAAAAAAAGGCTAGAAAAAAAGGCATAGGGCAGGAAGGAAATCAAGCTTTTAAAGAATAGGCTGAAGCATTTGCTATAGCACAGACCCACTTAGAGCCAGAAATGAAACTCAAGAACCTCCACTCTAGCTGTCATTGCATTCCTACGATGCCTACTGACCGAGCCCAGCATCCCATTAGTAGGGAACATGAACTCTTGTTACTGCTTTAGTTAGTCTGGATAGTTAGTTAGCCTTTTGGCAGTATTTGCAAGTGGACTGCAAAGTTTCCAACCCTACTGAATACCTTGAGCCTGTAAAGCAGAGCAGTTATGCATAAAGCCACAGGAAAGATTAATCACTTTGCGTGCCTATCCATTAGGATCATACTGTCATTAGCACAGAACTTCTTGTTGTTTAATTTAATGCACTGTGTAGGCCCAGTTAAGCTAGATAGTGAAGCTGAACATCTTTTGGACAGACTCCTTTGTCCATTCTTGCTCTATTCTAGCAGAAACTGGAAAACATGTAACAAAAGAGGAAAAGCTGCTCTGGTGAAATGAGCCTCACCCCTGCCATTGCCAAAAAACTCTTACATGACACCAGAATGGTCACTTGAACCAATCAAATCTATTTCACAGAATGAAGTTCGATAGGTGCTAATGTGCAAAAATATGAATGCTTACATCTGCAAACAGAACACATACATTAGTGTTGTACAGGATTTACAGCCAAACTTTTATTTTATTATGGCAGCCAAAATTAATGAATACTTTTGATCCTGATCTGGGCTTGAGTTTTTTTCATATGTAAAACAGAAATAACATTTCCCTTGTCTCAGTGAAGAAGAGGGAAGCAACTGAAGGGGCTGCTGAAGAGAAGTATTTTAAAGCTTTGCTGTACTTTAGAAACAAGTACCATATAAGGGACTTCAGAGACTTACTCCATTTATTTACACTAAAGTCTCAGGACACCTGTTGATCTGTGATGGGAAGTATTAGCTACTCATAAGCCATGCATGGCAAAAGAAGCAGGGAATCTATGGAATAGGTGAATCCTAGCAAAAATCTACTTCATAATAAATGAGGACTCTCATGAAAACAACTGAAGTCAAAGTTTCCCTTATGGGTAAAACCTTCAATTTGTTCATGACCTTAAGGTCAAAAGTAGCTGTTTAAACCAGGCAGCATAAAATCAGTTATGTTACCTTTCTGTAGTCGTTATGTTTTTTGGAAAAAACAGGACAGTCACTTCTCGTTCTTCTCCAGGAAGAAGGAAAAGATCCCCAGGTTCAACAGCAAAGCAGCTATCCTGATTTGATGTCTGAAGGTGGGCAAGGGGAAAAGGGAGGGTCGGTTACTTATTTTAAGGAAGTAAACATTTCTACAACATATAACACAATTCGGTTGTGCATCTGTTCTACATACAGTTCGGACAATTCAAATGCACCTAGCACCTTCAGAACTCTCCCATAACCCTGCACTAGTTAAATTCTTCTGAAAAGTTGGATGCTACAGTACAAATACCTCTAAAAGAGGCATCTTAAGACATCAACTGTATATACAACACTGAAGGGGCCACAAAGAGATTGAAAGAATTTTAACAGTAAGTACAACATGGCAATGGTACACCACTAGTGAAGTAACATCACTAGTCTCAACAATGGTACCAACCATTACTGGTATCAATTAGTACCCAGTATTATCACGTTAATGTGGCATTTGTGATACTAGTCATGCATCCTATTTCCATGGCCTGTGCTCTAAGAAATGATGGGCTCACAATCCTCTTTTTTTTTTTTTTTTTTTAAATGTAAAAGGGGACCAACGGTTCCTTCTGTTGACTTTGAAATGCTAATTTCAAATGTGTCTAGTTACCTTTCAGTCTGGGACCATATTTTCCATGGATTCTCAAGAAAATTAAAGTCAAGTAAAGAAATCACATACCTGAAAAGAATTCGCTTCATACTTGAGTTCACAAGATGTCCACCGAAAACTAATGCAGCTTTGTTAGAAAATAAAGATGTTTCCCAATGCTAATATTCCTCATTGCTCTAAATGGACTTTACTCCACTAGCTAATTAACACCTGCTCTACAGCACAGGATTCACTACTTGAACATATTTGTTATACACTTGGTAAAATCTATTTGTTAAAAATCATAGAAGTACGTTTGTTAAAAAAAAAAAAATATAACCGAAGCTGAGCAACAAAACTCTCATATGCTTTTTCCAATGATGTGAGCTAATGTCTTTTCTATCTTTCATTCTCTTTATAGAATCATAGAATAGTTTGGGATAGAAGGGACCTTTAAAGGTCATCTAGTCCATCCTCCCTGCAATGAGCAAGGACATCTTCAACTAGATCAGGTTGCTCAGAGCCCCATCCAGCCTGACCTTGAATGTTTTCAAGGATGGGGCATCTACCACCTCTCTGGGAAACCCGTTCCAGTGTTCATCCACCCTCATGGTAAAAAAGTTTCTTCCTGATATCTAGTCTGAATCTACCTTCTTTTAGTTTAAAACCATTACTCCCTGCCCTGTCACAACAGGCCCCACTAAAAAGTCTGTCCCCATCTTTCTTCTAAGCCCCCTTTAAATACTGAAAGGCCCCAATAAGGTCTCCCCGCAGCCTTCTCTTCTCCAGGCTGAACAACCCCAGCTCTTTCAGCCTTTCCTCATAGCAGAGGTGTTCCATCCCTCTGATCACTTTTGTGGCCCTCCTCTCCACCTGCTCCAACAGGTCCACGTCTCTCCTGTGCTGAGGACTCCAGAGCTGGACACAGCACTCCAGGTGGGGTCTCACCAGAGCAGAATAGAGGGGCAGAATCACCTCCCTCAACCTGCTGGCCATGCTTCTTCTGATGCAGCCCAGGATATGGTTGGCTTTCTGGGCTGGAAGTGCACATTGCAGGCTCATGTCCAGCTTTTCATCCACCAGTACCTGCAAGTCCTTCTTGGCAGGGCTGCACGCAATCCCTTCATCCCCCAGCCTGTATTGATACCAGGGGTTGCCTCAACCCAAGTGCAGGACCTTGCACTTGGCCTTGTTGAACCTCATGAGGTTCACACAGGCCCATTTCTCCAGCTTTTCCAGGTCCCTCTGGATGGCATCCTGTCCCTCAGGCGTGTCAACCGCACCACTCAGCTTGGTGTCATTTGCAAGCTTGCTGAGGGTGCACTCAATGCCACTGTCCATGTCACTGATGAAGATACTAAAGAGTACTGGTCCCAATACGGACCCCTGAAGGACACCATTTGTCACCAGTCTCCATCTGGACATTGAGCCATTGACCACTACTCTCTGGATGTGACCATCCAACCAATTCCTCATCCACCAAACAGTCCACCCATCAACTCTGTATTTCTCCAATTTAGAGAGAAGGGTGTTGTGGGGGACCGTGTCAAAGGCCTTACAGAAGTCCACATAGATGACATCCATAGCTCTTCCCTTGTCCACTGATGCAGTCACTCCATCACAGAAAGCCACTAGGTTGGTCAGGCAAGACTTGCCCTTGATGAAGCCATGCTGGCTGTCTCAAATCACCTCCCTGTCCTCCATGTGCCTTAGCACAGATGCTAGGAGGATCTGTTCCATGGTCTTCCCAGGCCTGTAGTAGACACCAGCCACAAGGTTCCCTTTGTTGCCTCTGTCTCGAATTCTTACCCATAAGCTTTGAACCTGCTCGTGGCTATTCTTCAGAGACAGTCCTTCAGACTCCGTCCATTTCTTGACATAGAGGGCAATGCCTCCACCCGTCCTTCCTCACCTGTTGCTTCTGAACAGCCTGTAGCCATCGATAGCCACACTCCAGTCATGGGATTTGTCCCACCAAGTTTCAGTAATGGCAACTAGGTCATAGCTTTCTAGCAACACGGTGGCTTCCAACTCCTCCTGTTTGTTGCCCATGCTGTGTGCACTGGTGTAGAGGCACTTCAGCTGGGCTGTCGGCCGTGTCACCTTCTTAGAGGAACACCCCTTAATTCCTTTGAGGTATTTCACTGGTGTCTCCCTGGTGGCTCCCTCAGGAGCCCCTGGCTCATCTCTGTAAGACTTCAGCTGTGCTCCAGTGTAGCCAGCACATCTCAGAGCAACAGGCTGAGGGCCCTCACTAGCATCCCATTCCTCTAACCTTGGCGTGTCATCCCACAGCTTGTCACAGGCAAGCCTGATATTATCCCTCTCCCCCTTCAAGTCTAGTTTAAAGCTCTGCCAGTGAGCCCCACTAGCTCATGAGCAAAGACCCTCTTCCCCCTTTGAGAAAGGTGAATCCTATCTGACGCCAGCAGGCCTGATGCCGTGTAGGCCATCTCATTATCAAAAAACCCAAAATTGTGGTGGTGACACCAGCCACAGAGCTGTGTATTAATAGACTGGGTCTGTCTGTTTCTTCCAGTGTCACCTGCCTGCAACTGGAAGGACAGAGGAAAAAACAACTTGTGCTCCAGATTCCCTTATGTAAACTTGTAAACCTTTTGTCAAACCACACAGTTAAGCTAAGATCCCAAGGCTCGGCTCTAGTTTCAATACAACATTAACAGCACAAAACTCATGATTTCAAGAATGAAAAGCCAACCTACCTTAATTTTCAAATATACACCAATGTTTCCAGCATTTTTCAATGGTAGCTGCTGTTTGGCTGTTGAACCCACACTAGTAGACAGACATATTGTCTGGAAAAGTAAAGGGTATATGTATACATACATATATATATAGATATATATAATAAAATCAAACATTACAAGAGAAGTAGGCTAGGAGAGGCAAACTGTTATTAAAACACGCTTTGTAAATACATGCAAACCTGTAAGTTCTTTGGAGCATGTATCCTTGCTGTTCCAGCTCTTGCTCGGAGAGGAATACTTTTAATTACACTGCTAGGTCCTGGACTATCCACTTCCACATCAACTCTTGCCAAGAATTCATCCGCTGGACCCAAGGAATCTAGGAACAATTCCATAAGTAACAAAAGCAAACAAGTCTGCTAGCAGCCAACGCTGTTCCTATGGATGCCTGTCTCACTTCAGCTACTGTCCAATCTTAACATATTAATGTTCTGGTGATATTAACAGAAACTCCCCCCATTACTCTGGAAACACTTTTTTTTTTTCTTTTAAATAAAGTCTCACAGGATCTCATTTAAGATTTTTACCTTTCTGTCAAATGTGGCTGAAATTGTCCCTAAAACAAAAAAAAACCCCATCTTAACATACTAGCCAAACTAGTTGATATATGTACTATTTCCTCATTACTATTTAGGAAGCCAGAAGAACTCAGGTTTCTTCAAATTTCTTATCTACTTTGCAACCAGTGCAATGTTTTCTTAAGTCACGATTTAATTCCCTCAGAAAAGGAGTAAAGCAAATTCCGCACATCCTGCAGTAGATAATCGCTTTGTACAGCTTCATACTGAAGTATAAATCCCCCTGTTAACATCTAGAAGATTAAGACACAGAAGTATTGCACTTCCTTCAGTTACCAAAACTGAATGCGATACCCAAAATGTTAGGACACAAACCAGAGATGGAATGTTTCACTTCAAATTTGCAGCCTGTTCCTGCAATTCTAACACATGCAATACATTAAAAGCATACATTAAAAGTCAAATTTGTTTTAGTTGAAATGAAAATCAAATTGCTATACCTGAACAAGAAATTTGTTTCTTAGGTGCATGGAACAGAACCCAAACTGTTAAAGCTTCAGGATCCTGGAAAAGAAATTGGTTGACTCATCTTATGGGGGAGGGAGAGAATTACTGAAGAGAAAAAAAAATAAAACTAGCAACAAAACCTTACTGCTCAAATAGGTAGACTCCCCAAAAATCATCACTGTCAACCCAGATACTCAGAACCGGCATTTCAGACAGCAAGTAACAGGAAGAATCAGTCAACTACAAACTACTCACTTGCCCATCATAGCTTGCATGTATCACATGATTTACAACTGATGGAGCTGCTATCTGAGAAATTGCATCCATCTCAAGCGATTGTTCATTAGAAGGATTAACTGGTTCCTTGGAAAACGTGAAGCAACGCCAAGCTACTGCATTCTGTCAAAGAAATAAAGTATTAAAAGTATTAAATCTCTTATTGTCACTAACAATAATGCTGACAAAGCTGAGAAATACAAGGCAAGTTCTGAATGATCTAGGTAGTTTGGAAAAAACAGTCAAAGATTAGCCTGTAGTTTCAGCTGGTATGTGGTAGTCCAGCAAACCCTCTAAAAATAGTCAGAAACCCTTCTGCAGTAAAAGGAGACAAGCTGAACTGGTTAGTTTAACCCTTTAAGAAGTTTGGCTGTTCAAGACCAAACCTCACTAGTCACCAAGATGACCTGATCCAATCTTAATATAAAGCCAGTCCTTTCTTGTCCCCCCCCCCACATAAGGAAACAAGAACAGGTCTTCCCACAGCACAAAACAGCAGCCAGCCTAGCCAAAAATCTGAAATCTGCATTGCCACAGAGATGCAGAGGAACATAAGGTAGCCTACAATACAGGATATTACTGTCTAGTGGGAGAACCAAGCAAATAGAGTGAAAAGTCCTGCTTTTGCTCCTGCAGAGGAAGAGAGAATATGTTAAACTTGCTACGAAGCAAGTCTGGCTGCTTGTTTGAAGAGTCAGCTGTTCCACTTGAACAGTGGAATACATCTCCATCTTCTCAGAGGGAAGGATTAGGCAACACAACCCTTTTGCTATCTGCTGCCCTGTGCTCTCAAATCAGGCAACACAGAGGCAGCAGTCCATGGCTGGGCTGTAAGAAAAGAAGGAAAAAAAAAAAAAAAAACCAAATAAACTACTAAACAAAGCCCCACACCTATCCAGGAAGCATTTCTGTACCATTATAGCTGAATCAGATTACCACACTGCAAAAAAAAAAAATTATTTCCTGACTAACCAAAGATTTCTTGGGATTCTTACATCTAGTGCCCAGGGTATGTTTCTTAATGAGGTATAAGTGTTTTGGTCTTAAAATTCAGTACCACAAGAAGTTAACTTTCACTTACAGGAAATTTACTGTACTTACGGCATTAATAATAAGTCTAATTGGCACAAAAGCATGGGTTTTGTTGATAAGTTTTAGGGGAAGAGCCTTCCAACTGCCAGAAGTCAAGTCACCAAAATCCAGATAATCTTTTTTTCCTGTTTCCACCTGGTTTTAAGGCAAAGTAGAACTTAAGAGGAAGAAAAACCTCCACAACATACTGCCATACAAAAGCACCAGGAAAGTAAGGATGTTATTCACTTATTCTATCCTCTTAATGCTACACTCGCACACAATACACACCTCCTACCAGGGGTAGGAGGAGTCTAAGAAACACATTTCCTTTGATATCAAAAGGGGTTACATCTAATCGTCTGTCTCCCGTATATTTTGTCTCAAACAATTAAGCCAATCTTAGTGCAATATTTATCCATCAAAACCCAGTACACAACCAAATAATTTTGGCTAATCTAAAATAAAAATAAATTTAAACTATGATTATTGCTAGCAAGTAAGAATTATCAGTTTTAGATAGTTAAAATGTCATTTCAGCAAGTTAAAAGTTCAGAAAATAACTAAGTAGTAAATTTTTTGTTAGCATAAAAACACTTAAGTGTCATGATCTGCAGCAAAATACAGGTTTTATTTGGTACTTTTTCCAATTTCAGGAATATAACAAGACATGCAGAGATATAGCATATAATTTAATTTCAGTTTAAATATGAAGCAAGTTTGAATGAACTATACCATGAAGAACATGGAGAATGATGGATTTTGCCAAACTACATATAAAAAAAGTATTAAAAATTAAACTAAAATTTATGGAAGAAGCAAAAAAATTGTATCCATTCATGTGTACTCAACTAGAATATCATTACTTCAAAACATATACTTAGCCCAAAGCAGGTTAACAGACCACCTTAAAATGGAAAAAAATCATTAGCTGTGATTAATGACTGAAAATTTTACTTTTATCAGCAACATCACAGACTACCATGTAATTTGTTCAGTTACCTCCAAAAGCACCGTCAAGCCCATTTCTGCCTGTCCATACTCTTAAATTTAGGCCTACATAAAGCCAGATTTAGTTCTTAATGTCACACACCATCTCTCACCTTGTTGTTCTTCATGATAAGACACAAGACAAAGTACTTCATACATACACTTACTTTTAATTATAATTAGTCCAAAATAAGAACATACTCTGTGCAACCATAAATAAGCTGAAAGTAATAAGAAAGCAAGACAAAGCCTATTTGATGTAAAAAAATAAAGAAATCCTTACAATTGGAAATAAACGCTTTTTGTTCCATTTTAATGCCCAATGGTATCCAACACAGCAGATACTTGGAAAGCATTAGATGTTTAAGATCTCATCCATTCTTTTAATAATGAAAAAGCAATACCTTTTAAATTTATTCTTTTCAGACAGTTGCATAATAATTCTTCATTTCCAGCTAGGTGCTTTTCCACAACTAAAACATCCTACATAGTCATATAAGCTTCTCAAACATTCTCCTATATTCCCTCCCCACTCCGAACATAAGAAATCCCAGGTTCCTTTGAGGAACAACCTTGCATTCCTATTCTTTTCCAGTGTCATTCAACCATTCATAAAACTCCAACAAAAAAAAAAAAAAGGAAAAAGAAAACACAATAAGCAGCTACTTACTTCTAAATGAGGATTTTCAGCAACCGCTGTCAGAACTACCCTACTTGCCAAAGCTTCTGCCTGAACAATTGTCTCAGCATCTGCAGAAACTGGCCAAGATGAAACATTGAGAATACACTGAAAGATCCCCGAATGACAAGGTAAGAAAAGTATTTTCACATCATTGGTAGAATAGGATCCTACGATGGTTTTGTTCTTGAAAACCAGACATTGATATTTCATGGGATCCATCTGAAAAACAAAGTCTCTGTCATTTTCAACAGGCCTCTTGTCAGAGGACAGCTTCTTTCAAAATACCACATTTATCTGGCACCACTGCTCAACACAGACATTTTGTATATGTTTTTGCTCAGTATTAATTATTGCATCTTCATATTCATGTCCCACTGCCATCTCACTCAACTGTAGGCATTTTCTTTTAATTTAAAGAGTTAGATAAGTCAGCCCAAAAGTTGCTAGGGTTTCTTTCCAGCACCTAGTGTAATATTAACACTGCGATTATAGTATTTATTAGATTTGAAAGTAAATTCATAACTAAAACACTGATTTTTGACAAAGAACAGCAGCAAAATAAACAAAGCCAATTCTACTTGGTACTTTCTGCCATCAAAAGTTCATCATTCGGGGAAGGTCATGGAGCAGATCATCTTGAGTGCTATTACGTGGCACGTGTGGGACAACCAGGGGATCAGGCTCAGCCAGCATGGGTTTATGAAAGGGAGGTCCTGCTTCATTAACCTGGTCTCCTTCTAGAACAAGGTGACCCGCTTAGTGGATGAGGGGAAGGCTGTGGATGTTGTCTACTTGGACTTTAGTAAGGCCTTTGACACTGTCTCCCACAGCATTCTCCTGGAGAAGCTGGCTGCTCACGGCTTGGATAAGGGCACTCTGCACTGGGTTAAAAACTGGCTGGACGGCCGAGCCCAGAGAGTGGTGGTGAATGGAGTCAAATCCAGTTGGTGGCTGGTCACGAGTGGTGTTCCCCAGGGCTCAGTGTTAGGGACGGTCCTGTTCAATATCGTCATTGATGATCTGGACGAGGGGATCGAGTGCACCCTCAGTAAGTTTGCAGATGACACCAAGTTGGGTGGAAGTGTTGATCTGCTGGAGGGTAGGAAGGCCCTACAGAGGGACCTGGACAGGCTGGATCGTTGGGCTGGGGCCAACTGTATCAGATTCAACAAGGCTAAGTGCCGGGTCCTGCACTTGGGTCACAACAACCCCATGCAACGCTACAGGCTTGGGGAGGAGTGGCTGGAGAGCTGCCTGGCGGAAAAGGACCTGGGGGTGTTGGCTGACAGCCGCCTGAACATGAGCCAGCAGTGTGCTCAGGTGGCCAAGAGGGCCAATGGCATCCTGGCTTGTATCAAAAATAGTGTGGCCAGCAGGACCAGGGAGGTGATAATGCCCCTGTACTCGGCACTGGTGAGGCCGCACCTCGAGTGCTGTGTTCAGTTTGGGGCCCCTCACTCCAAGAAGGACATCGAGGTGCTGGAGCGTGTCCAGAGGAGGGCAATGAAGCTGGTGAAGGGTCTAGAGCACAAGTCTTATGAGGAGCAGCTGAGGGAACTGGGGTTGTTTAATTTGGAGAAGAGGAGACTGAGGGGAGACCTTATTGCTCTCTACCTATTGCTTTTCTACCTGAAAGGAGGTTGTAGCGAGGTGAGGGTCGGTCTCTTCTCCCAAGTAACAAGCAATAGGACAAGAGGAAACGGCCTCAAGCTGCGCCAGGTGAAGTTTAGGTTGGATATTAGGAAAAACTTCTTCACCGAAAGGGTAGTCAGGCACTGGACCAGGCTGCCCAGGGAAGTGGTTGAGTCTCCATCCCTGGAGGTATTTAAAAGACGTGTAGATGTGGTGCTTGAGGACATGGTTTAGTGGTGGACTTGGCAGTGATAGGTTAACGGTTGGATTCAGTGATCTTAAGGGTCTTTTCCAACCTTAACAATTCTAGGATTCTATGAAAGATGGGAGGAAGAGGTATAGTGGAAGAGTAATAGAAAGGTCAGCGGATGGAGGTCACCAGTAAATCCTAGTACAGATGCCTTAAAGCTTCTGTTGTGAACATACTCATAGATAGCCTTCGAGCAGAAGCAACAGACCGCAAGTCATACTCAGTGTATCTCAGAGTTAACTTGACTGAAAAAAATGGTTTTTAATTATATTGTGCCGCAAACAAATTAAATGTATATATTTATTCATAGCAACAACTGTAAATGGGACTGTCAACTGTAAAGTAATTTCATGAAAAAAATCACCTCCTGGTACACAGAATCTCAGGTGTGAAGAGCTGCATAAGAGCCCCATGATACTGAGTGACTAGAAAAATATGTAAGAAATCTTAACTCTCATATACACGTGTATATATACACACAAACACAGAATTGTGGTTTGGTGGTTTTTAAAGAGGCAATATTTAGAGAAAACAAGAGCAAAACCAGAAGTCATATTCCTGAAAACACACATGCTACATCTGCTGGAAACATATATCTATGGAGGGATATAATAGGATAAGACTTACAAGCAACAATATATAAAGTGAATTATTGTCCATTATTTTTCTGTAATAAGGACCATCAAACAAAACCAGCAAGAACCAGATTAAAAAAAGGAAAAAAAGCAGTAGTGCATAGAATCCACAACTGAACCGAACCAAACTGTGGACAACACTACAAAATTTCAAAAGATTAACTAGATACAGAGCAGACTACGGAAAACTAAGAAGAACAGAAGTAACATCTAGCTCAGAAGTTCCCAAGCACCAAAACACCAGAAGCTCAGAGTATACTATGCTTGTTCTGTTGTTATATTCTTTTCTACTAAGAGTATTCATCAATAAAGGAAACTGAAGTATACTGACAGACCTTTAATCTAACTCATTCTCATGTTCTTGAGATCTTTTACTTCTGGAACAATTACTATGATGACAGAATTAGATAGAATTTAACAAAATTAAAGCACAAGATGCCCAATCTATGGCCTGCAAGCTACATGTAACCTGCAGAACAACCCAGCTAGCTTGAAGCCTGCTCCAAATATTTCTCATTCTCTGTCATACAAGATCTCCTGATTGCAAGAAAAATGGGAGCAAACTGCACAAAATGTTTTACAGTAACAGTCCTCAGTGTGGATGCTTTCTCTTCTAGGGCTGACTTTTCTTGCATACAAAGGTGGGAATGAATAAGCAGTAAATTCAAACCTACCACACTTTACACACGCAAAACAATTCTACAAGTCAGTCCCATCATGTGGCATTTACCTCTCTATGCCTACTTGTTGGAGTAAGTCAGGTGGCCTGGCTGAAAGAGGGTAGCACTGCTTTTGTGCATATTAACTATAAAATGGGAAAAAACTACAAATCTGTACAGAGGGCTCTAATTTTACATATGACATCTGGTAATATTACAGGCATTATTCCTATAGCTTTATTAAAAAAATCTCTTACCTTTTCCCCATTAACTGAAACACTGAGTATTCCAATGCTGACCTGCAACCACCGATCAGTTGGATTAAAAATGCTAAGAACCGTCTGTGATGCAATCCCCACGCAACAGGCATTAGGGAACTTCAGTTCTTCTGGTACTTTTACATGTCCTTTGGAAGAAAATATGCTCCTGTTAGTTCCAAGTACCTAGAAGCACATCAGTACTCAGGCTGCCACTGTGTCAAGTTTATAAACTCATTTGACTAATGCTTCGTTATGGCAAGGAAATGTTTGACTCCTACAGTTTTCATAAGAATGTTTTCCACAAGCCTGATGCTCAGAATTTCAACCAATTGTTTCTAATTTGCATCTTACTTGGAGTTCTCCCATCATGAACAAAAATACTTATGGAAATAGCACATCCCATGCAAACACTAACCTTTGAAGTGTGTATATATATACACACACCTTATATAAAATACTCAGTGTTCTCAATTTAATCAGTACTAGCCCAACTCAGAAAATGTGAATATCAGTATCAAATCATCTTTAGAACATTCACACCAACCAAAAGGAAGATCTGTTTTTACCAGAGTATAACTGTTACCTAAAAAGGTGTTCAGGCATATTTTGCTGCAGAAAAAACGGAGTACTCCTAGGGTAGATTTTTGCTGTAGAAGTGTGGCCGTCAAAAGTTATCACCAAACCAAAAAGAAATCCTACTTCAAATATTTTACTTCCAGGAAGTTGTTACTTCTAAAATATTCAAAATAACGCTTTCAGAGGAATTGCAAAATTATAATGACAACTTGAAACTCAAATGGAGGTAAGAGTTCTCTGGCACACCAAGGATCAATCTTCACTGCATCCAGAAATCTACTAATGGGTACTCGTGTCAAATTAAAAATTTGACTTCTCAGAGACACACATAATCACCTGAAGCAGTTTTAGTTACTTCAGCAACAAGCTTTATTTTAAAGCCACACACTCTTATTCCCCTCCAAAAAAGAAAATTTAGCACAAGTATGAAGGTGAAAATATAAACCAAGACTAGCATCACTGGAAATTAAGTTCAAAAACTCGAGTTTGGCAAAGATCAAGTTTAAACTACATAGATATTCAGAATTCAAAAACATGTACAAAACCCTAGAAATTATGTATATTAGAAACAGGCAAAGAGTAAGATTATTCAAATTTTACTATTTCAAAATGCACTCACAAGATCAATGATTTAGAACAATCAATAAACAGAAAATAACCTATAAACTGTCACAAATTCAAACCTTTAACCCCACTAGCTTGTCCTTTCGTCTGAAGGAATTAGCCAGAAAAAAGTATAGCAAAAAACAACTAAAGAGATCATAGGTTAAAAGAAGTCTTTAAAATGAAACGCTAATTTGTATTGCTTAGGTTTAGAGCTAAGTCAAGATACAGAGAAATAGCAGAAAGTACAGAAGGCACTTGGCAGCTTGTCCTTCCCCTTCATAACCAGAAAACAGCTTAAGCCCTCCACTCTCCTCCTCAGATTTTTTGGCTTAACTGACTGTTAATACCAAGTTAAGCTGGAGCCAGAAATGTCATCTACTTTCCAGATAAAATACAACCGAATTTCCAGAGCATGACTTGTCTTGCCTAGCAGGAACTGCAGCTAGGATTTCTCTCCCTCCTATGAAAGACAGTTCTAGATCCTTTAAACAAACACAAAACCACTGAATGCTGAAGAAGAATGCTGAAATTCTTCTAGATTATGAAAAATTTCTTTTAAGACCATTAGGGAGACTGTAAGAATAGACACTGAATTCAGAAAACATCACTAAATAAGGAAAATTAGTAATACCTTTTTTTTTTTAAATAACAAAGCTTGCATAAAGAATAATTGTGGTTACACTTAGTAGTCATCTTAATTTAATTTACCATTCTATTAGCATCATCATTATTGCCATTCTTGCCCACAGCTGTATTTTAAACACACTCTGAAAAACACTTACCAATACCAGGTGACTTTGCCAACTCCCACTCGTTTCTACCAGCTCCAAGAGATTGTCCAGTACATGATTTTATATTTAAGATATTCTTGTTCCAGGAAGCAGAGTGTGGATTACAAAGTGAAGCTGCACCCAAATTGCCTGGACCAATATTTGGACCTAAAGGAACTCCTACCATTAGTGGATTCTCAACATGGCCTGCTGGGATACCAGAACAAGGAAGCCCTGCTGGAAGACCAAAACCTGCAGAGCTACAGCCATGAAGCTGAGACAAAACTGTATTTCCACTAGATGGTAAATTTCCCAGATACTGTTGTGCAAATGGAGTCCTTGCAAGAGAACATCCTGTAAGCAACGTGGGAACAGAAGAAGAAGTTGCTTGACTCTCAGAGGTAGTGACATGGGATTTAAGGCTTGAAATAGGAACGTACTGTTCACCACATGAGTTTTGATTGAATGGCATATAAGTGCTTAAACCAGGATATACGGGTAATACATTCAAAGACGGTAATCCTTGTCTCTGTGCTTTGCTTGCTTGATCCTGCCATACTTCTTGTGCATCAACATTAACAGAAAGTGGCTGAAAGATGCAGAATTTACTTGGTAAAGGTGATTTAACATGGTCTAGGTCTTTATGATTTGCTGCTACATTTGAAGGAATAGATGCAAGCTGCTTTTCATTCTTCGGAACACCGTCTTTGGACAGTTCTTGACCCAGTACATCATCAAGCTTTCTTTTAAGACCTGCAAGTTCATTTTCTTCTGATTTCTGGTCAATAATAAGCAGTGCTTCTTTTCCATTTCTTTGACACGAGTGGTCTTCCAGATTTTCATTTGTATGTTCCTGCGAAGGAGTTGGGCTGGCTCGAATTATTGTTGTGCTCAGTTCACTAGCATTTTCACTCTAGTAAACAAATACAATATCCAACGTTACAAATTTTAGAAAAGCATAAAACAAGACAGACCTTAATACTGGTCTTGCCATCCAGTATAAATAATGAAGTTTTTCAAGTCTTGTCTGAAGTTTTGCTTTTGTAACATCTGTGGCTCCTCACCTTGAAAAAGAAAACCTGCAACTTCAATCTGTTTGCTAAGTCACATTGTAGCTAGGTGTACTGGGTCTGGCTGGGATAGAGCTAGTTTTGTTCATAGTAGCCCCTATGGTTGCTGTATTTTTAGATTTGTGACCAAAACAATCTTGATAACACACCAGTGTTTTAGCTATCACTAAGCAGTGCTTCCGCAGTGTCAAGGCCTTCTCCATTTCTCACTCTGCCACTCCAGAGAGTAGGCTGGGGGTGGGCAAGAGGTAGGGAGGGGATGCGGTCAGGACAGCTGACCCCAACTGACCAAAGAGAGAATCCATACCATGTAATATCATGCTCAGCAATAAAACTGGGAGGGAATTTTCCCAAAGAAGCTGTTGCTTGGAGACTGGATGGGCATTGGTCTGCTGGTAGTGAGTGATTGCTTTTGCATCACTTTCTCCCCCCTCTCCTCCGTTTCACTTATTAAACTGTCTTTATCTCAACCCACCAGTCCCCCACCCCACCCTTTTACCCTTCCAATTCTCTCCTCCATCCCGCTGTGGGGTTGTGGGCAAGCGACTGGGGGGGGGAGGATCAGCCACCAGCTGAGGTCAACGCACCACACTAGGCGTTAACACCAGAAGAATGCTCTGCTCTCTAAAGTTACCACCAACTAAGAGAGCTTCCACAGATCCAAAAATGTATGACTCTCTATGATTTTATAAAGTCGTTCTCTGGGAAAGTAACTGTACTATGAAAAAAACTTCATAGAGCAGATTCCTAAACTCACTGACAGGTTCACAGATATTACTATTCTAAAAAAGAGACCTGCAGTGAATTTTCTCATTTATTGTATTTGGATCTAATACCACGAAGATTTTCATGTTTAAAAATGCATGAATCATAAAATCATAGTATCATTCAGGTTGGAAAAGACCTTTAAGTTCACTGGGTCCAACTGTTAACCTAGCACTGACAAGTCCACCACTAAACCATGTCCCTAAGCGCCACATCTACATGTCTTAAGTATCTCCAGGGATGAGGACACAACCACTTCCCTGGGCAGCCTGTTCCAATGCTTGATAACCCTTTTGGTGAAGAAATTTTTCCTAATATCCAACCTAAACCTCCCCTGGCGCAACTTGAGGCCATTTCCTCTCATCCTATTGTTTGTTACTTGGGAAAAGAGACGGACCCCCACCTCGCTACAACCTCCTTTCAGGTAGCTGTAGAGAGCGATAAGGTCTCCCCCCTCAACAATAGAGAACAATAAAGTAGCTGTTCAGATTGTTGTAGAAAAGTAAGCTGCAAGTTACAGTCCTTTAAAAAGGGCATTCAGGGCAGCTGCCTGAGGTGAGATGGCTCACCAGGCCAAATCAACCAAACAAGAAATTTAAAAAATCATGTCCCTTTGACAACCTGACCCTAGTATGAAAGGGAGAGGGCACCACTGGTTAAACAGACTGTGCTATAGGAAGTATTCAGGTCTGAAGATAACACCAATACAAACATTCTTGTTGTCTGTAAGAAGCTTCAGGCAAGGGACATGAAAGTGGCTCTTAACAAGTACAAATGAGATTAAGATCTCTGTCTCCCTCCCTCTGTTCGCTCGCTCTCTCTCTCTCTCAGATTACTAACCTAAAAGAATACATTAACACTGCAGCCTTATAAATGGGACTTATAAATGTACTCATAATATAGATGTAAAACTTTGGCAAAGTACTTGAGGATCTCCTTCCCAAACTACCCTGGGGAACAAAGACAACTCAAACAATAACATCTCTTCAAGACAGAGGGGCAAACTAGTATGCAGCCAGTTACACCAAAGCATCAAGAGCCACCCGTTTGCATGAGACGACAGGAATCTAGAACCATAGGCATTTCAAACATGAAATAGACCCAAGAGCTGATGCTATGCCAGCACTGACTGCAAGCAAATACCCATTTAAATTTGCCCTTGGGTTCCTTCCTACAGGACTGCGATTCCCACTGCAAACATCAAGATGGAAAAGAACAGATACTCCCTGTGTAACTCGAGCAACTAGACCTAGAACAAAATGGGCTATAGGCCAGAACACACGCTTCCTTCTTCCTGACGCTTTCAGCATGAAGGAACATTGCTGCTGGTGTTCCTATAGGAAGAAGAGAAGGCTTCACCAAGCTTTCACTAGCCACCAGTTCTGAAAGCCTCACCCTCTGCACATGAAAAAAAAAAAAATCCATAGTAGAGAGCATTTCTATTTCCTGTGTTAGATGAATCCACAACTGATAAAGATATTACAAAATAAATGTAATGACTCAGATTTACACCGATATGGATGCAGTCAGAGAGGTTCTCCAGGTTTTGTTTGTTTGTTTTTTAAAGTTCCATCCACAATTCCACACACTTTGGAAGAGGGGAGGCATAACAGAAAGATTCCAGATTCCAAAGAACTCATGGCTTTAGATAAAAGAATGCCAATTATCTTCATCAGCATAAGATTACAAGTCTGAACAAAAGTTTCACACTCAGAGTACACTCTTTGCTCCATAAGAACAGTCAGAATGACTGTCAGAGGTAGAAAATGAAATCCTTCAGTCCTGAAAAAAGAAGTTAAAGGCTGAAATATGTATTTATAAACATTACTACAGAGAAGAAAAAAAAGGGGAAATATTTTCCCAACAGCTGAAGCTGAACAGAAAGGGAGCCTCAGGGGTGTTGAAAGCAGAATACTGCACTGCATTCCAAGAACAGAATGACTTAACAAACAAATGGGGGGGGGAATAATCAAAGAGGAAAAATACACCAACTCTAACTTTTTTCAAAAGTTAGTAGTTCTTTGAATGTTTTACTATGTTTATATTCATTAGGGTTTGTGCATTTAACACAATCTATTTCAGAATTTAAATTTCTGAAACTCAGGAGTGGGGGAGAAGCAGAATACCTTTTTCCTATGCACAGCATGTCCTAAACTGTTCCGAAACCCTTAAGGCTTTTCTAATTTAGAATTATTTTGACCATTTAAGGGTTTGGTGGCAAGGGAGAGGTGTTGTCTTGTTTGTTTATTTGTTTTAAAGAAAGGGAATTAATACACATTTACAGTTCAAGATTTTCTTACCCAGTATATCTCCGGATTACGTATTACAGCTGTGTTCTTAAGGGTACTGTCAGATCCAGAGACATACGTTAATCTGCTCATGCTAGGACTTGAGTAAACTGACTGAGGTAGTACACTCTCTTTGCAAGAAGACTCCTGATAACGTAACGTGCAAGTAAAGTCAGTTTCAGACCTGAAAAACAGATTCAAAGTATGTCAGTATTAGAATACATTTCTAATGCTGCCCCCAAGAAAATCAATGCTACACATTAGCTATACTATTCTAAAAATCAACTTACTTAGCCATTCTGTTTAGTACACTCAGTGGAAATGAGAAATCAACTCTCAGTTAACCTGTACAAGTTCTGGCTTTGATGTACATAAAACTCATTTTCATTAGATATAAATCCATAAGGCAAAGCAGAGTTCGACAACCGAACTCATATGCTAAGGTCACAGAAACAACACAACAACTTATTAAAAGAAAAAAAGGTGAATCAATATACTTGTATCTAACTAGATGGAAGAATGTCAAATGAAATCATTCAACATCCCAGGCATCACGCATTGGTATTTCCTATTCATTGCTGATATTCTCTTCATTTCACACACCTGAAAACAGGGGTTCTCTCACAGCTTTGGCGAACAAGAAGAGATAACATGAAAACAATTAAAGTCACTGACAATTTTAACTGGAAATCCTAATGTCTATATAACACACTTGCAAAAATACACATACTTCTGCACATTTTAACTTCTGAGAAATGCCACAGTCTGTAATTCTAATATCACGTACAACACACTAACTGTAGTTAAATATCAAACAGTGAACTTAAAAGTTAAGGCAAAGAAATCAGTTGTCTCCTCTTTTTATGAAATGTATATAGCCATTGGCTACTGGCCATGTTTATACGTTTAAGACTACACAATCAACTTAGTTGTAATCTTATAGTTTATGTAACACTTACTGTTACAGGAGCTTGTTTAAAAAAACATTACCCTTTCAATTGCTAAGGAAGCCTTAAATCTTAGACACAAGTTGCAGTCTCAAAATATGACGTGGTCAAAAGCAATACAAATATTTCTACCTATCCTCTCTCATAACAAGCAGTGGTACAATCAGATAACCAAACTGAGTGAAATATTTGTAAGTTTAAAAAAACCCGACATCTTCTTTGGTCTATACAATGTCAAGCTTTGTTATCATATAATTAACATCATAACCCCCAACCCAATAGCTTTATTTGCAATAGATGAATTACACTAGAACAACAATTAATAAATATGGGATTTTATAGCTCCATCAACACAAAGTTTTAGGTATCTGAGGCATATGACTAGCTAACAGGTTGAATATTTTGTATTCTTGCATTACTGGATAATCCAGAGCAGAAACAGCAATGTCCCTACCCAGCATCTCTGTCTCATCAGGCCAGCGAGGAAAATAAAAAGTTAACAATTGCTTAAGACTGCTTCCCCATACAGATAATAAAAGCAATCAGAAAGCTTAGTCTAAGAATGAAGTCTTAGCCTAATAAAGATCTTCTATAAACTGAGATCAAGGACAACATTCAAACTAAAACTTGATCCCTCAAAAATGCTCATGAAGCATTAATAATTCTTATAACCTGCACCAAGAAATTTACCCCGAAATTGCTGTTCCAGAAGTCTCACTAGGAGAAGAGTGGATTAGCGGTGAAGTTGAAGGTCTGAAGCTATACTGCTCATCCTCTAGAGGCTGCAAGTCACATTCAGGTAGAATGGGTTTATGCTCTGGTAAATAAACAGAATTTAATAACGGTATTTATTTAAGCACAGGGAACAAGTCTACTGTCAAGAAAAGCCTTTTCAACTGCTTACATTTATATAGGTTTACTTACCAGTACTAATCTGGGAAGTTGGAGAGAGCTTCCCAAAAGTTACATGTTTCGCATTCCCACCACAAGCAGTACGGGCATCTTTGTTTCTCTTCTCCGTTTTTGCATTTTGCTTCTTTTCATCATTGTTCAATTTCTGCATAGGCTTTGCTGTTGTAGGACTTACTGAGACATATTTACTAGATTGCTTGGCAGGTTTTACGTTGCTGAGTGACAGAGTGTTTCCTGTACTTCCTTCCACCAAATCGTTACATGGTTCAGGAACAGCATTTGTTGCTCGATCTAGTGTTTCTGAGTCTTCCCTGATACAACATCTACTACTGACATCATTGGTCTGGTAAGCAAGCGGACTTCTCTGTGCTACTTCCATTTTTGCTGCTAAGGGAATTCCACGTATCTGTGCTTCATTTCCAGTAGGTGAGGTTTGGGTAACAAGCATATCTGATCTAAGATCAGCATTCGCTGACTGTAAATGTTTACTATTTACTAAATCTGACAACTTTTCTGAACTTTTAACACTATTTGCAGTCACGTCTTCATGGTTGGGAACACCAGACAGACTAGTGAAATTCTGAATATCATTTTCTTCGTTAAAATAATCCAGAAATCGCTTCTCTATTTCTTGCTGCTTGCTATGATTATTTATCAAGTCGTCTGCAAGAGTATCTTTATTTTTATCTTTACTCAGTAAAAAGGTATCAGGCATAAGGTTCTGGACAGATGCTTCATGTTTCACAATACTCTCATATTCACTTTCATGTCCAATCTCATCTGTTTTTTTGAGGTATTTTTCCATATCAAATGCACTATTTTCCACAGTGCTTGATAATACCTGATTAGCAGAGAGTTCCATCTCTTTAACAGTTCCAGGAAGGAAACATGTTCTTTTACTTTTATTAGAGAGTGCCATCATCATAGCAGCTAGCTGGGAAGGATCAGCACTGGAGGAAGCATTAGCAATAGCAGAGGCAATTGTGCTAATACTCAGGACAGAGTCAGAATGATTAGATAAGCTGTCTTCATTAATTCCATCCTACAACAAACCAAAATGAGTTAAGCACCAAGTTAAGAAATTTTTGTTTAGGGTTTTGTGTTTTGGTAGTTGGGGTTTTTTTTTATTATTATTTTGCATTTTGGTATATGGTAATATATTAACATTTCTTGTTGTCACATGTTTAATCGACTGCCAAGAAGGAATACTGCAATAAGTGTAATTCTCATTGTACTGATTTTTTTAAGTCTACTCCACAAAATTTTTTTAAAAGATTAAATAAAGATTGCCTGCTAGGAAGCCTTAGTTCCTGTAAAACTTTTAAAAGCCTAAAATGTTTTCATTCAGTTGGAAGAACTGGGAGTAAAATATCATCAGGAACAAACACAGCAGAAAGGAAACTACCATGACCAAATAGACATTATCTTCCCAATTAACTTTAAACCATCTGCCTCTCTACAAGGGGAAGACAAAGCTATTTCTACAGTTTTCTCTATCACTCAGGTCTGATTTCGTCTTTAGTTTTCACATTGGCTGTTGTTAGCAAAGGGCATGGAATAAGTAGCCAGTCATGTCCAGACCACAATCTCTAACCACCTCTCTTAGATACACATACATTCAGGAAGAAAAGAAAACATCTGTCCTCCTGTAGATATGCATGCATATCTTCATAAGATCCTCATAAAAAGACTGATGAAGTATGGGGCAGACAAGTGGACCATGACTGGACTGAAAACTGTCTGCTCAAAGGGTTGTGATCAGCAGCACAAAGCCCAGCAGGAGGCCAGCCACTTGCTAGTGGAGTACCCCCAGGATCAAGACTGGGGCCAGTACTGTTCAACGTCTTCATTAACGATGTGGATGATGGGGCAGAGTGCACCCTCAGCAAGTTTGCTCATCATACAAAATTGGGAGGTGCAGTTTATATACCAGGAGAGTGGGCTGTCATTCAGAGGGACCTCAACAGGCTGGAAAAAATGGGCCGAGAAGAATCTCATGAAGTTCAAAGGGAAATGCCAAGACCAGCACCTGGATAACCCCATGCACCTGTACAGGCTGGGGACCAACCAGCTGGAAAGCAGCTTGGCAGAAAAGGACTTGCGGGTCCCAGTAGACATGTAGTTGACCGTGAACCACCAATGCGCCCCTTGTGGCAAAGGAGGCCAACAGCAACCTGGGCTGCAGTAAGAAAAGAGTTGCCAGCAGGCTTAGGGAGGTGATCCTTCCCCTCTACTCAGCACTGGTGTGATCACATCTGGAGTGCTGTGTCCAGTTATTGACTTCCCAGTACAAGAGAAGACATGGACATACTGGAGAGAGTCTAGTGAAGGGCCACAAAGATGAGTAAGAACTTGGAGCATTTGTCATATGAGGAAAGAGTTGGAATTGTTCCGCCTCAAGAAGACAAGGCTCAGGAGGAAATCTTATCAATGTGTATAAATACCTGATGGGGAGAGGAGAGAGGCAGGGAGGGGTAAAGAAGATGGACCCAGACTCTTCTCTGAGGTATCCAGGGAGAAGAAAGGAGGCAATGGGCACAATCTTAAATACAGGAAATCCCACGTAAACATAAGGTAAAGATTTTTAATGTCAACATGATCAAACACTGGAACAGGTTGCCCACAGAGGACCCAGAGAGACTATATAGAGTTTCCATCCTTGGAGATATGCAAAACGTGACCAGACCTTGATCAACCTGCTCTATTTGACCTGGCTTTGAGCTAGAAGGGATGGACTAGATGATCTCCAGGAGTACCTTCTGACCTCAACCATTCTGTGATTTGCCTGTGTTTGAGAACATTTTAGCATCCGTATCAGACTGAGGGCTATCTAAACTTGTGCAAATTGAGGGCAGGGTAGATTAGAATCTGGATATACATTATCAAAACCCCAAATTACTCATTTTGTATCTAGAACAATAGGGATAAGGATAAATTAGAAAGAAAAGCAATTAGGGCAGCACACAGTCAGATGAGCAATCCAACCAGTCCTTCTGCATTTAAGTCTGCAGCCTTCATCATTTGATCAGCTAAACCAAGTCAAACTCTCTAGCTACTGATTCCTTTCAGTGATGATGTAGGAGAAGGGCTGTTTCTGTAACTGAATGGGTCTGTATGTGTTCTGCCTGATCAGAAAAAGAACGCGACACATTAAGGCAGAGAAAGTAGGTGTCCAGGATTACCAAATTGAAAATACACCTTTTTCAGACTTACACCATGTCAATATTTTTGAATTTTATCACATAAAAGACTTTATTCACATGGTAAATACAAGTTGTTCCATTAAAAAAATAGAAGGGAAGACATAGCTGAAATTCAGAAACTTGATTGCAGAACATCAATAGCCTAGGAATCTCTGAAAAAATTATGGGCTGACAGACCAAGCAACTCCAAAAGTGAAGTAGGGAGGAAAAGGAAAATGAGCTGGTGATAGTAACACCTGACTCACTACAGGATCATGGCATGCTAATGAAACTACCCTAACAAACAGTGGCATCTGCTAGGATTCAAATGATCGGTATAAAAAGCAGTGAGCTGATATGAGAGTCCAAATGTAGCTGTATTCAAAGCACCAACAATAATAACTGGGGTTATTTGAATTTTGTTCAAGTTCATAGTTGCACTTAATAGAAAAATACAAGAGAAATACCTTTGCTTTACTTTTGGTAGCAGCTTCTATATTAATGCTTTTATGTATTCCAGCTGCAGTATCCATCCTATGCCGTTCACCTTCACAGCTGGTAGAATTTGCATGTTCTTTTGTTTGTGCTTCTACGTCATCTAAGAACAAAGAAAAAGACAGGGAATTAATTTACAGTAAATTGTCTAAACACCTGCGTTCTTGGGATATACATGCTCCCTTAATGCTCTATAGAAAAAAGAACTGTTAAAATTGCACAAATCCAAATACTACAAGCATCAATTATTACCATATATAAGCACCAAAATGTGTGTTGTGATCTTTACATATAAAATTTTGGAGGAATCTCCTAAATTATTACTTTAAGTTAAGCAGATACCATGGGAGTGTAACTTTTTTTTTTTTTTTAAAGATGGCAGGAAAAAATGTGGACTATGTTTTATGCACACACTGTCAGCTCAGCTATAACCTGAACTGTTTTCCTTCTGTCCCTATATCTTCTATACCTATATGAGCAAACAGACCAATGTTCTGGGGTTTTTGTTTGTTTGTTTGCTTGCTTTCTGGCAACACATTTATACAGCTTTTTCAACAGCAAAACTCTGAACAGACTTTAATTATTACAAGATATTCTGGTAGCTATCCAGTATCTGGAAATGCTGAAATATCCAAGACAATTTAGGATACTACTTAGTATTAGAACGTTCTCTCTTCTAAGTGTTTAGGTTCTGTGTTTTTCTGGGGGAAGGGGGTGTGGGGGAGGTGCTCACAGCAAAAAAGATATTTGGTGAATGAAAACTAGAGTCCTTCTATCAGGGATTACTCTTAATAGTCTTTAATAACTATATACAAGTAATTCTTAACTACTGTTACAACCACTGTCTCGGGATGACTCTTCTGTTCTATAATTACCTGGAAACACCTCAGATAATTGCGAAATCTCTTGGCCAGTGTCACCTCCTGATGAAAAAGACTGCCTTAGCAAAGCAACAGGTTGCCTTTTCTTCGGAGATGTAATATAGTAACCAAAAGATGGCTATAAAAAAAAAAAAATACCCCGGATTACAGCATGAGTAAATTTAATCATTAATAAATAGGTTCAGTGGGCTAGCAAAGCAGTTTCAGCCACAGTGCCTCCCCAGTTGGTGTTTGGCTCTCATACCACTGAGAAATAACATATGCCTCCTAGCATTGCAAATGCCTAATCCAAATACATACGCTTCCAATATATACATAAAATAAACTAGCAACTTATTTATACCAGTTAGACAAAAGAAAGTACATATGCTGTCATCATCTCTGCCTGGAGCATGCTCTGCCGCTCAGCCTCTTAATGCGCCAGGACAGAACATGCCAACTCTATCATAAATTCACCAGGACATGACTGAATTACACAAGTATATTTGACAACTTCTTCCCTTTGTACACACTTCCCCACTTTTTTTTTGTCTGCAACACAAATGAGATACCATCTACCAACAGCAGGTAAGAGACAGGTATCAGACAGATGCACAAACCATACAGAAGTATGTTGGTACATTAGAGTCTAGATGACTACATTTTTACTGGTCGGGCATTTGCCTAGATAGCACATCAACTATTAACAGCCATTGAAAGATACCCTCACTGTTCAAATAACCCTGTCTGAGCAGCATTTCATTCAACTACTATGTGGATCATTTGCTTGGACCGCCAACACGCACCCTGTATATGGTGTACTTTTGTTTCTCTAATCCTACACATAATTAGTTCCTGACCAAAAGGTGACGATCAAGATTCATCAGTAACACCAGCCAGCCCTTCACATCAAAAATTCTAAGTGGGAAACAAAAGCCAATCCGGACCTGTCATGCACAGAGAATTTCCTTCACAAGTGAACTTAGAAAAGTAGTTCTTGGAAAGAATTAGTTACAATATAAAAACACAAAAGTAGTACTAGCTGTTGTTCTTGTCCTTTCCTTGTGTCTTAATATTAACATTAAGATACATACCCGTTTCACATCACTGCCTCCACCAAGACAACCAAGAGCTTCAGATCTCTGACCAAAGAACTCCCCCAAAGACAAACGTAAATAACTGGCATCTTTATCAAGATCAGATGTTCTCAGCAGAATGCAGCTATTGGCAGATTTCCATGAAGTATCTGCTAATTCAGATGCATTTAGAATGTCTTTTTCCGCCTGCAAAGACATTTCAGAAGGTAGCTTGCAAATAAATTAGACAACTATTCTGTTTACATTGAGATAATCACTTACCTGCACAAGTTTGTGTGCTTTCTCAAATTCTTCCTCGTCTTGTGCAATCATAGCTGCTGCTTCAGCTTAAAAACAAAGAGAACATTCATTAAAATAAGGCACAAGTTATTAAGTGCTGTCATTATGATTTTGCATCATTAAACTAAATTTTGAGGGACAGATATTGCAATATTTAATTCGACATCTGAGACAGTCTGGGACACACTAGGAGTTCTTCCATCCTGTTATGGTGAGAAAAGTTCGTATGAAATTAGTTTTAAAAGAGTACTCCCTGGATCTTTAGGACCCAAAGTAAATCAGCATTTAGCTAACTTAGTGGTGAATGAAGAAAGTCTCTTACGGCCTTAACCCCAAACCAAACTATAACCTTTCAGAGGTTATGCTATCCATGCTAGCTAGAATTGAGCATCATGAGGCTACTTCCAAACAAACTTTTTACTACATTTGGTTTTGAAAATTTCATCAAGGTGGTACCTGTGAACTGGAGCAAAATAGACAGACTGGTTTGTACCAGTTCATGAAATACCTGTGCAAAGTAACAGGCCAAATAAATCAATAATTTTTAAATTCAAATGCTTGTATTATTTTCACAATTACCATTTACAGAACAATGAACACTTAAGGTCTCTTTGCCAAAATGATGTGAAAAACTACTGATCAAGAGATATTGCTCTACCACCTTATTTCAATGTTAATGTATCATTAAGCCCATCAAAACTTATAAAACATGTGGCCTTGTACACACAGCATCCCTAATAATAGAAGACACAGGGTAAATGGAGAAATAAGTCAAGAATGGACACAAACTTGTGAAGTGAGTACAGCTGTTGTCCATAAAACTACTTATGGAAAGTCGCAATACATACTCTGAGGAAAGAAACAAAGTTGGAATACATCTTTATTGAGCAACCCAACTGCATTTCCTAAAGGCAACCTAGCACTATCAATGACACATTGTTATATCCAGTTGAACTCTAAGTCAATATCAGTTCTTCCTTAATCCTCTATATAAGCCTACAGCTCTCTGAAGACTTCCTGAAGCACCAAATGCTGTCAAGTGAGCAATCCTGCACTATTCTATACAAGAATACACCATGTGCACTGTTTGTTGACAGAGATAGACATGTCATAAATGAGACTCAGAATCATCAAATGTAACATTTCCTTTCTGTCCCTACAAATAAGATCTCTCAGCTGTCAAACATCACACTTGAGCATTGCAGACAGGCAAACTAGCAGCCACAGAAATGCTAACCACATTGAATCTGTAAGCACACATCTTCTACCGTGTTGAACATGTAAGCCAATCAGCTCAAATGCAGAATTCCTTTAAAAACCCATCAGGTGGGAAAAACCTAAACAGCCTTGGAAAAATTTACAACAGTCAAATATTCTAACCACTCGACAACCCAAGTCTGAGATGCAGGAAAGTGTCTGAAATATCCTGGCATTTGAAAAACAATGGAGGAGCTCTGCTTTACTGACATAGTAAATAGGGAAGTTTCTATCAAATTGGATTATATTTTCTGATTTCACCAGAAAACCACCACGGTGTTGAAAAACATTATTTCAACCAATCAACCCTGAGTGATCACTCATTCAAAATACACAATTCTAGACAGCACCATATACAGCTGTGCTGGTTTTGGCTGGGATAGAGTTAATTTTCTTCATAGCAGCTAGTATGGGGCTATGTTTTGCATTTGTGCTGGAAATAGTGCTGATAATACAGGGATATTTTAGTTACTGCTGAGCAGTGCTTACACAGAGTCAAGGCCTTTTCTGCTTCTCACACCACCCCA
Source organism: Nipponia nippon (assembly GCF_047370975.1). NCBI lineage: Eukaryota > Metazoa > Chordata > Aves > Pelecaniformes > Threskiornithidae > Nipponia > Nipponia nippon. The sequence goes on along the minus strand of NW_028262290.1, from coordinate 58,144,307 downwards.
CCAGCGAGGAGGCTGGGGGTACACAAGAAGCTGGGAGGGGACACAGCTGGGACAGCTGACCCCAACTGACCAAAGGGCTATTCCATACCATATGATGTCATGCTCAACGTATAAAGCTGGGGGAAGAAGAAGGGGCGGGGGGGGGGGGGGGGGGAGGATGTTCAGAGTGACAGCATTTGTCTTCCCAAGTAACCATTACGTGTGATGGAGCCCTGCTTTCCTGGGGATGGCTGAGCACCTGCCTGCCCATGGCAAGCAGGGAATGAATTCCTTGTTTTGCTTTGCTTGCGTGCGTGACTTTTGCTTTCCCTATTAAACTGTCTTTATCTCAACCCATGAGTTTTCTCACTTTTACTCTTCCAATTCTCTCCCCTGTCCCACCAGGGAGGGGGGAGTGACCAAGCAACCCCTTGCTGGCTGGGGTTAAATCACAACAGCAGCACTCTCTCTGAAAAAAATTAAAACCTTGAGTGGACATGGACATCTTTAGAATACATTAGCCCATCCATATGTCACTTTAGAAACTAGAATAGACTAGGAGAAATACTGTTGCACACATTGCTTGAATCTGTCTAGTAAAACAGATGACCATATGACATTTTGGTGTTAAGGAATTGATTTGTCTACAGTACTACGCGCATATTATTCAAGCCTGTATGACAAACATACAGACTCTCATGAAGATCAGTCTGAGATAGCTTAAGGAAAATAAACAACTGTAAGTAAAAAGAGGTTCAGAAAGCCTGGAATTTGTTAGCAGATGAGAGCCCAGTAAAGCCCCTCAATAAGCTCCAATATTTTTCAGTACCAGCACCATTTTTCAGCATCAAGACATTCCCCAAGGGGTTCACAAAAAAATCACCAGCTAGTGAATTCAGCAGCTCTTTTCACATTCTAGTTGATTTTGCAGTAATTTCTTGTTTGTAATTATTTCCTGTCTTATAACCATCATGCAATACAGAATGACTACTGTTTCCTCTTCTTGAAAGAAAGGATAACAATAATTAAAGTCCAAAGGAAAAATTGTGGAAATGACAGCTACAGGAGTTACTTTTGCTCACACAATAGGTACCAGTGACACATGTTAGAATGCTTTTAGAAACAAAACAAAAGACTCTTCCTGGGAAGTGTAGGAAACATGGAAAGAAGCTATCAACTATAATTAATGACAATACCCTTATAGACTACTATCAACATCAGCTTTCAAATAATTTGTAGTATCTAAAGCCTGGAGGCTTTGCAACACCAAATACTGATGGGGGCGGCTTTGCAACACCAAATACTTAACACTATTACAGATAACAGCTATCTAAAAAACGAAAAAAATTACATACATCCCGTAACGAACTCCTCATTTATTTTATCATCTTCAGACAGATTTAAGTCTTGTTCTTCATCAAATGAAGTATAATATGCAAGATCAGTCACCCATTTGCCCTCTTCATTTTGATAGACAATGCTGTGTGGTAAATCACCTGAAAGATATACCAAATGCTACACTGTTGATTAAAATAAAAAGGAATATGGCAAAGTCCCTTAAGTTTAGATTAAGGAGTTGAAAAAAACACAGCTTAAGGTGCTGCAGCTGCAAGCTTAAACTAGTTTCGTCATCAAATAACCAACAGTTTAGTGCAATATACAACAGTCAGTATTTTTTTAAAACAAAAACAAGTCAAAATTTATTCATGCTACATTGTTTTTTATTACCAACTTGCACAACTAAAGAAAAATGCATAGCTTGCAATTTTATTTCTTTTTCCATGCAACAGAGTCTGGTCATAATTGTATAGATGAATTATATGTAAAGAAACCTACCTTTGTCTGTTGTAGCCAAACTTATGTTCTCACAGCTGTCTGCGGTTGGAGACAGGTAAGTATCAGCAAGACTGACTTCACATTCAGTTGCATCTGTCTGAGGTGCATTTGCACTAAGAACTTTAGGAGTGGTGTAGTGTCCCAAAAATCCTCTTGCTGTGCGTAGTACTTCTGCATCAGAAGCAGCAGCCTGACACTCAGAGGACTGTATTTCTTGCTTTGGAAGGACATCCGAGACATCAGCTTTATGGCTGTCCATGCGCTGAAGATACAGTGAATCTAGTCGCAGCTCAGCAGCCGTGCAGGAATCTACAACATCTCCAGCAGTCATGGAATTCTTGGAAAACATTAATCATTTTAAAAGTGTCAGAAGTGCAGTTGTTAACTTTGTGCTAATATTTCTAGTTACAAAATAGTCCAAGTTAACTATGTTTGAAAAATATATCTGAAAACAAAGTGGTGTTATTCATTTTTTTGTAAAGAAAGTTTGGGTTGTTAATTCAATCTGTAACAAGTTTTGAAATGCACTGCCATCTTTTACTCCAGTCTTACTCTGTATGATAAACAGAAATTTAAATCACAATTTCATACCGATTGCCGTACTGCTCTGGGCAGCATTTCTCTTTCCACAGGGCATCCAGTTATCCCTTGATTTTGTGACTCTTCATCACTAGCATTTCCAGAGTCTACTCCTGTCACAGCCTGGTAAGTGTCAGGAACCTGAAAGTTCTCCTTTTAAAAAAAATAAGATTTAAGTTACACTAGAACAGATATACCGAACAAAAAAAAAATTAATGCTGCAGTTGTTTTTACAATGTCAAAAAACTCTCTAGTAAAGAAATTATCATGCTGTCCTGGTTTCAGCTGGGATAGAGTTAGTTTTCTTCTTAGTAGCTGGTAGAGCGCTGTGTTTTGGATTTAGGATGAGAATAATGTTGGTAACGCACTGATGTTTTGGTTCTTGCTGAGCAGAGTTGACACTAGTCAAGGACTTTTCAGCTTCTTGTGCTCTGCCAGGTGCACAAGAAGCTGGGAGGGAGGATAGCTAGGACAGCTGACCCAGACTGGCCACAGGGCTATTCCATACCATATGACGTCATGCTCAGTATATAAGCTGGGGGAAGAAGGAGGAAGGGGGGGATGTTCGGCGTGATGGCGTTTGTCTTCCCAAGTAACCGTTACACGTGATGGAGCCCTGCTTTCCTGAGGATGGCTGAACACCTGCCTGCCGATGGGAAGTAGTGAATGAATTCCTTGCTTTGCTTTGCTTGCGCGCGCAGCTTTTGCTTTACCCATTAAACTGTCTTTATCTCAACCCATGAGTTTTCTCACTTTTACTCTTCCAATTCTCTCCCCCATCCCACCGGGGGGGAGTGAGCGAGCGGCTGTGTGGTGCTTAGTTGCTGGCTGGGGTTAAACCACGACACATGCTTTGTTCGTTCATGTGCCACTGCCAGAGGCGTCTCTAGCTGCCAGCACCACCACCAAGGACAGTAGCTCCTAGCTATGCCAATCCATGCATCTGCCTCCAAGGGCATACACAGCAAGACCATGGAGGATCTCTTATTCCTTTCATCCCCTTTCACAAGGGCACCATGTTACTCCTCTTCCCCTTCTGGTTGGCCCACTGCTGGATGAGGACTCCAAATCCAACTCAAAGTCTGTTGTACCTGCCCCACTGCCTATCTACAATGGCAGTGAAGCAAGAACATCTTACACAAGTAGAGAAGATCTGAGGTCAGAGAGCAGAACTGTGTTATTTTCACTCTTCAAATAACTACCTATTCCTTTCTTCACGTACAGGCGTAGATCAGCAACTGGCAGCCTATGAAGACTGCTTTTACGAGGTTAACATATCACTTCCCACAGATTAGAAATTCTGATGTCAGTTGGGAAATTTCTGAAATTTCAGAAGCTACAGTTCATTTAACTGTTTAAGTCAATCACACTTTCCCGTTCTGGTCAAGCATACAACTGCCAGGATCGCATCCGTTGTTGCAAATCCAAGAAAACTGAAAGGCACTTAATCCCTGGCACCCTGTTTGTAATGGAGTTAACTGCTGCTCAAAGATAAACCACAAGCCAGACAGTTACTGCTCTATGCTTACCTTCCACACACACTGACCACTTATTTAAGGGACGTTTTTACTCTTCTGGAAAAACGAGTCTCTGTGATACTATACACTTAATAAAACCTCGGAGATTGCTATCCCAGATAATAAACTAGTGATCAAAAAGATTTTATAAACTAGTTGTATGATAGAAAATAAGTGCCAGCATGTTACCTTAATAGTTACAGAAACAAAAAATAAAACAGAATCTTCTGTCAGTAGTGAATTAAATTTCCTTTCAAGAAGTTTAATCAATGTTGTAAAAGAAAATTCCGTTCTGTTCTTTGAATTTTGTTGCAGTTAAAACTGTAACTCTAATTAAGAATAGCAACAAGTTAAACTCCTGAAAGTAGGTTTGCCACAGAACCATCAGATTAAAATTAAGCAATTCCTACACAGACAATAGGCCCATCTCCTGGATATTACAAGCAAGTGGCAAGCGAGATCAAAAGATGACCTTAGTTTCAGTTCAGCTGACCAGCTTACTGGGGCTGGAAAGGACAGGGCAAAGCAAGCATTTTATGGGTATTAGCTTTCTTACGGAGATTTATCTTTTATCAAAAATTCTTTGCATTCAGAGGCTGGTAATCAAAATTAAAATCATGCCATCACAAGACAATGGTATCAGTAGAGACTTCTGCTTAGTTACCAATGATATAATTTCCCTTAGCAGACTCGAGAGGATCCCAAACGCTTATCTACAAACATCTTACCATCTCTGACACTGAAAACCACCACTAGGAAGCTGAGAGAGGAAGCAAGGTGGATAAGAAACATTCATATCTTAAAGCATTCAAGGGAATGCCTCAGAGGTACAATAAGTTCAGACCAGCATAAACAATCCAAAACTCTAAAAGCAGTTTTTGCTTTTGTAATAAGGATTAAGAAATGCAGTATTAAGTAGTCCAGCAGAAGTAGTTCATGTTCAGGAAATACTACTGATGCTATATTAGTTATTACAGAATTTCTCTAAGGACAAGTCTCCATCATCCCGGAGAAAGGACAGAAATCCAGTCTTAGAAGTTTGGGGTTTTGGCTTTGTTTTTTTTCCCCCCCTTTGCATGATCAAGTAACAGAATTGACTGCACAAGGTTCTCTACCAGAGCTGCTTATCAGGAGAAAGGAGAACGCTATGCACAGGACGAAGAGGAGTGTGAGGAGCAAGGTTAGAGAGGAGTGGGAAACCTGAATGGAGGCTTGAATAAAGGGGACACCTTAATACGAAACTCTTCAGCTTTGCTGCAAGCCTTCCTGACTAATGCCTCTTGGGACAGCCAGCTACTTACCTAATTCCACCTTATAAACAGCAAGACCTTCTGTAACAAGCAGATGAATCAGCTGCTAGCTCTGCACTACAAGGAAGAGGAAAAAAAATACAAAAATAGCTACCTAGCTTCTTTCCTTTTTTTTTTTCCGCCCCCCAAGGAAAACCTTGCAGAAGAAACAGAAGAAGTCAGAAGCTCACTCAAACGGCTTTGTTTCTAGTTTAGAGCTGTATTTGCTATCTTTAAATTTAAAAAAGAATCCTCTTGCTGTACAGGCTACCTGTTGGGCAGTATTTGGGAAAGAAATAAAACCTAGTTCACCCTGGCACACAACCCTCAACAATGCTACCATATTTAAGGGCCACTGGGGTTTGAACTTTACTTTAAACCTACTTGAAATAAGCCATTTTCAGAAAGCTTCAGTGCTGTACAGCATTCTGAGAGTTTCTGTATGTCGGTGTCTCCTCTTGTCATTTCTGGTTGTATGAGCTGCTCAAAATAGGCTTCCAGTTGGTTATCAAAGAACTCTTCATCATCAATATCATCATCTATTGAAACAGAAGATATCCTATTCATCTTTCACAGACATTTTATATCACCTGACATACTATCAAAGCAACTCCGTAATTTTTAATACATTGAGTCTCACAATACACTCACACAGTCAGAGCAGAATTATCCTGGTCTTCCCTTAAAATAATTGGGTCACAGAAACATGTAATTGTCCTACTCCGTGACTAGTGATATACAGCAAAACAAGATGACTATAAGCTAGCATGTTAACTCCCAGGCTATCAAATGACTCATCTTCCTTCACGTGATCTATACACCACCACATTCCAACTAGCAAATTGTATACATAGTCATAAATTAAAAGTAAAATATATAAGTAACATTTTTCAAACTTCGCAGAAAGTGACCAAAGCATAGTTCTATATTTCAATGGCAAAAAACATTAAGTGCTATTACTGAGAACAGTACTATTCCTATTTGACAAGTGAGTATTTTTCCAAGACATAATTTTTCTTGTTTTGGGGCTGTTTTTTTAATTTGTGGGGGCTGGGGGAAGAGGACAGTTTCCAGGGCTTTTGTTTATTTGTTTTTGAAGACCCAAACATCAGTCAGCTTTTTAGGGCATGGTTAAATACACTCTCAAAACCACTGTAAAACATATTCCAAGAAGAAGTTTGACATCTTTTCTTATTATTCTTTCATTTCCAGGAAACAGTATCTTGTTCATGTTTTTCCTTATTAAAAAAAAAAAAAACCACACAAACAACAGTACACTCAAACAGGTCCTGCATTTATAAACTCACAACTATATTTTGTTTTCAACATAATTAAATAAATGTTCATTTTCAGGTTGCTGGTGATGGTTTAAGAATTCTCCAGCAATTTTGCCTTTGTAGTATATTTCAATTCTTCTCTCCAAAAAGGTAATTCTGAAGAATCTTCTCAGTATTTCCCTCTGCCAAAGAGGTCTACATGCCGTCAAGAACGTACAGGAAAAAAGTACATATATATACACAGGGGTAAGTTCATCATTATTTTTGCATTCCCAGTTTTGCCAGTGCCCTGTACAAAGAGCCTGATTTACAGAAGCACACTCTTGCAACAAAATGCAATTTAGTTGAACTGGTAGCTATGGATGCTCAGCAACTTTGATATTACAGCAAAGCCATCAGGATCTGTAACATTGGAGAGTCAACAAATGAAAAATCTGCATCACGGCTCTGTTTCCACATATGATCTGGAGAAGATGGAGGGATTACAGCAGGCTAAGTTTCTTCAGTTTTTTAAAGAGGACTAATACCTATCCTCATAACAAATGTCCATAGAGCGCTTTAAAAATTATATAAGGATTTGTTAGTTACCCAAATGGTAGACAAATACCTACAATTCAAACTCAAATTAACAACAACATGATAATTGTTTTAATCTCATTTACCTATGTTTTGATTTCTTCTTTGTGAAACTGAAATAATAATCCGCTATCTTCCAAATAATGAGAAAGTAGATTAATGTATTTTACCTCAGACACCAGAGACTTCCTCCTTATTTTTAGAAATACTCAGCTGCCAAATTTACACTGAATACAGAATTACATGATAAAAAATTGTGCAGTGCACACTGACCAGGAAAAATAAAAAGATCGGTTAGCTTCATCAGTACTGAAACCCTAAATAGACAAGGATTTTCAACTAAAGGCTACCAACTCCTTATGAGGGCAAACAAAAGTAATTCCATCCCCTTGAGCAGAAAAAAATAGTATTTTTACTCAGCGAACTATTAACTTCATTTTTATACACTTAACGCACAAGTGAAGTTATGCAACAAGAAAGAACAAGACGACTTCAAAAGACAGTCATGACATCTGTAGATATAATAGGGAGAAATCCAGTAACCCTACTTAAATACAGGGCTGCTTGATCTCAAAACAGCAGTAAACCTATTTATCACTCTGCCTTACTCATTCTTGATGCATCTGAGGACATACCCTGTCATCCGTCACATTATGTGCAAAGTCAACTGCATTAATAAAGAAGAGCACGTTTGCCCTTCAGCAGCACCCACTGGAAGGGCACAGAAATTTCAAAACTCTTTGTTTACTTATACGGAACTCAAGCTCTCACTTCTATCCCTGTGGGTAAACTCTACTTCCAACCTGGGTGTCATCCTGCATGTGTGGCATGTAAAGAGAACTGAAACTCAAGTAAAAAGTTAATTCTGACTGTATGTACATGTTCTTCATCATAAAAGTTTATCTCTATTAATCTAAACTGAAATTGTAGTTAGGGTTACCACTTTTTTAAATGAATGCCCACATTTCTACCTGTATTTTTGATTCACAGTAACTGAGGACTGCTGTTTAATTTTTTAGATTAGACTTCCAATTGTTATTTTCTCTGACAAATTCCATAGCCATGTACTCCTATTACAATTTGAAAACAGTTTTCTTTCAAATTCCTAACACTAGTTTTTGATCAAGCATAATCCTATATTAAATACTTCAGTAAACCAATACCTTTCTTCTCAAGTATGCAACAGCATTGTGTCAGAATTCTATACTCAACTACCCAGAGTTATAAATACACTTACCAGTGGAATCTTCTTCTGAGCTTGCAAGAGATGAGAGTTTCTCATTTTCCAAAAAACTTGAAAGGCTATTGCTAAGATGATCACTTGAGATTTCACCTTCTATCAGCTTTTCTGAAGGTTCAGATGGACCAACCTGTGAAAAGCATCCATACAGAAACGTTTCTAGGAGTTACTAGCTACTGTATAAATTCAGTTAATAACAACTAATTAATGAGGTTAATAATATTCCAAAACTCCTCCCCCACCTCTTTCTTTTTCCTACTTATCCCAGCAAACATGCTAGTTCCAATGGACTTTGCCTGCTAGCTTCCAGAATGGATACATGCAAGAAATACAGAGATAAAAAAGGGGAAAGAAGGAAAAAGCATCTCAATGACACCAAACTTAAAAACCTCAAAAATAAAATACTGAACCATTGCATTAAAGGGTTCATACTTGAAAAAATTGCCCCCCATTCATTAAGCTGCAATCCCAACTTAAAAGTACAAAGGCAACTCTCAATAGTTTCCTATGCTGCTAAAACAGTGCTTCTTCAGAAACTGTACACCCAGATCAACCCTTTGTTGATAATTTCTTCAAATGAGCATACTAAATTACTTATAAAGTAGTATTTCAGCTGAATCTAGCTAACTGTAAATACTGTATCTTTTATATACCTGAATCATTTTTAAAAACAGCACAATGTAACATCTGGTTTGGATTTAGTCTCACATTCTTTGTGATTCACAGATCATCTTTGACAGAGAGCAAAAAAGCCAAAGTTCAGAAAGGAACAAATTTGAAAGGGACTTGAACTATGGTTTTCAGAAGACAGGCTGTGAGCATTCAACTGCAACTCATTGACCACTGCGGCCCCTAGAAAAATCAAGTGAAAGAAAACTAAATCGATTTAGTAAATACCAGATGACACATTAAGGAGTGCAGACTGGACAGCATCTGGCTGCAGCCTGAGGCGTATTTTCTATAAGGGCCACGAGATCTCCCATTCCTGTCTGCCTTGTATCTCTCTGCCCATAATTGTCAGCTTCTCTAACACAGTAGATAAAAACAGCTGAAGCACAGCCCTGCCTGTCAATACCTGCAGCTATGTGCTAGCTCTGGGATAGCGGCGCACACACCAAAATAAAAAAAAAAAAAGGCAGCAGGAAGATTGTGTTGTTATAAACGGTGCAGTTTTTAATGTTGAGGACACTGAAGAAGTCATCTGAACTAATATTCCTCAAAGTAATTGTCCTGGTTTCAGCTGGGATAGACTTAATTTTCTTCTTGGTAGCCGGTCTGGGGCTGTGTTTTGGGTTTAGGATGAGAACAATGTCAATGATACACTGACGTTTTGTTCTTGCTAAGTAGTTGCTAAGTGGCACTCACACTGGTCAAAGACTTTTCAGCTGCCCATGCCCTGCCGGGTGCACAAGAAGCTGGGAGGGGGCACAGCCAGGACAGCTGACCCAGACTGGCCAAGGGGCTATTCCATACCATGTGACGTCATGCTCAGTATATGAGCTGGGAGAGTTGGCCGGGAGAGGGGCAACGATCGCTGCTTGGGGCACGGGCTGGGCATCGGTCAGCGGGTGGTGAGCAATTGTAGAATGTATCGCTTGCTTTGTATTACTATTGTACTATTATTACTTGTTTTTATTATTATTGTTATTATTACTACTGTTCTATTTTTATTTTACTTTAGTTATTAAACTGTTCTTATCTCAACCCACGAGCTTTCCCCTTTTGCCCTTCCGATCTTCTCCCCCATCCCACCGGTGGGGGAGTGAGCGAGCGGCTGCGTGGTGCTTAGTTGCCGGCTCCGGTTAAACCACGACAGTAATTAACAAGCACAGGGGCAAGTCAAATCAGGTGGATATTGTCTACTTCAATTTCCAAAAACATTCCTAAAGTTCATTAAAAGGCTTTTCACTAAGCTAAACTACAATTGGGATAAAACATAAGGTCCTTACATGGATAAAGAACTACAAGACAGCAGAGGGTAGGAGTAAACAACAATTTTCACAATTGAAAAAGATTACGTGGAGTCATGCTCCCATGGTACTAATTATGTTATGTGATCTGCAAAAAGGAGGCAAAGTGAGGCATGACACATTCAGCATGCTAGCACTGTTACAAACCTAAGGGATATACAACATAAGACAATAAACACAGTTCCAAGTCCCTCCCTCCTTCTCTCACAGAATTAAGTCTACCACAAAATTAATATTAGAAAACTTTTAATTTCCCTGTATGTAGAAAAGGTTTCACCTTGTTATTCTTACTGTCTGGAAGTAAACATATTCCAGTTGACAAATCTGGAACAAAAGAAGGTAGCGTAATCAGTATTTTATTATGTTCATGTTATACTACCAAGTGTTAACTATTCCATAAGATAGCAGACCGAGCCTCTTGAAGGTCTTGGCATACACCACAAAAATAATCCCGAAACATACACTTTATCACAATACAAAAGTTTACGTGTTCTTATAACAATGATCAAAAGTATCTGAGAGTAATTAAAAAGGCAGGGCTTCATCAGAACTGTAAAAATTATGCAAGACAATTACTGTCTTAAGGACTTCTATAAGGCAGTGCAGAAAAGTAAGGAGTCCCAGGTTGCACTAGCAGAAGTAGGAACACATGTTCCGTTCCACTGTTGCATTTCACCTATTGAGCCAATTCTTTTTTTTGGATCACTTGTAAGCAGCTTCCATTTGTCATTGTGTTATATCCATCCATAATCCAATTGCAAGTCCCAGATGACAAGAGAATATTTTAGGCATGCATATACAGATTTTAGCAAAATAGGTTCCTAATTCGTAAACAATAGATAGGAATAAAAGGCAATTTCCAGACTAGAATCCTAAATCTCGAAGAAACAACAAGTTAAAACCAATTAACTAAATACAATCAGGCAGTATCAAGTCCAAACCTGGGCAGTCCCAGTTTTCCAAAGCATCATGATTTTTGTTGCCATAGTTACTGCCACTTCCTCAACACTACAATAATAAGTGATTGAAGTCAACGCTTCACTGTTAGAAGTGTGTTTTATAAGGACCCATTTATATTACAAACCATAGTACTTTCTAATTAAGTACGTTCGCTATTAAATTATTAATACTTACCTTATGAAAACGTATGCAAATATTCAGATAAAGCTTAGAAAAGGGTAATGACTAGAAGTATATATTTACTAAGTATATTTACTGAATTTTAAGGAACGAGCAGAATTTAATCACAGGACTGGCAGTAGCAAAAAACCCAAACAAATTTAATATCAATAGCCACGCTTTTAAAATAAGATACAGAAAATTATTTTGCTTCCACTACTCCATTCATACTTCAAAAAAGCATAGTTTTCACAGCAAGTATTCCAAACTACTTTTTCATGCATTATCTCACTAGAAAAGTAGGTTTCCAGCTTCTGTAACAGCAGTTGAAGATCACCTATTACAGGTTGGAATACCGCAAGAAAGAGAGACGTTAGTTAAAATATAATCTCATAGACGTACACCTACTGAAAGAGAAGGGGTAGAAAACAAAGTACATAGACTTTTTCCACAAGTGAAGTTCCTGAAAATAATTCAGATTCCTCTTAGCATTCTAATTATGGTATTTTATAGCAAGCATTATTTTCACCAGCTTCCTATCTAGCTTTGTACTTTGGGGAGAAATCTAAGAACACAATGTCAACCACAAGCTTTCTGTTTTCAGTTTGTTCAAATCAAAGAGATTCTTTTCAAAACCTGTTTATACTATGCCATAAAACAGTGAAAGGGTCAAGAGAAGGCATCTATAGCATAAAAAGCTAATTACACTGAGAATAAGTATACAATTTTTCTCAAATTTTAATACCTTCCAATCGTTCAAGTGGCAATACCTCAAGTAAGGTATCTTGACTGCGATTTGAATGCTCAATGACATTCTGATCTTGCTCTCCGTATACTGAGTGGGATTCTTTCAAAATACCAGAAGCTGGCTGCAGTTCTTTAACTTGTGTAGCAGCTTCCCTAGAAAGAGAATTATTTCAATGTAAAAATCACTCCGTGAGATATATAGATCAACATTAGCATACAACAACTTTATATATAAAGATTTGATAAGTCCTCCAGTTTTAATGCCTTCATTTCTAGGAAGCCAGCTGCTCCCATTAACATAGATCCTACAAACCTAATACCTGTCATTTTACAATAAAGGAATAAATATCAAGATTACAAGGGCTTCAGTTTCACAATCTAAAGTGAGAAACAAATAGTGAAATTCAATGTAACATACGCCTCTCTACTTTTTTCTGTTTGTTCCTTTTTTTTTTTTTATTTCTGCAAAAAGAGGGAAAAGTATAAGGGGAAAAGGGTCTATGCCAGGTGAGTTCCATGATCCGTGCAAGAGCAAGTCAAACCCTAGACAAGATTTTCCTAAGTCCACAATATCAGCATGCCTTTTGTAACATTAAATTAGGGACTAAATCATAAAGAACATGACTTACTGAAATTCCACATAGTTCTGTTAAAAACCAGCTTTTATAATTCTGCAGGAAAGTTTTTTTTCACTTCTGGATTTATAGGACTTCAACACAGGCCGATAAGCTAATCATGTAAGATGTTAAAAGTTCCACATTGAGTGAACTGAACCATATTTTTCCTTTAATATTTTAGATGTATCAATAAAACTATCATTTGAAAGTCTAAAATGCAGTTATTCCATGTATTTGTATTTTTTTTAATTGAGTACAATCAAGAAGCTGACTCCCTCTCTTAAATCTTACATGCCTTGTTTTTATAGGGACATACTGCCCATAGTGCTATTTTATCAGTGAGAAAGATGCACACTGCGGTTTCTGTTGCAACAACAGGAACAAATTTGACCTTGTTTAGAATAACCCATGCAACAGCTTCCAACACTTCCACCACTTAGTAATGCTCTCTAAATTATTTCACTAACACTAGTCATTTTTTAAGAAATAGCAATCACTGAGGCTACAAGAAAGCTAAATTTAATAGAAATTGATGTTCCTTTCTGTATGCAAACTGCACGATACCTACTTGGAACAGATTTAAATCAGTGCAAACTATTATTCACACACATGACGTGAATCAGAACCATCAGCTTAATTCTAGATTATGTAATGTAAACTAGGTAAATACAAGACAGAATCAAATAAGTCAATTGATTAATCACGCTTAGGAAATTTGTAATTAGTGTGACAACAAAACAAAACATCATAGTTTTTTTTAAAAAAAAAAAAATCACTTCTAAAGATTCATTCCTGTCACGTACATGAAGCCAAATTAATCAATTAAGCAGCAGAACGCTGTTCATGCAGGGCTGTACAGCTTAAGTGGTAGCACTGCACAGGACGCTTCCACATAGCCTACCACTATCCCTCTTCAGGAAACACGGAGGAGCTGCTTTAGTAGGAAAAGCTGCCCAGGCTGCCAAACACTGTAAGCTAACAGGCTGGTGCACAGCTGAACTCTCCAGTTACTGCCATCAAAGGCCAGTAGCAGAAGCTGCTGCTGAGGTGGGCAATTCAATTCTGAACTATTCCATAATTAGCTTACAGTACATATAAATCTACATACTGGTATGTGCATTGTAGGACAAAATTAGATTTTAACTATCTCATCTCACTTACATGTCATCACGAAAGCTGAGGGCAAATCTCCCCATTGGCTCAGGATCTGACCGACTACTGTGAGAAGATCCTGATAGAGGTGAATGTTTCCCTTCTAAATAGGATGCACAGATATCAGAAAGCCTGTAAAGGTGGGGAGGAAAAACACACAACAGAATCATTCTAATATGCACCTCTCCTGTTTTCCAAAGAATTGAGAAAAAAAAAAAAAGAAATCCTATTGATGGCCACTCATCTCCTATAAGTTCAATTATTTGAATATTTCAGTATTTTCTAGCCAATCTGTATTTACAGATACACATATGTACCCAGAATGATCCTCTCCAGACTTCTGTAGTTCTTTAGAGAAGCACCACATTATAATTTTTAGTGGCTAGTGCTGTCCCATTTGCAACGCACACTTCTGGAAAGACAGGGTATAAAAGTCTGATCTTACTTCTTGTTAAGTCACAAGACAGCAGTTGAGTGAGCAAAGGCTTCTAATTGTTACTCTTTGCTCTACTCCTTGCTGAACAGATCATTATAAATTGTGTTTAAACACTAGTTCTTACACTACCCTTTCTAAAATGAGCCAGATTCAGGCAAGTTAAATGAACAGTTAATAGAGTTACGAGAGCACACGTGTAAAAATTATATTATTCTCTATATGACTTCAAACTTGAGTATAGTAAGCTGAAGAGTCGAGTTAAAAGAAACTTGATTGTTATCAGTCTAAAAACTAAACTCTTTTAAATGGCAATTTTAATAAAAGTTAAGTATTTATGAGTTATGAATGCAATGCAGGTTTTTCACTGCTAGTACAATCAATCCTATGTTTGCTGATTAGTACGCTATTGATTAGTAAATAGTTTTATCATCTACCAAATAATCTGTCAAAAGAATTTTTCCTCTCCAAAGTTAAATGTTTCAAGCCAGTCAACTGTTTTTTATATTATTAAGTGCTATTAACTGATAGTCTCACCTGTTGTCACAGCCTTTTTTACTCCTAGCAACAGTTGAAGCTGCAACAGGTAAGCCAGGGTTTGAGGAAACAGTAACATTTTCAAAAATGACACTTGCACTGCTATTCAGCGAATGGCCCAAGAAGCTTGGAAATGTCTCATCGGCAATATTTCTGAAGTCTTCCATCATCCTGCACAAGCTGCTTAAAATAGCACTCTGCTTGGCAACACGATCAGCCCTGGTCCAGCAGCATCTGAAAGCAGGAACAAAACAACTATACAGTTACAGAAGTCACAGCAATGCTGTCAAAAATATGCTACTTGCACATCACGGCCAATATTCTTTGGCAATTACCCCACTTTATCCACAAACGTGCTCAGAAATTATTTCCAGTCCTCTCCCCTCAAGCCCTTTGGGGGCCACAGAGTTTTACAGCCTTCTTCGGCTTTCTAAAAAGAGCCGCGCTCCTGCAAGTTAGAGTACCGACGCTGCAAGACGTGCCAACCTATATTTAGCCTGTAAAGCTGCTTGGACCCAGCCAGCCTTCCTCCATTTCCACAGCAGCGAGCACCTGGGGAGCTATAAACTCCGTGACGCGATCATCTCGGGCCGCTACTCGGCAGGCTGCAGCCTAACGCTACTGACCTCAACACGGAAGGCCTGGGCTCTCCTCCCCTCAGCACTCCCTGCAGGCACCACCACACGCACACACCCCCCCTCCGGCGCGGCCCGGGAGCGGCACAACGGCCCCGCCGCAGGCCGGGCCGAGGAGCGGCTGGAAGCCAACGACCCCTTTTCCTCCAAACGGGAGGAGATCGGCCCTGCCCCTCCCCGGAGCCGCCGCGGCCAAGACCGAGGGGCCCGTCCCCCCCGCGTCCCGCCGTAACTCGCCTGAGAGGAGAGGGAGAAACCGCCGCCCAACCGCCAAAACTTCAAACCGCCGCTCCCTCCGCACGCGCCGTCCCGCGCCCCGCCGCCCTGCCCTGCCTGGCCCCGCCCACGCCGCTCCGCCGCGCGGCGCCCCCCGGCGGGCGGGCGGGCCCCACCCGCTCACCTGGCGCGGGACAGAAACGACAGCCCCCACCCCCCGGCCAACCCCCGGCCAGGGGCGCGTGCGCAGCGCCGCCGCTCACCGCCCAAACTTTCCGCCAGCCCGCGCGCGCCCTTCGCCCTCCCGCCCACCCGCACACACCCCGCCTCGCCCCGCCGCCAGCCAATGGGCGAGCCCCGGTCGGAGCCGGCGATTGGCTGGCGGGGCGCGGCAGGAGGAAAAAGTTGGAGGGAGGGGCGAGAGAGAGGGATGCTGATTGGGCGAGGGGCGCGCGGCACCGCCCAGCCCCTCCCCCCGCTGTGCCCTGTCGTCCGTTAGGCGGGAAGGTGGGGGGACTCCCCCGCGAGAGTGGAGCCGGGGTCAGGTAATTTCGCGCCAACGCCGGCTGAGGGTTTTTTTTTTTTTTTTTGGAAAGGGACGATGAAATCGGTTATTTCAGGTATTTGCTAACGGACCGGTGAGGTTTGAATCCCGGTACCGGTGAGTAGCTCGGGGTCTTTCAGGGGAACGGCGGCGGCCCCTGAGGCACCGCGTCGCCGCTGAGATGTGTCGCCAGCGGTGTCTGACCAACCGGTCCGGCCCTGCTGCCCCGGGCCAGGGCATAACCACCTAGAAAGGAAAAAGCTTTAGTCGGATTTACTCATGTGACATTTTTTATTGATATGACAGGCGTTGTTTATATTACTGACTTTTTTCCTGTCGCATTGTTGCTATATGAGTCACTTTGAAGAGGCTGAGCGATGTGCCGTTTATATACAGTACCTGGATAATTTTATTTCAATTTTGAAGCATGAATGTCACGTTCTTTTTAAGTAGAGGATGAGAAGGCAGCCAATGCCTTCCAAACAAGGTACATAGGAATACATGTATGTGTGTATGACAACTTTGAAAGATCTAAATCAAATTCAGTGTTATTCCAGGACATTTTTACAATGCACTTCTACAATTGTACTCCTGGTATGGAGACTGCAAAAAGCTAGAATGAGAGTGAGAATTCACACACTCAACGTCATCAGAATTTCATACGTATGTTCCAAACAAAACCAAACAAACAACAACAAAAAAAAGCAAACAAAACCACTTCCCTGGCTACTACAAGATCCAAAAACTTCTAGTCGTGGAAGTTCAAGCTAAGATGTGCTCCAAGCACGTAAACAGTATATGGGATAATGTATACCTTCTTTCAGAAGAAGAAAAGGGACAGCGGCCTTACGAAGCACTAGGTAAATTTAAAGTACTGCAAGAGCCTGCTGTAATCATCCCTTTTTAAGCCCTTCTGTAATCTCCCTCCCTCCTAGGGGTTCTGCTTACACTCAAGGGCCCAGGTCCTGCACAGAAGTACAGTTCATAATTTTGAGTCATGGGTGCAAGAGAGATGAATAATGAGGGAAGCATGACTTTGAGGAAGGGGGGGTGGACCATCAAGGATATGGAGTGAAAGGTCCTGGTTTGAAGAGACATGGATGCAAAAGGGCAGGCAGGGGGAAAGGCAAGTATCAGCCGCAAAACCAGCGTAAGTTCATTTGCTGAAGTCAAAGTACTTGGCCAGTCCATTGGAAACATAACTTGTTTGCACTGAAAATATAACAGCATGTTTCCATTAGTAAGAAGAGTGACTGGAATTAGTCAGGATATCTAATAATAATACACATTCAGCACAGAGGAAAATAATGTGATCACGCTGAATTAACTAAACAAATGCATTCAAAGCTGCAAAAAGTTGCCATTTACTTTACTATTACCATAAGCTGATATTCTGGGCTCCAAAATGACAACAGGAGCAAATTAAAAAAAAAAAAAATAATGGAAGCAGGAGTCTTTCCCTTAGATCTGGCTTATGAAGGTTGGTTATACATAAAGAATTATCTTTGAATATATTTTAGACTTGTTTTTCTTACACTGCAGTAATTGAGGCATATCTGAGATGCTGCAGGGTCTTATAGCACAAACTTTAAACACTGGGGAACAGCAGCATATCTAGACACTGCCACCTTAATTTACCTTTTTGGTAAATTAAAACTAGATTCCTCAGAGATAAAGCAAGAAACAAACGTGGCGTATCTGAGCAAAAATATAGCATATGAGCAAATGAAGTTTCCAGAATACAAGTACAGAAACTTGCCATCGTTTTGGAAGAATGCAGATTGCTCTCTCCGTTACCTTACACTTACTGGTGGTCTACTCCAGGAAGTAGCGTAAGTCCACATTGAAGCACACTGAAGTACACTATTACGCTTTGGGTTTCTGCTGCACAGAGCCCACCTTTGTGCTTCCTCCCCCCCAGGTCTGCTGAACGTGCTCAGCAGTTACATCCTGTACAGTAACGCTACTCCATGTAGTCATTGTCCAGTTTTATCCTCCCGCCTGTCTCACACCAGCCAAAGCTAAGTCAATGCCAGGGTGCTGATCCACAGCAATGATGTTCCTGTGCTGACATACCAAAAAAGAAGGCTTTTAAGTAGTACTATTTCTTCAAAATGTCCTAAGTGAATTATTGAAGCACCGGAAAAGAACTATGAGGCAATTTGAAATCCAACAACTCTAGTCTCTGCAGACCTTCAACACACGCATGAGAAAAGTCAGAGCACACCCTGTGGCAGAAAAATGTAATATAGAACTGCGCATCCGGAATGGCACATGACTTCACAAAAGCAAAGCTATGAGAACAGACACCTGAATCAGAAAAGCTCCTTGATCAGGGCCCCATTAAAAAAAAAAAAAAAAAAAAAAAACCACTATTACAACAAAAAGCATAGTGATACAGACCTTTTAGAATAAGTTTATTAGTCAACCGCAATTATAAAATTTAAATATTTATTACAGCAAGATGGAAAATTCTCAAGTAACCAAACACTCCAAACTATTTTGCTGCAGTATACACAGGAATGGTTTTGTTTCTTTTACAAGTTGATCCAATATCAATCTTTTAGTTACTCAACAACTTCTTGAAGGCATGTTTAATTTTGAGAATATATTTCACAGATGTCAGTGCAAAATACAAAAAGAAAAAAATTCAAGACCACACTAAACTGATTCCAAAAAAAGAAGGGGAAAAAAAAAAAAAGGACAGGCACCTTGAAGTCAGCTACTCTGTAAATAGCTCATGGTTAATACTGTTTGTATGTGTTGCCATAGTTCAAAGGGTACAGATTAAAATGTTGCTTTGATACACAAACATAAATAACATGTTCCAAATGTTGTAGTTTGTTTTGCAAAACATGCATGAAGTCCCCAAATGTTTTAAAATCTCCTGTATCAGAGAAGAAATACAAAGGCAGCCAGAAATGGAAGCATTCACAAACCAGAATAAGGCCCTTCAGAGTTTATTTAAAGTAACATGTTAAACCCCTTCATTCTCAGGTAACAGATTAAGAGGCCGAGATACACATCGTCTGCGAGGGTGAGGATACTGGATGTTGGCAGTGTCAGCATCGCAAGAGTGCTCTATCAGAGGAGGAGGAGGAAGGAGCTGGGCATGACTGGACCATCTCGATCCAGCCCGTGGGGAATCCAGAGGGGGAAAGAAATACCTGAAACAATTAAGAAAGGAACAAAACACCAAAACAAAAAACAAAACAAAACAAAAAAACAAAACAAAACAAGAAAAAGAGAAAGGTAGTAAATACAAGGAGAACCAAAGGGGAGAAAAGACATGCTGGAAACAAAAAAAAAAAAAGGCTTTAGTATATCCATGCCAAAACCAATAGAACATAATAGCAGAAATCAAGGCTTGTAATTCAAAACAAGACAAATCTGGAAACTGTTCTTTAAAAGGAAAATAATACAGTCTTTCCCACCGAAATTCACAGAAAAGAATACCATAATAATAATCCTAGTATACATTTTTACAAAAGAAGAGATTGCTTTGGAAATCAAAAGGATTGTTGTAGCACAGCTATTAACAGGCTTTCATTCTCCCAGAATTCCTGCCATTTGTTAACAGAGCTTTTAGTAACGCTTCACTTGTGACGAAAGATATACATTAAATATTATGTAAGTACATTTTCTGCTATGCGTCTAATTCAGATTAACTTCACAGCACTTCTAGAATAGATGTAAAAACATCATTGTTTTTACAGTACTTTAAATTTAATAATATACATTTACAGAGAGGAACTACTTCCAATGAAATACAGTCTTTGTATGTATTTACATATTTCTGCAAAATCCTCAGAGTAAATTTAAGATTCCTGGTGAATGCAAGACTCAGAATTATGCCACTTCATGTCATCTTTCTGCTGTTTTTATTAGGACTTACCCGTAATACTTGTGCATTTTAGTGTAACTGTATTAGATATCTACAGATGTTTTCTGTCTTGTTTAAAATTCCGTGGACTTACATAAAGGAACAGCTATATGATTAACGAAATTATGGGACAATTCACAACAAGCTGCATTTTGGTTTCAATCTTTGTATGGCTGAAGTGTTTTTCGCTTTTTAGGATACTACGCTCAGAGAATTTTAGTTACTCCATGGAATTATTACCATAGGAATGTACAAGTACATGTCAGAAAAAGTACTTCTCTTAGTTAGGATGAAGAAAGTATGACAGCACTTACAAAACATTTATTTGAAGTCATACTAAGTTATAAATGAAGCAATACCAAACTATTAAAAGCTACCATCTGTACAATTGTCAAAACACAGTTTTCTTATTCCTTTAAAACTAACAGTTTCATATATTACAAAGCAGTTACAAACTTGTGATGTTTAGGAATCTTAATCAAATGCTGAACATTATGAAATGCAAAACAAATTAGTTATCAGAACCATTTTAATGAAAATTATTTTAATGGTCACTTCCCTCTTTCCATCCCAATCAAGGACAAAAATTATCATTTTTAGTCATTTAATCTTTTAATCTGACAAGCTTTCAAAAAAAAAAAAAAGTTTTGATGGAAGTTTTTGGGTTTGGGTTGTTGTTTGTTTGTGGGTTTTTTCCAAACAAGAAACCTCTCCAATTATTTTTCTATAAGGAGTTCCAACAGTATCAAACTGTGCGAGCTAGTACAAAAAACGTACACAACTGGTTTTAAAAAGGCTTTCTGAATAGCATTTAGTAGTTAGCAGGCTGCTGGTGTCTTGGGAGAGGTCAAACGACGTTGGGGAGGGGAAAAAGGAGTTCGTTTTCCATTCCTGTGTGCATGCAACAAGCAGCAAAACACCAAAGTTACTCCAGTTAGCTTGGTATCAGCTCTGCTTTCTGTTAAAAAGGACATAATACAAATGGAGAGTGGAAATTGTATCATACATCTAGACACACAATTACATCAACATAACAATATAGCCTTACTGACTTACTTTCCAACAATCTACATCATCTGTTCTGAAACTATTTTGATTACAAATCCAGTTTGGTGGTCGTGCTTTAACAAAGTTTTCCAGATCTGCCTGTTTTATCTGTTTTAAGTGTTTAAATGTATAGACACTGAAACATAGCATCTACAGTCACAGGCAAAATAAATTCTGTGTAGCATACCAATTTAGCCAAATGTCAGTCCAAAAATCTTTATTTTAAGTGTTAATATGCTAAAAAAAGTTAGCAACTGTGCTTATGGAATTCAAGCCAATGTGATTACAAAAGAAAACATGTAGTTAAGTGCATCTTTTTTATAGTAAGGCTCAATCCTAGGACAAGACACCATACATTTTTAAACTCTCCAGCCATGGACTTAATTCTGTAACAAAATGTTAATTCCAAATTGGAGCCAAGAATAGTTTATTAAAAAAAAAAAAAAAACAAAACCAAAAAAAACACTTTCAAAATATAGAGCAATGGAGGGAGTCTAAAATAACGCTGGAAGTTTCAGTTTCACAACGGCTCACTACCAACTTCAGGGAGAGGAGAACAACTAATGGAGTAGGGTAGGGTAGTCTTGCTGGCAGCAGCACAGTCTTAGATAAGGAGACTGTGAAACCACAGCCTATGCTAAACAGGTATAAAACGGCCTGTTTCTCCCTACAGGAGCCCAAGCAAATCCAGTTAAATAGGTTTGGATATCTCATTTCCAAGACAGGACTGCATTTCAGCATTTTTTGCTACACTGTAAGCAGCACCTGGAAGCAGATGACCAGTATCATTTTGGCCTCCTTTCTTGCTGGAGACTTGGCCCATTACCACCTCTTGCTCTCCCATTTATCTTGTGAGGAAAACGTGAAAGCAAGCCCTTCTCTGTTCAACGCAGCTAGGGACCTGGAAGCCAGAACTGCTGTTCAGGATTGACTGCTGAAGGGGAGGGTGAAGACTACTCTCCAAAAGCAAACTGTCACAGTACTTTACAGATGAGCATTTTAAACGGAAAAAGAGCCGTATTAGAAGCGGTACATGGATGGAAATGGAGGCTATCCCAAGGTGTTTGAAAAAAATAAAGGTGGCCACAAAACTTGGAAGCTGCTGCTGCTATGGAATTTGGCCACATTTAGTCCTTACATAGGACACATCCTGTAAAGTTGACTGTAGGCGCCGCACCATACAAATGCAGGGCTCAGTGTATTTCTAGATTTCAGCACGCACAAATTAAAATGGTTTTCAGAAGAGGCAGTTGAATTTACCTACTAAACAGCAATTATTACAGAATAAAAACATAACAGAGAAAGCAAATTAATCTGCGATAAGAATGCCAAAACTTTCATTCAATTGATGTTACGCCTGCAAAAGTGCAAGTAAACTAACACTAGCATATGACTGTTGAAACCATACATTATGAAGTATCTTTTTCTCCTTCCTTTCTGCTACATTATCCCAGTGAAAAAACAGAATTTGTTGCTGGTATTTTTGCTTCACTTTTAAATGTGCATCTAAAACAGAAGGGCAGTTACACAGCAGTATGATGAAGTTTCTCCTTGTTTGAAACTATTTCAGAAAAGTTATTTTTAATCATGTGAAAGGACTAAAAGTGAAAATAGTTGTTTACGTTGCTTATTTATACAGAATGATTCGGTACGGCTTAGGTTTTGTTCCTTTTCCTCTTAACACTGACATAACAGACACCACCACAGAGCAAAACTACAATAGCTTGTAGGAGTATTCATGCAATAAATGACATTGCACTTTAAAAAAAAAAATATAAAACAAACATGAAAGCTAAGTGAAATGAAGAATATTCAGAGAAGAGAGTATTTACTGAAATTCAATCTCTTTACTAACTAACCTACCTGCTGGCAGATGATCCATTTAGTGAATTCTGTAGACTTGTATTGGCTGAACCTAGAGAGGCATTAAAAATTCCCTGCTGAGAACTACCATTCACTGGACTCCCGTTACCTTTCAATATACCAGTACACTTCCAGTTGTCCATGTAATTAGCTGCAAATAGAGATACATAAAAATTGTTAGTTCCTCTTCTTAAGATCACCTTTTGATACAACTATGATGTTTCAACTGCTACACAGTGAATTAGAATTGAATTTAAATACCAATATATGTTCCAAACAGCTGAGGCCCTTTAGCTGTCTGACATTCTCTGCCTATCCACAATTTAAAACTCAGTTTTGTTCAGTAGTGAGAATGAGTTTCCTTTATTAAAATGCTGAGAAACAAATGAGAACAGATGAGGAAACTGCCACTTTTTTGTTGTTGTTGCTTTTGGAAGTGTAAAGAGAAAAAAAGCCAGTTTGCCTCAACATTGTGACTGAATGTACATTTCCTGGTTTTGGCAGCAGGCAAAGGTAGTAATGCCATACATATGTTACTTTTAAAAATGACAACTTTACATAGCTCTAGTCTGGTGAAACAATTTGAGGGTACAGTAACAACTATTCGCAGCAGCCTAAATCATGCAAGTGTTCCAGCACAGAAAGTTATTTCCTTTTTCTGAAATGTAAACAGAAATATAGAAATCTATCATTCACAAATCTAAAATGAACTTTTACACCAAAATTCTTTTTTGAGTAAAATTTCTCAAGGATATTCAGCATCCTACAAAGCTAATGTATTTCAGGTGGGCGACCTTACCCTTCCAGAGCCTCACGCAGCCATCATCACCAGAGGAGGCAAGCACTGTGCCTGTAATATTCCAGCTCACTCGCCACACCTGGGAGTTGTGATTATCAAACTGTGCCACAATATGAATTTCAAATTTTGTTAATCCTCCAGATGAAGTCAATTCTTTCCTGTTTTAAGAAAAAAGTGACAGTTCAAAGGTCTGGGCTTGAACGTGATGACAAAAAGAGAGGACTACATCTTTGAAGGAGTTTATATAACAATTGTTACTAGATCAGGAGGTATTCAGACAAAATTATAGACTTGCTCACAATCTCGTCCTCTTAAAAATCACGCTGCTATAAAACAGTCCTGTATACATTAAGTTACTACTTTTGCTTCGTAGATACTATTAAAATAAGACTACATAGTATGCACCACATAATACTGAACTATCTACCTTTTAAGCTCACCTTAGAGGTTTTAGTGTGAAAATTCGTACATCTTTGGTTGCTACAGCTAAGATGTGGAAGGATCTTCCCAGATTTGGAGCAAATGCGATATCATGGACAGGGTCCGTGACTGTCATCAGAGCCTCTGCTTTTGCATACTTCCTGTACAGCGTAAGAAATCAACCTTTAGTGCCATCAAAATTGCCAGCGATGCATATTATATAAACCAGAAGTAGTGGAACAGGGAAAAAGGGGTTAGTATACATGACGACACTTCCAAAGATAAAAATATTTTCTTAACATAAATCTAATTTTAAGTAATAATTACAAGCTGATTTCTTCAGAAACTGAATACATCAGATACCCTAACTACTAACAACAGTATGCTAAATCATACAATAAAGCAAGGATTCCAGTACAAAGAACATTTTTGTCTACAGTTGCAAGAGGGAAATAAAGAGATTCTTCCATTCACAAATCTAAAGGGAATTTGTATCTCAGTAACTTACTAAATTTTCTGTGCTTGTAAGCAGACCACTATCTGCCTCCTTCACTGTATGATCAACATGCATTCCATTCTGTTATTTACCACCAGTAAGTTACAACACCTTTTCTTTATTGCTAATGCACAGAGAACATTGTCTGAAGCCAGGCATAAGTCCACAAAACACTCTGGCTCCTTTCCCACACCAGTCACCCTGAATGAAACACAAGTTCTCTGTCATCACTTAATTGAAAGTGGTTGTGCATACGCTTCCTGGCCTTTTCTGGTTCTGAATTCTTAACTGTCCAAACTGAACTTTCACAGAACGCTAGTAATTCACAAGACTTTTTAAAAACATTTTAAGGTCGCCTTGAACAAAATAGTGCCTAGTGCAACACAATTCAAATTTCAACTTTGTCCTATTAATTCCTTGCACAAAATTAAGCATATAAATTAGCAGAAGCAGAAACAAGAATTCTCACTTTAAAATGCTGGTAAGAACACTGGCATTTCTGCACTGAGATGGAAAAAAATTATCGATATCATGTCTGTTAACATCAGTTCACATTCTGAGGTCTCCCTCTCCCATCCAATGGCTCAGAGACAGAATTAAGGTATTATTATTTACTACTCCACATCTAATGACAGGAATAAAATAAAAGGCCATATACTACAAACTACTTGAAGATCCCACAAATGTTATATATTGTCATTTAGCATACCTGGTATTTTCGTTATATTCATAAATTTGAACCTTAGCCAATATATTTGGACTGTTGTCATCACTTCCTACAGCTATCATTGGAGAATGTGCTCGAGAGCTAAAAGGTGAAAACAAATAGTGTTGTATTTACAAATGATTTCACAGAAAGTACATGAAGCCATTTTTTATATTTCAGGCACATTATCTATAAAGAAAAAAAAACAATAACAGAAAAAATTACCACAGGGCAGGGGGGGGTGTGTGGGAATCACAAGGAAACACGAGTAAGCGCTATTCACAGTTACCGGTACAACCTCCATTCTATTGTTTTGAATGCCCACTTTATACACCCATTAAGGAGAAATCATTAGGGAACGTTATTTGACAATTCAAGATGATGCTCCCAGAGAGTAGGATTGATCTTACATATGCATTTGCAGTCAAGTATTCGCCACAAGTTTCATGGCAGAGTCTGCATTCTGTGCAGTACTTTTAATGATTGATTTAGTGGGATTTTGTTCAGGTTTCGGAAGACAGATTACAAAAGCTAAATGTAGATGAGTTCTAGTTTTAAATCAACTTTTAACCCCATCCCATGTATTAAAGAGAAAGCCCGTACTCTGAACCTTTAGCACAGACTACTACTACTGACTAGAAGAATGGCTGGATCAGCAGGACACAGACCACTGCTTCTGTAGGGAAAGCCATCAAGTGCTTCTGGACAAACAGAATCCACAGCCGTTCAGTCCTGAATGGTTTTTCCCTTCCTGTTATTGCTGGGGGAGGATGCGAGATGGGAAGCAAAGGAGAACCTCTGCTTGTATGTGTTCTGGGTGGCGACTACCCAACCAAACTCCTCTCTGATTCCTTCCCGTTCAAGAAGGTTAAGTATATCATTGAGCCCCTGAGGATATCACTAAAAGAACAGCTCTCAAGGCTTTGTATTTGTGCTAGCGAGACTCTTGTGCTTTCCAGTACTCTGTTGCACTGGCAAGGGTGCGTGTCGTTGTTAGAGCTGTCAAAATTACTACCTATTGCAAAACCTTTCTTAAGGAAAGAAGAAAGAGAGAGGAACTGTCCCTTTATAAACACTTTCTCTATTTAAAATCCCAGCTAAGTTTTGTGGGATAAATAAAGAGCATTCTGTAGCTCTTTAGCTCATTAGTTGCTAAAAATAATTAAGCTGGGAATATTTCCTCACAGAGCACAGGAGGAGTTTTTGTAACACTTCTCTGGTTCTGCCAAACTTGCTTTATTAGAAGAAATGTTAGCAGCTTTCTTTCAGATCTGAGTAACGTACACTCAATCTTCTCCATGCGTGTTTTAGGATTTATTCTAAAAAATTTCAGAACTAACTCTTTGGATCTCCTGCTTCAACAGTCATAAAGCAAAACCTACAGTTTTAATAACATACCTTGAAGGATTCCAAGAAATACAACTGCAGCTTAGTTTACATGAGATTTCATGCTGCAGTGACCACTGACTGAGATTCATCACATCTGGAGCTTCATAAATCCTTACAACTCCATCTGCTGAACAGGTTGCTAACATAAGACCCATATGCTTGGGAGCAAACTTCACATCTGTGACAGACGTCCTACTGTCTACTAGAGTGGTCCTCTTTACCTGCGAAGAAAGGCAGAAATTCTTGAAGGAAATGCTAGAAATTTCCATCAAAAATGTATTCCCTAAGGAAGGCTAATGAAAGTCTGACAACACCATTTCATAGGATCACTTACCTCTTCCATCAAGAGCTTAAAAAAAATCTTTATACACCAACGAACTGGAGAAATGACAGATCATTGCACTGATGCAATTTCAAGCATCAAGACATATACTCACAGTGGTATTAAAGTTCTGATACCAAAAAGCGCGGTTTAGATTATGCTCTTCAGACAGGAAAAAAAAAAAACCACCAACCAAAAACAACCACCATGTAACATAAGCATAAAATACAAGAGTATTGGCAACAGGCAGTTTGAAACTGTCCTCTTCATTCATACTGGTGACAATATTAACTGCGATGCCTAGCAACGCCGCTTGCTAATTTCAGCGTTGTTGAAGTTTACCATGAAGCATTTTCCAACAGAAGCCTCAAAACAACAAGTATTTCTGATAAGGGAATGGGTGAATACAGCAGACATTTGATAGGAAGATTAGCTAGGGTGAAAGAGGAAAAAATTGTAAACATTTGTTTTTCAAGTTGTCTCCTCTCCTGGCAAGAAAGTACGAGTTTCGGCTGAAAACTATGCATCACAACTGCAACCTGCACACGGAAGCCAGCTTTCATACCCCACTGAGTGCCAAAGGCCCTGACAACCCAACTCTTCACAATTACATACTTTATGTTAGAAAACTTTACTAGAAAGTAGAAAATTGCAGATATTTTAGCAACCTAAAATGAAATAAAACATTAGAGGCAGGAATACTACACTGACTTACGTAAGATCACACATGAAGAATAGCTCCAAAATAATCTGTTCACATCTAAAATTCTCTTGATTAAATGCTACCCAGAAAATCCACTTCTGGGCAAACTATTCCCCCCCAAAACCTGATCTATTGTTTGAAAGATGAAAAAGAGCAGCCTGAGACAGTTTCAAATGCTCTCTTGTCACAGAAGACAAACCCCACAACTTTAATTCTACCATAGATGGGAATTCATGTCTGCAAGTTGTTTGCCAGGTTACATCTTGTTAAGAAACACCGATAGTAGTGACACTAATCGGCCCACATGTTGCCATTTAGCCGTTTTCCCCAAATGTTTTAAAAATACTTACTCTATGTTGCAATATTGCCACAAATTAACAAAACATGGGCAAAATCAGGACGACTTTATATTAACGGAAGAAAACAGGGTGCTTTCTCTGTTTCAGGAACGGAAAATACGTTGCAAAACCAGAAGTGTCCAGTAACTTGGTATTCCGAACAATTTTCATGTTCAGTCTTCTGTTTAATTTTGGAATTTAAACAGTTTAAAGCTTCAGCCCGTTATGACAAGAAAACAAATCAATGAGGCACAGTAAATCTGTTTATATGAGAACATATAGAAACTGTAATGAATACGTTAAAGTCTCACCCAGTGACTCTGGCCTCGGAGTTTATCATTTGACTCTCCCACGATTTCTTCCCATACAGCTGCTGTTCTATCAAAAGAGCAGGAAGCCAGGACCTGCCCAAATTCAGGATGAGCCCATGTCACACGCCACACAGATCCACTATGTGTCTGCAAGATAACACCAAAACACTCTAGAGAAACACACTTATGGTATCAGTCCAAGCAATCATACATTCTCATGACTTTCTGCAGAAGTAAATTCTAGGAAGCAGTAAGACCATGCCTTTCAAACCTATGTTCTTTTATAAAGCTCAAAGTTACACAGCAGCTGTTGCATTTGTTTATTCCTATAAGCACTGCAAAGTTTTGTTGCTATTAATCAATGGTTAAAAGATAATTATTGCAAGTGTATTTCAAGGCATTACTCCTACAAACAGCAAGTTCCAAGCTAAGATTCTGTCTTGACACAAAAAGTACAGCTTTGTTTACAATTTTCAGCCATTACCATGCTCACTTCTAGCTTGCTTGTACTTTTCCAAAGCATATGCAGAGCATTACTTATCTTCTCCTTTTTTACATGAAATTTCTTTTTCATACCTAGTCAACCTAATGCTCCTTTTTATAGAAAAGGGGAATTCAAAAGCTTCGCTTGCATTTTCATTTACAGGGATTATCGTATTGTGGTCCTATCAAATACAAGTTTAAGGACAATTCAGAAGCTGAATGCACTAATTATCCTGATGAAGCAGAGTCTCTGCATGACACAGTTCTCAGAAAGGTTTCGGGGGGGGGGGGGACGGGGGACGGTAAGATGTTGTAACATTTAATAGCCAGACCTCTTCCTTTTTCTTTTTTTTCCCCCCTTTCTTTTTTTCAAGTGTTACAATATGCAAAAGGGAAATATTCAATTAAAAATGAAGGTACCGTTTTCCAACTCCCTAAACGCCAGTTACTGCTGTGTTTACTGGTAACAAAGTCTGCCAACATAACTAAGTACTAATACTATCAGACCGCATGCTGGCCTCTGCTTTTAAGTGAGAGGCTTTAGAGATGTTTTATAAAAGCAGACAAAAAGTATTTTACCATAAGAAATACAGGATCTACAACAAACCAAAAGTATTTCTACTCTACAAGTCAGCAAAAACTAAGTATGTTTCTTCAAAAACAAAGGAGAAATTATGGTTATAACTGTGTAATTTTTATAAATACAAACCTTCCAGCTGGCAGTGCAATGCCAATCCCCATTTTCACTTTTGTCCCAGACCTACCGAGAAATCAAAACACAATCATACAATTTGTATATAAAGCTTACCAAGTAGTACTAAAAAAACCCAGCCATTAAAAAAAATATATATAGCTATACATAGACCACTAAACATTTTAATCTGGAAAACTCTACCTGGCTCAGTACACAACGGCATGTCACTCGACCTTGCAAATATCCCTACTACAGGTAGGGAGAAGAGGCATTCACCTGCAAAATCCACTATTGTATGGAGCCTATCTTTTTTAAACAATAAATTATTCATAAAAGACAAATTACAATTCTCAACACTTCATGCACTCTGTTCCCAGAGTACACTACGCAGTTTCACCCTACAGCCCCCACGGTCCTCACCACGGCACGTGCTCACATCTGCTTGCAACACCCTGGTGTGGCTCCTGGCCATCATCCCAAAGACAGAGCAGGACAGCAAAAAGAAAATCAAGCTCGGGGAGGGGAACAGATCTTGTTTCTGTTTCTAATATTTCTGCCTTGATTTATAACCACACACAAGTCACTTAACCTTCCTTTCTCTTCATGTCCCATACATCTTTATCATCTTGATGACTTTTTTTTTTCCTGAAAAATTGTGAAGGAAGTCATGAACATAACCAGATGAAAGACAGCTCTAGAAGCCTGGCAGCCACCCCAGTTTGTCACTCGTTCACCATATAACCTTACCGAAAGTCACCTCGCTTTTGGCGTTCTGGATCTCTACCACCACCTTGGTTGTTATCATCACAGCCCAACTGCATAACTTCTCCCCGACTGCTACTCGGCAGGGCCCACCTAGCGAGAACGGGGCCTACGCCAGACACACCGCTGCTGTTTTGCAAGTGCTGTAAAACTCTGGTTAAACTTCTTCAGACAGTCTCATAAAGGCTACCGTTATGATTGGAAAGTAACATTACATCACTAAAGAACATAGTTTTTGAGTTCCACCCACATCTTGGCATCTTAAGAACATTCTTTTTAGGCTGCGACTTATACATAGTGAGTGCAGACTAAAGACTGACATGGTTTTGGCTTACTTTTGGGGGGACTTTTTTGTTGTTGGGGGTTTTTTGTTTGCTTTTTAAAATGTGGTCAGGGAGAAGGGGCTGCTCGCTTGTTTTCAAGCCTGACCTACATTTGACATAGCTTTCTATGGAAAAGCAATTTTCTCAACCATTTCCCTTGGTCTAACAAAAGATATAACCGCTCTCTGCAAGTTACATTTCTTAAATCTAACCATGTAACTCCTGAATTTTTGTCCATCTTCTCACTACGTGCAAAAAATGGAAAAAGCAATTAACTTTTCATTTACTACTATTTTATTTCCTCTAAAAGAATGTAAAATTAAGGTTTCTAATATTTTACAGTTTCCCTAATCTGCCAGGGCGCAGGCAGAACCCTTCAGCCTTCTGCTTACTGGCACTTCATTGTGCAGCAGGGGCTTCCTCCCTCAGCGCCCTTAAATAAGTACGGATTTTCAGCTGAATCGAGGAAACGAGCAGCGTGAGGATGTTTCCCAGCTGCACCACCGGGCCGGGGGGGGGGGGGGGGGGGGGGGGGGGGGGGGGGGGGAGGCGGGGGGGGAAGAGTCGTGCGTTCACACGCGTTCGTGCAGACGCGCCCACAGGAACAACGTGCCCAGCGGCGCGCGCAGCGCGCAGCCGGCACCTTCCGCGGACGGTGCCCACGGCAGCGCCCCGCGGACGCCGAGCGCGGCCCTTCGCCCCCCCGGCCCCAGCGGGGTGGAGAGCGGCCGGCCCCTCCCGCCCAGAGGCCCGGGCCCGCCGCCGGGGGAAGAGATGGGAGGGAAGGGAAGGGAAGGGAAGGGAAGGCCGCGCCCCGGCGCCCGCCCGGCAGCCCGGTAGGCCGCGCACGGCCGGTGCCGCGCTACCGCCGGCAGACGCCGCGCCACCCCCCGGCACAAGGCCCGGCGGCGGCCGCCGCCGCCGCTCACTTTGACGCTCTGGTCGCTGGAGCAGGTGGCCATGCGCCGCCCGTGGAAGTCGAAGGAGACATCGTGGATGAGGTCCCGGTGATCCGCCGCGATGCTGCGCGCCACGAACATCGCGCCGCGGCGCAGCCGCCGCACTCTCTCCCGGCCCAGGCGCGCGCCCTCCTCACGCGGCGCGGCCGGGCGGGGCGGGGCGGGGCGGGGCCAACGGCCGCCGGCGGCCCGCGCGCAGCCGCCGGAGCCCGCCGCGCTCGCCGCCTGCTGCGCGCGTGCGCTGGGTCACCCCCGCCGAGCGGAGGGGCGCCTCGCGCTCGGCCGTTGCCGCGCCTGTCCCCGCCGGGAGGCTGAGGGGGGGTCCCGCGCCGTGGGCAAGGCGGTTGGCATCCAGCGCGGGGCCCGTGGGCGAGATCGGGCGGGGCCGGTGGTCGCGTGAGAGAGCGTTCCTGCGCGGGGGCAGCGCGGGAGCTGCCGGGAGGAGGCGGACGGGCCCCAGCAGCCGCGGCCGCGCTCCCCCGGCCGGCCGGCCTGCCTTCCCCCGCTCCGGCCCCAGCTGCGGCCGGGCTGTGCGGCGGACCTCTTCCTCCGCGGCCGCCTGACGGCGCCTGCGAGGCGGCCGGGTGCCCCCGCGGCGGCTGCCGCGCTCCAGCAGGGGGCGGTACGCGAGGCGCTGCCGCCGCTCTGGGCGCCTCGCGCCGGCCGCCTGTAGCCCGGGGCTCGCCGCCGCCCCTCCCCGCCCGTCCTGAACGCTGCTGCTTTCACCGCCTCGTAGGAGCCCTTTGCGGCTGTTTAGCTCGCCCAGATACATCCCGTTTGCTTTCTGTCATCACCTTCCCCACCATCACCGTCCCCCGGAGCCCAGTCGCCGTCTCCTGACCGGTGCTGCCGCTTTCCCCTCCTCCCCTCTCCTGCCATGGCCATCGCCGTTTCCCTCAGCAGGCGCTGTGAAGTCTCTATACGTTACCTTACTTACAGCGTTGGAGCTCGCTGTATGTAATAATGCAAACCAATAAGCGAGCAGAGGAAACGTTCAACGCGGCGGTGTCTGATTTACTGCTTTACACTTCACTCGTGAGTACTGCTGGCTGAGCCCCGAGAGCACGGCGGCGCAAGAGGCCACGAGACCTGCTTCTCGAGGCGAGGCGTGTAGGGGCTAAGTTTGGAGGGGTTTACGGGGAGGAGGAAGCATGTGATGATACACAGTGCAGACGGTGAAGGAACCCCGAGGGAGGCTGAGAGCACCAAGTGAGACGAGGCGGGTGTTGGGACAGCATGACAGACTAGGAAGCGGAACGGAGAGTTGCACGTGATAGAAAGGACGTCACAAGTGACGGAGGTCTGGGCGGGAGCTGTGGACCAGAAGCGAGTAGACCAGACTACAGCCAGAGGGCTGCGCTAAATAAATGAACCACAGCAGCTGCAGACTCTTGAGGGCTGAATACTCTCACCACCGACCTGCCGCCTTCCAGGGAGCCCCTCACTGGCCGAAGCACTTTCTTCCATTTCGTGTCCTGGAGTATCGGCTCGCAGGCTGGATCCCGCAGCTCGCAGTGCTCATGTGTTTTAAATACCATTCATTTGTCCTGTCGCTGAGGACTGGACCAGTGTCTTGTTTTTAAGGCATGTTTCATCTGTAAGCCATGTTATTTACTAGCTATTCTCGAGCTAATTACAACAGCTGATAAATATTAACAAAGAAAAAATAAATAATTCACTCACTACAATCCAAATAGTAATAATGCAGTTAGTAGATTTAAGAGACAAATAATAGTGAAATGATGATGGTGGTAATAAATAACAGCAAACACTCTTGTATTTAACTGTACTTTATTTCAGTTCCGAAACTGTATTCAAGTCATTAGGACACCTTCACTGCCTTATAGCTACGATCCAGTTTTCAAATCATACATTAAATGATTAAGGGGGAGAATCAAATGTAAAGTTTCCTGAAATCAGATATATTTGAATTCTCTTGATTCAAGTCCAATTCAGACCTTTTGCAGGACATTTTTTATATCTGCACCTTTAACAGGAGATTAGTTTTACCATTTTCAAAAGGACTTTTGATTCTCACAACCTCATTTAAAATTTTCCTGTTTGGTCCTGGCAATAAGGAGTCAAATTCTGTCCACTTGGTGAAGAGAGTTTTTTCAGGGATGTCCAAATACCGAACAGAGTTATAAAGAAACCATTACCTTGGTTGTGGTATAAACCTGGCACTTTGGGTTTGATATTTAGTGCATTTATTTTTACAAACTGTAAACTACATTCCATGGCAACCGATGGAACTGCTGCTATCACGTGCCATAGAGATCGCTGCTTTCTGCATAATATGCAAGCATACTTAATATGCAAGCATTTAACACACTACTGCCTGTGTTTCATTAGTAGACCTCATATTAAGACTAGATATGCTGGTACCCAAATGTGGTAAGGAATGATAATAGATTAATGATAAAAGATGGAGGTAAATGACAACAAACTTGGACTTGAAGGGACACTATGGCATTAAGATGGTAGGATTTAATTATTTTAACGATACTGGGTAAGGAAAAGTTAACATATTGAAAAATATTTTGTTACCCAAGGACAGGGAGTATGATAAAAATGTTTCAGTTACAGATAATGGAAAATACCAAAGGATTTAGAAGAAAAAATACCAGCTGGTTTTACATTCTTATCTAAGTTGGCCAATGATAGTTTTAAAATGATATTTTTTTTAAATACTAGAGAGCAAAATCTTAAAAGGAAAGGGGGTAACATTTTCTTGTTTCTGAAGATGAACTGGTACTGCACAATTCATCTCCTAGAGGGAACCTCACTGTGGACTGTAGGGCCATGGTCAGCGTACCCTTTTTTTTCCCCTTGCAATCACATGCAATCAATTTGGAGGTTGAAGTTTCAATACTTTCTAAATAATGGGTAAAATATAAGTAATACAATAGGAGAAGCAAGCAAAGTTGATTGTTCCTGATTGTTCCAGTGCTGCAATCAGAGAGGTATTATGTTTTTCATGCCAGAGGGAAAACACTCATATAAAGAATAAAACAAACAAACAAACAAACACCCAACAAATAATATTCATGCACTTACTTGGATTGCTAAGGAGGCTTTTTTTTTAATCTTCTTTCAGCACAGTTAGAGACATTTATACTTTGAAACTTCAGTTATTGCTTCATTCAAATAGCTGGAGAGACAGTGCCTAATAAAAACATTAAAGCTGTTTTATAAGTTCTTTAATTCATGGCAGTGTCTCTGAATGGTTGATTTTGTTAGCTATTTTTGGGAAATGTCTTTTACTGTAAACTGTTGATTATATTTATAAAAAATTGCATTTCTTTTTTTCCAGAAGAATTGTTTCCAGTCAGTGATTCAGCTGTCAAAAACCCATTCTTTTGCAATTTTTAGTGATGTAATGATTTTGTTAAGACTCAGAGTGTGTTACAACTAGTGAATTCATATTTTTCACCTGCTTAAATTTAGTTTATTTCTTCAGCCAGTAATACCAGTATAGTTGGAGCAGGGCAAAATTGTCATTTTTTTTCAGTTTATTTTCTTTGACAACAAAAATTGTACACTTCATATCAAGACTTAGAATTTTTTCCTTACATTTTGGTTTGGTCAATAAGCGAAAAAAGCCCTATCTTTTTAAATACATATACACTTACACAATTATTTATTCATCTGAATAGAATCTACCCCTGTTCTCAGTCTCTAGATTCAATGCAGGTAGGTCAGGTTACATTTATTTAGAAACTAGGTCCAAAATCTTCATTTACTTAAAAGAAAATCCAGGAAATGGCGGGGGCGGGGGGGGAGACTGTGATCCCAGAATGTTCATTTACCATTGTGTCTGATTTCAGTCAACACCCAGTAATGAAATAAATACATTTATCCCATGTAGACATTTGTATCAGGTGTTTTTTGTTAGTGGAAAGACTGACACACAACTAAGGCTCAATAGAGGAAACGCTTCATAGTGAAACATCAAAATTAGCCAAGGGATGAGGGCACAAGAGATAGATACCCTTTCTTAGGCTAGCAGTCATTACATAGACAGTCAAGCAGAGCAGATGACATCTGGTCTAACACAGAGGCATCTGCATCTTCTGGGAAATGAAACAATGCTTATTTAAATTATTTTAAATGGCCAGCCTATCTGCTGGATTAAAAGTAAAATAAAATTTGTTGAATAAGATCAAATCTCTCTGGACCTCTTCAGGAAGACTTCAAACGCTATAAAAGAAATTGGCTATAAAAGCTAACATGCTACATCAAAAGAGGGATTTTCCCGTGATGTAACATGAACATAAGATTTCTAGGACCACAGAAGTCTTGATATCTAGGGTCCTAGAGTAAATCAGATGGAAATAATGTGAATAGTATGTGTAGTTTAAATGTTTTTCTTTTACTTCCTCAGGTCTAATATAAATCTTTGTCATTCCGTTGCCTATTTTTAATCTCACTAATAAATACTTCAATTTCTTTTTATCTTAATCTAGCTGAAATTAAGAATGAATTCAAGATGACTGCCTAGCAAGACATTCCCCTTTGAATGGTGCAACAAATCTAGAAAGCGAGGCACCGAGCGCTGAAAAGTGCTGCAGCTCCCTACTGCATTTCCAGAGCCTCCGGAGGGTAGAAAAGTTGGTGCACGATGGGATGATCCGAGCCGCACAGCAGTGGTGGGCAGCCGGCACGGCCACGGTCGGGAGGGCGTAAGCGTCCTTCGTTACTGGTGGTAACCAGCACACTGTGTGCCGTGTGGCACGGTGACGGGAAGCGTGCTTGAACTCATGGAGACCCCAGGAAATTTGCAGCTTCCAGTTATTGAGCCATGAATTAGGATTCAACTATTAGGTAACCTCGGGGACTTCCTCTTACAGCTGGAGCTGAACAGTAAAGAAAACCATTCCGTTTGTGGCGATGGTGTGCGCAAGGTGGAAAAGACAGTCGTATTTTAGCCTGACTCTTTGCTTGATCACGTGCAGAGGAAGACCATACTGAATTACGACAATCTTGATACATATTTTTGAACATTTGGGTGCAGTATTATCTCTAGATTAAATGAAATTGAACCACAGCATAAGAGAAGAAAGAAAAGTATCTATAATAAGGTTAGTTTTTCACTTTTGACACAGTAGGCCAATTTTGTTCTCAAATGGACTGCATAAACTGGCATAACTTAATTTACTTCTGCTGGAAGTTCAGTGTAACTGTATTAGCATTGGTAGAGATACTCTCATTCCAAATGACTATAACTGATGCTGCCTTGGATTTAAAGAAAATACGGTTAGTACTTTCCTTTTTTCCCTGTTGACGACCTTCTTCAAGTAAAAGATGCTCTTGCCTGTAGAGAGAGATTTTAAAAGATACAAAGGCCTGCCCAAAAGAAGGTAAATCGTGAACTGTATGCATTAAGGATGTTTATATCGGCATAGCATAGAGGGTGGGGAAGCCTCTATCAGATGCTTTGGTCCTATCTACACTAGCAGCTGGTCCGTTACGGACAATCATGGATTATCACGCTAGCAGCAAACAGCTTACAGCATAGTTAAAGGTTCCATTCCTGATAACCATTTAAAAGCATTATTGTTGACAGGGAAAACCTGCCTGACCCTGTGAAATTCATATACTTTTCTGTACCCTTAACTTTTTGTTTTCCTTAACAACTGGATTCCCAATAATTCATAATATTCCATAGGGAGTAAAATAATATCGATTATTTTGAGATTCCTGGATTAAGGCACTGTAGAAATGCAAAGTGGTATTATCGAGCAACTAGATGCAGGAAAAAAAAATCTAGTAAACCCAATCATTAAGTAGATTGCTTAGCTTTGACAATCTGAAGCTTAACGATTAGGAAGAGTTTGAAAATGTTAGGCATGCTGCCAGCAAGTAGTCTTGTGTGTGTAACATACTGTGTCATACAAACTAGAAACCTAAAGGTGGGTGTTTCAGAGGAAAGCACTCATAATCACAGCAGTGTGTGAAAGATACGGGATGAATTCCTGTTAAGGAAAAAGAATACCAGCAATTATTGCTATGAAGGGTAATTCAAATTAAGAGGATGACTTGCCAGGCATGACTGACAGATCATGGAAAGAAATTAGTATCAAAATTAGATTTCATGGGCGAAAATGAGGGTAAATAAAGTCCCCGAGTCTTCACATGAGTAAACTGAGAGTAAAACTCCTACAGGCGTTTAAAGAAAGCAGAAGAGTGAACCTTTCCTTATATGTCACCCTGCTTCGTTGATGCTGCAATCAGAGTTCCGCTTACAACCTGTTATTATTTGTTTTGCTAGGAAATCAATAGAATGTCCCAAACTGAAATTAAAATTTACCATTTACCTTAAAAATTCCTAATGGAATGATGCAAGGAAAAGATAAGCTCCAACTCCATAAAATTACATTTTACCACATAATGTTAAAAAAGGGTACAGGAAGACAAAGTAAGGAAAATACTAATGGATTAGCCCAAAAAATGCCATTTGAGCAAAACAGCTACCCGGTCGTGATCAAGTGTAGCTTTGGCAGCCTATGAAAGATGAGTGAAGGGGAAACAGAAGTGATGTTCTCTAAGTAAGTGGCTTATGGATGGAAAACTATTCTTAGTCATATGAATGTGCAAAGAAATGTAAGGGAAAATTGGAATGACAGACTGACAAGCAACATAACTGACAGCTAGGAAGGGAACACTAATGGCTTCATAACAGAAGGTTTTCAAACAGAAGGTTGATCTCAGATCGTGTATCTGCATCAGAGCTATCTTTAAACTAGTGATCTCAGGTTGGGAAATAGAGCTTGTAGGAGTAAAAATGGAAAATAGCTGGCCCTGAGAGTTTTCACAGTAAGAACAGACAGAAAAAGTCTAAACTTAGCAGCAGTGGCTTTCCTCCGTCTGTTTTGGTATGTATGGAAAGAAACAGCAGAAGTAGAAAAGGACATAGAAATTGCTGACAAAATTGAAACCTAAACCATTTTTGCAGACTACAGTTATGATCAAATATCAAATGCAATATTAAAGCTGTTGCTTACAGAATGGGTATTTATGCTTGTTTATAAGCTAAGGAAGCCTTTAATGCCGTTACTGGTGGGTGGTAACATGAATCTTTCACTACCTTAAAAAAAGATTTCACAGCCCCACCAGATACCACAGTAATATTTCGTCATTTGGACAGTGGGGTCAGACAGGGTTTGGTGAATTGTGTTTGAAGAAGGACCTTATCCCACTAATTATTCTTCTCCCCAGACGACCTGCCCGTCCTAAGGCCCGGAGCCTGCCCTTTTGCATGTCCAAAGCTGCAGCATAGCGTGGACCTGTCCCTCTCCTGGTGGAGGACCCTCCGGCATGTACGTCTGCCTTCTGGAGTCCGCAGTCTCCCAGTGACCCCACACGTGAGCCAGCTCTCATTTCCTTCAGCAGTCTGCTCACGAGGGGGAAGAGCGGTGCTGCTGAGGGAAGGAGCAAATCTCACAGCCTTTCCTCTTCGGCCTCTCGCCCGTGGGATGGAGACGCTCTGCAGATGGCAATCCGCCTGCTCAGAGGAGGCAGGGGCACAGCTGCGGTGGGGCACGCCAAGCCGGGATGGGCCGTGTTCCTCAAGGTGGTTTCTCACAGGGTACTGTTTGATGCCAGATACACATCGTGATGCCATCCATCCTGAACATGACTTCATATCATTTACCATAGGTATCTTTTTCTTTAGATTATTTTCTCCTTTATTTGGAGTTTTCCTTTCTCACATTTTAGAAGTGAATATTCAACTTGATGTGATCTGCTTATTAAATTGGAAAATGTTAAGTGGTTAGTTACTGGAGCTGACTCAAGGCTTCTCCACGTACAGGAAGATTTGAATTTTGCAGCAGTTGTAGTCAAGAGTCTGTGTAAAAAAGAACGTGGGGGTTGTGGAAGGTGGAGGTGCATGAAGAAGAGCATGGAGGAAAGAGAAGAGGGAGGTGCAGGGAGATAGTCTGAGAAGACTCAGTGGGGCTTTGGCTGACTAGGAGTAGAATTAAGAGACCCAGCCCGCCAGTCTCCAGATTCAGGAGGTTATGCCTCTCCTTGCCCGTGCCCCTTACCACTCAAGCAGCAAACACATCACCGTTTGCATCTCCTCCACTGCTGCCACAGCTCAGCTGCTCCCGTAAAGGGAAGGGGCAGAGATAGGACTGAGTCAGAAGGGTCAGGTTTGCTACTGCCACTGGCGCATACTCGCTCTGAGAGTGAGTATAAACCACATATAAATACGGTATAACACACATATATACAGTATAAAAGTTTAGATTACTCAGGCGTAGAGAGTTTGCCAACAGGAGATAGAGATCAGTTGTTCACATGGCATGAACAGCTCAAACGTGTGGTCTTCCTCTCCACAGGAGAAAAGGCCGTGGTGGAGGGAAAAGCCAAGCTTGGCTGCTCTTTATTGGGACTGTTTTGCCACCCTAAGCATCTGCATCCATAGGCAACCTGCCTACATTGCCTATACCTGCAGCTGGCCCTACTGTTCTCTATTCAAATAAAAGAAAGACTCTAAAGTTAAAATGGAAACTTCAGCATTGCCTATCAGTAGAAATAAATGTCTTTAAGATTTCTTTTTTTTTTTTTTTTTTCATTTGGAAAAAGAAGAATAAATGCTTCTATTAGGGCATAATATCTGAACATGGGTCTGGTAACAATCTGATCTTCTAGGGCAGCAGAGGTGGTACAACGCAGTTTGAAAGATGACAACACCACGATGTTATCATTGCAGTATTAGCTATGGAAGTAACTTGCTCATTACTCTTGTTACATGATTAATACTTTTGGTGTCAGTAAGTGTAACAAACATGCTTCATTACAATATAATAGGCTAAAGAGCTTTTGAAATTAATGTTTTAGGAAAACCACACACTCCCCAAACCCAACAGGATTACCCATTAAAAAAAAAATTATTTAAGCAGCTATACAAGGACATTAATATATTTCTGCATCTACAAGGGCAGCAGTTTAACAAATGCAGGGCACATCCTAAAAACAGCCTTATACTTCTGACTTCCAGCAAAAGAATAATCCTTGGGGCCATTTTCATGTGTCTAAAAGTAAGTAAGTGCTTAAAGAATCACAATCGACTACGTGTTCCGGGGCTAACAGGAATCCCAGCTAGGGCAAGTGGCTGTACTTACAGACAGCTTTAGGCTTCAAGGAATATTGTTGAAAGGGTAATGGGAAAGGGCATAGCCAAGGTTTTCAAGCTGTGACAAAACACTTTTATCTCTTCTTAGGTAGAATAGACCCCATCTCTCTCTCAGATTTCAGATTTCCACAGGGCGTATAGGCAGACTATGTCACAGATTTGAAATCACCTATTTATGAATGCCATATGTTATATATAGCTTTTAGATCATTGTGAGACATAACAAGATGGAGTTAATTTAACTAAGGAACAGTCTGGGGACATAGTCCAGATAATATATATCAGCAACTGTTAAAATGGCCAATGCTGGAGTAATTTTCTAGTTAGACCACCATTAGGAGAAGCTAACATATCTGTCTAGGAAGGTTTCAGACTCCAGTAGAGGGACCACCGAAAAGCTCCCTGGAGGTCTGCTAAACACTCCTCCTCCCTCTGACATTGCTAAAAGCAAAGATGATGAATTTATTCTGACAATAATAATAGTTTATTGTTTCCAAAGCATTGAAACATCTGCGTTAAGAACATGTAATGAAATCCCAGACAAGATTCCAGGGAAAGCACACTTGGGTTTCTAGAAGACACATGATTACAAAAGCTAATTTCCCATTCACTGGAAATTTTGAAAATGTTTTGTTGTGCTCACTTAAGGCTTCTCCCCCACCAGTGAAATTCTCCCTAACAAAAACGCTGCCTTACAGCCAGCTGCAAGGGTGTGCTCCCTTCGAAGGGAAACTGACGGTGATTTTATACTCATCACCGACCACTTTATTCATCACATGTCTCAACCCAGAGGCACTGCTAGATCAGAATCATAACAAGGAGAAATTTCCAACAGGAATTGCTGTGAGGACAGATTACCCAAGGGACCAATCATTAGATGCAGCAAAGAATTTACGTAATTTTAAATTGCTGTAGCGTAAACTGTACGGTCATAGTTTATGTTAACCTATTTTCAATTAAATTATTTCTAAACTTCACTGTTGCAAGACAAGAATCAGGTCTGCATATTGTTAAGTCTCTGTTCTACAGACTTGGTACTAATGAGCGCGGTTAGTTGGCCTTACAGGAACAAGGGCTGTTTGTGCTCTGACAGATATTTAAACTGAAAACTTGAGACATGTCAAAACAAACACGGTCCAAAGCCAAGAGAGCGTCCACCGTACGAACACGCTAAAAAGAGCACTTGAGTACGTTAAGGCATGCTCGCATCATGCCTTGGGATTAATGGCACTTTGAACGTTCCCACACAGCTCTATTGTGGAGGCTTATTAGCGACTGCTGAACAGTGAATACTCTTTTCAGCAAAGGTCGGGTAAGTGACACTAATTACCAGCAATTGCTTCCTGCCCAAGGTAACTCACATGCCATGTTGTGGAGAAAACAACATATGCCTAACAGACATAATTTCTACTGACACAACTTATTCAACGTTTCACAAAAATTATCTGCTTTTGAACAAGCTGAAATATAATTATTTCGGATTTGTGCATCAGATTTGGTGTGTGGCTGATGTACTGTCCCCAAGTACTAGGCACAGCTTCTGAGCCTAACAAATGTCCTTGAGACGTCTGAAATACAAAGAGGATACACAGCACATTGCAGCACTCTGTGGGAGGACAGCAGGAACAGACGATATTTATATACACAAGTATTGTGCACAGAGAATAAACACATGCATGAAATGCTGAACAGAAACGTTCTGTGCGCAGAGTTTACTTGTCCACTGTCTCTTCAATTACACAGATTAGTCAAACGAAAATATTATTTCCATTTTCCCCCAATAATGCTGTATTCTAATGTTGAAAGAGGTAAACTTCGAAGAGTTAACCATGCAGTTATCTGCATGATTATTAAAAGTATCATCTGCCCTACTTTTTATAGAAATATTTTTAAATGATTGAGAAAAATATAGTTCGGCACTTGGTACTTCTAGCTAATTTAATTTCCATCGCATCTGGTAACACGTGGTAGATTTAAATGTATACATATATGCAACTCGCATTATAAAACGATTTTATATAATGCTGTGCATGTAAGTTTCCAGTTAGAGTAATCAGGGGGGTATAGCATAGATTTCATTAATCTAATTCATTATTGAACCTATTAATGAACCATTCCTCTGTGTGAACAAAGCACTCCCAACTACTTCCTCTCTCAGGAAAGCGAGAGGTAAAAGAAAGAGAAGGGAAAGTTTTCATGTCACCCTGAAAGGCATATATATTTATGTTTTAAAAACATAAGCATTGCATTATTTCATTGGAACCTCCTTTCCAAAGATATTCAGGATTTATTCCACTTGCTGTGACAGAACCGTGTAAATTCTGTATTGATATTGCCCACCGTTCATGCATATTTGACAGCAGATTGAGCTGTAATGGCTAATGCAGTTACCTCCTTCAGCTGGCTGCCTCATCCTACTTTCCAAGGTCGCTGAAACTCGGGAAATTAAGTGAGAATTATCCTTACCACTTTTTATGGGACCAAGAAATACTGGCATCACAGGATTTGTGACGTTCCCCAAAGAAAACCCCTAGAACCAAGAGCGTATGTGTGGCTGGGTTTCACAAACAATTCATCCCACTTCTCGTTTCACCACTGCTGCTGTCACATCTATTCCTTATATGGTATTCACAGGCCAAAATATATTCTCAATCATTTTCAAGTGAATAGAGCTTCCAAAATTAGCGTAAGAGAATGGGAGCTAGAAGCTAGCTGAGATGCTAAAGTGACCTGGAGGATATTTCTTGACAAATATAATCTTAATAACTTACTTTGTTTCTTTATCTCTTTGTAGCATTGCTCCATTACTGCAAATCTGTGTTAGTAAGTACATTACTTTATACTTAAATCTTGAGAAGAATCTGAGTGATCTAACACACAATTGAGACATTTCTGATATAAAAGGCCGGCAAAGTAAAGAAAATGGTGTACTAGGACACCTCAAGTGTTTTCTTTGTGAAAAATTGCTTCCAGTGTATTTAGAGGGTACTACTGTCTGCCACGAACAAAGCTGCAGTGGTCTGTGTGAGAAGTGGTACCACGAGGTTTTTCAAAAGAAAAGAGTATCTTTTGATGACTAGTTGTATCTCTCCGCATGCAGTGAGAGAGCGGGAAAGAGAGGTCTGAAATTCAAAAGATCCAGAGAATATCATACACTCATTTTGATACTGGACACGTTCTGTACAAGGGCGCTTTTCTCCCCGGGTTGTTAATTCCAGTAAGTGGTAGTGTCATGACTTGAGCTGCTGGAACCGTTCCACTGGCTAAAATAAGATGTTAAAGACCTTGACAGCATTCCAATTGGAAAACTTGTGTTATGGATCCTTCTTTCAGTACATTATACTCAGTTTTTCTTTTCTTTGAGAAAACAAATTGGTTTAGCATTTACAGCAATTCATATGCCATAAGGGTATGAATTAGAGGTTTTAAATGTCCGGACCAAAGAAAACATAGCATACCTTCAGAAACTGTAATATACTTGTTATGCAAACCAGATTTTTTTAAGAATCCTTACTTTGGTAGATTAGTTTCAAAGCCATTTTTATAAG
Source organism: Nipponia nippon (assembly GCF_047370975.1). Lineage (NCBI taxonomy): Eukaryota > Metazoa > Chordata > Aves > Pelecaniformes > Threskiornithidae > Nipponia > Nipponia nippon. The sequence goes on along the minus strand of NW_028262290.1, from coordinate 58,099,856 downwards.
AGGCATTATCAAAGAAAAAAAAGGAAAGATAAATTTTCCACGCACTAGTGATGTGTTTTTGTTAGGAAATCATACTGCCTGAAAAATTAACAATTTCTTCATGGCTCTTTGCCACCTACAGGCAAAATCTATTTTCCTCCTTGCGTTCTGATTTACTTTGCGGGTAAAAAGAGAGGAGCATTGATTATCGCAATCCTGCCTTGCCAAGTAATGTAGCTATGCAAATTCTTATCTAGTATTCCATGGTCCTTACAAGATTCAATGCCTTTAGACACGGACGCAAGCATGAACACCTTGCCCTATACAACATGCCAAAGGACATCTCAGCAGACAAAACTAGCCACACATTCATGGAACCCTGCCATCCAAACAGTGACTCAGAGAATGTGGCTCCGACAGGGCTGCCGATTATCTCAATAGGACGAGCTTATACGGGAAATTGCATGAAATCAGATATATTAATGTCAACTTAAAAACAGACAAAGATATCACAAATTTTGCCCAGGTCTACCTCTGCTAGCACAGGAAAGACAGAAGTAATTACTGTAATAAATGTTGAAGGCTCACCACCACAAGGTAGATTTAAGTTTCTATGAAGTTGGTAACAATAAGATTTTTTAAATCATTATTACAGCTAGTAGTAAAAGAAAATCCTTTCCTGTTGGCACTTCAGGTTGTCTATTGCAGAAACCTAAATTACAAAACAGATTACAATCCTAAATCACATTGCCAAAAAGACTTTTATTACTTTATTTCAAACTATTGGGAAACAGAAAAAGGCAAACACAATTTGGAGACTTTAACACCCATGAAAATAGGCATAATTGCTTGGTTCAGATGCTGGGAAACCCAAAGTAAAACTGGAACATAAAATTGAGAACACAAATTTATAACAGAAACATTTACCGATATTCCTCAGTACAAAGTCTTCTTCTGCCAAAACAGTATTTTCTTACAAGAACTTCTCCTAGCAAATAACAGTGGTACGAGTCGTCCATTGCAACCTTTTCAGCTGTAATTCAGAGAATGCCCTTAATTTTGTAATTTGGAAGATAAGCTTGGATGTAGATCAAAATACATATAATCAAGCAGGGAAGCCACTAAAATACAGAATCTGTGCTACAGAAGTGTTACATGATCATGATAACGTGATTTCAAAATTATGATGAGAGAATGTGAATTAAAGACTCACCAGGCAACATAAAGCTGCTTCCAGAACTGCAGTTTAGATACCTCTTTAACCATTACACAGTAATGTAAAGTGATGCTTTGAAATAATAACTGTGAGATTAGAAATGGTCTAAGCATAAACAGCTCTATTCAGTCCGTGAAGAAAACAATTTTAAAATGTAATCAACCAGTGATCTTCAAATAAATGCAACTCTCAATAAACTTTCGATGTGAAAACTTTGTAACAGCTATAGCCAGTTTCTGTCTCTGCAGTTTCTAGTAACAAAATTACCTTCTAACCAGGAATGTGGAATGCCATCAAGCCACTCTGGACACTCACTGAATTAGACTTTCTCACTTGCAAACTGTGATTTTAATAAATGTCACTGTAGCTAGGGGTGAAAAGGAGAGAGGCAAGGTATACAAACCATCCCCAGCAAGCGAGATCCTCTCTACAAGCAATAAAAACAATAACTTGGAGTCATCTTTCTCTTGGCAACTGGCTCTTCTCCTCTTCCTGTAGCCGTACCCCACACCCCCTGCATTGACTCATAGGCATTAGGTTTTGCGGCTGAGTGCACACCCCAGCTTAGGTTGCTGGAAGGGTTGCTTCACAAAGCCACAGCAGAGCCTGAAGTCGTTCTACCCATCACACGTCCTGGCGGGCTGCCTTTTCTGCCAGCTAGTGTCCAGTCACTCGTGACAGCACTTCTGCCAGTCGCCGGTTTTCCACAATCACTTCAGCTTCACCGCAGGAGTCCAGTGCCATACAGACTGGCACAGATCTCCAGACTATGAAACAGACTTCCTAAATAGACTTTAATCTTTCCTTTCTCCCTTGGCCATGAATTTCTTCTACCCAGAACTCCAAACTACAGTTCGGGCAATCATTTAGTCTGGGCACAGCTGTGTTGTCCTTCTCTTCAAAGCATAATTCCAGCTCCCATAATTCCATCACTTTTACTACATAGCCATTTTTTAACAGATGTTGGACACTAGAACCCCACTGTTGTGGACCTATGACTGATGTGACAGACTTCCTTAGCTGAATGCAAACCCGTTGGGGCCCCTTGTGCTTCTGCTACTGTTGCTGCTACAAGGATTTGCATTTTGCTACATACATTTTGAAGTTGGTTTTTTTTTTTTTTCTTTTGTTGTATGCCAAAATACAGTTTTGGGCAGGGGGAGGAAATCAATAATCTAGCTGCGGACAGGTATTTGCACTGGCACCCGCTTTCAGTAATAGGAATTTTAATGTTCACTTGAACAAGGAATACAGTCCCCAGAAGTCTGAAATGGGAAGACTCCACTGTAAACGCACAGAACAAATGAAACCTGTTTCATCCTGACCATTGGACCTTTTTATTCAGCTTCTCCTGCTCCCTGCCAGATGCCAGAAGAGTGGCTAGCCCTTCTGGGTTTCCAGCCCTATCCAGTTCGTGGGGGAAGGGAAGATCCTTTTCTCCTTTAGGCCTTGGGCTATAAGACTTAAATCAGGAAAGATATGTTCTCATCTGCTCACACCGTGGCAAGCTTAAGCACATTACAGCTTTCTTCCGTAACGGCTAAGATTGATATGGACTGTATTTGTGAATAAAACCACCTCAGGGAAGAATTTGTTCTTCCTCTACCAATATCCAAAATGGTTCTCAGAAAAACAGCACAAACCAGATCATTTCCAATAAATGATACTTAAGTAATTCCATTGAATGACCCAAAAAAACCATACACATGGAGGAACAAGCACTTAGTCCATTCCGGACTGGTACTAAAGCTAATTGTTCGGTCAAGGTCACTGGACAAACACCATTCAAAGTTAACTTGATTGGTCTTTTTCGTTCAGATGAGCAAGGGCACCAAAACCAATTTTGAGGTCAGAACTGCTGTGGATACCAACTACCCTGGGGCGCCTGTTTTGTCAGCACCGCAAGAGCCTTCTCAAATTATCAGACATGTTAATAAGAAAACATTGCAGTAACTACTTGTTTGTATTTATACTAGGATCGAAAACACTAACAATATACCACACATTCCAGCAACTCCATTATCCTGCTTTGCATATGTCTCACTCTGTCTCAAGGGTTTAAGAGTTTCTGTAGTCGTTCATCTGGGTTTTAGTTTTAGTTTTCTGTTTTTTTTTCATCCGTATTAACACAGCCAATACAGAACTGGAATATACTATTGGCAATAGAATAAATAAAGTTTTCTAATGAGCGTACTTGGTTTATGTTGTGTATACAGTTCTCCTCTGTAGACCATTATAACTGTAGTCTTGGGCCTATCCTGGGCTCAATTCCCAAAAACCAGAGAACTGGTACAACATTTTCAGCATATTTGCAGTGAAAAATAACAACCAAAAGCAAACAATGGCAATTTCTCCAGAAACCCCGAGTTTACCAGTTATTGCTCTTCTAAGCCAGCTGTAAATCCCAATTAATAAACACTTCTTTTAGTTTTCCATGAGCTGTCTCCAGGCACTGGTTTGCGTTACGGATCCTAAACATAGCTGCTACCATAAAACTCCCTCTCCTAAGAACACAATTACATTGCTTTCTCGGGATGAACTACATCCCCAAATATCACAAGCAGTGACAAGCACAAGCTTCTCATATGCGTGACAGCTGCTAATTAGAAGAGCAGAATACACGTTCCTGTGTTTCTATATCACTATATAACTACCACTTCTGCATCCTTCTCAAAACACACCAGTGTCTCAATGGCCTGCTCAGCTGAGACACACGGGGCACTCCTTAGCTGATAGAGCTGTCCTGGGACTCAAGCACAGTGTCCTTCCACACTCCACGGGCAGCAACCTCCAAGTCTTCCCTGGCCTTTGCTCCAGAATAAAGAGAGAGTAACGTGTCGTCGGGCAGCATCACTCTCTGTTCTCTGGACGGACAGGACGGCGACTGGGCCTCCTTTAGCTGTGCTCCGTGTCGGATGGCTTCATGGGCACCTACAGGTAGGTCCAGCGAGGGGTAAAAAAGACCGTGATAACAAATGCTACAAATACAGCTTGGTCAGCAAGTTCATAGCCATAGAAAAGCCATAGAAAAGCCTACTGAAGACTAAAATCAGTGAGGAAGTTGTATATTTTAATTTCTTTATTAAAATTTGTTATTTTGCAGACAGCTTCTATGTATCTACTTCCCAGCCTGTGCAAGACCAGTTTTCTGAGGTTAAGAACACTTTTTGTTCATTGAAACATGAATTCAAAGAAACCCGTTTTAAATTAAAAAGAATCATTACCTTGAGGATGGGCACTTAGGTTCTTCTCTGCACTCCTAAATCAGGAAGATAATTCACACGTTGTCTTAATTTACCTATTTCACAACTGGTCACGTGTAGCGCATTGATTAACTAGAGAACACCTGCAGAACAACAGACATAGACTGTCCCTCAGTCTTGCAGGCAGAAAAATCCAGAAAAGCCACTCCCCACATAGCTTTCAAATTTTGAACGCACCGTTCAAGAAAATCTTATGCAACATTTCCTTGAGTTACCTGGAGAAACATGCTATGAACTTAGTGATGCATAGTGTCCCATCAGCTGTGCTTCAGAGGGGCATCACGCAAACCCCCAGTGTTCAAGATACCGCCTTCCATTATAGGACCTGAGGGAGCACATCAGCCGGTGGATCTGGAGTGCCGTACTGCACTGCAGCCTGCAGACAGGAAGGAAATGCAACAGCCGATGACACGTGCTTGGACGTCAGAACCAGAATTCTGTTCCAAAAAAATTTGCCTTACCTGTGTAACCACACATCCATCTCTTGTGTCATGCTGAGTGACCCTTGTCCCTGTGTTTTCTAGCTATAAAACACCACAGTGGAGGGGAGCGTGAACTCAGCTCACCCAGGGCTGAGGCCATATTTCTCCAGCACGCGACTTTTGGCCTTTAGGTGTGATGTGGGCAACACTCGTGCCAGACATCATCCCTGGCTGCCCATGCTACTCCGGCCTTCACACTGTGCTGCGTTAACAGCGGCCGGCATGCTACCTCATCCGCAGCGCACCGACGTAATTGCATCAGAACGCTAACGGTGCGAGCGCCTCGCTCCGCTGACCCTTCCTCCTCACGACACGCATCTGAAATTGTTCTTAGAAATCACCTGAGGCCCAGCCCCGCGCCACAGCAGGGAAGGCGCGCAGGGAAGCGCAGCGGCGGCGCGGCCACGCGCAGGACTGCACAACTGCTTATCACGGGGGCTGTAGAGGCCACGCTCAGCCCCCGCACGCGTGTAGAAGCCCGGTGACCGGGCGCTCTGAGGGGGCCCGGCGCTGAGGGGGCTCAGTGGGATCCCGCCACCGCACCACAGGCGACGGGCGCCGTGGCCAGGGGCGGGAGAGAGGGGCGGGGCTAAGCGCCGAGGCGGTGGGAGGGGGCGGGGCTAACCACCGGGGCGACGACAGAAGGGGTGGGGCTAACCGCCGAGGCGGTGGGAGGGGGCGGGGCCAACGCGGGGAGGGCGGGCGGGAGCCCGGCACTTTAATCCCGTCCCCTTCGCGGTGCCGGTGAACACCACGCGTTTTTAAATGGCCGTGCGTTACATCAGCAGTCCGTGCCGAGGCGTGAGGCGCAGCGCGCCTGGCGGGAGGGCTACGGGCGCCTCCCCGTCAGGCCGAGCCGCAGGGCAGCTTTGCCTGCAGCTTGGGCAACGCAGCCCTTGCCAAACTCCGCGTGACCTTGAGTTTCGCTGAGCGTTTGCGGAGCCGTTTCCTCAGGGGCTTTCTCTTCGCCGCTGCCTTCCGCCTCTCGACGTTTCTCCTTTTCGAGGCCGCGAGCCCTGCCGTGATTTGTTTGCCTGGCGCGTTCGTGTTTTCCTACTTCTGCTTTTTTAAAACAAGCAGCTGAAGGCCCGGGGGCGCGGGCTGCGCGCCGGCCGTCACGGCGCCGAGGCGGGCCGGGGGCTCGCTGCCGGCTGGAAGCGCCCTCGCTCGCTGCGGTCTTGCCCGCGTTTTGTCCCGTCGGGGACACCGGGACAGCAAACGGCTGCTGGCTGCTTGGCGGCCGAAGTCGCCTCTCCATCGGCGGAGGCGCCGCGGCCCGGCCGAGGCCCCCAACCCCCGCGCCCCCGGCCCACCTGAGGGCGGCCCCGCCCCGCCTTCCTCCCCCCTCGCCCCGCCTTCCTCCCCCCTCCCCCGCCCCGTGACGTCACCCCAGGTGCTTCTCTCCTCCCCGAGGGCGTGGCCTCGGCGGCCCCGGTGGGCGGAGGCGCGGGGGGCGCATGCGCCTGGCACGGGCGGCAGCGGGACCCGTGGCGAGTGTATGTGCGCGCGCGGCGGCGGTGGCGGGGCGGAGCGCGCTCGCCGCTCCGTGTGGTGGGCAGCGCGCGCGGGGCCGGGAGCCTGCCGGCCGCCACCCCCGCCATGTCCGCCATGATCGAGCAGGAGTTCCAGGAGATCGATGCCACGAGCGACTGGCAGGCGCGCTATCTGGTGAGGGAAGGGGGTCGCTCCGGCTCTGCCCCGGCAGGAGGGAGGACGGGGAGAGGGCCGCCGGCCGGCAGCGCGCGTCGCCGGTACGCGCCGCCTCAGCGGGGAGCGGAAGTCGCTGGGCCGCGGCTCGGCTTGGCTTTCAGGTGCAGGCAGCGAAAACTGCGGGTAGGCGCCGCGCATGCTCCCGGCCGGCGGCCTCCGCCGCCGCGCTCGGGGACTGGGGACGGGGACGAAGCGGCGCGGGGGGGGGGGGCGGTGCGGGAGCGGGGTGGTGCGCAGGCGCCGTGCCGCTGCGCCTGCGCGGGCTCGGCGGCGGCCGGGGCCCCTCCACCGGGTGCTGGCGGGGGGGGGGGGGGTGTGCTTCACCGAGCGGCCCGATGGGAGCCGGGCGAGGGTGTTTTCCCCGCGGTTTCCAGGTAGAGGGGAAAGTTACACGCGATCGTATCGATCCGTCCGAGGCTCGCCGTCCCCCCTGGCGCCGCCGCGCAGCGGCTCCTCGGGCGCCCGCCTCAGCGCCTGTCAGCGCTGCCTTCACCTGCCCGGCGTCCGCGGGCGGCCCGCGCCGTTCTCCCTCAGAAAAGGCGCCAGTTGCCCTTCCTCTCTGGAAACAGCGGGGTTGCTAGCTTGCAACAGTAGTCTCTGGGTCAGTTCCATCAAACAGGCTTTATGCACGAAGTTACAGTGCCAGAGCAGTTACTCGAGCCAGTACGTGTTTCACAGTGCTCTTTCGCAAATGAAGAAAAACAACCCAAACCGAAAGTTCTCTTTAACGAGCTCTAAGTTGTGCTTTTTCTTCCCTAAATTAGCAGCGTATTTGATTTACATGTGTTTCAAATACATTATCTCTAGACGTGTACTCTGGAACTCAAACGTGGTTTGACTTTAACAGGGAATAGCAGCAATAAACTGTGCTAAGTTAATGACATAAAAGTCTAAGGGAAGAATTTTGCAACCAGTATTTTTCGTGAAGTAGAAAAGCATACACACACGTTACATCTGGTATATCCAGGCTGAACAAGTTAGCTTTCCCAAGTCATTTTAATATTATTTAGTTGCACTTGGAGAAGTAAACTGCAGAGAAAATTGTATGTTAATCTCTGCTAAACTTTGTGTATGGATTTTCTACTTTTACTACAGCTATGCTGTAAAATATTTTTTTAATAAAGTTTTTGAATTTTACACTTTGGAATTTTATGTTTCCCTGATTTTGTAGATTTTGCAAACTCAGGATTTTTTTCAGGATACTTAATGCATTTGTTGAATGATAAAACCAGAGAATACACATCTGCTTAAAAACATAAACAGAAAATAGTCAATGATATTTTTAAATAGCACAAACTTGTAGAAAATACTTTAATTCCTGACTACTTGTTTTCGCACTGGGTTTTTGTTTAGGAAGGTATTTTCCTATGATAGTGTTGTATAAGAAACCTACATACTTGCCCTGAGAAGGGTAAGTTTCTTTGAAGAAAAAAAAGTTGGGTATTAGGGTTTTTTTATTTTTCTTGCTGAGACCAGTTTTGTGTATTTGCCCTTCAGTTCCATGAATTTGCCAAGACTTGTGGTAAAATTCTATGAAGTTTGGAATATTTATGCTGACTCCTGGAGCTCCTATGCAATCTGAATTAATGACTGAATAAATAATACTGGTTTTCACTTTTTATTTTTTCCAGTGCAAGTTTTTCTTGTGTAGTATGCCTTACGCTACATCTGGCATCTGATTCGTTTCTCCAGTTTGTGATGGCTGAATTGTATGTGGGAAAACTGATTTTAGAACTAGTCATTAAAGTTTGTTAGGTTTAATTCTTTTCAGCAAGCCCCCCTGCGCCCCATCACCGTACTAGTGTTTCTAGCTGGTGTAATGTTTCTTGACCAAATTACAGGTCTGTTTCTGAGCACAGAGGATGCCAGTGCTTTTAAAAACAATATGTGTTGCATCCTGTTATGGAGTAATACAAAATTTACGTTTTATGGGAACTTGGTTGTGAGTGCCTGCCAGATGCATTTATTCAACGTGCATGTGGTTGCTCCAAAGCTTGTAAGCCATGTAAACTAGAGGAGAAGACAAGTTCCAGTGTGCTGTATCAAAATAAAAAAAACCTCATTGTCTAATAGAGCAAGAGATGTTTATACAAATATGTAGAGCATTCGTGCTTGACAGTTGCTGCTGCACATTGTGATTTAGGTTCTTTACAGGCTGGCACTGCACTTGAGTAATGTCACGCACCAGATGGTAAAAAATGGAGCTTCCTTACGTATGTTAGATTTCCACTGAAGTCCTTTTTGCTGTCTTCATTGTCTGGGAATAGATAGATTACTTAAGAAGTTTGAGAAGACAAAGATGATAGTGGAAACAGAGAAGACCAAAGAATGCGTAGTTGTAAAGAGAAGTTTAAACGCTCTTTGGGACATAATGATCACAAGTAGCAGCAGCATCTAAAAACAAAAGGAGAATTCAAAATGAAATATTGTGAGTTCCATATCGTACAGCATGTCTGCTGAGATGGCATCAGTACAGAGATACCGAGGGATAGTTCAGTCCATTGGAGGTTGCTCGTCAATAGCACTTTAGCTGTGTTTTCAGTTACCTCCATAAGGTAAATCTGTATATGTAAGTGAAGTTGTGGAAAAGATACACTCAGAGGCAAAAAATGAATAAAACCGAACATTCAGAATATGTGAACAGTGTGCTCCTTAAAATAGTGCATAAATGAGTATGTTTGAATGTCTTCCAAATGGAGATTATTGAAAGGTTTGTATTAACGCCTGGGGAGAAGCAGGCTGTGATTTCACATTGATATTTGTGAGTCTAGAGTTGTTGCTTCATATTGGATCATATTTAACTACTACAGCTATATGGGTTGAACCATCAAACCACCAAGAATAACCTTGTGGCTGTTAACTAGTTCAGTTACCTTTGTGGGGATTTATGCTGCTGGTTGGTGTAAAGCAACAGTATACTGCTGTTATGTCTGTCTGTCTGAGACTCTTATTACGGTGGGAGATAACATGCAAGTCTGAGGTAAACTGTAAGCATAATAAATATCTGGGGTTTTTTTCCCCGTTGTTCCTACTACATCAGTTGCTTACCAAATTGTCCTCATGTTAGTTTGGTGGGGGTAGCCAAGTATGGGAAGATCTAAATGGCAACAGCTTGGCCAAGAATGACACACACGTTTTCTGAGTGAAAATAACACTAGGTGTAGTAAAGGTTCTTTTAAAAATGTTAATTATTAATAACCTTGATTAATGAATAAGCTTGAAAGTCTTACAACAGGATGTGTAGAACAGTGACCTTAATCAGTTTACTGGCTATAAGTAAATTGAGTTTTTTGTCTTTTCAAGGAAATTCGACATAAATCTAGTGACTACCCTCATAGAGTTGCAAAATATCCAGAAAACAGAAATCGAAACAGATACAGAGATGTTAGTCCGTGTAAGTATCTTTTCTGTAATTATTGCAGTAAACTTTCTAGACTTTTTACTTACCTGGTTTACTTTTAAATACTCTACATAATAAGTCATGGTCATTGTAGATTATGTATTTTGTTTATTTCTGTAGGCATGTATCCTATGATTAATGTGTTTTTCCTAACACATACACAAATGTGTATACGAGAAGGGAGAAGAGTTTGCAGGTTAAGCTCATTGTGCTGAATGGTGAATGAGAGATAATTGCAAATTATAGTTATTAGTATACAGGGAAATGTTTGAGTTGCAAAGTAATATTTTAAAGATATTTTTCTCATAAGGAAATTTATTTGTTTAATATTGCTTTATCTATCATAAAAAATCAACATCTGAGCACAGAAATTAAGTTAATAAGCCTTGACTAACACAGTTTCCTTTTGGGCTAAGTGATTTGGCACATTTATAAGATTGTGTGGATAAATGCCACTCGATTTCTACTGTTGCTTTAAAAAATACTTGAGATTTTGTTACTTTTGTCTGTTTGGAAGAATGTATGCCTGAAGTTATTCTTTAATTTTCTCAATGGAAGTAGATATGGTATGGAGTGCTTTGTATTTTACTAACTTCCATAAAGTGGTCTTTGGGACGTGATGATCTTACATCTCAGGTGAAGACAAGCGGGTTTTGTTTGTTTGTTTTTTTACCAGCTTCTTTGCTACTAAAATGTTGTGGACCTTTTTCAACAGCATTTACTTTAGAAACTGTAATCCAAAATCATTGTAAAAAGACATGTAAGCAAAAGATACCAATACGTAGTTAGAGGTGGAGAAAGCTATCATAAATAACTTTCAAAAGGACTAGGAAAAAAATTTAGTACAGCCTTAATTTTTCTACAAAATATTGAAGTTGGAACAGGTTAAATGTTTGCGTGTTCTTTAGTATGAAGTTTCTGAGAGCACCAAAGGCCCATAAAAGCCTTCTTGTTACTGGATCTAGAATTTTTGAAGGGCTGCTGGTGTATTGGGGCTTTTTGTTTGAGAGCCTAATCTGAATACCTATTGTAAGATTTGGAGAAGTGCTGAACTCCTTGTTTCCAGTTGAAAGTTGTGGTAACAGCATGTGCATAGCACTTCTCAAAATTACGCAGAAAGGGTCTCGGATTGAGTCATGCTGGTCAGATGCAGCGCCGTGTGCTGCTCGTTAGGCTGCTGCTGGAGTGGTAACTTCCACAGTGTGTTCACACCGAATGGATCCCGTCTGGTTTAATGCTGAATCTCAATACTGCACTCTGATGAAACTGAACTTGAGTTCAGTGCACGGCCTCTTTGCTGCGTCTGCATGGCATTCCCCAGTATGGTCTATTTGAGAAAAGTACAGCTCTGAAGAAGATACCGCCAGTTAGTCAAGGCTTACTAACTTCCGCTGTATGCTCCGCAAAGGGAGATAGGCCTCTGCTGGACCTTTGTTCATCTACGCAGAGGTACTAATGTGTCCCAGGTCTGCTGTCCTGTTACAGCACAGCATTAGCATCTTACCTGTGGTAAAGTAGATCACGTTTTATTCACTTTCTGTTTCATACCTAAATTGGGATGGGGTTTGTAAGAAGAGGAACTTGGATTTGAACCCATGAGACCCAAGTCCTAGTCCTGGGTCCAATATCCCGCACAACTTCTGTGGCAGAAGTTGTATTCATGCATTTTACCATTTCTCCCATCCACAGATTTCATTTCTTAGGCACTACTGCAAAGAGAATGGCAGCTTACCTTCACCGTATTTGTGTTTTTTCTTTCTTTTCAAAAAAAGTGTTTCTAAAATAAATAAATAAAAAGACATTGTGTTATTTAAGTAGCATCTAGTAATGCCTGCAATAGTATCTTAGAGGTGTGACTTGCATTCATCTCCTGTAGTTTTTTGGAGCTCAAAATTTGCCTTAATCATGGCATGTCTTTTACAGTAGTGAAGAGTACCAAACACCTCTGCTCTGATCATGGCACAGCTTGCTGCTGAAATGCTCATTTAGCCAGAAGGAAATCAATTATGTGATTGTATTAATCCCTGGACCCTGTGCAAGAGCAGAGAGAGAAAGTTAGATAAAATCTAGTCTTGAAGTAGTAGTTGGGCTTGGGAAGGGGTTAGAGTCATTACATGCTAGTTGACATGAATTATAACATACTGACTGAACTAAGGTGATGAACTTTATGAAGCGTGTCTCTTTTTTTAGCATTTGTGAAAGAAAGGAGGTTTGAATTGAGCCACCAAGATAGCTTGCAGAACTGGGCACTAGGAGCAAGGCCGTATGAGGAGAACAAAGCAAAACACTGTGTTTGAACTAATTCCTGTTGAATTTTACATCTGTGTGTTTTCAGATATGACTCTCAATTGTTTCTGTAACAATGATGAGGGCTGGGAGGAGAAAGAGAACTGGAAGGGAATATATGATAAATAACATTGCAAGATAGCAGTACGTAAATTTCAAAGCAGCTGGGATAATAGCTGTGCGGTTTGGTTGCTGTGGTGAACACGTCTAATCATGGCGCATGTAGGCAAGGAGCTGGCATTGCAGAAATGCAAGATGACTCAGTCTTACACAATCCTAACATCTTGCTCCTTCACTTTGCAAATTTTACTGCTCTTGACCAGTGTTTAAATGAAAAATGGGTGATAATACTAATATTCTGCGATAGTCAAAGGCCTTCAGAACTAGCAGTTAAACTCTGAAGATCTAGCTATTCAAACATATTGTAAGACATAAGACATAACTTGATGAAAATGGTTTATTTCTCCATAGCAGTGAGAAAATGGTTTGGTAATCTAAATAGCGGCCAAGCCAGTCTAAAATCTGAGGAGGTATGTCTGCAAGGGGAAATGCAAAGATTATTCTGTCTTACAGAAAAGATGTCAATTACAAGTGCAAGAAAAAATGCTTTGGGTTAGTTTGCCCCATTTCCACCATAATATGCAGCACTCGCACGCTGAAACCAATTTGTGTCTGTTACATACATTTCCAGGTAAAAGTTGATTTCTGTGAGCTGGGAAAGGCCAGTCCTCTTTGCCCATTACAGCCGAGTTTCGTGTTGTCTCCAGTTTCATAAATATCTTTGTTAGTGTCTAATTTTCTTGGCTAAAGAGCTATGGTGTGTATAAGTTTGGTTGGATAAAAGCCCTCAAGAGTTACTGCTTAGCCAAAAAAACCCAGCAGTCTAGCAGTTTGGTATTAGTGTAGAATAGGGAGAAGAATATTTTGGCTATGTAGTAGTATTGAAACAGGAAGTTAATATGAAATAGGTTTGGTTTGACAGCCAGTCATTTCCTGACAGATGAAACCATTTCTCAGAAAACATTGTTAAGAGGAAAATAACTTGTGAGGTTATTATTCTTTATTGATAACTTTAATGAAACCTTAAGATTTCTGTTATTACTTTCCTTCTAAATCTTATCCTTAGTTCATATCAGAGGAGTCTAGTGTCTCAGATTGACTGTAAACACCTTTAGACATCTGCTTGCTGTGTTCCCAGATTTAGAGGCAAAAAGGAAATCCCCTCAGCAAAATTGGCAGGACTTTTTTTTTTTTTTTTTTTTTTTTTGCTTTTGGAGGGTAGGTTTACACAATTGTATCTTTAGCCTTCCTTTGTAATGTGTGTAGCCCAGTTTCTTAGGTCATCTGAACATTTTTGAATGGTAGATTGTGTTACTGTTGGAGGGTCTTGAGAGGTAGTGATTCCTCTTGTTTTCTTCCTGTGGCCATTAGTAGACACCGTTTTGGACCGTTCAACCGTAGGTTTACAGTTGTCATAAAGTATATACCAGGGGGAGAGGAACGTGAAGAGTATTGTGCTTTACAGGGAACAGAGTTGGAGCTGATGTGGATGGTTTCACACATAGTGCTGATTAATAACGATTACAAAAATGTTCCCTTTCTGTCCTGTGTTTTGAGTGTACGTGCTGAGAACAAGGAGATGATCTGTCCAAAATAAGCCTTCTGCACTTCTTGTTGTCCGTGTTAGAAGCTGACATTGATGATTTTTATGACGTTATCTAATGATTCTCTAAAACGTCTTGTTACCAGAACCATGGTGTAAATAAACTCGACATGCTGCTTTTGGAGATAGTTCTTTCTTTGGGGTGGGGGAAGAGGGGAGTTTTATAGCACATACTGATCTAAACTTTATTGTATCTTAAGTTGTTTTTTCACGGTCCTGTCTAAAAGTGTAAGGATCCTATGCAGCAGTTATGCATATATTTCAGTATGAATACATTTCAGTTATGAGCTAGGCCACGATTGATATGATGGCATTCGTTGCGTACAACCAGTGACAGGGTAGGGAAAAGTCACTTTGCCTTTCCTTTGCCTTAGGCTACCTCTGAAACTTGAGGCTGTAAGTCTAGTGACAGTGTTGTAATTTGAATAATTTAGCAGCTCAGATAGACTAGATTTAGGTGAGTGAAATGAAGAGGATTTGCTGGTAGGCAGGAAGGGGTCAGACCGGGTCACTGGGATGGCTTATGGCTACATGTTTTATTTATGACTTTCTTTAATCCACTAAGTAGCATTTCACCCTCCCTCGTTAATAGCTCTGTATTTGGGGAGCCAGAGACATCTCTTGGATAAAAGATAATTAAGTTATACAGTGGTTTCACTTCTAGAAACACAGTTGTTTTCAAATGAAAACATGTCATTAAACAGCTGCAAGAACCGTATGATGTAAAATGCCAAACATTTCATATCTTGGTTTTAACTGGATATGTCATCTTCTTTTTAGCAGGGAGTGGGCAAATTGGTGTGTAATGTGAAGTCTTGGCCTTATTTGAGACACGGGGAGTGTTGTCAGTGATATCGGTGGGACAGGGTTTCACTCGAAGTGGGTAATAAGAGTTTGCTTATCTCAGACAGGGTCGTTCTGGGAGTAGTTTTCCTACTGCAGGAGCCAGAATGAGAAGCATTTTTAAGGTTTCCACTTCCTTTTCAGGCTGCATGGTTTGTTGAAATAGGGGAATTAGCACTTCAGAAAATGAGTACTATATTTTTCCCTGTTGTGGGCATGGCAACGTTTAAGATAAATCTTTAAGATAAGATTTAAGATAGGTTTATCATTCATATAAATCTAAAGTACTTTGTAACTGGAAATGATTTACATATGGGAAATATGTTACAGCTAACTCACTGTCAAAAGTTGGCTTGCTTCATTTAATTCAGAAGAGCAAGCCAGGGCTTGAATGAGGTTTCTAGGTCATTGTGTCCTTTAGGAACCTTTTCCCTTGAAAGAAGGGAAATCAATATATTCTAGTGGCTTGCTTTGTCCTGTGGAGTGTATGCCAGTGTATTTGTAGAACAGCCTCTGTTTCAGTTGGGGAGGAGGAGGGAGGCAGGCCGTCTGTCCATAGAATGAGTTGTTAAAGGGACTTTTAAAAAAACTTTCAGAATTTTATTTGGCATGTTTCCAAAGCATTATCTATAAGAAGGAAAAAATAAGCCTGGCAATGTGTTTAAAGATTACAGTAGGAAACCTCATTACGGCCTCGGCAGTTGTCTCCTACTGGCAGCAATACAGCAGCTGCTGCTGGGTGATTAAACTGTTAACAGTGCTTGCTTACGTCATCTTTCCGAGAACACTAGTACCGGTATGTGTGATTTACTATAACAAGATCTTAAGTTTTTCCTGTTGGCAAATGACATGTAATATTTACAAAGGTCTTGGTTTCTCTCCAGTAGAAACATTTCAGATAAAGTGATACATGAAAGGAAAAAGTAACGCTTTCCTATCCAGGCAAAATAATACAAGGAGACATATTTTACTTTTAAACGCACATGTGTCTTAATTTTACTGTGTCTTGGCTTTGATAAAATTATTTTCTTCATAGAGATGTATCATAAATTGTTTTAAGATTCCTGAAAGTCAAGACGGTGTTGCCTTACAGCTGGAATGCTAATGAAAACGGACTAAACCAGTAACTTTCTCATACTTTTGTATTAAAAATACGTTTTGAGCATATTTCTGTTCTCTGCACGTTTGTATGGGACTGCATATAAAAGCTAGCAGCTAAAGGAGGTAGGATGACAACCTCAAATCTCAGTCCTTCAAAAAAAAATAGTAATTTACTGTTGACTTCTGGAATCCAGCAAGATCATCTTTGACAGTTGCCAATAGCAGATAGATGAGGAAGAGTATAAAAGCGGATCAAGACCTAGTAAATGTACTTTTCCCAGGTTTCCAAACATACAGAAAGTATTTATAAAATCATATGAGCGGTCTATAGAACAAGAGTCTAATTTAGTAACTGTTTTTTGATTCCCATCAGCTTTTTGCCTATCTGGGGTCATATTCATGGATTTCTTAGATAAGCCTTGGGTTGTATAGACTGGCTGTGATATAGGGACTTAATCTGAGTTCACCTGTTATAGCTGCACTGAATGTGATACTTGGTAGTTACTCATGTCAAAACTCATGGATTTTGTGCATTTCCCAAGATGTTTATCAAAAGGAGGTTAGCCTTTTGGTGAAAAGTGGGCTGACATTTTAACGGCATCTGTGCCACCAGTCTGCGCCCTGAATGAGTTCTGTGGGTTAGACCAGGTGAACATAAGTTAAAAACTGTCATTGCACTGTAATTCACTCTCAACTCTGTCAGCTTCTTTATGGAATCTCTTCTGTCTCTTCCTGAAATGCATTGAAGTCTCTTAAATTCATTTTAGTTTGCTGTTTTTTTTATTTACTCTTCTCATAAACAGTCTGTGTAGGCAGTTGAGCATCAGGAGTTTTGCAGTCAATTGGATCTTGTTTCCTGGCAGGCAGTTATGTACAAATTTTAAACTAAAAATGCTGTTTATTTAATACAGTTCTAATAAATGGCTGAAGGATTACTTGCTGTGAACAAGTCTGATTACGTAAATGTCTCCTAGAGGGTGATAAATCAGATACTAAAAGGTTCTAGGAACAGCCACAATGACTTTTTATTATGCAGTGTTTTAGTATGACAGTCTGATAATCTTTCTCATATTAAGTTAGAATTTTAAATGGAGTCCTTTGCTTTCCTCTGCCATAAATAGAGAAATCTTCTGTGTGATCGTGAGAGACTGAAACTGTGATTAGATTAGGTACATTTTTGCATGTGCCCCTTCTTCAGTATTTTTAATTTTTATAGTATTAAACAATAAATTACGGGGAAAATTAAATTGATCAAAGCTTGGTTTGAATTATTGCAAGGTTTTGGGGGGTTTGGGTTGGTTGGTTTTTTTTTTTTTTAAGCTGTGTGAGTTTAACTTTATGATTCTACCTCAACCTATGAAACTTCAGTTCACCAAAAATCGTGGAATTCTGAACTTAAAGGAAACCATGCAGCAGAGTGATCTGGTGTGACAGGACATAGTGCTACCTGGTGTGGGTTGTGGTGCTGTTGTATTAAGGAAATGCAACTGTTGAGGGATGGCTGTGAGCATCTTTTGGTATGCGAGGAAGGGTTGTTTTGTTTGGTTGCTTTTTAAAGAAAACTGGGTATTCCAGTTTTCTGAGCAGGTTCTATTAACAGCTGCCTGAAATTACTCTGATGGAATGCTGAGGGGAGAATGAGACAGGCAGTTATCAAAGGTACATGAGAAGTCAGTTTCATGCATATTTGTAGTTTGCCATTTGGTTAGAACTGCAGAATATATTTCTAATTGCTTGTCAGACCTAAACTTGCCTGTTAGAGAGTATTCATCAAGATGGATGCATCATAAATTCTTAATTTTCTTTGAATTTCAGATGATCATAGTCGTGTAAAACTGCAGAACACCGAGAATGACTATATCAATGCCAGCCTAGTGGTCATAGAAGAAGCTCAGAGATACTATATTTTAACACAGGTAAGTAGTACCAATTACTAGGTGGTTATAGGAATTGAGAATCTGAGGGAAGGGCATTTGTACAGTCGTAATTTGTATTTGGATGGTTCCTTGTCTCTGTGAGTTATAAATATCTCATACTAACTGCCTGTTTGACCTAGTCGTGAACACGTTATTTTATATTTTAAGAAAAAGCTAAAGGGAATATTTAAGTATGAAAAGTTTATTGCATATAAAACTTTTGAAATATTTCGTGCTCTTCAGTTCTTTTGGAAATAGGTTGCAACAATATTTTCTCCCCTTATTTCACATCTTGTACCTTCTGAGCATGCCTGCAGTAGCTTTTCTTCTAATGGCACAATAGTATTGATGCGTGAACTGAAACATCCCTTCCCTGAGTTCTTACTGTTTTGTTGTTTTATTTTTGTGTTTTTGTTTTGTTTTTTTTTAAGACTTCTAAGTACTGGAATGATCTGTGCAGTGTGGTTACTTTCTTGCCTGTCATTTCTATCATTCTATTAGTAATTTGTTTAGACTTTTCAGAGGAAGACTTTTTCCTGTTTCATGCAGCAATCCATTAACTGTGTTCAAACACTGCTTTGCCTGTACATTTTCCCACCCATTTTTTTTTTCTTTACTGCACAGGGTCCACTACCTAATACATGTTGTCATTTTTGGCTAATGGTGTGGCAACAACAAACCAAAGCGGTTGTCATGCTGAACAGAATTGTTGAAAAAGAATCGGTAAGTAATATTAGGCCTAAAGTTGTTAAGTAAGCCACATAATTTTAATACAGTTGAACAATGTTTGATTGGTATGTTAAAACAACTAACAGACTTACTCACTGGTGTACAGCATAACATGTATTTAATATAACAGTAAAGTGATGGAGCTAAGACACAAATTCCAGTTTGGTGAAAACAGCATCTAATAAATATACATCCAGAAGGGTGGAAGTAACATCCTGAGAAAGGAGGATGTACAGATGGAAATAAGATGGAGTAGGAGCAGTGTAAGATGCTTTAAAACAAAATGGAATGTGGGACGACACGTTTGAAATACAGTATCTTTAGATTATTTCTTCTAAATCTAACAGGGTAGTATATTTGTTATCTAGTGATCTTAACTGTTTGTAACAATGAAGACAAGCTGCTGCCCAGCAACTGTCAAACTGGTCCAGTTACTTTTGATTCTTTACAGCTGGTGGTATATGTGCAGAATACACGAATCTTTTGTTACGATGTAGTTTTTCTGCTAATGTGCCTAAAACCACTGTGGATTTTAGTTATCCATGCATGTCATTTGAGGTTTGTTTTTTCTTCAGAGTAGATTTGTTAGTGAAAAAGATTTGACTAGTCCATTAAAAAGTCACTTATTTTCTTACGCAAAAATTTTCCTGCAGAAGGTTTGAGTGCAGGGCAAGAGGAATAAAGGACAAGGGACAGTTTTGCATTGCTTTGTTAGTTTATTCTTTCATTTCACTAGAATCTTCCAGTATTCAGCAAGCCTTGGGAAAACTGGATGTGTTACATCGGTTATGTAAATGTGCAGGTGTGCATGTCAGAAATGGAGGGGAGGGAAACGTTGTTGAAATAGCTGAGTACAGATCTCTGCTCACTGTAGAGAACTAGAGGGGGGAGAGGGAGAATGATTAAGGTGTATCTCAAAACATGCTAGCCCTGCGATGAAAGCATAAACAGATAAAGCTGGAATGCATAATAGCAGTTGAAACAGTTGTAGTAACTTGGCTTTAAACATTATGGACTTTGAGAATTCCTCAAATGGGGAGGAGGTGCTTGAGTCTACTGTATTGAATAATGGGGTCTCAGAATCTGCTCTTACAAAGCCCAAGATACTAGGATACTTAACCAGATTTTTCTTTTTTTATTTCTTCCTTTTTTTTTTTTAATAATTCAGGTGAAGTGTGCACAATACTGGCCAACAAAAGAAGAGGAGGTTATGACATTCAGTGAAACAGGTTTCCGTGTGAGGCTAGTATCTGAGGACGTCAAATCCTATTACACAGTACATCTACTGCAATTAGAAAATATCAATGTAAGCTCTTCTCAATCTGTATAGCTCATATTCCTGGGCTTAAGTATATAATGAAAACAATTTAGCATATTGTCACTACAGGTTTGATTGAGCTTTTACACTGAAAATTTTAGTGCACTTCGCTTCTGATAATGTTGAAGATCTATGTGTGGCGTATAAGCAAGTGAGTTAGACCTGAATTAATCTATACATTAAAAATGCTGAAGCTGTTATCTCTTTTATGCTTATATTTTCCATTTGGCAGTACCTTAACATGCTGAATTGTAATTGATGGTAGTGGTGATTCTAAGAGGACCTGTAAGAAATACCCTAAAAGGAGGAACCTAGGAGTTGAAATTTCTGATTTCTTTTGAATATCAGAAATCAGACTCGGTAATTACTGTTTTTTAATGGAACTTCAGTTTTCCATATGATTCAGTCCAGCTATCTAAGTTTTCGTGGGGAGGGCTGGTTACCACCTGTTGATAGGTAACTTTTATCTCCTCTTGCTTACCTCCCCTTTTGCTCCACAGGACCAACCATCCTTTTCTCTTAAAAATTAAGCACTTTGACATTTTAATCAAGTTAAGCTCAAAAAAATTGTTCCTGGCCTGAGCTTGGGTTGGAATTTGCTGCTTCTGTTTCAGAGCTGACGACAGGATTGAAGAGCTTGTCTGTTTGTTCCAGCTATGTCTTGTAAGATATTCTCTCTCCCTATAAACCTTGCCTTATATTAAATGAAAGTGCTAGTATGGCAAGTTTTATTCAAGGTTGTCTTGTCACTGGATTTGGGAAAGGAAAGCTTGAAGATGTTCCTTTGCATGTTGTTTTATACAGTTAAACATCGATATATTTGGTCAAAATTATTTGAATTTATAGTAACTATTAATGGTACTTTGAGATAATATTTGTTAATTTGAAACCCCCCTCACGAGATCAACATGATAGAACTTGGCATGTTGTTCCTTGGTCTATTCAATATAAGAAGAGCTTTATGAAATTCTCTCCTACTGACCTGGAATTATTTCTGTTTAGTTGTTTGCTTATTGACAGCAAAGGCAAAGAAAAGAGCAGTAGTGCTTGCAAGATAGTGCCCGAGAAAGCATAACTTTCCTCTTTGGAAAACTGAGGCAAGTTTTCCTAAGTACCGAAAAGGCTTCTTCGTGGAATTGTCTGGCCGACGTTGGCCCCTAATCTTAAACTTCCTATTTTCAAAGGATGGAATTTTCATGATACCTGTATGTTTGGATGTAACATTAGCTGGAAAGTGCAGAAATCCCTTGAGGAGCAGCACAATATAATATATACTTTTGAATTAGAGCTATTGAGCACTTAAATTTCTGGGTTTGCTTTGGACTGGTAACGCAGGCCCGTCAACTCTGTACAGAGTTTCTTGTATGTCATGGAACTCCGTTTCACAAATACTTAGCAAACTTACTGTATTGAGTTTTTATTTTGATGCCCTAGTGCTCCTATAAGGGTCCACAAATATTAACTCCAAAGAATATTTTTTTATATATAAAACAGCTACAAGAAGTAGAACATACTTGCTTACTCAAACAGAAAAACTACATAGTTTCTAGAATAACACTGCAAATGTTAAGTGCAGCCTTCTATAAGAATTTGATAATTATACCATAAAACTTGTGGGAACTGAGTATTCACAGTAACTTGAAATGTGAGCTTAACTATGTTTATACAAGTTATTCTGGAGGGGACTTTGGTGGAGGCAAAGTAGTAAGATATTTAGCCGCTTGACGCCTGGAATATAAGATGACTCACGAACAAAATATACTCTGAATTCCAAGAATACTTAAACTTCAGTATTTCCTTGAAAACAGAGAGAACTAGGATTGTCTTATAAAGACAACCATTCTGAACTCAAGTAAATTTGTGTTACTGCAACAAATCTCTCTAATACCTAAGCAAAATACATATGCATGAAGAGTAAAGTGCTTGTTTAATGTTCTTAACAATGAAACAACCTCTGAATATTTGGTTGTTTTTGGTGGTGGTGTTTTTGTTTTGTTTTGTTAAAGAGCGGTAAGAAGTAACAGGTGGGGCTTGGGAAGGGGGACAATGTTTATGTTTCAGGATTAGATCGAGGCATTTGGTGGTTTGATTTGTTTATATCTGTTCTAGGCAAACATTTGTTTTTGCTGTTGTGGCTAGTGTAGTCCGGTAAAGCTTTGGAGAGGAGGTGGTATTTATTGGTATCTTTCCAAAAGTTTTGGAAATAGTTCTCGTGCTTTGTCTTGCTGGTGCTTATTGCAGCATTTCCTTATTTTTTGGCCTGACCCAGTCTGCATTTTAGAATATGGAAATCTGAAGCTGCCTTTCCACTGTGGTTCATTGTGTATCCACCATCGTTTTGTTGGTGTTAACTGTCAGGTCTTCTGAAAGTTGACCGCTGCTTGGTTGTAACTGCTCAGGTTCAGAACTCTCCTTGAGGAAAGACTGACTGTGAAGGCTTCCACAAACCCTTGCCTCTGTTGGAAAATAAGGGTAGAAGGAAAATACTGTGCTCTCATGTTAAAAATTCATAATCACTTACGTGCGAAGCTATTGAATGCCTGTGATTTGAAGCAAAGTCTCCTAGTATACTGGAGAAGTGATAGTTGGGTGTTGGAGAGCTTTTTTGTTAAATCTGTAGAAGAACCTTATCGGATGGGGTTGCTAAGTTTTGTGCTGATATTATGGGAGAATTGTTAGATATTGACAGCTAACTTCTGGAAGATTCCACCTTGTGTTGAATATGTATTTTTATATTATTCTTCACTGCTGCTTTTAGCTTTCCTTGTCCTAAGTATAAATACTGGTCTGCAGAGAAAGAAAACTTGTATTTTCAGTAATTTCTGGTGTGACAACCCCGATAGCTTGGAGAAAGATACAGTGTGACACATAATGCTTATAAGCACAACCCCACTAAGGTGGTACTGTGGAATTCAGGGGAGCTATGGAAGGGCAAATGAGCATCAGTGCTTGAGGGAAACCAGGGATTGACTGGGTGAGGAAATGGAGCAGTGGAAAGGAATTGAAATTGCTGGAGGAACAGTGATGAACATATCTCAGACTGGGTTCCTAGAAATAAGAATAAAGCAGCCAAAGGAGAGGTTTGCAGAGAAAATATTTGCTGGAGGAGAAAGGACTAGAGAAAATGAACTAGATTTGATGTGACACTGGTGGTATGATACTTTAGAGGAAGGTCCATTAATAAACTCTGAGTGGAATCTTGAGTCCTCTGCAAATAGCAAATATTTGGGAAAACCCGTTAGCAAAATGGATTCTCAACTTAATACCAAATCTCCGTGTGGCCATTGCTGTCAGATTAAGGTGATGCAAGACTGCTTAGTGGCCCTCACTGTCTGATCCTGTGGATGAACCGGGAAGTGCCAGTGTGGTTCAAGAAGGTAAGATTCGCTTTGCTGCTAGTTTCCGATGTCCAAAATGTTAAATGTACTGAGAAGATACTTTGTTTGCGGAGGCAAGCAATCTAATGGCAAGTGATGTTCTGGGATCTTGTGGTATCTTTGTATATGAATGTGTATGTCATTCCTATAGTGTTTTGAAGGGATTTCTGAAACACGGCAAACGTGCTTTTAAACTCGTGGGGCGTCCTCATATCACTTCGATAAACTGCAACAGGGATTAATTTTGGTCTTCATGACCACAGGAATAAGACTGAAGTGTTAGGAAAGGTAGTGGTGTCTAACAGGAAAGGAGAACCAGACTCACTTGAATGTCAAGTGTTTTGCAGATTCAATGGGCATAGCTATTACCATGTTGACTTACAGGATATGCACTAGTTATTAAAAAAACCCAGAATGTTTGTGAGGATTATTTGTCCCCATTATCCTCATTGCCATTTTTATGTACATTTTGAAAACCATTTTGCCAAGCATTAGAATGAGCAAATAGAAGAGGTTGTGGCAAAAGTTGATTTAAGATTTTGAATGTCAGTGCCTAGAGTATTGCCCTTGCAGCATGCCTTCTCATTTTTACATGATCAAATTAGTTGTTAATGCACTTAATGATCATTAAGTACAGGACCACGATGAGGTTGTAGGTGTATTTTACGCCTTCATATGCTAGACTATTTCAGTAGCCCTTAAACTATGAAATGAAGGCTTCTGTAAGGAGTGTGTGAAATTTGACAGACCAGTGTTCTTACATCTTCACCTGTTTTACTTGACATTGAAAGCGTCAAATGCCTTTGAGCATTTTGGTAGTCTTTTATTCATGTTCAGGCTCTCAGGTGACTGAACAACCTGAAGGTATTCTAAGATTTTTGTACCCTTTTGTTTTGAGTGATTGGATAGTCACTGTAAAAAGGTTATGACAAGGCTTGTTTTGATGAAAGTTAGTCTAATGGCATTATATTTTTTTCTGCTCAAGTCCTCGTGTGGATGTCTGCTTGTAACCTGGAGTATGGCTTGTGGTTTCACTATCCTTTGATTATGCTGTTAGTGTTGCCAGCAGTCAGTGGAGAACTGTGCAGTGTGGTGGTAATTTTCTGAGTTCATCAGTTTTAGCTATGTTAGTTATTTACTGAAAGCTTATCCCAGTAGTTAGTGAAACTTTCGCTAGAATGGTTTGACTAATTTTCTTGAAAAGTTGCTTGTTTAGAAGCTGTCCCATGACTATTCAAAGAATTTTTAATTTTTTTTTTTTTTTGGTAGCTAGTCTTAGGGAATGAATCATGAAAATATACGTAATGGTTACCATAGAATAAGCTGGTTTTCAGTTACCATGCAGAAATGTGTTCCCTGTGTATAACATGCCTAAAAATTTAGATCACTGCCTGAGTCTTGAAGTGCAGCTTTTTTTCTTTAAAAGAATATCTAGTTTCTTGATAACACTTTTAATAAAATCAGTTGAATTTCTGTCCATCAACAGTTGTGAATCTTTAGCAAACCAAACCTTTTCTCATTATGGTTCTGCATGAGTTCACCTAAGTAATAGCTGTGGTGTATGGCTCCGTGATGGGGGGGGGTTCTTTAAGAAAGGGTGGTAGGGATATTCACACAAAGACAATATTTCAGCTGTACAGTTTGACTGCCAAGCACCACTTGAAAGAGCCATTCTGTTTAAGAGAGAAAATGTGGGAGATCTGAAATATTTGAATGGGATTTGGCTGTAGGATAGAGATGCTGCAAGTTCAAAGAAGACCAGCCAGTTCTGGTGCTCTGAAATGGAGAAACATGAAGAGACTAGGTATTTTTAAAATGAGCCAAAGCGATGGAAAATTGTGGGATGGATAAAGCCTTCATACAGTATGGAGAGGGAGGGAAAAAAAAGTAGTTCTGTGGGTTAGAGCTGGATGAGATGTAGAACAGCACTGTTTAATCTTTCCTTTAGAAACACCTATTTTCAGATTAGTGTATGAGCAGGGTGATGCTTGGCCATGTGCTTGAAGCACTATTTTTTTTTTTTTTTTAGGAGGAGGATGCTAGTGCTTGTTACAGTATGGGATTTGAAAAGAAAACCCAACCCACAGATCACTTTTGTTTTCTATAGATAAGGGCATTTTTGCCTTCTTGAGGTATAAGGGAGGCTTTAATCTAGAACGCTATTTAAGAATCTTGAGGGGGAGAGTATCAATTACCACTTCAAAGGATCATCTAGATTCACAAGAAACAACTTTAACCTTTGCTTTACCTAGTATGTGTATTTAGCTCATCTCTCCAGTTCTCTTAATTTTGTTTGTAAATTGATGAGTTATTTTTCTTAGAAATAGAGGGAATTGCTAAAGTGTTATCTTCTTTGAAATTCTATGATTTCCAGATTTCTTATTAAAAAAGATATTTCATTCATGATTTTTAAACAAATGGGTCATTTCAGTTGATTAGTGAGTTAACTCACTAGTTGGAAAACTAAGTACAGAAGACCAGTAAGATCTCAGTTGAAAATGCAGAGTCTTTTTTTAATGCTTTGCTTCAGACAAATAAGAGAGGGTAGTCCCAGTGTATTTATACAGTTTAGGCCTTGGTAGATTTTTTTCCCACTTTGAAATCTTACTGTATACTCGTTTTCCCAATATGATGGGCCAGACTCTGTTGTCCTTATTGAGCTCTTAGCCAAAAGACAAAATATTCCTGGAAGATAACTGTGCATTTGAGAGTGACTTGAGTCATGTTAATACCCACTGTTTTCTGTGAAAGTATCGGCAGCCTTGCAGTACCAGGCGTTGAAGGCAAAAGACAAAATGGGAGAGTATTTTTGTTACTGTGGTAACCATGAACTGGATTATTTTAGTTTCATAAAGGAGTTTCTTAATTTGTCCTTCATAAGAAGTTGAAACAGGCTGAGCAGGAGATGAACAGTAGAATTTATTTTAATTTCATAGCTATATCTTACTGTTGCTGAAGAATAAAAATAGCTTTGCTGGAATAGATTGATATTTTAAATCTTCTTGTGTTCCAGCTTTGTGGAGGTTTATGTAGGTTTCAATCTATGTGGAAAATAAGATGAAATGGAGGGAGGATAAAAATAACTGAACCTTTCTAAAATTCCTGAGCTAAATCAGTGATCAAGTCACCTCAAAATCACTGTAGCAAGAAAAGAGAGGCAAGGAGTAGCATTTAACAGCAGGTCCAAAGTGACTTCTGTAAAGATACGATCCAAATTTGTCATCAAAGCTTTTCAGATATATCCATACTTTCTTGCTGTCATTTCAATACTTGCAGTTAGTTGGTCACGTTAGGAGAGGAGCTGCATGGTTCTAAAACAACTGCGTGGTTTTGGAATCCTTCTTTCTTGCCTAGAAAGATTGAATAAATCCAGCAGTAGTCTTGCTAGACATCCTGCTATAAGGGTTCTTCTAGGCATTTTCCATAAATCTTCCTGCTCCTTTCAGTAGTGTGGTTAGTATAAAGGAGATGCTAATACCTCTTGATATTAAAACTTGCTCTGAGCAAGAGTGGGGAGTGCTTACAATGCTGACAGGCATTTTTTTCAGTCCTGTTAATGCTAGCAGTCTAATAGCTGCTGTCAGGCATTAAGCTGCATTAATGGTAGAAAAAGAAGATTTGGGGGCAAGTAGTAAAGCAACCCAAATATAATATTGGAAGTTTGAGAAGAAGAAAAAAAATGCATATGATAATAATTGCCAAGGGGAAAACTACCAACTGGGATGAAAAACTGCTTCAGGTTGCACTGTTGGTTGTCATCCCACTTGAAGCAGGTGATTGGATTGTTTGTCTAAATGCGAGGTTTGACATAGAAAGTAGCTATAGATTTAGATTGGGGAAATGTGTGCTAACTAAACAAAAGTAGAATACTTTCTAGTTGTATTGTTTATTTGTTTTCCCTTCTAGAGTGGTGAGTCCAGGATGATCTTTCATTTTCATTATACTACGTGGCCAGATTTTGGAGTTCCTGAATCCCCAGCTTCATTCCTGAACTTCCTGTTTAAAGTCAGAGAGTCTGGTTCACTAAGTCCTGAACACGGACCTGCAGTAGTTCACTGCAGTGCGGGGATAGGACGTTCCGGCACGTTTTCATTAGTAGATACTTGTCTTGTTCTGGTAAGCGGTCATTTTCTCTGTCACCCCTTTCCTTCTCCTGACAGCCTGCCTGTGTTCCCAATATGGGCTTTTTGGTCAGAAGGCTTTAAAAGCATTTAAGTTAATGACATGCCAGTCATAATTGGGTTTTTTTTTCCTTCACATATTTTGACGGTTTAAAAACACAACTCTTGAAATACATTTACAAATCCATCTTGAAGTACTTTACACATTTTCAAAGCTTCCTGGAAAGTAAATAGTAAGCATTCTTTTCCTTTTATATAAGATGTGCTTAGAAAAGATTGCAATTTTGAGGGTTTTTTTGAATACGAGCTTAAAGTTAGGCTTGTGAATATGTATTGAGACAACCGAATATATAAGTCTTTGTCTCTAAACATGGAATATCTTGCAGGTCTGACAGGCCCCTTTTCTTAAGGTTGCAGAAAATTGGTATCTGAACTAAGATGAGAACCCGGGCATGCCCCTGGATCTCTGCAGTGTGTAATGGAGGATGGTGCAGAATTTCCCTAGCTGTGCAGCCCTCTGGGAGGTGGGGCTTGGTAGCCAGTTGCAGTACCACATGAATAAGTAGGTTTTTTGCTTACTCAGTGAACTGCATCATCTATAATTGCTCATGACTTGAGTGAACTTTAAATGTTAAATAATATTTTAAATCTCTTTAAATTTTTGTTGGATTTTAAAGTCCAGACACGGACTTTTTGTCTTTGGCTGTGCCTGGTAATAGTGAGAAGTACAGCACAGGGTTAGGTGAAATAGGATTTCATTTAAATTACAGGACACTTCTAGTTTGGTTAGGTCCTTTCAATTTATTTTTTCTTTTTTCTTCACTTTTTCTTTTTTTCTGCATTTTGAAAAACATAGGTGTATATTTTGATGCAAGTATACTTTAATATTAGACAAATTAAAGTGAACATCGCAAGAAGCACAGATACATGGTTAAAAACACCCCATGAATATAGTGTGGGGACAAGTGTGTGCGTTGCTTGGATTAGGGATTCTGCTTTAAATAAGGAAACTTCTGCCCCATTCAGTCATTCCAAATTGCTGTTCCATTCAGGAGCAGTAGAAAAGACTGCTTTATGGTTCTGATTCTTGTAGTCCTATTTCAAAGTACAAATACATACCTGAATAAAATCAAGCATATCTAAATTTCTTAATTTTAAGACTTGGTATTAGGGTGCTGATTTATTTGGTTAATACCTGATGATTGATTTTTTTCATAAGAAGCTCTCATTAGATGGCTATCTTTTTTCCTGTAAAAACAATTTAGAAGTCATTTGAGATGTGAATTTCATATATAATTAATGGAAACATAATATGAAGAAATTAATTTTTAGGTTGAATTTTATGAGTCATTTCTACTTGTAATTATTCTTTATATGTTGTCTCTATCAGTAGCAATGATGCTTTCGATGTAACTTTCTTCACAGATGGAGAAAAAAGACCCATTTTCGGTAGATATTAAGAAGGTATTGCTGGATATGAGAAAATATCGAATGGGACTTATTCAGACTCCTGATCAACTAAGATTTTCATATATGGCTGTAATAGAAGGAACAAAATTTATAATGGGGGATTCAACTATACAGGTAAGTGTTTAGCTCTGTGTATTTAACCATAAACAGTAGACTGCTAATGTAGTTAAGAATGAGCTCCAAACTACTTTAAAACATGTAACTTTGTGGGATTTAAATAATTTGCCTTTTTCAATACATGCCTAGAAGGTAATAGAGGGTATCTGATCAGTGCCTTCTATCAGCTAAACTTTTGATCCTATGTATTTGTTCCCTCTTAGATAAAATATAAAAATAACTTGTCTGTACTAATGTTGGGGAAGAGAAAAGGTTAAATCCTTCAATACTGAAAAGCAAAAGTAATTCCCAGTATCAGTTTGAAAAGACAGCAAGGATCTTTTTAGCATTTCTTGAACTTTGCTATTTATTTTCCTAACAATAAAGTTGCCTGATGCTACAGATCAGGTTTATTAGTGAAGTTGCTTCCCCTGTCCCTCCCCATATCCTTTAAAATTTGTGTTGCAGTTACTAGAATCTAGCTGACTGTAATGAGTTTTGGGGTAAACAGATTACCAAATCTCACTGTTTTACCAGCATGGCTTGCAGATGTAACAGTAGCTACAGCTGTTTTAAATGGCTGGGGCTGGGTGGGAGGGAGAACTGGGAGATGAGGCTGCAAAACAGACTTAATTCTGCTTTCATATGCTAGGGTTTTTTTTTTATTTTTGTTGATCTCTTAAAATCATGAATGAAGCAGATAAACTAAAACACATTTCCTCTTTTCTGTGGTTCTGGTAGTTATCAGATTCTTTGACAAATGTTTCTTGACTTGCTTTGTAAATAGTTTTGCACAACTACTAATCAACACCTAGGTAGTGTGCTGCTAGTCTGACAGCTGTGCCATACGCCTAGAAGACGGCATGATTCATCCTAACACTAATGGCAATTTAGCCTCTTTAATTTGGGGAAGCTGTTTCTGGTGGTATGAGGGTATTCCTCTCTCTAATTTTTCTGCTTTGTTTTTTAAAAAGCCATGCTCCAAACTGTGAGCAGCTCTGGTTCCCACACCCATCTAGATCACAGGATTTCTTGTTTCTGGATACAAGGGGTCATTGACACCTCAGAATACTGCTTGTCAGTTATTAAGTGTGTTATTTCTTCATACTAAGAGAATGCCTAAGAAACCACACTTCTAATTTGTTCTTTTTTTTTCTTGTTATGATTGTTCAGATGATCTTTCCTAAACCAGTGGTTTCTGCAGTGCAGGCAGTTGTCCTGGTGCTTTTCTCTTTAGGCCTTAGGGTCATGTGCAGAAAATCAATTGGCAGTACTTCATAGGAGTATTTCTCCATTCAAGGTCAGCTAGATCATTTTTTTTTTTCCCCCCCGTCTGTAGGGAACAGTTGTACTATCCAGAGTGTGACGCGTGTTTACTTCTCTCTGCTCGTGATGGGGAGGGCATGAAGTCATTGAACGCTTCTCTATTATAACATTAGCCACATGTTCATCTCTGACATCTCCATGGATTTCAGAAGTCAGTAAACTGTGCAGACAAACACAACGTACGCTTGAACCTTCACTTGCTTACAGCTGGTGGCTGCAACTGCAACACCGGTATTGGGGGGGAGTGGGGGGGGGGTGAGGAGCCTCTTCCCCTCCTTTAGCACCTCTGGGATTTCCACCTGTGACTGGAAGGAAGGATCGTACACTCACCGAGGTCGCCCTGAAGCCCTTCAGAGGCATGTGGTTGGTGTGCCGCTGCATGGTGCTGTAGCTGAAACAATTACTTGCTTCCTGATTATACTACACTGCACTATATAAAATCAGTGAGGTGGAACAAGATTGAAGTTCTCATTTCTATAAAATTCCTTCGTATTAAAGATAAGTTAATATTGCTTCAGCAACGTAGTAGAATAATTTACTGTCACTCTTCAGAAAAAAAAGTCTGTTGAAATGAGTGGTCTTTGGAAAACACATTTGCGGCTTTGGAATGACAATGAAAGTTGAATTCCTTAGATCCATAGATGTGTTTTACAGACAGAGAACAAGAATACTGTAATTTTGTACTGAAACTTGTGAATCCAAAATCTGTATCTGACATTCACCTGATTCTGTCAGCTGAACATCTTAAGATGCCTTTCTGTTGTCTCCATTCGTTCCAAGAGGCAATACAGGCCCTAAGTCTTAGCTCCCCTACACGGGCATTTTGGTTATAATTTTAAGGACAATTGTACTTCTCAAATCAAACTTCGTCACTTCTTTGATTTTTCCAGACATAATTTCACAAGACGCAGTGTGGTGCTTCAGTTCCTTAGATATATTTTCGTTTTTTCTTTTTTGTAAAGTTGCAGGTACTATCATAAAATGGCAAAGGTAATGTATCAAGACAATCCTCCTTGTCTGGCTGCTCCAAGCTGTACATTATTTTACCAGTCCTGCCATTCACGTACTCTTGTCATAGATATTTAAACTTAAAATTACCACCTATTTGAGCTATTGTTATTACATGTTTCAAATAGAATTCTTGGTGAGAAATTCCTTCTGTTTGACAAGAGTAGTAAAATTGTCTCTGATTTCAGTTCTGTGTGGCTGATCACTCCAGATGTAATCAGTATTTATCTCAGCCAGCAAGTCTCTTACGGACACAACCGTGTCTTCCAAAAGGCCTTTTTCTGTGACAGTTAGAGGGAGCTGCTAAGTGGATTGCCATTTGTTAGTGGCTGTTTCTCTTTTGGTTTTGTTTGTTCGTTTAAGACAAAACAAAGAAAACCTCTGAGAGTGAAGTGTCTTGTGCATGGAGACTCCCTTTGTGAGTTTCAGACCTATACTGGAAGCTCCTCTGCAATGGAGGAGTCAGTTTGATGTTAAAGCTCATTCTCCCAGCAGTTCGTTTATAAGTAGCTGGGGTTTTTTGACATGGCTCTCCGAGTTTGATAATTAGTTTAGACCAGCAGTCTTGAATTCATCTGACAGAGGAGAATCTACCACTTGTTTTGTGAAGAGTCAATTTTCAGTTCATCTTTCTTAACTATTCATCATTAGGACAGAGATCTAGCAAACCAGTTCTACTTCTGATATTTTTTTGTCCTTCCATCTCGTTTCAGATTACTTCTCAAAACAAGGTGAATATCTGTTTTATGATGCAGTAGGTCTCCAGGCTAACGGAGCACTAGGTGAAATAGTAGGCCTATGACTTTGGTGTGAATAACCCTAGGTTTTTTTTTTTTTTCTTTCATCGGCGTTGCAGATTTTTCCAGTTCTCTCTCCTTTTAGGCAGTTATTGCACACAAGGTCCCACTGTGTTTTGGAGCCGTGAAAGGTAACAGCACAGTGTAGGCCTGGAGAGAGTAGGCAGAGATGGTAAGTGCTGGGCAGTGCAAGACTATACAAGACAAGTTGCTTCCTCATTGTGGAGCTACTGTGGACAGTACAAACCCCAAAGTTAGCAACTTCATACCTTCATGGTAGCGTCATCCTGGAGAAATATAAACAGGGATCATTGTTGGAGAAGATGGATCTTCATCTCACCTTATTTCTTCATCTAGCAATTGTTATCTTTTTTCCTTGATCTAGCAGTTCCTTTAATCTACTTCTGTGACTGTTCTGCGGGAAGACATCTTGGGCAAAGAGGGCTTTCAGTGTTAGGGGAATGTTTGAAACATGTTCTCCTTGTTTGCAGAAACGGTGGAAGGAGCTCTCCAAGGAGGACCAAGCACCAAGTTCTGAGCAGTCTCCTCCACACCCAACCAAAATAACCACAGAGAAGTACAATGGGAACAGCATAGGCCTGGAGAATAGAGATCAAATGGAGAAAATAAATACTGACCTGTCCCCTAAAGTTCAAGATATTACAGATGGAAACATTGAAAGGTAGGCAAAATGAGGAAACTGCTTAGAGGACAGATAGATACACTCTCTTGAGAGGCTGAATTATTGTGTGCTTTTCTTACGATAAGAAGAAACCTTCAAGATCTTTCTTCAGTAGAGGGAAAGGACAGGTGGTATTTGACTGTCTGGTTTAATTTTTTTTTTAAATACAACTTCAATTATTCATTGTAATAAACCCTTATTGTTTAAAGGTCAATAGAAGAAAACCACGTGTCTCTAGATGAAGCAGCTAAACCTCATGCTTGAAAGCCTTTTCCTACAGACTGAGTGTGAACTCCGTTGTGCAGTGTCAATTAGGTCCTAAAAGTGCCCAAAATAATTCAATACTGATTCTTAAATACAAAACTAACTTCTGTTTGGAAAAATATATGATACTTCAGAAGCAAAAAGTTTTTATCACCTACCGCTTTCTATATGATGATTGCAGTTGTATCATTGAAGCCATATGTTACCCTCCATTCGTGTTACGTCTACCACTGTGAACAGATTTCTGTGGTTTAGCTGTGGCATGTGCATTTGTCTTTCTGTTTCAAGTTTCTCTGCCTCACGAGCAGTAGTGCCTCAGCTGTGAGCCGCTGTATTGGGAATTACCATCCGAATTGCTGTGCCTTGGGGCGCTGTGTCACTTGGGCCTGCCCAGGTGAGGGGGGTGGGGATCCATAGCCAGAGACCCAGAAGCCAGGCTGGCTTCTGCCCAGCCCTGCGGTGCACAGGAGGAGGCAGCCTCTGTCCCAAAGGGCTGCGCTCTGAGGCGAGAGGCAGCAGTCCAATGGAGATAGACTGGAATTCTGAAATAGCGGATGGCATACTGAATGCCCTGATGAGTTTATCTTTCCGTGTCTTTATGAGTGTTCTGAGAGAGAATGGCAGGGATTCTGTAGATGTTTGAAGGAGCCCCTCACAAGGGGCGGGGGCACGGGTGTGAGCGGTGTTTGTGTGCTAGGACTTGAACAATCAAAGCGGGTTTTTTTTGTGTGTGTGTGTCGGAGTTAATGCTTTCTTAGAGATTGTGAGGATGCTTTTGGAGACAAGAATTCCAAGGCGGCCCTGATAATGTAACAACACACAACTGATTTTTAGCCTGTGTCCTTGATCAAGATTTGATTTACAGCCTGAGTACTATTAAGCTGGATGCAGACATGAGTAGATTAGGATCAACGTATCAGTGAGGCTGGTGTGAACTCTGCAGTGGAGGCACGTGCTTAAATACTGTGAATGTTTGCACATAGTACCTGACATTGCATATAAAAGCAGCCTCCATGCGAAAAATCTCAGCCACCGAATAGGGTGAAAGACTAAGCTCAGATAATTAAGCTAATTCTGTTCCCTGTTGAACACTGAGGTCGAGCACCACTTCCATCTTGACATATGTCATTTACTTACTTCATGGGGCTTCACTGGCCTGAAACTGTCCACGTCAAGGTTGTTAAAACAGAATAAAGATTGCTTGGTCTAGATTTTATATACTGTTGCCATATGCTACTGGTGGGTTGGTTAACTACTGGGAGTGTGTTGGGAGGAGGTTTGTTTTCATATTTTAATAGACTTTTTTCCTGTTCTACAATTTAAGATTTTCCTTTTTTTTTTTCTCTTTAAGTACTGTCCGAAAACGACTGCGAGAGGATAGAAAAGCTAACACAGCACAGAAGCTGCAGCAGATGAAGCAGAAGCTAAATGAGACTGAAAGAAAAAGAAAAAGGTGGTTATATTGGAAACCTATTCTCACTAAGATTGGGTTTGGTACACTGATTTTAGTTGGCGCTTATTCTTGCTGGAAAATGTATTTTCAAGAACATTCCTTATAAGTAAACAGTAAGCCTGTCTGCTCCAGCAGCTAGTTTTGCTGCAAGTTAATGACTAGGGGTGTGACTTAAAGCAGTAAATTCCTTACACCTGGAATGGGTACAGACTGTTACGTACAATAGAGAAGTGACGTAAACTTGATCCCATGTCAACATCTCAGGACTTTCCACTGCAGGTACTTAAAAAAATGAACTGCCGCCCCCCAACAGAGTTGATGTTTTTTTGTTTATATGAGCAGGTACAAACTTGCTGCGACTGTTTATACACTTTTTAAAATGGTGTTCTACTGGATCTTAAGCAAACCCTGAACCACAGAGGTTTAGCTACTGAAGGCTGTCTGGATTTAAATTTACATGCCTGACATAAGCAATAAACAGTGTTGTATCATTTACATTATTAATGCAAAGAAGTTATCCTTAAATGTGTGTAATGTGTAATGTACTAGTGACATGAACATAAACATTTTATATTCTTATGACCTAGGATAAATATATTTTATAATTGCATATTTAATCTTTTTGTAGTTTACTGTACTTTTAAAAGCTCAGTTTGTACAAATTTCTGACCAAAAAGAATTTGATTTTGAAACTAAATGTAATTATAATTTGTGCATGAAAATAATAGTGCAACCATTCCCCATATTTTGACTCTAAAATTTATGATATGAGCAGCTAGGGGTCTGATGAAGCACTTACCAATTTCTACTCTGTTACTTTGCATTCCTTATTTATTTTTTTGTAGTTTTCATTATTTAAGTAAGGCTTGGAAATTTGATTATTTTTTTTTAAGGCTTTTGAGAACTTAGCCCCCACTGAAAAAGCATACTGTTGATTCATGTATTCAGACTTCAACTACTGTTTGAAGGCCAACATTGTTAAAGTTCTGACATTCCATTAAATGTGAAACATAATGTTTTGTGTGTCTATAGATTTTAATTGCTAGAAAGAATCAAATTCATTCATCAGCAATAGGTGTAGAAAGCACATCAAAGGAAACTATAGTTGGACTTCCAAGGGTGGTTGTAATAGAAAACAAATGTTGGTAGTATTCTCCCGTACCCAGTACCTTCAGCTGTGTGAGCCACTGCCATAAGAAGTCTAGAATTGCTGTTCATGTTCCCCAGCACTGCATTAAGGAGGCATGACTTCAAACACTTAGTGACTAATATGCTGGGAATACCTATGCTACGATCACTTTAAAATTATTGAGCACTCCCTTTCCGTTAGTTGGACGATAACACTTTCTAAATAGTAATTCAAGACAAATCGCTTTCTGTCCTTCAGATTCTCTGAATACAGAGATCGTACGTGGCTGTATGTAGCTTGCTGTCTTTCAAGTTGAGACCTAATAATTTGTGGTATTGGACTGCACTTTGAAACGTGGATTTTATTTATTCAAGCATTGCCTTGTTGGGTGACTTCAGAGAAGTTGTGTTTTTTCCCTCCGTTTTCCTAGCTTGGTTGTTTTCTGTTGGGTGTGGGGTTTGGGGGGGGGTGTGTGTGTGTGTTCTTTTTTTCCTTTTTTTTGTTTGTTTTTTTTTCCCCACCCTTCCTTTTGTCCTTTTGTAAAGCACTTCTTGGATTTACTGCTAAAAAATACTAAAATAGCTAGATAAGTACTTTGCTCCTTACCCAAAGGAATTAACTTGAAAGGTGTCCAGTACATTCAAGCGTAGTAGTGACATACCAGACATGGGGCCCAAATAGCCTGACATTTCCTGTGCTAAGCTAAGCTAAGTTTACTCTTTGAAATTCTCATTTCACAATAGCTAATACTATTTTGGACTACGCTGTTTGTATAGTAAACAAATGCTTAAGGGTCCAGATAAGGAAAACAAGCGTAGTTTCCTAGAGCATACAGTTCTGAATTTGGGGAATTGTGTGTCCGTAAGAGAAGATAATTGGACCTGTGGCATTACTAACTATGCAGCTCTAATAGCAAAATGACTTATCGATTGCTGTGACACAGTATAGGCAGGCAGCTTACGTATTTTAAGACATTTCGTAATTGTTACAACCACAGCAACTCTTTTAGCCAAAGAGAGAGGCTTGGCAAAAGATTCTTTTTTTCTTTAAATAGGGAAGACAGGTTTTCCAGTATCAGCTATAACCGATAGTAGGTGTAAATGCATGTGCCTTATAAAAGATATTTTGATTATGGCAAAACACGTAGAATGTAATTAAATGCTTTTATTACAGAAATATTCCAGATTTTATTCTAAATACTTAAAAGCAGCTAAGGAAAAAGTGCAGGCGAAACCTTGGCTGAAATCATACTGTCATTTATCGCCTCTCTGCTTGCATGAGAAGGGTTTCCTGGGCCACCAGTATTACAGACACTGAGCTCTGTCTTGTCAAGTTGTCACTTGAATTTTTCCCTGATTCCGTCTGCTAAATCCTGGCTTTTTTGTTCTCTTGATCCTGAGCAGGCATTCCTCTTTTCTGGGTGGGGCAGGGCGGGAGGGGGCCATCTCGCATCATCTCACGCTCCGTTACCTTCTTGATGCAATAAAGCAGGACTTGCACATTCAGCGGCTGATCTGTAAAACATTTGGTTTGGTTACATGATTGTCAGTATCTTGAGAGTCTTGACTGTTAATAATTTAAGGACCACAAACCAATAAAAGTCTTGGACAAAACTGTTTTGTACAGTGAATTGTCCATGACAGTATGGGCGTGGAAGGGAAATTAAACATTTGATCCCTTAGTACATTCCAGGAGATAGTTTGGATAAAACTCTTCTTTCTGGTCCGTCAGTAATCCTTAAAAACCAAATTCTGGGGGAGGCTTGTTTGCGGTAAAGAAAACCGAGCCCTTGTAGTACTTGGTTATTCTGTAGGATTTAAACTTGCAGCAGTTTTGCACAACTTGGATGTTAAATAGGAACAAATAGAGGCCAAAATAAAGAACTGTCCGTCCCAGTGCCCTCTATGGTAGGAAATGCTTAAAGAAAGAGTAAAAATGAAGGATGTGCCTTCTGACCCCTCTCCTGCCTCCCCCCACCCCAATTCCTGGCAAGCTGCTCGCTGTTCCCGTGCTGCTTCTAAAATGCTGTTGCACTCAATTCAAAGCGTTACTGTGTTGGGTTTTCCCCTCTGCTCTGGAAATGCATCAGCCAAAATACTTGATGCATAGCGGACTTCTTTGCATTTGATTAAACAATGTTCGACTCTCAGATGAACACTTCTGTACAAATCATGCATGTTTTTATAAAAAAAAAAAAAAAAATCACTAACAAACACGTGGACCTCCATTGCAAGGGCTTTGCAAATTTGGAGTTGGTCCTTTAGGCTTTCTGTTTCTGTTCTTGGTGCAGGGAAAGTCCACTGAGAGTGACGGTACATCTGTAATTTTCTTGAAATGTATTAAGTAAAACAATTGGATTCAGTGATTTGAAAAAAAAAATTGCAGGTTTATTTTATGGAAGTAAGATGTTGCAAGTGAAACGTAGCTTATTCTGTTAAACCTTGAGTAAAATGGTTTTACTGACATCAGTTTCTGTCCCACTGAAAAGGGAAGAGGCGTAAACGTGTATGCACGTCTGTGTGACTGGATTGTGCAGGCGATTAAAAAGCCTAGCTAGCTTTAAGTTTAACGAATGTTAACCAAATTATTTAGTTTGCTGTTTGGCGTTGTAGTTAAACCTGAGCCACCTGAGGACTGCACAAGAAACTAAATTAACGATGACAAAGAGGAAGTCTTCTGCATGGCCGGGTGGCTTAAGTCAGAGGATGAGATTTGCAAAGTTGACGTAACACACAGTAGTCTTCCTGGGCTTTTTTGTTTTCCCCCAGAGTTTTAGGTCAGTCTTTCTTTCTTTTTTTTTTTTTTTTTTATGTACCAAAAATAAATCTGTTCAAAATTGCATCTCTGTCTGAGTCTTTATTTAAATTGGAAGGATAAATACTTGGAAGAATTTCTTAAATGTGTCTTAACTGCTCCAAGAAAGCTGCTTTATGAATCAGGGTAGTGCTTGCAGAACTTAGAAGCGTTTCACTTGTAGTAGCTTGGATATTTGGTGCTGTAAACACCAAGGTCTTTTTCTGTGTTCCTTGGAGTAGGGCCTTACCTTCCCTAAGAACAAAACGTCCAGTCTTGGGATGTCTTCCTCGCTACAAGAAGCGCTTGTTTCCATGCCGCTGCGCCAGGGTTGGCCCAGAGAGCCACGAGCGGTGATGTTAGTGTTGCGAGGTGCAGCCTTCTCTGGCCCCGCTAAGGCCCGAGAAGACTTCTGCGGTGCTTGGGCTTAAATGCACGAGTGCGTGCTTTGCTGGGCTGAGACCTCTACGCGAAGCTCTCCAGCAAGCATGGGCCTTATACTGTAATGTGGAAATACCTGCTGGAACAGCAACGGCTTTCCAGGAGCGCTCGCTGCAGGCAAACAGTAGTCGGTAGTTGCTCCAGGGAATGCAGGAGAAGCTGTTTGGTGTTTATAGTGAGTTGCAAACCCGCTGCCTGTTCTTATTTCTTTTTCCTTTTTTTTTTTTTTTTTTTCCATACTGTGTACTGAATCGGTGACTTTCTTCTGCATTGTATGTCGCAGGCCGAGACTGACTGACACCTAAGCCTTCAAGACTTGCGAATATTCTGCAGCTATAAACTGCAAATTATTGCCATGCAAAGCGAGACATGAACCCCTCTTCGGGAGCAAAAAGTGAGGTCTGTTAAGTACCAAGAAGACCTCAGTTATCTGTTTACAGCGTAAACTGCATCGAGGGGATGAAGACCACCAGCAGCGTGCTACTTTGCAAAACAAAATAATTTGCCATCTTGTGTTTTTATAATGCCTGTATTAATGTAGAAAGATGTAAAAGAAATAAATTAGGAAATATTTTGTTTTGTACTGCCATTCTTACTGTATTTTTATACTTTTTGGCAGCATTAAATATTTTTTTAAATTGACAATATGCTGTTGTGTGCACGTTATGTTAGGGAGAAACTGTTAAGAGCCTGTTTTGTGGAAAAAGAAATGTTTCACCTTAAGGTTTCCTGCTACCCTGTCTGAACTGGAAAATGGCAAAACGATTAGAATGTGCTTTGTGCAAATATTTTCATTAATGCTAAGTATTGTAGTTTGAGCGAGGAGGAACTCTTGCACATTTCTTTTGTACTACACCACTGAGAACATTATTTTATTAATCTGACCGAGTCGGTTTGGTAATCCTTCTGCCGTTTGCTATAAAATATGCACAAAATGCTCGGAGCCACTTCGTGAAGGGAAAGCGTTTTGTTGCTGATGCTTTAAAGGGA
This sequence comes from Nipponia nippon, assembly GCF_047370975.1. NCBI lineage: Eukaryota > Metazoa > Chordata > Aves > Pelecaniformes > Threskiornithidae > Nipponia > Nipponia nippon. Next base: position 58,060,003 of record NW_028262290.1, on the reverse strand, counting down.
GGAAAACTGGGAAACGCGGCGTCTCGCTACCCACAGCCATAGATAATGAATGGGTGCCGAGGGCCAGGTGCAAAGCGCACAAAGTGAAAGGTGTCTTTAATTAAATGGGTTTTGGATTGTGTCATCGCAGTGTCTTGTATGAATAATATCCTACTTCACGTCTCCCATCTCCTGTCGGCGTTCTCCCTGACAAGGTCTGAACGGCTGGATTGGAAAGGGGTGAACTGGAATGAAACTGGAGTGCTGCTGGTGGGCTCGGCGGGGTGCCAGCCCTGGACCTTCTGTAGCGGCGCTGGTCTAAATTCTGCACTTGCCGACGTCCTCTGACGGTTGCAGATAAACCTTAATTCACCAAAAAGCTATATTCAATATGACTGTCTAAACTAGTACGTGGCGGGGTTTTATATGTAATTTGTGCTTTGCATATTTTTGCAATGGGTTTTTGTTCAAATCGTACGGTTGCAGAAAGCAAATCACGGAAGGGGGGGAAATCTAGGCCAGCTAAGGCTATTTTTGCTAAAATAAGCAGCGACCTGAAATCTTCACAGAAGTTGGTTTTGAGGCTCATCCACGAAAGCAAGTAGGATCAGAGTTGTGCTTCGCTTGAATGTGAAGCTGAGTCTGGGGAGTACTTACTTAATGCTGTTACTTGAGCTGAATACCTGCTTGATGCCACCTTGAAATAGTCTAAATCACCGGTCTGGTTTGTCTAACTATTTTAATTTCTTTAGATCATTAGTACTGTTCCTGGCCTCCGTTGGAGGAGCAGACAACATCACAACTCGATCCCGCTTTCATTTCCAAGTCGGTGCGGCTGCGAGGCCAGAAGCGTTTAAAAGGAGAGGTGGAGGTCTGGCCAAAACCACTGCAGTAAACCCCGGCGCTGCATCCCGGAGCAGAGCCTGGTCACGCTGCTCGATGCGCCTCTGGGTACGGCCTTCAGCTCTTCTCGCCTTTTACCTTCAGCTGTGACTTAGGTTTTCGTTATTTTTCTCCTCTTTGAATTGCGAGTAAGCATAAGGTGTAGGACTACTGGAAACGTGCACATGCTTCATTATTTTACCTGCTGCTATCACAGATAACTATCAAATATGCAGCTAATTTGTTTTCTCTTCTGGGGTGTAGAGGGGCTGAGTGTACTTCGGCTCTCATCACACAGTGGACTCCTCTAATCAAAACGCCGATTTCCTTGCTCTTGCAGTTTTTTTAAACGACTTCCCTCCTCTACTAAGCTGCTGGACTAGGTGTGATGTCAGGCCAACTTGATGAACAGGCGAAGGGGATAAAGGGAGAACAGTCCCAAAACCAGAGCTTTGTCAGGTTTTGGCGAGGGCTGCCCCGTGCCCGCAGAAGCCGTGGCTCACCGGCCCAGCAACTTCCGACGCGCGCGCGTGGTTCGTTATTTCTGCGCAAGGCCGCGGTTCTTGACTGCTGCGGGGAAAATGTATTTAAAAAGGTGAAGGAAGGGGAGAGGCTGAGGGAAAGGACAATGGAGCGTCTAATTGCAGCCTTAAAAGCAACGGGGGTTAGCAGAATGATAGACGTGCAGATGTTCAAACGGAACAGCTGTGAGTTACTGGCTGACATTTTTGTTTCCGTCTTCAAAAGAAACGTTGCAGAGGTACTTGGTTTTATTTTTGCTAGCCATCTTACCGCAAGGACGAAACGGCCGCCTTGTCCTGCAGCCAGGCGCTGGTGCGCCAAAGGGCGGGCGGGAGGGCAAGGGTGCGCAGTTTGGCCCTGTGCCCCCAGGGCGGGCGCGGGAGCGCTGGGCCAGAGGAAGCAGGAGGAGCTCAGGGCGACGGCTCCCGGGGCCACCCAGCAGCGGCCAGCCCAGCCTGGCCCCAGAGCAGCCACCTCCTCGTCCTGGTAAAGACCTGGAAGAACCAGAACCAGTACCTTTTCCACAGGGAACAGGAAGGCCTTGAGGGTTTCTCGTTCAGGAACTGCTCGCGGTACTGCGTGCTCCCCTTTTTCCGTCTCCTCGAGGCTTTACTCTGCTGTGCCTCTTGAGGAGGTACTTCGCACCTATGGCTCACTGAAGAAAAATCTTGCGGGGCCAATGACCGCACCTCCATTGCTTTTGCCTGGTCCTTTGCCTCAGTACTTCGTTTGTCCTCTTGCTGGATACACACCTCGTAGTAGCTTTCTAAAAGCTACAAGGAATCCTTTAGTGCTTAACGACACTCAGCCCTGTCATTTTTCTCCTCCGCTCCTAGGTGTGTCTCGCTGGTCGCAAGCATAGAAGTATGAAGAAACGATCGTCCTCAGCAAGTCTTTCAAGGCGGTCATTCTAGTTGGCGTCTATTTTATCATAGGTTGTAAGTTCAGAATCGCCATACACGGGTCAGCGTGCAGGACTGGAATTTAGTTAGCTACATATACGTGCCCGTCACCCCCTAGTAGTTTCTGCACTGTGGCCCCCCTCTCGGTTACGTTGTTTGAACTCGCTGCTCTTCAAACACCTCCCGGTTTTTCCCAAGTTTGGGACAGTGCAGGCTTCTCTCCCCCGCCTCGCCGGAGCGTCTCGCATGCAGGACCCGCGTCCTGCCCTTTTCTGCCCGCGGCACGAGCTCCGCGGGTATCGCACTGGAGGAACCCCAGAGGAATCGCCACTGGTTTTGAAAGCTCACTGCTGCTTCCCAACATTTTTCTTGTACTTACCATGCTGCTCCGTGCTAAGTTTCTGATTAAAGAAAAACGCTTGGTTGCTTTTCTCTTCTTGCTTACAGCACCTGAGGAATAGCTTCGGTATATTTTTATGTCTGTAAAACGCATTTCTATCTATCTCACAACTTTATTAATCAGTTTTTAAACTCCAAGAAACTCCTTGCAATTGTGTCGTTTCGAAAATGTGGCAAAGACGATGCCCGAAAGCAGCAGTCTCGGCTCTGGTGCGAGGGTTTCAGGTTTGTGCTTAGTAGTTGGAGTTGCAACATCAGATAGCAGATACCACAGTTCAGATCCTGATTTTTATTTTTTAAATGATGAGCGCTGCTCTGAGGAATCTTACCATTTTTTGTGCCACAGGGCTTATTATTTTTCACCGTATGTTAAAAAAAAAAAAAAAAAGATGTCTGTGGCCTGTCTGGAGTGGTCAAGGCTTCGTTTTTACTGTCAGTAAGTAGCTTATAACCCGAGAGTTAGAGCAGACGCTTCTGCACCATAGCGGCCAGCGGTGCACTGCTCTTTCCCGATTTGGGGAGAGCGCTGTGGAAGCATTTTTACCCCCATGAATGGCGGATAAAGGTAAGTCAGGGTCTCTGGCCGGTTAAAAGCGCCAGTCGAACAAACAAAGGTAGCATTGCCCCATGTGCGAACTCCCAGCAGGAGGACGCAGTAGTTTACCAAACGCTTCTTCCGAGGCTCTGCGCGCTCCGGAGGGAGAGACCACAGCCTAACGGCGTAGCCCAGAAATCGGACAAACTCGGGAGATGAGAAGGCCGATGCAATTTTGAGCATGGAGTTCATCATAACTTCAGAGAGAGCGTGGAAAATTTTAGAAGAGCTCCAAGTGATAAAATCGTAATAATTTTAAGCCTTTTAACGCCTGCAAATATTAGATTTCATGCCTCATACTTCTTGTGAATAGCTGAAGAGAGATGCCAGTAGTGGAAAACCGCCCATGCTGGACAGAAAGGTCAGTCAGCCCAATGAATGAGAGCAGGGAATAAGACCAACAAATCTTAACATAATTTTGTATTTTCCATTGCCTGCCTTTCTCACCAATTTATTGCAAGATGTAGGTGAAAAGGTTAAGAAGCCATAAAAGAGTATCTTAAGGGAAAGGGGGCAGGAAAGCCACCCTAGCTACTGCTGGTTAACTACGTGATGGCGCTTTTAGGTTAAAATGCATTGAAGTCCTACTTTCTATTTTCTTAGGGATCTTGCCGTCCTGTTACAAATAGGAGCTTACCCGATGCCTTCGCGCGTGCTGTATTCCGTCAGTCAGTGCACAAAGAGATTTCCTTCAGACGTGCAACTACCGGAGGTGGTAGGGCAGCCTCTTCTCCGAAACCAAGATTTCGGTCTCAGTTCCCGTTAACCTCCGCAGCAGGTTGTTAGCACGGTGCCGCCCGCCCTGCCTCCGAGCGCACGAAGCGTAAGGGATTCCCAGCGTATCCAGATTTAGAAACACTCACAGAACGTTAAAGAATCTTGGTTGGCTCGCACTCTTAACTTGTTTTATTGGCAAACAGTTGAAAGAATTGAATTTTTAAGATGTTTTTTAGAAAGTCTTGACCTTTGTTTAAAAAAAAAAAAAAAAAAAGCTAAACTATACATTCCGTCCCAAGGCAGCAGATATATTTTCCTAAGCTGTTTGTAACACAAGTACTGGTTTAGCCAAAATGACAACAAGAAAAATGACGATGTCTGAGCTACTTGAGACAGTATTTCCATGAGAAATTGCACCTTTATCTGCAATCAGTAAAAGGAGGAAAGCAAAAACAACTCCCATGCCTCAGAAAAATTCTCAGTGCTTCTTTGCTGTGGCCTGATGGTCAAGCACTCCCTTGCTGTTGCTTCGGAATCCTTGGTTTTCCTCCTCTAGCTTTTTATCACTGCTTCTCCTTGTTCCCAACCACGCTAATTTTGACTGAAATTTAATCTAGGGTCACAGCTGCTTCAATTTTGATTAATATAGTTTCGCAGTTAAATACCTTCTGAGCTGTAGCTTCCCAAATGGCGCTGTGCATGCATCAGCCTGCATCCCGATTAACACAGCCAACGAACGCAAATTCCTCCTACCTGATAAACCTTCTGTGGATGCCCAAAGCAACACTGCTTGTTGCCCAAATAAGGTTTTACCCTTCAGATTTTTTTTAACGTGTCATTCAAAAAACCACAGAAGTTGACTTCAGCATTTCAAGTATTTTTAGTACCTTGTATATTTTTACATCTGCACAATATATTCTGGATCTTGAACAAAGGTGCGAGCCTGCGTCAAACAGCGGCAGCAAACCCTGTTTGGGCTTGCTATTTGTGTCAGAAGTTATTTAAACACCAAGGCTTTACGCCAACGAGCTCCTTACAACGCAACACGCGTACTCCACAACTTGTGTGCGGTACTGAGCATCATCTAGGACAGCAGGCTGCAGATGGCAGAGATATATAGTAAGTTTACTGCAGCATGGCTGAAGTTCACAGGTGTTAGAATAATGACACTCGTGAATGGCCCCAAGTGAAGCAGTTAATTTGATCCCAAAGGAACTAAGTACTTAGAGCCAGCTAAATAAAGCTTATACAATCATCTTATTTAAAAAAAAAAAACAAAAACAGAACACAACAAAAAAAACCCCTAAGAAACTTAAAAAGCTTATGCCTGTTGATGATCCCTTCCCCCCCCCCCCCCCCAACATCCTATGACAGTTGGAAAAGCTTCACGGAGCATCTCCAGTGCGTATGTAACTACTTCCAAATAGCCGTGCTCACTGTGTAAGCAATACGCAAGCCGTGGTTGAAGAGCTGGCTCTTTGATAGGCACTGTTCAGTATCTTGCGAGTCAGTGTAAGAGAAGACGTACCTTCAGGGCTCATTCTTTACAGTCATTACAGCTGTACTTACCTGAGCCCTGCACAAATGCAGGAACGCTCCCGTGCTCACCTAGTAGAAGGACCTACACAAAGGTAACGCAGAGGCAGGTGTTCATCCCCTTCTTTCTGAAGAATCGTTTTCATCTCAGGAAAGCTTCAAGAAGGTACAGCTGATTTAAACAGCCATCTCCGTCACGTTGGTTTGCACAGTGATTCCAAGAGAGCTCCACAAGTTAAATTTCTCCCTCCTTTAAAAACCACCATTCTGCGTAGCAGCTGTCAGTTCCAAGTATTCTTCCTACCCGCACCCATCCACTCTTCTAAAATGACAGAGTTTACATTCTAAGATGAGTATGTTTAAACTGCTAGGCCATTCTTGCTTGACCTATTCTCCAGTACGTCAGCAAAGCCCCAGCTCAAACCAAACATGGTCATTAGGCCACGCAGAGGCGTCGGCGCGCGGAAGGGAGAACTGAGTATCTCCTACAGCTTCGTTCTAAGGTCAGCTTCTAGATTTTACTGGTAAATCCGATGCACCCTGCTGGCTTTCAGGTCTAAAGTCCAAACCAGGACCATGATCAGCTTCAACATCTGATTTGTTAGAAGGTCGGACTCTAATCAAGGAAAATGAATACTTGGTTCCAGATTCAGCAATGCATAAGAACAAGCAAGTCGTTCTTGTGATTTACACAGGACTTTGTGCTTAAAATTAAGAAATACTCTAAGTATTTCCTGGTTCAAGGGAAAAGCTTTCAGCCAGCTTGGCAGATTCAGCTTTCCAAACTAATGTACAGCCGTAAATTACGCTCTCGTAGCAGTTACCAAATCCCTCTGTGCTCACTACTGTCCAGTTACAGGTGATGTATTACATTCACAGAGCATCTGAGAATCCATCACAATGAAGAATGACATCAGAAAATATTTAGCTCATTAGTCCTTTTCTACAAATGGAAGATTTGAATAAAGAGTATTTGCAAGCATGAAATATCACCATGACGGGATCTACACGAAGGCAAGCTGCAAATGGTTTAGCCTTCCCCTTGCCTATAGAAACTCAAGCTTCTTGTAAAACAATGACAAGACCATGAACCAAAATAAATCTTTAAACTCAGAATAATGCTGTGATCTTTTCAGCCATGTTATTTGGTTCACCTTCTGGTTGTAGCTTGCATACCAGTTGTACGCAAGTCGCTTTTTGTTCAGGTAAGTTTCTTTTGATTCACGATCACGGGCACATCAGTCATTCCTGAACACTTTAAATCTATTCACAGCTCATTTTTTACACCATAAAACATGGCATCTTCCTGAAATGTGGCATCTTCCTGCATTCCTACTGTAAAAGCTTATTAATATGAGCAAAGGATTACTTTACATTTCTAGCATGGTATTTAGTGTTAAGAAGCATTGGTGTTAACACAATTCAAACCTTTAAAAAAAACCCAAAACCCAAACAAACACTGCAGATGTAATTAAATAACCATAAAGCTTCTCCAGTTCTCCTAATACCAGCAGCAGTTAGTTCGTGCTCACATTGTTCTACACGTACCTAGGTTTGTGACTGACTCAAATACAATATCTAACTTGAGACTGCCTACATTTTAAGACGTTATTTGAAGGTATTTGGACATACAATTAGATGAAGCATTTGCTCCACATACCCATTCTCCAAGGTTCAGTTTGGCTCTGCGTTATTTACTTCTGCAAAGCAGACTTAAGACTGGGAAACACTTCAGTTTCTTATGGTTTTGTGGATGAAGAACAGTGACTGAATATTCATTCAAGTAGCAGTCCTGTATGACAGGTATTCACTATGATTCTCACCTCTCAAACTTTCAAAAACCCAAAAAGATGAACAATGTTGCATCCTTTGGGATGCAATATTCGCCGAGTAGTTCGACTGAACTGCTGCTCTTTACCAACAGGCACAAGTTTTCAAGCAAAGCCGACTACTGAATCTTATGCCTACACCTTTAACAGACCTCTTCAGGACTGCTGCTGTTCCTTTCCTCATCATTTGTCCTACTGGCACGACAGTACCACCAAAAAAAAAAAAAAATCTATTTAGCAGACTAAATATTTAAAAGTATAGCCTGTATAGATGTCATGTCTATTAGTTCATAAGCTATAACTTAGAAATTATAGATTTAAAATTACTTTTAAATACGCTGATGTGATCAGGCACTTCCAAAAGATCAAAATTGAACATGTAGCTTAATAACGCAACAAGTACCATTACAAACATCAAACACATGAATTATCACACAACCAGTGTCTCAGACAAAGCTTGTAAAATATAGATACCAGACTGCCTGCTAGCAGGGCAACGTTTTAATTCCTTCATATTTCAGAGCACTGTATTCATCCTCAAGTCAGTCTAAGAAGGCTCACCTACCTAGAAGGCTTCAGTTTTAGCACCTCTGCAGCCCTTGGAAGCAGAATGGAAATTATACAACAGAAGGCGACCAGAAGAGAGAGAGCGGGCTGCGCTATCGCTTGCAGTCTCCCCAGCTGAAGCTACAGAACCAGCACTGGGAAAAGGCAGAACTAGTCACTTCCGAGCTTTGCTTACATCACCAGGAAGGTTTTGAAAAAGAGCCAAGATCCACAGTTGACATGGAAAAGCGGGATTTTAGCTTCATAAGAAAATCTATGCCTGCACATCAATCTCACGTTCTCAGCTACATTAAGAAGGTGCACCATAAGCTTTCCCATAGCAATAACACTTAACCAAAGAAAAAGGTTTTTTAAAAAATATTTTATTAGAAAAAAATTCAAAGTTATTCAATAAACAACTGTACAAAACTTATTTCTTTGGTCAATTTGGAAACGTTACCTTAATTTCTTTAGCTACCCACATATGTGAAAGGAATTTTTCTTAAATAAAGAATTTATGTACACAACAAATTAAGCTGCTGTTGCTTGGCAATTACTATGTAATCACCTTCTCAGGGGATGTTTGAGACTGCACACATGACTTACAGAAGAATTCAAAATTGATCAGAAGAGCGCAGGTGGAAGACCGTTGCCAAAAAGTAAGCGCCAAGAACTTGGTATTTTCCATTGTGAAGAAGTATCTGTGGAATTGTTGCCCTGCAACAAAAACAGAATCATTCTTTACGTTTTAAATAATAATGATGTAATTCTCTCTCTGACACATGTATTAAAATAATGGGCAGCATTTCAAGTGTCAGTATCATCGGGGGTTGCTTTAGAGAAAAGTACTGGAAGATTGAACTTGATCAAACCTTTACGCAATTTTCCCCCACACCTGTCAAACAAAGGGACTGGGGTTTACGTTTGGTTTTTCAGGTGGGGAAATTCCCAGCGAGGTTTTAAGCAAAATAATCTTTAATTTGCCATATCCTTGATGACCAAGGGCCAAAACAAACCCAATCCACAGATTTTTTTAAATTTTCTATAATTCAGCCGAGTAACCTTTTCAATGCTCTGGAGCGAAGAAAAATGAAAATAACAGATACAAATTATGAAAGCAACAACTCCAGATGAAACATCACTTACGTCGCTTTTAATTAGCTGGAGCCATTCATTAAGATAGTTAACAAGAGCAAACGCATCAGGGATGTTGTCCCCTTCTGAGCAGAATTTCAGGAGAACTGCCATTTGGATTCCTTTTGAACAGCTGCAACAAAAATGAGCAGGTATTTGTATTTCTTTTCTAAATCCAGAACAATTATAGTTACGTATTAAGACCAACAACAATCTGCATGTAGCTTGTTAAAAAAACAAACAAAACCAAACAAAAAGTAAAAATGTGTGCACAGAGAGATTTTTTTTTCCCCTCTCCAGGCTTGGTTGCATTTTCACACTTCATGTTCTTTTTTTATTAGTCTTGAATTTATTCTTTGCTTTTTGAGGCGGGAATCCTAGGTCATGGAAGAGTTACTCCGGGCCTGTTTTATATACTTAGGTTGCATTTTTGTGCTGGTGGGGCATTTATACAGATCCTTTGATACAATCACTCCTTATCTTTCTGTGTATTTCAAGGCGCAGTTCTGCAGTTTGCATATCACTACTTTACTCACAATATTCCCATTTTTTCATTTAGATATTAAAATTGTTATTATATTTTTTGTTTCTAAAGTCCTGGGAGGTCTTTCTTTTGCATTTGTATATTGCTTCCATACTGAATTCAGTACAAAGGTAAGCGTGATATTAGTTACTCTCCTGCTGTTGGATGCAACAGTTCGGACAGGTGCCAAAAACAATAGCTAAAAAAATAAAAGTGAATTTTCCACCTGACACAAAACAAACACCTTTTGCAGAGCTAACACAGTTTTACCATAATGAGCGAGTATTACGACCCAAAATTTGAAGCTCAGACGTGCTTTTGGCACAACTTCTGATGCACACACCTTTTAACAAAAACCCCACACCTAATCGCTGGCCCTGAAATCTTAACTCATTCTTAGTGCTCAGAATTTTTTTTCTTTTTTTACAACTGATGATGGAACTATTTGCCACAGGAGACAGTGTTAAGTATCACAGGTACAGAAAAGTTACTGTTTACAAATTGTGGTTTGCATAAAATCAGATATCAGATTAATCACGATCTTAACTGTAAAGCTTTTATTATTTTTCTTTAGCCCATACACTTACAGTTTTATCATATTTTAACTTTATGGTGCAGAATTTCCTATTTTTTTTCCTCTTAATTATGAGCTTGATCTGGAAGAAGTTCTGTTCCTGTAAAACCCTTTTCTATGAAAAGAGAGACTTCTCTTTTCCTATAACATAGTGGTTTGAAAGATAACATTACCCATGTACTAAAAACAAGACTTCTGATATCTTTCTGTGCTTATCTTTAGGCAGCTCACCTCTCCGTAAACAATAGCTTTGTGATGCCACCTCCAGGAATATGTAGAACTTTTTCCGTATCATTTATTCCAGGGTAAGCTGCTACTTTTTCCATTTCTTTCCAGTTTAGCTCCTGCATAAGGCCTCCAACTGCTTTCTCAAGATCAGGTGTAAGTAGGTAGCGTAGTGGTGTCCTAGGAACAAATCAAGAATACATTCAGTCTGACAACAAAAGACACTACCAATGTTATTACTTGTGACAGAAAGAAGCTGCAAGCATTGAGGACCTCACACTTGCAATGAAGAATTGCACTGACATTTACTTCCTCCTCAAATTGAAGTTTAAAAGCAGACTGTGGCTTCAAAGCAGTACAAACTACTCAACTTTCTGCCACAAACAGAACTAAGGTACCCTCTTTTTAGAGGCTCAAATAACTGGCAAGTACCAGATACATAAGCACATAAACAGAAGAACTGCTTACAGTTCTTAAAATGATTTACAAATAAAATGCGCTTTTTCTTCCTTCAGATAGGAGGCAATTAAATTAAAGTTAGTTACAGTAAACTTGGACTTCACTGTGATATAGTATTTTTAATAAGCTCACACTACAAATACCTGCAGACTTCAGTCAAGTCTAAGTATTTTCTGAATGCGCTACCCTCACTCTTTAGTGACTCTGCTCTCAGAGAGTTACTCCGTGGTGCTGGGGGAGGAGGGGGTGTTAAACCACCACAACTTACAACTCAGACCTCATCAAATAACCATCAGTCCCTCTCATTTCATTCCACGTTAGCTGGCCATTCTGCAACTGTATGCAAACACCACTGGTAACTATATCTAGGACGTGCGTGCACCTGAACCTTCTTTAAGGCCCTACACATTTATACAGCCTGAGGATAACAATTGGTCTTTTGCAAAAATACTGATTTTGTTTGTTTGTTTTTGTTAAATCACTGATTATGATGTTCCCAATCCACCAGCAATGCTTGTTTTTTAAAGGGGTAATATCTAATAAAAATACACATAGTCTGAACCTTGCAGTTGCCTCCCAACAAACAAGAATTGATAACTTCCTATAAAAAAAGAATAACAACTTACTATATTAAGGAAAAATCTTCAAAATGCAGAATAACAAAGAAGAGATAAGAAACTAACCAATATTCTATTTAACTGTTAACCATCTAATCTGTGACCTGTATGCTAGCAGCTAATTGCTGACATTGCTTGCAGCCATAATTAAGAAGTTAAAACTGAGGCTCTGTTGCTGGCAGTGCAGGCCAAGTGCAATTTACTTACAGCTTATTATTTGCTCAGCACTTTCGACAGTAGTAACTAACAATGTTCAGAGACTAATCCTGTATAACATAATGCTTACTATACTATTAAAACATTTTATGACCTATGTACACAGCAAAGCAAAAGAATCCTACAAAAAGTACTCAGCAGAGGGATATATGTCAGTTTGTCAAAAAGAACAGAAACATTAATTAGGTCTTTTAATGACGCAAACATACCCAAGAAGTTGCTCATCATCACGCTGGTATGCATGGCTGCTAGACAGAAGAACGACTCTGGCACACTTGCTGCTTTTCACCCAAGAAAGCAGTGTTTGACAGAATGGCCTGTACTTGTTCTTTATGCAAAGACAGAGGAAAAAAAAAGTGAAAAATATATTGCGTCCTTAAAAAAAAAGCCAAAACCCACCAATACTAGGTGTTACATAGAACGTTTACCAGTGATGCACATTTTTCTTCATATCCATTTAGTCTTCAGCTTCAGATATATTTTTAAAAAACAGAGGACTGCTCTGGTTGTTTACTTAATCAAAACTACACGTATAATGCTAAAAATTATCATTAAGACCATGTTAACAACAGTAGTACCACCTGCTTTGTGTGCCATGAATACCAATAGAAAAAGCTTTAGAATAAGATGGGATGATAGGATCACACAGTATTTTTCCACACTTTGAACTGCTAAAAACTGCAGCACAAATTTTTTTCTGGTGTGGTATTCTGCTTATTTTAAATTACAGCCACTGTCCAGTTAATGAATAACTCTAAATTCTTCATTTTTTTACATAATGAATGCACTTGAAATGAATGTAGAACACTATGAAATAATTAAATTGGAGTGACATCAAAAATTAAGCTATTACAATAAAAGACAAACACACAAAGACGGTAAGTGTAAAGAAAAAAAAAGAAACGGACAAAACATTTTGTGTTTTCAAGGCCGTTAATAACTAAGGACATATTTACACTAAAATGACCAACATAGGTGGGTTGTTCTGAGGCTTTGAAAAACAAAACAAAACCTCAACCCTCAATGAATGCAGCAGTCAGTTTTTGTTAGCTAAAATTGTATCAACTGCAGAACATGTTATAGCACAAGGCAGAAAAATATTTTGCTCTTTTACAGTCTGTTTTTTGTTTTGTTTTGGTTTTTTTTTTTTGTTGACACAAAATATTTTATAACATGGCATAGTTCTTCCAGTTTTGCTTATTTAGTTTTAAAATTTACCCAGGCCACTTAAATTATTTGCCAGCAGAACTATTCAAACTGAATAGTGAAGTAAAAACAATCAATGAACATACATACCTTTATAAAAGGTGATCTGATCTGCAGAGCTACAAGTTTCTTTGAAGGTAACGAATACACTACAAGAAGAAATAATTAAGTTTTGTAAGAGGAAAGCAAGAAAGAGATCTGGGTTTAGAAGTATCCAGATTTATCCAATTTACAAACCTCAGGATAGTAAACCTTTCAGCTATCAGTTCACACGGGAAAGCCTGGCAATATCCAGAGTGTTAAAAATATGCATTTTTGTGCAATGGACTTAATTTCACTTGTCATAAATTCAAAGGATTGAATGAAGAAAAACATATGAAGATCTGCCTCCTGTAACGATTCAGATAATCTCTTCATGCACCTTTGCAAAGATTGACAGATTATTCTGAGATTTCCATGATTTAAGAGGGGAAAAAAAAAAAAAAAGATGAAATGTAATGACCAATATAGGGAAAGAAACAAAGAATTTGAAGGAGGAAGAGGGAGAAACACCACATAAGGAAAAAGGCAAACATAGGTGGGAAGGAAGAAGAGAGGATAAATACCCTTCTACACCATAAATTCAACTTGCATTCCAGCAGTTTACTGTAAGTATGTGCACACTTCACATTGCTTTGGATTAAAACTGCAGAGTTTTGGCTGTACTGTAATATAGTTGAAATTCAACATTTCTTATTCATTCCATATATCAAATTGGTTTTCCAAAACAAAAACAGTAACGGTTTCCTCTGTGAAGTGTAAATACAGGCTTACCTGTAAGTTACTTAAGTTGTTATTACTGACCTTAGTTTAAACATTGTTCACATAAGCAAAATGTAACAACAACAACAAAAGTTAATGTAACATACTTGCACCTTATGCAGCTTGCAAATATCTTCAGCATTCAATACCCACCTTCAGCATTTATACTCAGCTCCATCGAGTTTTCTTCTGCTGTTGCATATGGATTATTTCCAACCATTGGCACCAGGCAATCAGTGTAGAAGTAACCAACTTTAGTCATGTCGAGTGTGGAAATCACTAGATCTGTTGCCAGTTGACCAACATTTCCCACTGACACTGCTGGCTGAAGTAACAGAAGTAACTGATTTACAGTGTCTTTTATGGACAATACAATATGCTCTTCAAATAGTGAAAGTTTAAATAACTTCAGTTCTGGTCAAACATGATTTCTAAAAGCGGCTACTCATTCTCTGACAAAGGTGACTATTTCTTAATCTTAACAGATTACTGATGCAGACATTGATCCCTGTCCCACAAGAACATCCTGGCCACTTCTGTGAATAATCCTGTCTCATTGTAAACTTAAACAAAGGCTTTGAAACTTGTCTCCTCCCTCTCTTTTTTTGGATACAGAGTAGATAAAAGTCACTCAAACTAATGTCGAGATTGGCAGGCCTCAAGCGACACCTAATGGTAATGTTGATATTACATTTTAAAACTATAAATCTCAGCTTGACTCGTGTACAAGAGCAAATTGTTTTTCATCTTTTAAGGATGGAAATGCCAAGGGTCATCTTGGATTAATTTCATAGGAATTGCCGTGGGTTATCACCAATCGGGGCAGACACTGGCCTAATCTGATGGCACAGAAAGAGAAATTCAAGAGTTTGCCTTCCAGTATCAGTTTCTGTAGAAGGACACAATGGTAAAATTTTCGGTTGGTTGCCTTTAATTTATAAGCAAGTCCGTATCTACGAATTGCTGCTGCCAACAATTGTGGAAACACGGAATTTGATGCTGATAAGCCCACGGTGAAAGAGGACTCAAGGGCACTTACAGACTGTCATTACAAACCGGCTGGTATTCAATAGCCTGTTACTGCCAGCGAAAGAAAACAGCAGTGATCTGCTTCCTGCAGCTAGTCAGCTGATCCGCAATGACTTCCCGCGCAGCCTGCAGAGTCATCCCAGGCTGTGCAGCCCTCGATGAAAGGGGATAAGGTTACCTTTCAGTAATGCAGCAAAGGGAGTCACTAGTAGGAAAAAATAATGGTTTGCTACTTCGCAGCCTGCACTGGAACTCTTACCCCGCAATAACCAATGGAGCCTCAGGTAGGTTATCTGAAATCGATTTCATGCCATGTATGAGGATGATTAAAACACTTCCTAAACCAATCCTAATCTGAGTTTAAATATAGCACAAATGAAGAATTTTCCATTAAAAACATGCATATATCGCATCGAAAGGAAAAAAAAATAACCTTTTATTCCCGTGCCAACCCACAGATACTGCAAATTTTGTAAGACGACATACGGCATCGTAATCTTAGAGTGCAAGCATATAGCTATAGCTCAGCACACAACGCTTAGCTTGACAAGAGCAGAAGGGGGGGGGGCCGAGGAGGGAGAAACTGACGGAAACGGAAGAGACCGCCTTAAGCTCTGCTGGAAACGGCTCTGGGAAGGACCCCTGCAAATCCCCCTCTTTTACTCGGCAAAACACCCGCTACGCAGCCGGGCACAGCAACCGCCTGCCCAGCGCCTCTCCGCTTTCCCGCCGTCGAGCACCCAGGGACGACCCCCGGGCAGGGGAGAGAGAAACCAAAGCGCCCCGGCCCTCCTGCCCCACAGGCGAGCCAGGGAGACAAGCCCCTGCCCTAACCCCCCAGAAGGGAGAGAAGCCCTCAGCGCCCAGGCCCCCGAGAGGCGGCGGGCCCGGGGGCGCCCCGTTGGGTCAGCGCCCCCTCAAGCCCACCAAGGGCAGGGTGGAAGCAGAAGCACGACTTACCATCAGCAGAGTGAAGCCTTTAAAGTCGGAGCTGGCGGAGCCGCCGCCGCCACGGTCGCAAGGAACAAACATGCCGGCCGGGGACGAAGGCAGCAACGAGCGCCGCGCCGCCCTCCTCCGCGGGACGGCGACTGACGGCGGTAACGGCCCGCCCCGCCCGGCGCCCGCGAGGAGGCGGGGCAGCGGCCTCGCGCCCGTCGGGAAGGCGGTTGGGGGCGGGGCCTCGCCCGCGGGCGGGAAGCGTGGCGGCTCCTCTCCGGCTCCGGCGCCGCCGCCGCCATGTCGCTGCCGCCGGAGAAAGCCTCCGAGCTGAAGCAGATCATCCACCAGCAGCTGGTCAAGGTAGGGACGTCTCCGCGGTAGAGCGGCGGAGCGACTTCTCCTGCCACGGGAAGCCCCGGGGGGCGGGGGGGCTGGCCGGGCTGTGCTGCTTCCCGTGTTGGCGATACGGACCCCGGCCCGTGGTGACAGCAGCGCCCGCTGCGGTGGTGGCAGGGCGCCGCTCCCTCGCCCTGCTTTGTTTGTACTACTTCAGAAGGTTTCCAGGCGCCGTTTTGCCTTACTGGCCCTGGCGGCCCCGTCCAGGAGGGCCAGCGGCGGTTGCGCTCTCGTCTCATCGCTGCCTCGGCTTGCGGCCTTTTCCTCGCCGCCTGCTACCGCCTCCGCTCCTCGCCCTCGTCTCCTCTGTCCTGGGCTACGGAGAGATGGACCTGAGGGAGCGCTCCCCCCGTGGCTCCTGTCTCGCCGTTCAGGGCAGGGAGAGGACAGCAGCGGGGTCGGCACCCTGAGACTGACGGGGGTTTTTTTCTTTCTTTTTTTTTTTTTTTTTTTTTTTGTTTGCCGCTTTTTTCAGCGAGGTTCTTGGGCTGGGTCTTGGACTGACGAGGAAATAAATACGAGTGCTTTAACTCATGTATCGCGAAGTATTTCAGGTCCCAGTGGCTGTGGCCTTAACGTCCTTCCTGTGTGACAAACAGCTTTACAAATCCATGCAGTTTCGCAGCTGAGATGAAGGACACAAATTCTCTGACTTCCCTTTGAGCATAGGGGAAGCTTGCAATGGAGATTTCCTACTTTTGTGCCTTACCTACAAGTGTATAAAGGTGTACTTTTTCCCTTAAAAATGAGAAACTCTTATCCTAAAAGAATTTTGAGAGAGACAAGAAATTAAAACAGTGACCATTTTATAATTGATGGATTTGCAGACCTTTTTGTAAGGAGGGAAGTTCAAGGCAGTGGATGCTGTCAAGAGCAGTGAAAATGCTCAGGTTTGGTGTGCTCATGATTTTTTAACTGGTAGAGCTGCTTTGGTAAGATAGTGACTCGTTTGATTAGTTCTGAAAGGATCATTATTTCGGTGTGGTTACTTCTGTGTTCCTAGGAGAATACCTTTAGTCTTATAGAGCGACTGTTTAGTCATAGCTGCTACCATTTAAAGAGCTTGTATTTGTAGCATATCGTGAATTTTCTTTCAGATGGATGTCCATGGCAGGATAAGAGAAGTCCTTGCTGAGACTATACGTGAAGAGTTAGCACCTGAGCATCAGCAGTTATCCACCGAAGATCTGATAAAAGCCTTAAGACAACGAGGAATCATTGATGATGTTATGAAGGAACTTAAATTTGTAACTGTAAGTAGCTTTTGAAGAGTGAAAATATTTTTGCTTATTCCTGTTACTGACTTGGTGTTTTGACAGAGCGAAAACTCACTGCTTCTAAAGGTTTGTAATGGCTTTACTGATTTGTGACATCTTAGGAGCAGAACAGCTTAATGTATACGCTAAAATTGGTTTAATGATAACACTATATTGAAAGTATTTCTTCAGTTTTGTTACATCTCAAGTACTAGAAGGGAGCATACCTGAGGAATGGCATTCAGCTGAAATGGAGGATTCTTTAATTTTTAGAAGACGGTGGTAAGAGCACTGTTGCATCCCTTGATGACTTAAAAAGTCTTAATTGTAATTCCAGGATGTGAATGAAAAGGAGAGGACTTCAGCTCCAAAACCATCAACACATTTTGTTGACAGAGAACCACCAGCTTTGAAAAAAAGTATGTTGCTTGTTTATTTTAATATTTGGATCATAGTTTTGAGAGGAATTTAAAGTCTATGATTTTTGAATTCTGAATTAGTAATCCAGTATGAGCTGGCATAAAGGTGGATGTTTTTCCTGCTTGTCTACAGGAAGTAAATTCATGTAAGCAGCAGGAATTAGTGTTGCATAAAATGTGACTTTAAAAAAACCCTTAATTTATTTTATATTAAGATAACTTCCATACATTTTAAAATCACTTTCTCGTAAGCATGTGTTTCAAAAAAGTGTCTTTTTTTTTTCTAGTCTCCTGTTACTTAACTGATATTTAACATGCTTCCTAAGATCTGTTTGTAGTCTCTTCATTTTTATTGCTACGCTTTACAGCTAACATTGACCCAACACGGAGGTATCTTTACCTTCAGGTTTTGGGTGGAAGAGCTTTTCTGGAACATCTTCAGGAACCGGAGCCTCTGCCTGGCCAAATCTGTTCTACCTTCACTCTGTGTCTACATTTTCGAAATCAGCGCTTCCGTTCTAAACCTGTCCCCTGTGCCTGTGAGCCAGATTTTCATGATGGTTTTTTACTTGAAGTACACAAGGATAGCCTAGGTAAGGAATATTGTGGGTTTAAAGCTGATGCTGTTGGGTTTTTTTCTGACTTCATAGTTATTGTGAAATGTGTTTGATATTATTCAGTGCCTTTCTTTCCTATTTTTTATCATGTTTTCCTAAGGAAATTGATGACTGTGTTAGGTTATGCCACTTGTAGATTTTTCTCTACTCTTGCCTCTTCTTTTCCTTCTTTTCCGCTCTAAAATAACTTTTGAATTTGACCAACTTTATCCATAACTGACAGTGAGATGATAGTCTCAGAGATGGTAAGAGACACTAAGGTGGCTGTGATTTTCATGAACTCTGTGCTGACAAGAAGGGAAACACAAATTTGTTGTCATATGGAAGGAAAAACTTCAGCGTGAGTTCAGTTTGCCTACCAGTTGGCAAACACCTGCAGAAGAGTCAGTCATCCGCAGCCTGTTCTTCTGTTGGTAGCCAGGGAACATGGTAGGAGCTGAGTATGTTATGAAAAGACTTCTGGATATTGGCTGAGTCCTGTAGAAATCCAGGGTAGCTTATGGAGTATCAGGGAACAGAGGAAAAGCCAGAGTTATTGCAGTTGGACTTGGGGAAGGGAGTGAATATACCACAAATTCAAAGAAAACCAGACTTTGTTAATTCTGCTGCTCATGGAGCAGTTTATATCATAGGGTCAAGCTTAACTACAGAGAAAGTTGTTTCCTAAATACTGGTGTGTAGTAAGTTGACCTGACCCATTCCAACTTATTAAAAGACTTTTTCAATTGCTTTTAATTAATGGTGCTTTAATATTCTTTATTTTCTTAAATGCTAATTCCATTTTAATTTTTATGCAGTTGAACCAGTTACATTGGGGTACTCAACAACAGGAATCTTTTTATTTCCTCTGTAAATTAACTGTAATCTTTCTGTAGCTCTGTCCTAAGCTGAGTTTGATTTTTAAGATGGGATCATTGCTTACACTTCTGGATGCGAGATTTTTCTTAAAATGCAATGTGTGCAGTGAATGTAAATGCATACTTCTTTTAATTTTGAGGAGGACTTGGGATGATAATATGCTTGCTATATCTTGTTTTAATAATGGCAGGTGATGGAAGTAAAATGGTGGATGCAACCACTATGTTATCTATATGTGATCCAGTGCACATGGTTCTGATCAAAACAGACACATTTGGTGAGACAACACTAGTAGCATCCTATTTCTTGGAGTGGCGATCTGTCTTGGCTGCAGAGAATGGCATAACAAATGTTGCTGTTGAACTCCTGGGTGTAGGTAAGGATAAATAATAAGACTGTAATGATGACTTAAAATATGGGGTACTGAGCTTGCTTATAAGCTTAAAGCAGTATTTGTGATGTAATTTAATTTTAGTTTAACTCATAAATTACTATAAGGTATCCTTAGAAAATGTGTAGAAGACTAATGGTCAGATTTTTCTGTTGCCCATATTGAAAACGTATATTCCAGATCCTGTGCAATAATAGTCCCCATTTCTGGGAACTCTCACTACTGATTTTCTGCAAAATCTGGATAAGTTATCAAAAACAAACCAAACAAAAATCAACCAATTAATCTCCAGGAATATGTCAGACCGGTGCACTGAAGAGTAAAATCTAGCTTGTGTCCCTTTCATAGCAAACTAGCAACTGCTACAGAAAGTGCTATCTGCTGCGCTGCCATTTATTCCAGTAGCTGGAAGTGTGTTTTCTGACAGAAGGGCTGAACAGCTTTGTTTAGGTGTTTAGCAGTTAGTATACACGTGTATTTTTGTGTACTCCCCTTTTTAGGAGTTCCAGCCTAAGTTTTTAGGATATTATGATTTAGTGGATAAAGATTAGATCTAGGACTCCGTCTGTTGTGACTTTATACGCTAGCTGTCCCTGCTTTTTTTTTTTTTGGGGGGTTGATTTGGTGCAGTGTTTTATCCAGTGAACGCAAATCTAGTTAAGCTTGTTTGCTAATACGTTTATTAGCTTCATTTCTTTCTGAAAATGCTGACGATTGCCAAAGCTTTAGTAAGCAATATGGGTTTGGATAGTCTCTCAAATGGAAAGCTTTTTATTTATAATGACTTGGAAATGCATAACAAATAAGTTGAGTGTAATACTCAAATGGGTGATGGGAGAAGTTAAATCGAATTATCATTAGCTTTTTTCCAAGTAATAAAGTATCGGTCCAGTAAATCCAGTGCTTTTTCTCCTCTTCTGAAGTCTTGTCATTGTACAAAATGCATCAAGAACATCAAATGTGCTGCCAGCTCAGATAACCAGACAAACTACTATGTGAGGCTTCTGTTGGTTGTATTGCTTATAGTCCCATCTCTCCATTGTCTTGTAGCGCTTCTTGTTCTTTATGCAATTCTAAATTTTCAGCATTATGCAGCAGTGTTAGGTTTGTGGGGTTTTGTGGTTTGTTTGTTTGTTGTTTTTTTTTTTAAAGTTGGTTACTCTATTTGTATGGTACTCTGGGCCTGTCATAATAAACGGTATCTTGGAGAAGATGAACTTCACTTATTTCCAACTACTTACATTTGAGCTACCTGTGTAGTCAGTAGGAATAGGCACTTTTACAGTGTGTGACTCTCCTACTCTGTTTTAAATGCCTATTCTAGACATTTCTAGAATGCCATCATCTCATACGTCCCAGTACTGTCTGCAAAGAGGGCCTTGGATAATTATCACGGATCTAATGTCTGCTTTTTTGGCCAGATGATGCTTTCTTACAGCCTCATTTGAGTTTGAAATTTAAATAAAGATGCTTATTTTGCAGGTATTTAAAGAAGTTTAGGGAATTTTTTTTTTTGTGCTTATATAGCTAAAATATTTATTTTAATTATTTGCTCCTGTCTGGCTGAAATGTCCTAAGTAAAATAAATTTGAGAGAACTGATGAAAATTTATTTTGGTTCAAAGGCACAGAATCAAAGGTTTCTGTTGGCGTTTTAAACATCAGACTGGAAATGTATCCACAGCTTAATAAGACGCTGTCTCCAGAAATAACTAATACTCAAGTAAGTAATTTCAGGGAGGGCTGACTTATTCTTTTATTGTGAGGGGGGAAGCTCAGTATAGAATTACTTACGTAGATGTTGAGGGCTGTGGGTTTTTGAATGTTTGATACTTTTTTTTCTCCATTACATTTAAATATAATTACCTTTTTTTAAACTACTTTGTTTATACTGAACATTACTTAATCTGAAATATTACTTTAGTAGTTTTTCTACTTACTTGTATCAAAACTTTAAGAAGAAAAATAAGAAAGATGCAATATACCTAATTTTCTTCAGGTAGTATATGTTTTCTTGCTCTCTCTTCTGTTTGAAATAATAATTTCAAGTCAGCTATTCGACCTGGAATGCCAGTAAATGTTGGCCTGAAGGTGCATGCAGACACTCTTCTGCACATCAATAGCCGAGCAATCCTTCTGTACAGAAATGCATCACTTAAGATGAACACTACTTCAGTCAAGCTTGATATATGAGCCTCCAAACAAGAAATGTAACTTGACGTTTTTGTTCATTGGATTTTCATTTAAAAATACTATTCTTCAGCATTTGCGTGGCACACTTTAAACATTAAGCTTTATTTTACGTAGGCCCGATTTGGTGTTAATGTGCTTATTGATTATGGGTTTTTCCTGTTTGGAATTAATATGTGTGTGATTGGTTATGTTTTTCTCACCTGCAGTTTGCTTTGGAGCGTCAGAAAACAGCAGAAAAAGAACGATTATTTCTTGTATATGCTAAACAGTGGTGGAGAGAGTACCTACAGATAAGGCCTACACACAACGTAAGGCTAGTAAAGATTTTTGCACAGGTTTGTAAATTTTACAAATAGACCAATCCTTTCTTTAAGTTATCTTTTTATTTGTAGGTATATTTTGAAGTTTATGTGTATATAGAATCTGTATAGGTTTATGACATTGTTACATTTAGGCCAGGGCTACATGCAGTGTATCATGCAAAGAATGAAATTTGTAAGGGTTGAACGTCTATATCTGTATTGAAGCTCAACAGCATGATGCAGAAAGAAGGGTTGCTCCCATCACTTCTAATGCACGAGGTGATAAAAAAGCCTGTTTAGCCTTTTCCTTGAATACTCACAAATGGCAAAGAATTAAGTGATCTGTGCAAACTATTTCAAACAAGTTTTATACCAGATAAAACAGTTACAAAAAATGGACTTACTTAGATCTATTAGAACAGATCCACACAGTATTTGAGCTCTGCGTTGTCTGTAAAGCAATCTGTCTGGGTAATGTCGCACGCTAGCTGCAGACATAATTATTGTAGGCTAATAAATTACTATGCATCAGTTGTTCCTTGGTAACTGTTCCTCAGTAAAAGGAATGGTATGATTCTTTGAATTTTTAGTGCCATGAATATATTTTACATGGTAGCAATTTTCCTAGCACAGATAATGAGCAGTAGCTTATTATCGCAAAGTAACCTCCTGAAGCAGTCCCTACCTACTTTTTCTTTTCAGTAAAGTAACAGCTTCCATTCTGGCTGTAGTGTGAGTGTTCAGTAGTGATGTGGACTTCCATGTAAGGGTGTAGTGGTTGATCCCAGCCAGCAGCTGAGCCCCGTCCCAGTCACTTTCTCACTTCACTCCAGCGGAATGGAGGAGAGAATGGGACGGGCAAAAGTAAGGAAAAACTTATGGGTCGAGATGAAGGCAGTTTGACACGTGAAGGAAAGAAGGAAGAGGGCCGAAAAAAGTGATACAAAGACAATCACTCTCCACCTCCCACCAGCAGGCTGATGCCCAGCAAGTCTCCAGGCAGGGGCTAGTTTAGAAAAAGTCCATGCCCACCAGTTTTACTGCTGAACGTAATGCTATATGGCATGGAATATCCCTTTGGTGAGTTCAGGTCAGCTGTCCTGGCTGTGTCCCCGCCCAGCCTCCTGTCCACCCTGAACTTACTCCCTCTCAGGGCAGAATGAGAAACAGAGGTGGCCTTGATGCTGTGCAGGCACTGCTCAGCAATAGCTAAAGCATGGGTGTGTTATCAACACTGTTTTGATCACAGATCTAAAACAAAGCACTATATGGGCTGCTATGAAGAAAATTATCTCCATCCCAGCCAGACCCAATACAAAGGCTTAAGGTTTTCAGGGCAGGGTTTATACAGAAGCAAAATACATAATTAAACAGGGAATTCTAGAACTGGGAGTTTGGTTGGGGACATGAGGTAAAAATGGGACTTGTACTATTTTGAGAATAAAGCAATGTGTGAATTAATGCTATTCCACTTTCTGCACCCACAAAGCTACAGTAGGGCTGGAGGGAAGGGTTTGTGGATAGGATTAGAGGACTAAGTTCTTTGTTACAGAACAGTATAGAAACTGGCAGCCCTCAGAACACTATAGGAACTAGGCACCCTGCTAGTTCAGTACCTACAGAGAGCTTGAGTCTCTCTGCTGGCCAAATAGACCTTTACTGCAAATGCTAGTAAAACTGCCCTTAATGGCATTTCTCATTTCTGGGAACAGAAGTGAGATTGTCAGAATTGTTTGATAATTTAGTTATCAGTCAGTTTCGTAGGCGTAATGCAGAAGCATGCATTACATATAAAAATATATATATTAAATAAATAATGAATCTTTCTTGTGATTTTTTTTTTTTGCTTGCTTTCTAGCTGTGAAATAATTTCCAACAGGATTCCAGTCAGCTTCAAATAAATGGTGCTTTTCTCTACACCAACTTGCTGGAAAAGCATGACAAAACCTTAATGGGGGCAATATGTGACTACAGTAAAAAATATGAGACCATGGTTTTCTGAAGCTGCAGACATTTAAAAGGCTTTGATCCCTTTTTAAATATACAAACATAAAAGTACTAGTTTAGCCCAGTGAGGAAGAGCTTTATACTGCTTGAAATAGTTTTAATAGTTGATAATCATATTATTTCCCTGCAGCACGTAATAAAATAGACCTTTTTCCAGTCATCTTATTTTTTCATTTTTCCAAGAAACTAGAAATTCTTAGTATTACTACTCTCATAAGTTTTATATATCTGGGGACATCATTGTGAGTAAATTTTATTGGGTTTTGGTGTTATGACAAGAGGTAACGAGTATTCAAATTCAGAAGCAAATAGACACCTTTTAAACTTTAAAGTCGGCTGCTGAGTGCTTGATGCTTTGGGGGGGATGTTTTGGGGGTTCGTTAGGAGTTTTGGTGGGTGTGTGGTTTTTGGGGTTTTTTGTTTGTTTGATTTGGGATTTTTTTTGGTTGGATGTAGGGTGTTTGGCGGCTGGTGGGTTTTTTTGTTTGTTTGGGGTTTTTTGTTTGATGATGATATGGAAATTGACAGTGGATGGAGCATGAATAGTTCCTCACCCATTTAAGGAAATTAAGTTCAACCTGTACTGCTCCAGGTGTTTGAACTTTTAGTCTAGAATGTCCTACTGGTGACAGAGCTAGAGGAAAAATCTAACTGTAAAGTCCCTCTAAACGAATTGCCTTAATGGTCTTATGTCTTAAATTCTAGAAGGATTTTTGTGTCTTAATATTTTTTCAGTGATATTTATTGCAGGGAGAATAAGTCCCGTAGCAAAAAAGACAGTTTAAGCTAAGATGAATGTTTCGTAACGTTCACATGACTGGCAAATAAACGTTTTATATGTTCAGGATGAAAATGGAGTAAACCGTCCGGTATGTTCATATATCAGACCACTTCGAGCAGGCCGGTTACTAGACACTCCTAGACAAGCAGCACGATTTGTCAGTGTCCTGGGTTATGAAAGAGCTCCTGTCATCGGAGGAGGTGGTGGCAAGCAAGAACAGTGGTGCACCCTTCTTGCTTTTTTATGTAGAAACAAGGTATGTGAAAATGGTCTTTGTGTGACCCAATAGAGTTGGTATCATATTCTAACTGAAGTCAGTAATTTAAAACAGGCTGCAAATACATGGATTAAATAAAATTTGGAGAATTCTGTTACAATAACTTAAGACCTTTACAAAGAGAAATAGGTGTTAAATGGTAGACAAGAAGGCTTTGGAGCAGACTTTCTTTACTGCTATTGTTGGGGTCCATTTGTCAATACATCTGTTTGACAACGGGCTTGCTTTTCTTCATTTGCTTTTCTAAGATCCCGTATAATTATTCAATGAACCCCTGCTAGTGTGCAGGCCACTAATTTAAATTCTGGACTAATCCAGAAAGAGCTGGAAAAGTCTCTTTTGAAAAACTGTTTTTTTTTTCGATGGGCTAAAATATACTGACAGTCTTTGCATTCATTTTTTGCAAGATAGGCATTTTCACTAGAAGTTTCAGCCTAGTCCTTAGTGATCTGACACTTGTATCACATGACTATAATAAATGAAACAAATTGTAACTCGTTCTGGATTGTAGCTCTTCTGTTGTATGAATAAAAGTAATAGTGATCCCTTTTAATGCCTCTTTGCGGTGGTCGATGCTTTTCATTGCCACTGAGATACTTCTGCTTTCAAAAGCAATCTCACTGATGTGTTTATGTTAGAGAGATCTGTTCTTGGCAGCAGGAGCTGTATCCCAATTTTTAGACCTGTCTCAAAGACCACACAGAACGGACGTTAGCTGTCGTCTCTGAATATCACATCATGAATAGGTACCATATAACGGCATCACTGGCTCAGACAGAGGTGGTGATTACAACTTTGAGTTTGAGGGCCGTTGTGTTTGGAGGCACAGAGAAAGGGTTTCCTCCAAGGCAGAAGTGGAAAACTGTATGGAAAATAGCTGAATTTAGCCCCTGAGACACCAGCTGGGCCATTATTAAGTTTCTTGTGGAAAGTGGTGTGGCATTATTAAATGAACACAGGTTCACCAGAAAGTTGTTTAAACCTACTTTTCTGGATATTTCCCATGTACATTATGGTAGGGGATGATTGTGTTATCTGTGTAATGAACAGATACATCCAAGAACACTGAATTTTACATTTTCAACATTCTGAATAGTATTTGACTTAAGAGCAGTATTGTTTTACTTCTGAGTGCTGTGCTTTGTATTATGAAGGCTTCATTGCATGAGGAATTTTTTTTCTCACTTTACAGCTAACATTTGTAAAGAACTTAACATAAAAAGATTATTACACATCACATTCAGAAATGGATTTATGTGAATTACCAACAGTAGCAATAAATTTATGAAGGAAACTCTTTTTTTTCCTGGTTGAAGGGAAATGCAGCTACACATGACGTTCAGTTGTCGCACAGTTAGATCTGTGGGGGTGTTTGTTCTACCTTTTCTGATTTCTGAACTTTGACAACACGTTCAAGACAATAAAATTACAATAGAATTACATTTTATTAACTGATTAAATCTTCTAACTGTGTGAAAATACTGTGTAATTTCTAATATTACCTCAGGTATTTGCCTTACATAGATTTTGGCTTTTAATTAGGAATGTTAGTTTTGTCTTTACGGGTCAATAGGTTCTGGTTTTAGTTTACTTGAAGATATCTTTCTGGTTACAAGAAATGTTTTCCAGTGTTAATCATACAGTATATTTGAATAAAACATATAAATAGTCCATCATTAGAAGATACTACCACTTTAAAATTATTTTTTTCTGTTACAGAAAACTAAAACTTGTTAAGTTTAAACCTTAAAATCCTGACTTCCGATGTGTGCTTTAGGTAAACAGGAGGGAAACATGACTTGTTAAGTCATGATTAGAGAAATACCACTATTTTCTTTCGTTAAGATTTTATCCATGCCTGATACTCAAACCAGCTTACTAATCTTTACTGCCCAGGGTGACTGTGAAGATCATGCTAACCTTCTCTGCAGTCTTCTTCTTGGATTTGGATTGGAAGCCTTTGTGTGTGTTGGAACAAAAGCAAAAGGAGTCCCCCACACTTGGGTAATGACTTGTGGAACCGATGGAACAATTACTTTTTGGGAGAGCTTAACAGGACATAGGTGAGTAAAAGGAATATAAGAAAACTGAGCAATGTATATTGAGGTTTGGGTGGGCTATTTTTGTTGTTGCTTTTTTGGTTTTTGTCTTTACACCCTGTCATGTAACTCAAGTAATCAACGACAGAAGTCTTTGAATCTTTTTTTCTGTGTATTGCTGTTGTTTGGAAAATAACTGGTTCAGTGTAAGGTGAAATATTTCAACAGTGTGTAATATAGTTTTCGGTGGCTTTAATACAGTATAGCAACTGTTTCATGTCTTATGGCAGCTGATTGCCATTGATGCTATTGCTGCCATCATTGATAAAGAAGGAGATGAAATGTGACATGATTGTTTAGGAACTGTTGTGGTTTAACCCCAGCTGGCAACTACGCCCCACACGCTGCTCGCTCACTCTATCCCCGGTGGGATGGGGGAGAGAATTAGAAGGGTAAAAGTGGGAAAACTCGGGGGTTGAGATAAAGACAGTTTAATAGGGAAAGCAAAAGCTGAGCACACAAGCAAAGCAAAGCAAGGAATTCATTCCCTACTTCTCATCAGCAGGCAGATGTTCAGCCATCCCCAGGAAAGCAGGGCTCCATCACACGTAAGGGTTACTTGGGAAGACAAATGCCATCACTCTGAACATCCTCCCCCCTTCCTTCTTCTTCCCCCAGCTTTATACGCTGAGCGTGACATCATATGGTATGGAATGACCCTTTGGTCAGTTGGGGTCAGATGTCCCAGCTGTGCCCCCTCCCAACTTCTTGTGCACCCCCAGCCTCCTCGCTGGTGGGGTGGGGTGAGAAGCAGAAAAGGCCTTGACTCTGTGTAAGCACTGCTCAGCAGTAACGAAAACGTCCCCGTATTATCGACACTGTTTTCAGCACAAATCCAAACCATAGCCCCATACTAGCTGCTATGAAGAAAATTAACTCTATCCCAGCCAAAACCAGCACAGGATCCCGTATTTTTTTCCTTATTTCATCCGTGAAATCAAGTGTTACATTACTTTTTTCCCCCTGTAGAAAACTCTGCAAGTTCTCTGAGATTCTCTCTCACTTGAGCCGTTTTAGAAGGGCATATGTAGCTGTTCTGTATTCCAAAGCTTCTGGAACCTGTTTGTTAAAAATTCTTTCCCTTCTTCTTATTCTGTGTGTCCTGTTGCTCAAGTGTGTAGAATGGTACTCAGTCCCAATTTTTGTATAATAATAAAAATGCTCCAAACTTCAATGAAAAGAACTATCCCATTGTACTTCCTAGTGCTATCTGAAGCATTACTTTTGGAAACATAATTTTTGTAATATGTAACTTCAAGTTGCATTGGTGGAAGCACAGTGGGACTACGTATTTGAATATAAGACTTCTGGCTTTGTGAAAAGTGCTGATTAATAGCCAGTGTTGAAAATAAGCAATTCTGTTTTGCCACTGTGTATCCTATGATTAGCATTTGAAGATGCATTTCTCCAAATGTGATGAGTAGTGGGGAAACTATGGGTATGTTGTTATAATTGCAGAATTTAATTGCTGTTGAATATCTGCTTGATTAATCAGCTTATTTTTCTAGATTTAAAGAAAAAAGTGGTGTATTATGTCATTGTATGTTATGCCTCCAAAATGTGTATAATTACTTTTCTGTAAATAAATTAATGCCATTTTGGGACAAAAAATAAGTTAACAAACTTGGCTTATATTTTTAAAAGGAGAAATGGCTTGTATCTGTCCCATCTAAATATTTTTACCTTGCCTTGAAATAAGGTGTATTAATAAGAAATTGAATGTTTTTTACTAGGTACATCCACAGACCTATCAACCCTGATGACCCTCCACTAGTTGAACAACCCAAGCCACTGTATCCTTATCGCACGATAGGTTGTATCTTCAACCATCAAAAGTTCTTGGGAAATTGTCAGCCCTCTGACGCTGTGGAGGTCTGCGTGTTTGACCTGCATGATGAATCTAAATGGAAATCCATGAGTGGAGAAGCAATAAAATCTGTGTGTTTCCCTGGAACAACATCTTCAGTTCCCCCTTTTCCTCCTCTGTGTGCTTCCGCAATAGATGCTGCCGTAACAAGCAACGAGATAGAATTGCAGCTGAGAATACTGGTCTCTGAACACAGAAAGGTAATACTGTGTAAAGATTATCATTGATCTGTTGCGGTAATAAAGGTGCGTGTTTTTACTGTATACTTGTTTTGGATAGCCATTTGTTAGTTCACATACTCGTATCTTTGCAATGTGTTTTCCATCAGCTTTTGCAGAAATGCAGTATGTGAAAAGTGAAATAACTGAAAAATTTTTTGGAAAGACTGTACTGAGCTAGTTCAGATGTTATACTTACTACTTGTAGTGGTAATATTGTAGCCTCGTGTGTGGGCTCTTCCCTCCACCCTGCCTTTGCCTCTCATTCTAGGTCTGTGATCTCCAGCTTGCTGGCACCTGCTGACTACCTATGAGTGGTCTGCAAAAGCTAGGAAGATCAAATCTGGTTGTCGGTGGGCTTTGCCTATCCGTCACAAATGTCTTTGGTCCCTAGATAAAAGCAGGCTTTCAGCTTTTGTGATCTTACTCTGACTGCTTTACAAAATCGAGAAGTTAGTTTTGCTCTTTATTTATTTTTACAAGGCGTAATGTGCCAGAAATGATTTTTCCTGCGCTAGCTATGAAGGAGATGATATTTTAAATCCCTGTTAGCTTATGTCTGGTTTTAGTGTTTTTTTTTGGCTGTGTTTGTTTTTATCTCCCATGCAATGCTCAACCTTTGGGGTAGCAAGTAATTCTCAGAGTATGAATCTCATGCAATGTTGAATACACGCGTGGTAGATTTTTCTACTGCTTTGCACTTGTGGGATGGTAGGAGGAAGGTGCATGTACATGTGCATGTTTTGGGGAGCTCTTGTACGTTGTTTTTTTGGAAGTGGGTTACCATGAGAGACATTAGAAAAATGTGAGGTGAATCTTAGTTGATCTGTCCCATATTTTTGCTGTGCATTTATGCACTATCTTCTTACATTTCATGCAGAGATACTGTTGCTAAAACATCTAGTCCCCGCTCTGCTGGTCTTGTTTTAGTCTAGTAGTCTAACTTCATTTCTTGGTAAATGTTTGATATTTTGGTAGTGGTTTGATTCTTCTGGTTGATGTATCACTATACAAATCGTACTGCTTCGTGGATTCACTTCCATTAACTACAAATTAAAGATTTGTCATGGATTTATTTGAATCTATATGGTATACAAGCTTATTAATATCCTAATGTTTCTTCTGCACGGTTGTCATCATTCTGTGACTTGCCTCACAGGATCTTGGCCTTTCTACTGTTTGGGATGACCATCTATCCTATCTGTTGTCACCAGCATTAGCGGCCTATGAGCTCGAACGTACAACAGGCATTTCTGCAGGAAATGAAGAGTTTCAAGATGCTGTAAGAAGAGCGGTACCTGATGGTCACACATTTAAAGGGTTTCCTATCCATTTTGTATACAGAAATGCCAGGAGAGCATTTGCCACGTGTCTTCGGTAAGTTTAAATGTAAAGATATATATGTTAAAACCAAATAGTAATACTTAATTATGAATTGCAACTCTTTTTTGGATAATGACATTTAAAGAAAATGAATTTCCTTAAATTAGAACTGGAAGAAGAGTTGTGTAGTATATGTAATGGGTCATGGGGTACAGAGCTTTTACGTTACTTTGGTGAGTGCAGTGATGATAGACTTCTCATGGGTTAAATTAAAGAACGAGGAGTTAATTTATCTGCACTTGTTAAAAATGATCAGTGGTGGTCTTGTTTTCCTCCAAGGCAACAGCGTCTGGGCTGTAGAACAACATTATTATTTGTAATGACAGACTCATGACAGTCATTGTTATTTCAGCGTTAGTCACATTTGAAATAACTGCACATATGTAATCGAAAATTTTAATAATAGCTTAGTAATACCTGTTACTCTTGGTTTTCTTTTTGTCAAATAGGTCTCCTTTTTGTGAAGACATAATCTGTTGTAGGGGAGACCAAGTGCGACTTGCAGTTCGTGTACGAGTGTTTACATACCCTGAATCTGCATGCGCTGTTTGGATCATGTTTGCTTGTAAATACCGCTCTGTCCTTTGAAAAAACCAAAATCATTCAGTCCTTTTTAGATCTGCAAAATAATTTATGTGCGCATGAAATTATGTAATAAAAAACTAATACCGTATTTTTATATAATTATATATACTGATTTTGAATACCACAGTGTGTGTATTGAAGAGGATTGTGTACACAGTAACGATTGTATTTATATAGAGAATTTATTCTTATTTTTAATAAAAGTTACTTTTAATACTTGTAGGAATGTGGGTCAAGTTACTAAAATGTGTGCATAAAATACTAGCTTCTCTTCTGCAGTTCTGAATTGGTGTGAGAATTCATTTAGAAAAAAGTCTGTTTTACCTCTCCAGGGTAAGAGACTCTTTCACCTCTCCTCTCCACGGAGCGTCCCAGGTGTACTTTGTGAGGGACTGAGATCCAGGAATACTGAAGTTTAAGCATGTGTCTTTTCCACAACAAAATTTATTTCTGCCTCTCTTGGACCTAGCAATGGCTTCTACGTTCAGCTTTTAAGAACAATTCAGTCAGGTATACGTAATCTTGTTAATCTATGAATTTAATAATTTATGGGTTTGGGGTTTTTTTTTAATGTTTAAAATTAAGACTTGGATAGGTGAACATGTGAATAGCTGTGCTGGGTTAGATAAAGTGGTTTAACCTGGTGCCTTTTTCCTGACGTTAGCTTAGGAAGTTTCGGAGGTAGAAGTTGTAGCCAGGCCATTTTGCTTAACCATTTGTGATTTTATCTGACACTCGGATCCATACTTAATTATCCATCTGTGGTTTTGTTTGTCTTAAACCTGTGGATGATGATTTCACTGAGTGTCATTTAGTCTTCATTCTTTGAGAAATGGCAAGCAATTGGACTTACGGTACTTCTCCATACCATGCCTCTCACGTTTTTCAGCACATGGACTCCAGCCATCTCTTTTTGGGGCTGAAGATTTTGAAACTATTTGATTTCTTCTGTAGAAGCCATTCCATATCTTTGATTATTCATGTCCACCTCCTTTTGTTGTACTTGTAAGAAAGATCCAACTCTTTCTGCTGGTGCTGGAGCAAAAAAAAAACCAAAACAACTCATCCTAGAGAAGCTTGCAACACATACAGCAGGAGTGAACGCTGACATTTTGCATGTACGTTTAATCAGCAGTGTGGTAGTGTGACCCTGTTTTCGTCTTTTTTCCGGAAGTGTTAAATACTGCCTACTGCAGCGCTTGGGTTAATGTTAGTAGTGCATTATGTACTTACTGGCCCTGCTGCTAACAGATTTAAAATACTTTACAAATCTGTTTTTGTGTTAGCTTCCTTTTTATAGCCGAAAGATCAAAATGTAGTCATTGGCCCGTTACACGGCATGCAGGACCTTGGTCAAAGCTTCGGTGGTACAGTTATATCTAATGTAACGTGGAAGGCTGGATCATCATACTGTGTGGTGGGTAAATAGCTTCATTTAAATACTAGTTGTATCTTCTTTTACACACGTGTATGTCACTGCAAGAGGAGAACAGCACCCCTGTTCAGTGAGACACGAAGCAGGAGCGCAGTCGTCGGAGCGGGGCGTTGCTTGGCCTCCCCAGCGCGCGGTTCTCTGCGCGTACAGGAGGGGACACTGCGCAATGCCGCCTCGTCAGTTCTACGCTTCAGCCTTTCACATAAAGCAGGTGCTAAGGGGAAATTTTTTAATTTCCTTTTACATAGGCTAGGTGAAATTGTAGAATACCAAAGAAAAAAAAAACCAATATTTTTTGGTGTGAGTTTTAAGTTATTTAGTCTCTATACCAGGAAGCTGTTTGTTCTGCGTGCAGTGCTCAGTTACTTGTTGCGGGCTCTGCTTCAGGGGCAGGAGCCTCAGCCCCCAGCTCTCTGAGGCCTTTTCCCCTGCGGCCCGTTGCAGGCCGCGCTCCTCCAGCCGCTGTCCGCCCGCCTTTCGGCGCGGGGATGGAGCTGTGCCGGACGGGGGTGGCACTGCCCGCGCCGGCCCCGGGGCTGGTGTGGCTGCGGGGGTGCGGGAGGCTGTCACCCTGCTTTCCACCTGCAGTCGTTCGGTGCTGGGGGCGGGGGGTGTTACCAACACTGTGAGATAAGAACACCCCATCGTTACCGCGTCTCAGGCGGACGTGGAAGCCGCGCATCTCGAAGGCAGATGGAAGCCCCGCCCGCGGACACGGAGGTTGCCGCGGTGGCCGGGCCGGGCCGTGCCGTGCCGCGGCAGCCCCGGAGCAAACGCCGCCGCCCGCAGCCCCGCGCAGCCAGGCCGCCGCCCGCCATTAGGGCCGGGCCGCCTCCTCTGGCGGCGGCAGGGGGCGCTGCGGCGCCGGGCGGCGGCCGGTGGCGGCGGGGGCGGGGGAGGACGCCATTGCGTTGCTATGAGCTGCCTCCCCCTGCGGCGCTGGCAGCGGCGGGCGGCCCGGGCGCCGCTCCTCCTGCCGGCCGGCCGCTGCCTGCCTGCCTGCTGCGCCGGCCGGGCTGTCCGGCGGCCTGGTGGCACTAGCGGGGCGGGGAGGATGAGCAGCGCAAGCAGCCGCGGCGGCGGGGCCGGTCACTGAGCCGAGGAGCACCGCGGCGGAGGCAGGGCATGGCGCTGCCGGGGGAGCGCGGCGCGGAGCCCCAGCCCGGCGCCTCCCGCCCCGCCGAGGAAGAGGAGGACGGCGGCGGCGGCGGCGGGGCCGGCGGGCAGCCGGAGGCGCTGTCGCTGGAGGAGATCCTCAGGCTCTACAACCAGCCCATCAACGAGGAGCAGGCGTGGGCCGTGTGCTACCAGTGCTGCGGCTCGCTGCGGGCCCGCGCCCGCCGCGGCGACACCCCCGCTGCCAGGCTGGGGGCGGCCGCCCACCTCCGCGTCTGGCGGGACGGCACCGTCACCCTGGAGCAGGGCGAGCCCCACCGGCCGCCCCCGCCCGCCTCAGGTAAGGCCTGGCCCCGCCGCCGCCTCCGCCGCCTCCACCGACCCCCTTCAGCCCCCCGGGTACGGCCCGGCCCGGCCCGGCCCAGGAGTGGCGGCGGCCGGGTGTCGGTGCGGGCGGCCGCCCTTCGCTCGCCGCCTTTGTCCGTGGGCTGTGGCAGCCGGGAGGAGACGGTCTCCTTCCCGCCGGCGGGCTGCGGGGAGAGCGCGCTGGGCTCCTCAGCCGCGCCGGGGGCGGGTGGGGGGTGTGTGTGTGTCTGTCTGTCTGTCTGTCTGTGTGTCCCTGCTCCACCTCGGTTTCGGGAGCGGAAAGGTAGAAACCGTCGCCTTGAATTTGATAGCCTGCGTGTGGGTACAGGGGAGGCGAATGCGGGTTTAGCGTTTTATAATTGCGTCGTCTTTTGGTGCGTAATACTGTCTCATCCGCACCTACAGCGCCTGCTTTTGGAGCTCCTTTGGCCTTATTGCTCGTCCTACGGTGTCTTTCCGAAATAGTTTGGCATCAAAAGGCACCTATTAGAAATAGATCAATTTAGAGGCGTGCTGACACTAAGTAAATAAGGAAGCCGTAAATAGGTACCAGGGGCTTAGTACCTACCGGCTGTTTCTTTAACATACCCAAGAAAACATATTTTGCATTGGAAAGGGGAAGAAGGGAGCGTGCCTGTTTCTCAGCATTTCAAAGCTTCTGATTATGAATGTGGAAAGGAATATTTTTTTGTTGCCAGTAAAGCTTGATTTCTGAAAAGAAACTAAAGCTAGGCAGCAGAGGGTTGCGATCAGTTATCGCACAGATGATGGTATTCCCCTGTATCAACCTAGTCCATGTTCAACGTCACTGAATTTTCCAGGAAGACGCGGGTTTCAGCATTTTAAAGTTACGTGAAGCAGAAGGCAATGGTAAATTCACAAAATGGGATTAATTGAGCCCTCAGCCTTTAGAACATGGGTATTATGCCTGGTGTTACAATTTAATGAAGCCTTTTAATAGACTTTTCAGACAGGCAGTCTTTTGGCAGACTTGCAGTAATCCAGTTTGGAGCTAGTGGTACATGCAAATATCAAAATATACTCACTGGAAGAAGGGACATAATTTTGTTCCACAATTGAAATGAGTCTAATAATGACTTCCATCTACATGTGATCTGATTTAATTATTTAAAAAAATAGGTTATTGTGATTTTATAAAATGCCAGACCAACAGCCCGAAGTTCCAGGAAAATGCTTTCCTGACCAAGACATCTGCATGTCACAAGAGCATTAGAGTTCTGTATTGCATATTCTGTGCTGCTTTTACTTACAGTGTTATGAGATGATACCAGACTTCTTCCTTTCTCTTTCCTACTGTAGGAAATATATTGATTTACTATGTATTTCTTTCTGTTGTTGCTTTTTCCTTGCTATTTGTGGGCTTATTCTATTTCTTCTTACAGTACATCTTTAACGGCCTGTAGGAAGGTGTTGGATATATCTGGATATAAAGTTCAGGCTCCTCACTGACATCCAGCATGTTTAGTTTATGCTAAAGCTGCGTGCCACATCTGCATTAGTCTTTTAAAATGTTTTAGTTAACATGTGCTAACCTGTGTATGTTGATACCGCGTTTAAATATTTGAATAGATGAGACCTTTTTTTATCTTTCAGCCCTGACTATTTTTCTCCTATCTCTTTCTTTTTTTACCTTATTGTTTTATGTATTATGTTGTATGTCAGTTAACACCACATACATGTGCTTATTTCTTGAAAATCTTGGAAAGTGTGTGTGTATATGTATGTGTGTGTGTATACATATATATAAAAAAAAGATAACCAGTCTGCTAAGACCTCCCATGAAAGCAAGGGGGGGGATAACCCAGGGCAAGTACCCCCTCCAGTGCACATAATAGAAAAGGGGAGGAGGGGAGATTTCTGCCAGATGTCCATTCCTAAACCATACTGGGTGATCCCACTTTTGCATCAGCTGCAGGCTGGTGGGTGCCTGGATTTGAAAGGAGTCAGTATTCCTCCTGGGGTCCTCTCCCTGCCCCTGGTCTTCCTCATCTCCCTAACTTCAAATACACTTCTGCAATATAGGCCATTGCTCAGCCTTCAAGCTTTCACAGAGGATTTTGTGTGTGCGTGGGAGTAACTGTCAACAACATAAAACAAAGGTGGTCCTAGTCAGTTGGCTTTTATTCTTTGGTTTCTGGAAACTGTAGCAGGTTTTCACTGGAAAGCATAATGTGTGTGGTACAGTGAATGTTGGTAATTTACTGGATGTTGAAGAGTTGACAGTAGGCTTGCTTCTCTCTGGTATCTTTTGAACTGTCCCAGTTCTTTTCCTTATTGCTCGCTGCAGCGTCCTTAGGTGGTGATTAATGAGCTTTCTGAGCCAATTTCAGCTTGAGCTTCTTGAACAGGTCTTTATTCTTAGGCTCATGTATTCTGCTTAGTAGCAATGAGAGCTTAAGAAGAGCCATTGCCCTGGCGCTATGACTTGGGGAGCAGGACGTTGTAGCATGGGCCCTGAAGCTGTCTGGCCATGTTAATTTTACTCTTGCGATACAAATTACAGTTTTCTTAAAAAGAAGTACTGGTTATGTAGAAACTGATGGTACTTTTCCAGAGCTGTTTCTTGTGAAGCAGTTTTCCGGCTAATGTGCAATATTTGAAATTCCAAGTAAAAATACCTAGAAATTGAATAAAATGGCCTTGAGATAGGAAACAACGATGAGTTTCACTGATACCGGTGCAGAAAAACAACTTCGGAGTTCAATCCCTGTCCTTAACCAAAACCAGAGACTGATTCTCAGATCCTTCCAGTTTTATCTATGTGGTCTGTTAATATTTGGTTATCTTGTTTATGTGAAAATGAACAAGTGATTTTTTTTTTTTTTTTTAAGCATTGATACTACCTGAATCCCTGGCAAGAGGAGGATCAGGAAGGATTCCTGCTAATTGTTTTCCTGCCTTTGTATTTCAGACAACTTGGATTTAAATGCCTGTGTCAGGAGGTTTATTAGAGCAATAGGGGTTCTGCGGGCTAACGCTTTGAGCTGTAAAGCTATTTTGTTATAGCGATACATAAAAAAAATATACAGCTGTAGGTTGGTGCATAGGTTTGGATAATTCACGGGAGCAAATATTGGCTGTTAGTTTCTATTTTTGTAAACAACAGAATCCTGTGTGGGCAAATAAAGGAGTCCCCGAAGAATGATGTCTTTGGGTAGTGAACATTCGGGCTTTGTTCAGGATTGTGACGAACGATGCGATCAGTCATGCCTGTCAGCGGAGCTCGGGCGAAGTCAGGAGCAAACGCAGCCGTGTCACAGAGTTTACTTTGGAGACTCTCATAAAGCGATGTTTTCACGGTGTGTTGCAAACCTTATCATTTTGCCAGAACTGAAGTGAGTAAGAAATAAACATGAATATGCAAAGAATGAAGAGCTCACTGTGGTCGTCTTAGTATGAATCATCGTAACTGTCTGACATCTAAACCCCACATAAATGTGGGTTGCTTAGAAATACCCACGATGAAATTGGAGATACAATGTAGAACATATTTTACCTAATGGGTGTGTTAGCTGTCTCTTTGCTACTTGCAATTTATATGAAATGAGCTAACAGAGGCATCTAGTAAAGTCCCAGAGGCAATCAAAAAATAACTTCTGAACGAGCTAAAGCATTTGGTGTAAACATGTGGTTTCATTCCTCCAAGCTCTCTTCTTGTGGAACAGTACTTATAAGAGGTTTTTATAAACTTGAAGCAATAATGAAGTGATAGATACAGGAGTAAAAAACACGCACGAGAGCTGGCAATCGACCTGACGCCCTGTGTTTAGCGGCAGCAGAACGCCGTAGGGCACAGGAGGCTGTTTCATCAGGGTCGCATTGTCGCTGTGAGCTGGATAAGGGGTTCTTGCGTTAA
The DNA here is from genome assembly GCF_047370975.1 of Nipponia nippon. NCBI lineage: Eukaryota > Metazoa > Chordata > Aves > Pelecaniformes > Threskiornithidae > Nipponia > Nipponia nippon. Next base: position 58,021,928 of record NW_028262290.1, on the reverse strand, counting down.
GGTTCTTTGGTTAAGGTCAGCGCGCCGGCTGCACCGCCACCTTCCCGCAGGACAGCTTTGGGGATGAGCAGGCTTGGAAAAACCGAGAGTTTTCCCCGCATGTTTTGTTAGCACCAGATCCCTGACTTAGCAAAAGCAGCCACTGATTTTGGGCATTGCAGTGAGCTCCTGAAGAGGAACAGCCATGAGGATCTTGGAAAGGGGCAAAGGCGGGTATTTGGAAAACCAAACCGTGCTGACTTCCAGCTGTTGGCTGTAGAGGGCTGGCATGCGTGCAACGTTCCTTGGCCTCCCTCCTGAGAGCGTGTCTCTGCGGGTAGTGTCAGTGGCCCTTCTTTTGCCTTGTCCTCCAGCCCTAGAGGAGAAAGCACGGAGGGAAATTACTGCTGGTTTTATCAGAAGCGAGTACTATGCAGATTTTTCTTTTGGAAATCTGCCAGGCATTCAGCAGGAGGACATAATGCATGGAGTATTCTGGCTTTGAATCAAAAAGATCACAGAAAAGTTGACTACGCAGTGGCTTTCATGGGACTCGGAGGGCTCAGGGTGAGACACGCTGGAGAGGAATAGCTTACGTTGTCTTGGCAGTTTTAATGACTTTCATGTCCTTCTTACACCCTTGTGTGCCCAGGTATTGGAAGGCAGCGTGGAGAAATGTGGGACGAATAAATGCAAATTTAGCTGGTGTGCATCAAGACATTCTCATCTGTCAGTCTCTTGTGGAGCACCCAGGAAAAATATGCAGGATTTTTAGAGGAAAATGAATGTACTGACATTTTACTTCTGATTTTGTTGACCCTTTTGAACGATAATGGATGGGAGTAGCCTTGCTTGCTGTTTAAATTTCAAAACGGGTGTTGCTATGAATACTGCTAAAATAAATGGTACCTCTAGAATTAAGACTTAATTGTGCTCTGAATTCAGATTTTTTTCAAGGGTATTCAGAACCATCTGTATTTAAAAATAGTAAGGTTTGATGTATTGAGCCGCACCTTTTCCTGCAAGAGTTTTAGATAGATAGGTATCTCTATATATCTATACAGATATGTTAATGTTGGAAATCAAGGTAGGAAGAAAATGGCACTAGACAGCAGAGAGGAGCCTCAGTGAGTTGATACTTTACCTCTGTTCACTTGCTCTGCTGATTTGTGGGAGAGAGCGAGCTTAGGCCTTATTTATGCTAGGCTTTCTGCCATCAGTGTGGCTCCCAGTATGTAAGGGTGAACTGGAAAGCTTCCAGTCGTGGCTTATGCTGATGCATCCTGTGCACTGGGGGTTACGTGGGCTCTCTGTGAATGTAGGCAGATGGCTAGGGACCCTATTGTAGACAGCTCTGGTGGGGGAGGACAAAATAAGCAAAGAAAAGATCCCAACATAACAAAATAAAGTCTTTGGCTAAAAAAAAAAAAGCCTATTACAAATGCCCACACAAAAGACATGGAAGGAATTGCCAGCAGTGATAGGTGACCTCGGTTACCTATGTTTGTATGCAGAAATGTGGAAGACGGTAAGTAGGCAGTGTAGGAGTAAAGACTAATTTGGTGTTGTCTGAAATCTCCATTTTTTCCTAAGGAAAACCTAAGAGCAGAGAACTCTGAGAAATTGTGGGCTCCTGATGTTCATAACGACTTCAAGTAAAAGATAACACACTTGTAATTTAATGGAGGTTTTCTTGACTAGTGCAGTAAAAATGTTGCTGTAGAAAGGGAAGTGGAATTGTAGTTGCCATTCTTAACAGTGATGGAAGAGTAGAGTGAAAAATGAGACATCTGCCATGACGTTGCAGAGAGTTAATATGATGTCCCTAAGGGGCATCACTGGAGAAAGAACAAAGATGCTTTTTTTTTAAAAAAAAAAAAAAAAAAAGTAGCGGGTAATGGAGTCCAACTTCAGGGGCTGCCTGGAGGTGACAGTTTACCCCACAGTACCCAGTGAGAGGTGATGGGTAGGACTGGGGTAGCATGAGAAGGGCTTTGAAAATGAAGACGGTAGCTGTATATGATGTGACACAGAGAGAGAGAGCCTTTAACAGGACAATTCAGAGAGCAAGATGTGATCAGAGTGACAGGCAGTGAAAATGACCCACAGGGCTGCAGTGTTGTGAATGAGTCTGACCTGAGGGTGACTGCGTTTGCCAAGTGTGCAGTAGGTCTGTTGCAGGTGACAAGAGAGTTAAAGGTACGTAACGTCTTGGATCCATGTTGGCAATGAACATATCTTTATAAAAGCGGGGAAGCTTTTTCATAATGTCTGTTAAAAGGAAACTGGAGAGTGTTCACTCTTTGTTTCTGAATTAATTTATCACATTACAGCATTGGATCCGGTAAGGAGACAGAACGAATATTGTTCTGTTCCTGATAAAACCTTAAGGTAGCTTGCATGACACACGCAACTATGAGTGTGTTATTGAATTTTATTACTGTGCACTTTAAGAGGAACAAAGGGAGATGAGTCAGTTTGTACAGTGTAAATACGAGACTGCAAAGACATAGCCGAGGTAGAGAAGAATTAAGAGAACTACTTTTTCATCTACTTGAGAGAGTTTATTAACAGCTGGTGAAAGTTCTTAACAGATCCAACAGTGCTGTGTTATCAATTTAGAAAAGCTGTAACCTGCTTGAAACTCTGGATCCGTCAAACCTGATGGCAGAAACTACCGGTGGCTTCAATGGAGTCAGAATTCTGCCACAAGCACACATACTTGTTGAATGAGCAAGCAAGTGGATAGCTCCAGGAAAACTTAGAATATGATTGGAGTAACAGAACTTTAAAAAAAAAAAAAAAATTGATACATGTGAACTCTGCAAATTCACACTTTTTGGGAAGGGCTGATATCTGGACAGGACAGAGGAAAGTGAGTGTAGTATCTGTACTTAAGCATCTGCAGAAGAGACTGGCAGCTATGAATAAAGCTCAACAGCATTTGGAGATGCATATCTACCACAGTATTTATCTTAGAATAACAAAAGCTGATGGTAGGCAAACTTAAAGGTTTGCTAAAGAGGGTGACCAGTGGAACATAGAAAGAATTGTATGGTGACCACAGCCAGTTTCTTTGTGCAGAGTAGAAATGGGACAAGACAAAGAGTGACCATTTAATTATATCTTAGAAGGTAGCACTAAGGTAGTATGGGTTTGTTAATTTGGAATTAAATAATATTATTTTAAAATAATTTTTATTACAAAATTTAACTGGGTATTAACACTGAAGACCTCCTAGTCATTATGTTTGCTTTGTGCAGTGTACAAGAGGATTGCTTATGACTGTACAAAATGAGGAGTAACTTCAGTGAAGCGGTGAATGGAGGAAGATGAAGGCATGAAAAAAGATCGACACAGGGAAGGAAAGTCCTGGCCACCTTTGGTCTAGTAACGTCTCTAAGAATTTTCCTTGTATTTTCTTAGAAATTTCTTCCTCTTTCCTTTTTCCTCTCCCAAGTAGAAAAATGAGGCGTACCATTTCTAAATCATCAGCTGTAGGCTGATACAGAAATCATGAGTCAGATCCAAAAACCCACAAGCTGTAAAAACTCACCCCATTTCTTGTTGCCTTCTAATTACACAGTTTAAAGGAAGGTTATGTTGATCCTCAAAGCCCAAGTGTTTTACTTAAAAACACGTGTCTCCGTGCTCGCGGCTCTGAGGGGTCTCCGAGTACCTCTTCTAATCCAGTCTGCTTCCTTCCACTTCCTAGTGTTCTCGCTCTTCTTCACCTTCTTCCCTGCAGCCTGATGTCTCTTACGCCGAAGCTATACTTTACCTATATTAGTCTTTGTCGCTTTCACTTTTTTCTGTTTCTTTTTATCATGCAAGATTTCTCTGTCCGCCTCTGTTTATCTTGTAATATCCGTCCTCTGCCAGAAATCTGGCTCATTCCCGCTACATCAATATTTCCCTCTCCCTTCATTTGATTATGAGTTCTGTTCTTTGCATATTCATCTCTTTTCCTTATGTTGCTTGGTTGCCTTTGCTTTCTTAATTCTTTCTCTTTCCTTTTATTGGTAGTAATCTTGACTCTTGTGTTGACAATCTTGTCAGATTTGGTAACTAATGCTCCTGCAATCAGATCATTAAATGTGAGTCTGAACATTTTTCCTTTTTCTTTTTTTTTTTTTTTATTTTTCCTTCCTTTTAAAGGAGTTCCTCATTCTCTTCAGGGAAAGCCTACTATTGTAGCTACAGTGCCACTTGAAGACGTAAAAGCTAGAAAGCAAATACAGATTCAACTTATCGTTAATATGGGGGCCTGACTAAAGACTGCTGAATTTAAGGATCCTGAGGTAGTGACTCCCGCGTTCTCCCTTGCTCCCTTTCCTTCGATTAGCCCCTGTGTTCCTTGTTTGGCCACCTCTTCCACTGTCCTCCAGTACCTATGGGCAGTGGCTGTCTTTCCTGAAGGCAACTTGAGTTCTGCTGTTGTGGAAATAGCAGCTTGATTTCACCCAAAACCTGCAGAAATGGGCTGTGGCATTTAATTAGAACATTAATCTTCAACACAAAATGAGTTTCAGGTTTGTTGCCAATGCGTGCATCAGCTGTGCTGTTGCCTGAAAATTAGTGCTGCTAATTTCAATTCTGCAAGAAGCTGTCTTGAAGCAAATGCTTTTGAATCTATGCAGAGGAATCTGAGGCATGAGAGGAAGGCTCGGAGGATGCTCTGAGGCCCTAAGCTGCAAGGCTCCTAGAGTAGCTGGTTATAGCTGAAAGAGCAGCCGTGTAATTGCGGTGTCACATCACTAACGTCAACTCTGTAGCTTAATTTTTCTTGGGATAGGGGAGTGCAAATGGTTTTGCACATTCTGCATGCTTTCTTACAAATATCCTGTGTCAGTCCATTTTCACAACTGAATTATCTATTTTGCTTTTAAAACTCAGTCTTAAATGTATACTTCTTACTATTGGCAACAGTACACGATATGCTTGCGATTTGTTTTTATATCTATGAAGACCCTTCCTAGCCGTGACCTGTTAACCCTTGGAGGCAGGGAAATTGTGCTTCAGTGAAGCATGGGCTATAGATAAATTGAGGATAGTCTTCTTAACAGCCTTCTGAGAGATTTTTGTGAAAAGAATTATTTTTCCCCAGTCTAAGTAGCAGCCTGAAGCTCCTGCCTTGAGGGATAAGTCAGTGTACCGTAATGCTTGATGAAAGTTTGGTATGACTCCCCTTGTTGAGGGTTTGAAATAAGAATAATTTTCAAATAGAAGCTCTGAGGAACGAAAAATGAATGTGAAGGTTTGGGGGGGTTTCTTTTTTTTGGTGGCAATTATGTCTTTTTGAAGACTGTTTTCAGAGATACAGGAAACCTCCAATTTAAGTCTTTCTCTTTCTTGCAAAAACTGTTCATTTTTTGCATTTCAACAGTCATATAATCTTCCAAACCGTAGCTTGTTTATAAATTGAAGTTAACTTGACAGTTAAAGTCATGCTATTTACTAGTAATGAATGCATTAGGCACTATTGGAAAGCTGTCAGGGAAAAATACTGTTGAATTTTTTTTTGGCAGTAAGAGTGGTGAAAATGCTACAGGGATTAGTATCTAGTTGAATGGTTGTGAAGTCTCGATCTATGTTAAGAAGCAGCAGCTTAAATAATTCTGTAAGTCTTTACCTATTTACCAGATAATCACTTAATACTCCTTGCAGACAGAGACTATTCTATGACTTCTTACAGGGAATGCAGCCTAAGCGTGACCCTTAGGCTACACTTAAGAGTTCCTGCTTTTTCAGTCATATCAGCTGAAGGGAGAAGAAATTTCTACTCCCAGCCTGTATAAGTAAAGCCAGTATAAGTAAATTGGCTTGCATGGGCCATACAAAAGCAAATTCATTTCAGTCTTGATAGATGCAAGTAAGTGCATGTTTCTTGGTCAATACTGTTAATGCTGGTCTCTTCAGAAATGTAGGAAATTCCTGAAGGAGTGGGCCCATAAGTCACTGCAAACAGCTCGGGGAAATCTGTTAAGTGTATAGCTGGACTCAAGGTAAAGAGGGATATGGAATGGTATGGTAATTATTAACCGTAATGCAGAATATAATATTAAAATGCTATAAGTCAGTTAGTAGTTGCAGCTGTCTAGAATACTGTCTGCGGTGCATTTGAGCTGGTGTGAGACTTAAACTACTTGTTATTCCCCCTTTCCTCCCCAGGACATGGAATCATGACAGTACCATTGCTTTTTAAAGCGCTGGTATAAATGTTGCCCTTCTCTTGTGTAGTTGCCCACTTCACAAATAATAGGAATGAAGAATTCAGTTTAAGATGTTCCCTACATTTTTTAGTAATAAAAACAAAAATTAGTTATGATTTGCTCTGAAAGCAGTAGTAAATTTTGATAGTACCATATATGAAATAAGGAAGGTTTCCAAAGTTTGAGTGCTTTTCCTTGAAGAACAGCTTTCATGGAAGTTTATTAAAGAAGATCTGTCATAGGGGCTGTGAGATAAGCTTCTTGCTGTTTCTTTTGGAAATACAATTTTTGCCTTACTTGTTTTGGTCTGGGCTGATTTATTTGTTTTGTGCTTCAGGACTTGGTTAGGACTTCTATTAAAAGGATCTTCACAGGATCTCAGCATTGCTATGAGGTGTAGCAGTGAGTCCTTTGTGTCTGTGCTACTGAGAGGATCTAGTAGATAGTTTGACTCCTGTTCCATTAGACCATAGGAGATGCAAGTCAAGATATTTTAAATTATCAGTGATTGCAAACGTTGGTGGCCTTCTGTATGCCTTTGCATTGCTATAGGTTTAAAATTACTACTTTTTTCTGAAGCAGTAATTTAAAAAAAATAGTACTTTCTCCAAAAAAGGCAGACTTTTTTTTTTTTCCCCATCTTGACTACATTTTTGTGAATTAGTCTTGTATTATCTTGTATCGTGGAGGTATGTTGTTTTGGTCCTCTGTCATTTGAGTTTCACAGAAGTAGCCCCTCATATTCATAAATCTGCTAATAATGGTAGGGTTATTTCAAAAAAGTTCTCAGTAAATTTCTCCCGTTTATAATTTATAACAGTCACATGAACGTTACCATTTTAAACGCAAAAAATGTCTCTTACGTGGATCTTGAAGTGAATTGACCAGGATCACCAGTGCTTTTGAAAAGATGATACGTGATGCAAAAGCTGCTTTTTTAAGTCACTCTTCTGTTCTTCATTTTGAAGTCGGACACCAGTGCTAAGCATTCTGCTTGCATCGGCAACAGTTCAAAATGAAGGTAAACAACTTTCACCCTGTTAGGTGGATGTTCCCTACTCATCCAAGATGTGTAACCTTTGGTTTCAAAGGGAAGGTGACCAGTTCAATATGAAAAATTAATCTTCGAAGCGGGTGACTCCTCCCTAATGCCAACAGTTTTGCACGCCATTCAGATTTAACGTATGAAGTCAGCATGATCACTCCTCTCTGCAGACGTCATGCTAACCAGTTGGTTGAGCTTCCTTGGGCTTGCTAGGCAACGTGATAAAACAGTCCTTCCAGTTATGGCTACAAATTGCAGGCTCTTCCTAACTATTGCAGTAAATCCTTTGGCTACACTGGGTGGTGTTCAGCATCATCACCTGTAACATATGCTCTCACGGTACGCACAGTCAAGCGAATGCACGCTGTTGTAGTTTTTGAGTACGTGGGGACTCAAAATCGTGTCATGCATTTCCTAGGATGAGTGCCATCAGGCCAAAAGTTGCAAATTTTAGACTGGTAGTATGGGTGCAATGCAGCCATAAAGCAAAGACGAAAAGAGTAAAACTCAATATCTGTGTGTTTTGAAATGAAAGTTTTGGGTATCTCCCCTTTGAAATGGATGTAGTCCTGTAGAATACTTGACTTTCTTGAATATCGTTTTTCCAACAGAAAAATCATCCTGTCAGAATTACTTCATCCTACTTTCATATGAATTATTAATATGAAATAATAATATTCCTGCTTTTAGTGAAATGCTACCTTCCTAATATGCTGTGACATTTCAATCTTATTTTTGTAAGCTGTCAAGCCACTTACTCTTTTATATCAAAGTGTTTTGTCTTTGAGAAAATTGAGATTTCAATTTGATGAAACAATTCAGAAACTTAATTTTTCTGTATCATATAAATTCCAAAATGATGTTTCTGAACTCAGAAGAAATGCAAAAATTGACAAGAGGGACTTACAAAAATATTACAGTAATGTTTCAACTTTAATTTGCTTGAACTTCATGTCATTGAACTCTTTGATATCCCAGAAGTATCAGATGAAACAGTGGCTTTTCCCTGGTTTATGAATTAATGTTGTTTTTTCTCTTGAAATAATTATTTGCCTCTGCTTAATTTACGCCGACATGTTTTCATGTTCCCTCCATGGCCAAGCATCAGTCATACAATTTAAATAATGAAGCCAGGCATTAAAGAGACATCTTTTTAAAAGGGAGTATTGTGAAGGATCCAAATAAAAAGGGCAGGGCCGCCTTCTTGTTAATTCTGTGATGCATATAGAATGGAAACATTATTGAAATGTGTGATTAAAGTAAGGCAAAGAATATTTGGCAATTACTCAAAAAAAAAAAAAGTGACTCAAGTTTTTAGTTTTATTTGTCCATCGCCTTTTACTTAATCTGAAAACTTTTTTTTTTTTCCAATTGCAGATAAATCGGGCCATTTACACTGCACAGAAATGGAGGTAAGAGAAGTATTTTGTGTTCTCTGCTAGTGCTGATTTAGCTCAGCTCTTTTTCATTAACTTGTAAATTTGGTACATTTATAGTGTGGAGTTATCATTGCAAAGTTGTACCCTGAAATGTGTATTGTATTTATGACTTCCATTAACAGCTGGATAAATGTGTCTTAACATGGGATATTTAGTCTTATGTTCAGAAACAGAGGAAAGAAAGGCCATGTGGCTTTCTAAAAACAAGGTTAGAGGTATGTTATGCAGCCAATGTAACCTTGTTTGATATTATTTCTTTAAAATATATATTTTTAGCAGAATATTTTAGATAATTTCTGTTGGATAAATTCTCTTGTTATACTTACTTTAGAAAAGACTAGTAGGTAATGGAATAAGTACTTAGTGTTTATGGAACGGCTTGGTGGTTTTTGACAACCCAAGAATTTGGATGGAAGCAGAGAAGACAAGTGATCTCAGGGCTGTTTGTCTATCTACAGACATCCTGATTTCAGATACTTCTAGTATTTCCTTTAATTTATCACTTGGCAATATTTTGGGGCCCAAGAAATATTGTTGTATGTCTTGCTGGGGTAGCAACAGAAACACAAGTCCAGTTAAATCTGCTTGATTTATATCTTGACCGTTATTTGACTCTGTATCTTTGATACTAAGCTGTGACTAGTGTTGTAAGAATGTTCAAACTATCGTTTTTCTCAGATTCATAGATATAATCCAAGACTGAAAGAAAAACTAAGTAGAATGTCTTGTTGAATATAATTTTTATTCTTGTACAGAGTAAATAGAGTCTACTCCTTAAATAAACTTTTCTAGCAATAAATAGAATTTCTGTGTCCTTTGCAGGGCAGTCTTTTCTCAGTGCCTTTGAACTTTCTTTGAAATGTAAAACTGAGAATTTTCTTCAGCTGTTCCATCAGTACCTCAGGCTGAGCCTGGAGAGAGGGCAAGTGCCTGCATTTTAATTGGCGGGTTGTCTGTCTTCTCATCAATAATATATATGAAGGTGACAAACTGCTGTTACTGAATAGTTTATATATAGATAAACTGTGCATGAAAATGGTTTAAAGACAAAATGAAAGGCCAGCTATTTCAGCTACAAATGGTGAAATGCTAACGCCATCCAGATTTTTGCAAGTATTAATACTAATAAAAAAAGGAAATGTCCTTTCTGCAGGATACAGTGTAAGGAGTAATTCCCAACTGATGTAAGTACAGAAATTGGAAGCAGGCACCTCTTGTTTCTTCGTGTGGTTCAGTTTAAGCAAATGCATCCTGGTTTTGTTTCAGCATTTGTAAAGCCTCCGTTCATAAATCTAGTACCTTATTTACAAATTATAATCTAGTGTGTCATTTGCTTTGCATACTAAATATTGTTTACAATTTTGCTTTGCTTTTTTTAATGGAAGGTAATGAAAGGCCCTAACACTAAAAATACAGACAATAATAAACCCCTGTTAAAATATTTTTAACAAAACATAAAATACTTCATTCTGGGAAAGTAAAAGTGCTTTTGTTTCAAATGAAAATGTCTAGTGAGAGTGAGTTGGATATGTTATATTTCATCTTCCATGGGAAAAGAGTTTTTAAATTTTGATCTTTTAAAAATATTTTTTGTTGATAGTTGGAAAGAAAAGCAGGTTAGAATTTCCCATGAGACAGAGGCTTCATTTATATTGTCTCTAATAAGCAGCACTGTGACCACTAGCATATTGACTCTTCTGTTTGTCATTTTGAAGGAGGCTGTGAAGGAGTCAGTGGCTTTTTCCTCCTCCAAAATTCCTTTGGGGCTGCAGCTTTAGACTTGGAGTTGACGATGTTTGTGTTTTTCAGAACTAGAATTCAGCAGAGACAGCCCATCTCACTTTTTTGATTCCTGTAGAAAGGAGTGTGGCCTGATTGAATGTATTAGAATATCTGGTAAACGTCTTAAAATCATAACTAATAACAATCATAACATTTTTGCAAAACATGCAAACTATCCTGAATTGGTATACTGTTTATTTCAGGCTAGCAGTATGAGTGGTGTGTCAAGTTCAGAGTCTAGATGCCATAGCTGTAATGGGAAGATGGGAGTAAGGGAATAAGGTGACCTTATTTAATCTGCATCTGCCTATGACTCTGTTACGTACATAATGATAACGCTCCTTAGCTGTCTCAACCGAGGTGGTGAAGATTATATAAAATATGCCAGCCTCATTTGTAAACATTTAGTGCTCATACAGAAAGTATTCTGTGAATGCTAAGTGATTCATATGTAGGAGGGTTTAATTGCCATGTATTTGAAAAGACCCACCTAACTGAGCACAGGCCTGTTGTGTATGATTAAAGTAGTTAACCAGTATCTATGCTGATGTAAAGATACATGCAACCTCTCACATTTGTTTAAAAGTCAGAAGTTAATTAAATGGCCTGTCCCAAACAATGGTGAATAAATTGTTCAACACCATTCAGCTCATGTCAGATCACAAAAGGAATCAATTGTAGAAATGTTTTAGGGAGACTTTGTGTGCTCTGTATGCAAATTCTATTCATGAGCTATCAGTTATATGTATCTCTAATTATTAAACACCTTAACATACAATGAAAATTATAGTACTAGTCTATGGAGCTAAAATTGCCTTTTTTTAACCTTTTCACTGGGAACTTGAAATATTGACTATATTTCAGGTAATAATTTAGGGAAATAAATATATAGGTTACAAGGATACTGTGTTCATTTTGGTACAAATAAGAATATACTTGTTAGTCTACTGTATCGATACAAACCAAACCAACCACCTCTCTCATGCTGATGAAAATGAGAGCATGTATTTAATAGCATAGAATGTTAGGATTTCAAAAGAGGTGTCATAATTTTGCATTAAAAATAATGCCACACCTACATTAAAGTGTGTTACCTGCTCAAAATTCAAGCAGTGTAAAATGGGTGTAGGTAGCATATACTAATATCCAGGATTCATTCTTTTTTATCCCTGTTGAGTGTAAACAAAAGGAACATTCTGATTGAGGGGTAATTGCTGCAGCAAACAATCCTTGTCATGCAGAGTGAAAATCACTTCGTTCTACTTCCTGAGCGTTAACCTTATGGTGACAAGGGAGAAGAAATGTGACTGTGCAGAGGACAGGCAAAAATGGTTTTATAAGAATAATTTCCCTTAGCAAAATATGACCGAGTGTGACTTCCATCAAAAGGAGTTTTGATTATGCATTGAAAAAAATAAAATTTTGTGTGAATGCTTGGTTACAAATCTGGTAATTCTATGAAAGCTTTTGATTCCTTGGGCTGTTAAGAGGAGAATTAACAAGAACTCGGGATTGCCTTCTGGAAATCAAAGTAGAATCATGCATTTTTTTCCTTGCGAGCATTAAGTCATGCTTGAGCGTTATGTGTCAGTTCAGATAAGTGAAGCGCTCATCCCTTGCTGAGGGAATTATCTCACAGAGAAGCTGCGCATCCAGCCTTTGAGGGACCTGTTATTTTAGATACCTGAAAGCCCATTATGCTTGTTCATTGATGTGGTGGTTTTGTGGTAGTCAGTCTGACCTCCTGATTTTCCTGAATTACTTCATAGTCACAAAGAAACAGCTTAACAGACACTTGATTAAATAGTAAACACACAAAAAAGTAGAATTTAGGTTTTGATCTTTTGTGTTTTATAATGAGCTGCTTATTCAAGAGGAGCTTTGTTTGTTGTAATTTGTAGAAGCATTTACAGTGCATTGGGAGGAGGATGATCTTGGAGGAAAATGGATTTCTGTTGTTTACTTGCTGTAACCTTGGCACATCGCTCTTTTCATTCAGCAATTTCATTAGGAATACACAGTGAATATTGGGCTGGAGAACTCATAATGTATTTGACTAAGCTGATTTAGTGGTAGTCAAATCCTGCCATCTGTCCAGAGTCTCTAAGAGAATTCAACTGTTCCTTGTAAAGGCTTTGTAATTTTGCAGTGTAGTATGATGTGCCTTTAATAATCTACACACCCTAAAGTCACACAGGATTTATGACGAAATCTTCATTCCAGTGATGCCACTGGTAAACCTTTCAATCAGCTGGGGAAGAGTCCAGAGGCAGATTTCAGTCTTGGTCTTCTGACAATTTCAGATAATGGCTGGTGGAAAACTAGGTCTTGCAGTAACTTTGATCCCTCCAGGGAATGTTTTGACTGTGAAAAGCACAAATAGCAGAGCACGGAGTGTTAAACTAGGTGGTGGTGGTGGTTTTTTAGATGTTCTTATGTTTTGTTTTTTTAAATCTCAAAGCACAAAAATATTCCCTGTGTGTGTGTATATATATATATATATATATATATACACATACACACACCCTGGGGTAAATACAGAATTACCCAGTTTTTTCATGAGATTAAATAGGAAGGTTTGCAAATGTAGCTTATATGACTCTGAAAGGGATCTCAGAGTGTTGGGAGAATAAGGTAATTTGTACAGGTCTTTAGTTTTTGCAGAACCCTTTCTATATAAATTCTATTATATTGTGGTTGAGAAGATACCTGTCATATCAATGGCATGCTATCGTGTCTATGGTAGCTATCGTATGTACTGATTAATATGACAGCTATCGTATCAATTAGCTTTAAGGTGCTATTTTTTAGTAGACCAGTGCCAGTGGACATGTTTGCCTGTCTGTTCAGACCAAGAGAGTAATCTGATTGCTTATTCAAACTGCAGGGAGAAATGAAGCTTTAGATGTTGTTTGCATGCCTACAATTTAATGGCCCTTTGTATTGTCCTTCTTTGTTGTTGTATATAATAAAAGACAAGTTTAGAGTATCAGTATGAGATGAGAATGCTGTGTTTCATACTTTTTTTTTTCTTTTTGCTTGTTATCTCAAATAAACTTTAAGCTACAAAAGTTATAACTATACTTCTGGCCTGCTAAATCCTTCAAAGGCTTCTGAGATCATAGGACATTGTTTTTCTATGAAGTCTGCTAGTTATGAGTTTTCTTTTAGAGATGCTGTGTTTTCCTGCCTCTTTGCTAAGTACCAAATAGTTAATAGTAAAAACATAATCCAAACAAGGGGTATGCTTTCTGGGGATGAATAGAAACCAGATAATAGTTCTTAGAGTAATTGCATGGAAGGAGCTCTTTGTTATTTCTTGGTGGATTTTGCCTAGGGCAATTCTGAAACAGGTAAAATACAACCCTGGAGTTCAGTCAGTTCAATTTCAGTGGGAAATTTGATCTGATAGTGTTGGCTTTTTGATCTATGGGGGACAAAACCCAACCCAACCCTTCTATTCTTGAATACCTCTATTCACTCAGAAGTCCAACATCCACAACGTAAAAAGTATGCAGAAGATTTACAGGTGATGAGAATAAAGTCCATAAAATGTAGATTAAATGACAGATGAAAAGCACACAAAGAAGCTGAATCTCTGAAGATTTCCTATTGTTTACAGCCGTTCTTTCCCTGCACCACTTCAATCCACATAGCACTTCCACTTGCAGTGATGAAGTTGGGAGTACTGAATAGGTTCAGTAGGTGGCTTGATTTTTTGGGAAGCCAAGGGAGATTAGACTTTAGCACGTATTTTTTAGGAGAGCAAGGAGCACTTTGGTGAGCTGGTTAAGTATCTGAATATAATATTGCATTCATTTTGTACTGCATTTTTCCTTCTAGATGTTCTACTTTTGATTTTGTAGTTATTTCACTGCAGGATATGAGTAACTTCCTCTGACTGAAGTGGGCATTAGTGGTGTTTTACAAAGAACAAGCATCAACTTTTTTGGCAAAATGTTATGGTCCTACTAGATTATTAAATCACCTTAAGAGAGAAAATTGCTCAAATAGACCTTTTTTTGTGTGTGTGTTCCTAATTGATCTCTAATTTTTCTTAATTCTAGGTGGCTGGGTTTAGTAGCTCTCTCTGACTCTAACATGAAGGCCCTTGAATATCTAAGCAGCATTATTTCAACTATAACATGCGTTACTGGATTAGGTTAATTTTAACATAGCTAAGATAACCTAATTGCTTGTCTATCAGTTTTTAATTTGGTCAGCGGTCACAGAAAACAGGAACTCAAGGGAGCTAAACACTTAATTTCACTTCAGCAGTTCAGTTACCGGGTACCGGTTTCTCAACTTATAATTTAAAAGCAAATGTTGTTTTAAATTTAAACATTAAGAAGATGAGGCAAAGATTGAAAGATGAAACTAATAATATCAGTAAGTTAATTTTCAAAGTGTGAAGAGATTTAAAGTGAGAGAAATAGTTACCTATGAATGAGGTGAACCCAGAGTGCTCCCACCTACTTTAACGACACCTGCGCTCTTCTTTTCAGTGATAACTTATATTAATATAGAGTCATTCTAACACCCCTGCTTTCAATGTGCTTAGAAATATTGATCTAGTTTATCTAAACCATTCTTGCATGAAGCAGATCATGTTTTAACATAGAAATTCTTGTTAGCCACTTTACATGCGTAGAACCCCCAGCAATTTATTTTTAGGAAAATAACATTTTGAAAGGCTTTTTTAATGCAGCTTTAGCTGACCTAATGCAGATGAACATGGGGAATTTTTATGAACAAGTAGACAGTGTGGTTAATCTTTGTTTAGCCTTTCATTTCTCTTGCCACCTTCTGCTATCTTGTCTCTGCTGGGGGCAAGAAGAGCTGCTGTTCTCTGGTTGTGAACATGCAGAAGCTTCAGTTATTGCAAGAGAGGGGTGGAGAAATGTGGTGTTCCCTCGCAGGACTTCCAAAGGTTACTCAGGGAAAATACTAAGAATAAAGCTTAATTGGAGTTTTAGTCAGATATGCATTTTCAGTAGGTTAATAACGGGGCAGGTCATGATGGCCGGTTCAGAAATTCCCAGCAACACTGTCTTTGAGCATTCAAAAATCGTAAGGCTTATTCTAGCGTATAGTGAGATCAGCAGGAAACAAACTGTTGAAAAGACTATGTTTTTTTAGGTTAGTTTCTAGGTTTTGGTTAATACATACTCAAATATTGTGGGTTTTTTCTTTGCAGTTCTATGACTATATGTTTTTCTTCACGTGAACAGTAACATGTAGCTTTTTATCTAAATCACTTGACCTGAGAAGTTGAGACGTTAAACAAAGCAAGATTTGCAGTCGAGTCGTGAGAGTGTGCAGCACTGCGTGCTTTCTTTGGCAGAGAGGATACTGAATCAGTCTTGGGGCTCACTGAGGCAAAAAAAGGAGTTTTTGTTAGTTTTGTACTTTCTTTTGTTTGACTTGACACAGTGCAACTCATTTGAGCTTTTGTTCCAAAGTGAACTTTTTAGCAACTGGTAAGTTTCTGTGCTCCCCATGACCTACCAGTGTGAACATTTTCGTCTTAAACTGTTTAATTTTGTCTGCCACTTACATGTTTGTAATGCCAATCATGGGAAAACAAAGCAAGCTCCAAGTTCTCTCCTTAACGGCGTGAAGGAAAAACTCTAAAAGATGTTCAGTGCTGAACTCTTCGATTATCATTTAGTGTTGCTGTGTGCTGTAGCACGTGAAGTAAAATACTTTTATTTACCCAACGGAAATACAGAGGGTAAATTAAACATACAGATAAAACAAAGGGGTGACTGAATTCTAAATGTGTATTTCATCATGTCCCTTTCTTCTATTAACCAGTAGTAATTACAAAGCACCTGTAATGCTTTTAGTACCTCACCCTCAGCAAGAAGTGAAGGTTAAATAATTAACTAGGACAAGGCAAGCTGTTCACACTTTGTAGATTAACTCCTGCTTCATTTAAGAAGGTAGGGGTATTCTGTTAAACTGACAGTTTTTCTCTTCCACATATTCATCCCTAAGCCTGAAACGCCCCTGTCCAAGTCTCCTGTCACTGGTTCTCATCTGTATTGTACCTTTACTTCCAAGCCTCCCTCTCCTGTTTTTCAAAACCTTTCATAGTTCATTCATTAACTTCCTTTATTTCTGTTTCTCCCTAACCAAAAGTTAATCATCAGTTTTTGTGGGTGTGTGCTACTGCCTCTGCCCAATATTTGATGACTCTCAACGTTGCAGAGATGACTCTGCTCCAAATGTGTTCTTTCACAGCTCCCTGCACTTCTGCTTGTTTCTTCTCTTGGTCCTAGTGGATGTTTTACTGCTACCTGAATTCATTATTTCTCTGCTATGTATTTCTCGTTGTGTCTTTATCTTTCTCTGTTATCTGGACTTGTGATATTAGCGTTATCTTTGACTCACACTCCTTCCTTTCCTCCAGATGCTTGCCAAATCCTTAATTGCCGTCTGCTAAAAGCACCCCTCTATTCTCTGTTGCCAAGATGATAATTCAGGCTTTGTGGGTTTTTGTTGGGTTCTCTTGGCTAATGCAAACTGCCTGCCGCCTACTCGTTTCTTGGCAATGATGTAAAATATTTCTTCAAATTTTTTTTTAAAGGCTCTACTCTGGCTGCATCGTGGGTTTGGGGTTGCTATATGTTGCATTTCTCTTCACCTCTGGCCTGCACATTCAGACTATTTTCTTCCTACTATTGTAGGTCTGGAGCAGACACTCACTGCAGAGTAAACAAGTTGCTCCGTCTGGCCTGTTTGTTCAGGAAGATGTGCCATTCTTTGTGCTGTGCGTTCTGTTTGCTTTGGAGCAAAGCTCTTACAAATGTTTCAGAGAACATAGATGACAAAAACGTGCATGTATTCTTCTAAACTATGTATTTCTAACTCCTTCACCATTTGGTGATTGTGAATCAATACTTTCCTTTGAATATACCTTGTAGCATGTCAGATTACATTTGTTTTTTCTGAGCATGTTGCTTGTGCTTTAATATTTGAGTATTTCACTTTCATTCTTGGAGTGAAAGCTCCATGCAATTCCTAGGTCTTCCACAAATGTTTCATTTAGTTGGGCATGGAGAAAATACAGTTGAAACTGCATGAAAACAGTGAAGTAATTGTGGTCTCTGGTCCTTGGCTGCCTTTTTGCCTTGTAATTTTCCAAAGGGCTTTTCTTGTTTATAACTCTCTGTATTGTTTGTTATTGGAGTTTGCTTTAAACCTACAGTTAGTAAGGCATGCAGAAAGTAGTTCTTTTCCCTTTTCTTCTTTCTTTTTTTATCTGTCTGTACGCTAACAGAAATAATGAACTTTGTTGGCCAGGATGTGTTCGTAACATCCAGCATTGCTTTTTCATAATCCTTTTAGCTTTTGTTGTCCGACTTAATGTACTGGAGGATTTCTGCTATGGTTTTATTTAATAAACAAACTTTTTATTGTAATACCTTTTTCTTCAAAATTTTGCCTTTATTTTTGTCAGCTCTTAGTTAGCTTTTTATTCAGATCTGGTAGAGCTAGTGCTGAACCTGGCTTGCTTTATGCAGACTCTGGTGCTTTTACCGCACAGTCTAAAGAACATTTGAACAGCAACACTGCATGCTCATGGAGACTCAGCTGCATGTTTATGCCTGTAACATTTAAAGCATTGGCACTAGGAAAATGTATTGGAATACAATTTGTTTTTCATGTTCAGACTCATTAGTGGCTGTTAAATAAAAAGTTAATCTGAAAAACTTAGGTAAGAATTGTTAGGTGAGAGAAAGGGAGAAAAACATGCCATTGTGATGGAGAGAGTTTTACTACTTATTTAGAGGGATTATAGCAAAATTATTTTTCAATTTAAAGTACTTCATTCTTACACAAGGAAAATGTTTGTTTAAAAGTTAAGGTCTTTTTAATCCCTGGACTCCCAACTTTCTGGAGTGTTGTCTGCTTGCAACTCTCAGATCCTCCAGTTGATTTCTGTGTCTTGTTATGCTAGCTATATATGCAAATACAGTAGCAGACTTTACAGTCTGAAACCCAGACTAGCAGTAAATGAGCTGTGTGATGAACTTGAAGTTCTATGAGTTGCCCCAGTGACTTAATTATATGGACACTAAAGTAGGCAAGATGAATGTTTGGTGGGAGAAAATGAATGCTGTTCTCATTTTAGATAAAGAAAAATTAAGTTTGAAGACATCAGGCGAATTGCCCAGTGTGGCACTTGGGCTGCATGGTGGAGCCAGCATAGAATCCAGATTATTTAAGCCTTAATCACAAAACCAAAAATCTTTCCTCAGATTTTAAATGTTACCTGAAATAACAAACCTATTACTTTACTGCCAAGAAAATACTAATTCCCTTCAGAGACATTTCATCAAGACAGTAGGAATTTACTTTCAGGCTAGGCTATCCCTTTTTTCTGTGTAGATTTCTTAAATACTTTAAAATTCTATAGAAGTAGTAACCCATTCTCTTTCAAAATAAATCTCTTTATCTTTCAGGGTTATACATGTAGATGTTACCATGCTAGTACAAAAGCAGACTTTACTTTCTATTGTTCACTTGCTGGCAGTAGATAGACTGAGTTTTGTTCTTACACAGAAGACAAACTCACCGCTAAATTTCTTGTATACGTTTCAGACAGAGAAAGCATTTCAAAACTGATGTAGAATGTTTGGGAAAAATCAAAATTAATAGTTTCATAGAAGAAAAAAGCAAACTTGGGGGAATTTGAAGTAGGAGTCATATTTAGGTACGAGAAAAGGGAAACTATTCCAGTAATAAGGGAAAGAAGCATCAAAAACTAATACAAAATAAGGAAACAGAGAACTTGAAGGAAAAAAAAAAGATCTGTTAGAAGCCAGCAAGCTGCTGGTCCTAAAAATAGAATTTCATTTCACAAAATGCTTCAGAGGACTGGTATCATTTTTCAGCAGGTGTATCATGAACAAAGATATAATCATTAAAACCAGCCTGAACCCCATTGGATTTACAGTGTGACACAGCATTTCGGTATTCTTCTAGCATTGAAATGTCATATTGAAACGCAAAGTGTCAAATTAATGAGATTCCAAACGCTTTCCTGTCAGTGGCTCGTCCTTTTGTTTTTGAAAAAGATGGCTTGTATATGTATGAAGATCTTGGTTCTTCAATCTTATGTCTGTGTGAATAGATAGATAGATGGATTTTGCCAGGCAGCGGGCACTGCAGCAGATACACGTACACGCTGTCTTGCATTTCCTATCTTGGCATGGAAACTTGAATGTTATGGATTAACGGATGATTGTATTTGTATTTTTGTTGTGTATAACTAAAAGATACTGTTCACCAAAGGTAGCTGAATTTATGTGACACTGGGGTTTTTGTTTGATATGGCCTATTAGAGATTTTATAAAGTGACTGTGAAAGCAAGTTTTCAAAAAGAAGACAGAAACGTGTTGATTGCTGTGCTTTTTCCTGTTTAATGGCTATAGGAACAAAGAACAGTAGCTGCTTCAGGCTTTGAGTTACAACCTCTGTGGCTTTGATGCAGTGAAACTGAGAATTGTTAGACTTCGAAATAAAAAGCCCTTCTAACATCAGTTGTACAGAAACTGCAAAACAGAGTATTGTTTTCCTCAAAAATTATATTTTTATAGTCTCAATCCCATATCCAAAGCAACTACATGTGTAATTACATTTATACCGATACATAAATTTGAATGAGAAATGATACTTGGTCGCTCGGTGATTAGCTCCCGTGTTCATTCGGGACCTGGATTATTGTGCACCACCGACACACGCGACCAGAGATTCTTACAGTGCTCATCCAGGCTGCTCTGTGGTGGCTCCCTGTGATGTGCAGAAGATCTTGTTAAGAGCGTGTCCATCCCTGTGAATCACCCAGCACAACAGGAACTGTGTATTTTGGACATGTTCTTTTCTGAATTTACTTTTTTATGATTCATTCTGTTGCAATGATCTTGACTCACTTCTACTACTCTTTTACATCCCTTTCTCCCTTAAAATAATTATTTTCTAATTACTTTGCCTGTCACCTCTTAGTGCCAGACCTTTTTAGCTCCTCAGTGAATGAGGATCGCAGTCTACCTTTTTTCTGCTTTCCTTTAAATTGCTAGTAGACAGCAATCTACCTCCTGAGAATAGCCTCCTCAAAGCATGCTTCTTGTCATCCACCCACACTCTGAGTATCTCTGCTGCTCTGGAGAGATCCAGTAACTAAGCATAAAGTTGTCAGTAGTTTCAAGTCCCACAGAGGGAGCAAAGCCCACATCTGCAGAATCCCTCGTTGTAAGGGTGACGGGTGGCTTTTTAGACCACGTTGGCCCCTTGGGTGTTCCAGGCTAATTCCCCTGTTGTCCCTGGCTTGACCCACTTCTGCTTTTTAGACCGTGTTAGGCCCCTTGGTGTTCCAGGCTAGTTCCCCTGTTGTCCCTGGCTTGACCCACTTCTGCCATGGCCCTAGGGACTGCAAGTCACATGGTCCCTCAGCATCCTAGTGCAGGACTTCACCTGCAGATCTCACGAGCATACCCGGAGCAAAAAAGTTTGAGCAAAAGAAACAGATATGAATGGATACCGCAAATGGTTGTCCTCAGCCACAAATCCTGCTGAAGTCTGACTGCCCTAAGCCTAGCAGCTGCTGCCATTACACTCTCTGAAAACACCTGCAGCTGCAGAGAGTCAGGATCCTGAATGTACGGCTGACTCTTATGGATGCTGTGTCCCTCTTAATACCTTCTGTCCAGCATATGTTCTTGGCATCTGAGCTCCATGACTCCTGCTGCGTGGCACTGAGTTCTCTTGACGCTGAGGTGGAGGAATAACTCCTGCTGCCACAGTCCATTTTAGAGGTAATTACTACACAAAGTCTCTGATTTCCTCAGCTTCTTCCGTTACAGTGCCTGACTTAAGAATGTCGTCCAGGATTTCTAGGGTCAAGAAGAGCAAGCATTGTCCTTTTCCAGCCTGCAGAGAACACTGTAGGGGTCATAAGATGCTAAACAACCTGATTTCCTGTATCATGAGACACTGAATGATACAATATCCTATTGAATTTGTACCTTTGGCAACATATCTACTAGTGTGTCTTTCTGTCAAGTTGGCCCTCCTGTGAAGCACAGCGTTATTTATGAAGGGACATTGAAGATCCTATGCCAACTGTTCCTATACAGGCAATTTAGTTGTGTTTTCCTTCGGGATGCACAAAGTTGATGAGCTTTATTACTTGCTTTGAATGTGAAAAATTGTCTTTTAACATTCACGGGTCTAAGCCCTTCATATTATCTCTCAGATTTTTGTCTCCACTGTGGAGTAACTGTGGGGGTTGGCCATCCCTACTCAAATCCTTTTGACATGGCTAATGTGTTGTGCCAAGACTGATTTATATTGGCTGTGGTCGTGCTGGCTTTGTTGATTTCCATTTATTTAATCAGAGCCTTAGCTGCATTAGAGTTGATGTTGGGAAGGTTTCCAGCACTGGCTTGTTTGGCATGGCCACCAGGAGCTCTGTAACTTCATTAAGCTGTGCGGCATTGCTGCAAACTCTGGCAACAATGCTGTTTGCTAAGGACTGTGCTGGACTCTGGATCCTCACATGTATGAAGGCCTCTGCGATCTACTCTTTAATGGCTGTAAATTTGTAAGACAGGGCTTGAAATTGGACAAAGTTACAATGTTATTGAATTGTAGAATAATATAGTTAGAATGGATCTTTAAAGGGACCTCTGATCACCTTGGGTGGACCAGATGACCAGCATGCTCAAGGCAATGCTAATTTCGAGTTAAATGAAGTTGATAAGGACCTTGTCCAGTCAAGTTTTGATTGCATCCAAGGTCGGAGATCCCACAACCTCTCTGGGAAATCTACTCCTCTGTTTCACCACCCTCATTGTGAAGAACACATATGCAGACAGCCACCCAAACACAGAAAAAGAAATTCTTAGCAGTAGCTGTAGTTACTCGAAAATGTGATCCACAGGTATGGGTACATTCTTTCTATCTTGTCTTTAATCTACTAGCACTTGTTCTGAATTGCAGGTTGAGAAATACTGAGGGCATGGAGGTTAGTACTCAGAGCAGAGCATTGATGTGGCAGCGCAACGTGAAAGACAAAGGCATGAGCTCCTTCTCAGAGTACTGGTAAAGCTAGAAACAGACTTTCCAAACTCTAGCACCCTTCTGTACTGACACTTTGGGTTACAGATCTTGAGGAACTTGGATCACTGGTAATAAACCTCTTGTTCCTAGTTTCTGCGCATAACCTTGTATTTGTATGTTTGGAAAATGGCTGACATGGTTTTAATTTCAGCAATTTCCTGTCAGTCCTCAATGAGTGATCTTATTTAAACTTTGCAAATCATTCTAAGGTTGGTTTTGGGTTTGTTTTTTTTTTTTTTTGATACAAAGCTCAAGTTTTATCATGCATAGCAGACAAACACACATACGAGTGGTTGTATATATGTATTTATATTTATCTGTGTCATGGTGAAACAGCGGACAAAAAGAAGGCATAGTGGATACATTGGTGTTTCCTGTTAGCAGCGGAATTATATTGTTTCGTTTGCATACATGTGAAACAATATCAGGAATTAGTGTGTGTTGCACAAGGAAAAAGTAAAGTGAGGCTTGGTAGCTTTTTGTTAAGCTATGGTAAGTAGATACGTGTTCATTCTGAATATGTAAATATCTGAGGGGAAAAAACAGCTTCCCTTTAAGTGAAATGATAATCTCAGTCATAGAGCCTTGTGACTGATCACAAGTTTTAGAAGAGACTGCAAATCACTGAATCTAATGTTACATAAAGTTTGTCATTACTTAATGAGTTTTATGGATTGTAATGCTTAAAATACCCAACCATATGTTACCATAATGTAGCCAGTTTCAAATTTAATTGAATGATTTAAAAAGACTGTTAGGCAACCATCGTCATTAGACAGTTGGATATATTTCGTTTTCTGGTTTAGATTGTATCACTGTTTACTTGCAGTAAGCTGGTGATGAAATGTTTTCCAGACGTGTGAGACTGGACAGTTTCTACATAAACTAATAGCTCTTTGTGTATCCTAGGTCTTTCTCACTTTGTTGTATGCATCCTTTTTTTTTTTCCCATGTGGATGTCTCAAATTTAGATACATGTTTGCCAGTGCTTATTTGTATAGGCTTTACATACCTGAGATTATTTGATATTTCTTATAGAAGGACAGCTGCTCAGCAACAAGCAATGTGTGTTATAAAACATTTGCTCATGTATATGCCTATATAGATAATTCAGTTTTAAAATGAGAAGACTTCAAGATAAGCAAAGATTTTTACATATTTCCCAGATATTAGTAATGTTTTCTTAGTTGCTCATTTTGTTAAACCAGCCTAAACATATGCTGTTTGGAGCACTTTGGTGATTTGTTTGTTCATGTTACTGGAGTAAAATAATTTATGCACAAAAGACCAAATCCATGTATGTAAATAAATCCTTTTTATTGTTCCTCGAATGCTCTGAGTCAGGATTATTTTAGCTGTGTATTTATTTGTCTGCGTTATCCTCTCCAAGTATTTGACAGAAAGCAAGTTTGGTTGTTTTCCAGGTTCAGAGAGGAGAGAGAGAGTCTAACGCATGGGAGTCCTGAAATATTTTAATAGCTTGGAACGCCCACGCTGACCTCGCAGACGGAGATGAGGTGTCAGAGACGGTGCAGGGAGGCTTCAGGGAGGAGGCAGAAGTGTTGCCCTGGCCGCACAGGCTACCGGCTGACTCACAGAGCATCACTGGGAGCGTAGGATGGTCAGATGGCTAGAAGGAATGAGCCATGATGTTGGCTAAAACAGTTTAGTTCCTTTAAAGAGAGTCAGAGGCCCATACAAAGGACAAAGTACGAACGGGATGAGGATACTGCGGCTACAGCACTCACGTGCTACCCAAAATGAGTCTGCCAGTGCAGGAGTCACAGTAACGTGATAGCCAAGACCGATTTGGCGATGTGAAAGTCGCGTGCGTGTTCGTTTTCAGTAGTCCCTGCAATAGTTGTTGGTATCCTTTCTTTTAAAGGAATGTCTTGTTTATGTGATGCTGTTGATGGATCTAATTGGTATTAGTTTCATAAACAATATTGGCTTAAAAAGGCTATTGTTCTCTCACACAAAACCGTCAATGACTTTATTACAAGTTTTTTCCAGGAGATTCCCAAATATAATAGACCTCATTTAATTAAAAAAAACGAACAACATGGGTTTGTTAGTAGGTCTCATGATCAGTTATGAAACAAGTGTAGCGAGCAAATTGCCAAATCTTCTTCATTCAAGAGCATGAAGTTTTTCTGTTCCTGAAGAACATGACTAGTATTTTGTCTCATAGGTCGGGAAAACTCAAGATAAATATGCAGCTCTCTTGCAAGCTGGCTTTCAAAGTCCATATATATTTCAGTATCTTACTTTATGTCTGAACACTGGATTGTTCTTGATCTTGACTTCAGACATCTGACTTTTCAGTAACATTTTATTTTCTGATAGTTGCCACATACCATTTAATAGATGAATACACATTTTTCCGCCTAGTATTTTGCTATTTCCTGGTACCAAAGCACAGCGCCCTGTGCCGGGGCCCTGCACACACACCCCTGGTAGGGGTGGGCTCTCTGTGCCCAAGGCCAGCTCTGTCTGCTGTGGTGCAGCTATGGCCTTGGATCAGGTGGCTGTGAAAACAGCTGTGTCAGAGCTGTGAAGAGCCACGAGAAGCCTCATTGCAGGCGTTCCTCCTTTTTTCTCAGGAGCAGCATTTAAGCTGAGCCTTTGCATTTTGTCTTTTGAGGTACACTGCAGCTCTTCCTGTGCCCAGCCACGTCCCTCACTGGTCCTGACCTGCTGGCTTGCCTTCCTGGCCAAGCCTCAGACCTGCCTCGTCACCGTTGGGACCTCTTTGGTGATCGTGGACTGTGACTGACCCTGGTTTCTGTCACCAGACCTGCTCTGCTTTTCCTGTTTGGGTACCAGGCACTGCGTCCCTGGTCAGTGAGGGCACTGCCCCTGCCTCTGTTGTGGTCACCCTCAGCTCCTGACTCGCCTTCTCTTGCGGAGGTGGCTGCCCTTGCTGCTTCCTCACGCGGTTTTCTTTGCTCATTCAAAAACAGGGAGGCATGTTTCCTTTCTCTGATCACAGCATAAAAAAACAGTACAGAAAATACAGACACACACGGACGCTGAACCCTGTATGTGGGGATAAACACACTTCTTTTCTCTCCCTGCGGCAGTGGTAGCCAACACCTACATGTGAGTACAGGTTTGCAGAACACAGAATACAAAGCATTTTAAGGTAAAGTTAGAAACGATCTGGAAAAGTCATAGCTTTAATGCTTCATCCGTCTTGAGAGTATTGTAGTGGGATATCAAAGTAAATACTGAGGAGTTGCCCTGTGTTTGTCCTAGTGCATTACCATGCCCTAGCTGCTGACAGGAGTCAGCATGCCCCGGTGTCTGAGAAATTCATTCCAGGTTTGTTGCAGTATTTTACATCCACATCCTCTCCCCAGCCAGCGGACATGGCATGATGACAGGGGCAACATCCATAGAAGAGCCACCAACCAGCCAGTGGGGTGACTGTGGCCTACCCATTTTTCCATCTTCCCACCCTTGATGTCTGTTTTATGTGGCCATTGTGAACAAGTCACAATACAATTTTAGATTATTACTGGGATCATTGTGCCTGTTCGCTTGAAGGTCAGGGACTTGTTTGTGATTGAAATTCCTACGTGGAAAAACAAGCATCTCAATTGTTTCATAGCAAATTATATTTGGAAATAAATATTCTCACTGAGCTTCTGAGAACAGAAATTATGATGTCTACTTTATGAGTCAGAAAAGAGTAGGCTTAAACTCTCAGGCCAACTAAAATAATACAATAAATACTAAATCTCATTTAATACTGTAAGTGCCCCCCACTTGCTTTCATTTGCAATGTTAACATCATCACACAGTACTGCAAAAACAGTTTTAAAGCAAACTAATACATTTTGCGTTCCCTCTCTCTCTGAAGAGAGGGAACTTTACTGTAAACAAGAGCAGTAAAAGCCTGTCCTTTCTCAGGATACGTAACAGTCAATATTATGTCCTTTCTCCTCTTGCAACATCTAAACTGGGAGCTGTTTTCAAGGAACGTCAGTTTTGTAACTTCCATAGTGTTAGTGTATTAGTCAAAACCAGCCCTAGTTTCATACCAAAGTTAATTTTGGACTCTACAGAACACAGAAAATTGTCCTTCGCCCACTTCATTGCTCTCCAAAGAGGAATGATTATGTACTTCCCATATCTGTAGAGCTCTTAGTTTATTAGATAGCTTTGCTTATGCTATTATTGCAAACTGGCAAAGGAAAAGAAAACTTCAAAAATCTTCCTTTTCTAAATTACTAAAACAATATTTCAGAAAAGCTCAGCAGAGAAGATGACAGTTGTTATCTGAGCCATGTGGCTGCTCTATGAATAAAAGACTCGTATGTGTTAAATGAAGAATCTGTTATTTAGTCAACTGGTTATATCTAACAAATCCTACAAGGTGAGCGTCCCATCATCATCTGATGCCCACCTTTTTCACATCTTTCTGCCCTCTAATTAGGCACTGCTATTTTACAAATATAGAAATTTCATTAAAAACAAGAACAGAAAATATCCATATATTACATGAATTTTTTTTTATTTTTTTTTTTACTAAGGTATCTACAGATTGACTGCACACTGGCTGAGGCTGTGAATCAGGGAGGGTGGTTGGAGTATGAATTGGCATACAGATATTTTTTTGGTAGCTGTGTTGCAAGAGGACCACTCTGTTCAGCATGACTGAATCACTTCCTGATTGACGTGGAGTGGGCAGAAATTCCCCAACCAATGAGTTGTAGTCGAGATTCTTCCATCTTGGGCTGACTGATGTATTTGGGCTGCCTTCAAGGCTTAATAGAGGAGAGATTACAATGCTTTGGATTTGAGCATGCAGTTTTTCCAGAAAGGAAATACTTAGAAAAGTTTCCTATATATATATATATATATGTTTTTTTTTTTTTTTAAATGACAAATCTATGTATCTGTGATGTTGCCATCTATATAGTAATATTTAATATAGAAGGACCACCTTGGTTGGTTAAATGCCCGCTGTCTCAATTGGAAACGTAACTAACTCTTGGCTCAACGATTGCCTTGCAATGTAAGAGTTTCAGTGTTTGTGCAGGAGTTGGGCCCCAAGGCCGTCTTGCTGAAAGATTATGGCAGCCACAGTTTCCAAACAGAAAATACAAAATTTAATACTTGTAACCACAGGGAATACCTGGCTCTACATTTCAGCCTGCCTGAGCTATTTCTGAATGCAGGTAACTATGGTGGCCCACAGCTCCACGTGGGCAACACTGCTGTAAACTAGTTTGCTTGCAGCTAGTTTGTGGCTAGTACAACGGATAGTTTTCTGGCACGAGCTGTAGCTTGCTGGAAATTTCAGTGGTGTGCACAGTGTGGGCATATACTTTGTACGCTCAAAGTCAATGCAGAGTAGATGCTCTACTTGCTGCTGAAAAGTGCTCTTTGGTAGCAAAACTGGATGTAGAGTCCTACATGCAACTCTTCTCTGATGTAGGGTATGATTGTTGAGTCAAACTTATTATGGTCATGGGAGAGGATATTCAAGGTACTTGGACTCAAAAGTATCAGGGAGGCAGGGAACAACTGATTTTTATTTTTCTAGCAAAATGCTTTTTTCTTTTTTTCGTCTGATGACTTTCTATGTCTTTGCCTGTTGCAACAGTTCTCCAATATGAGCAAGAAAAATGTGACAAGTTGACTCACAATTTCATTATTAAATAGTATTATTTCACTGTTACATAGTGTTGGTGGGCTATCCTATGAACATTAGTTGGGAAGCAATATCTTTATACAAACTTCATACAATTATGTAAATGTACTTTCCAAAGGAAGATTAGACAGAAGTCACTTTGCAACAGAAGTACTTATATGTGCCAACCTAACAGACGTGCCCAAAACTAACGTCATATCTTACGATAACTGAAAAATTATCATACCATGGATGACTGGTTGAAGCTTCTTTTTCTTCCATTAGCAGCAGAATGTGAAAGTGGGAAATCTCACAAGACTGCAGGTCTTACATGAAATTCTGCAAGACAGATAAACTTCTAAGAGAATAATGCCATGGTATAAATACATTGCGTCTGCCTTTTAGGAAGAATGAATATATTTTTTAGGATACTGCCTCTCATCAGAACAATAGAAACATTCTATTTCTTAGGTCTCATGACATCTTGCATACTAAGTGTGGGAGTCTTTGGTGATTATAGCTGCCTGAAGCTGTATTAAGCACAGAATCATAAACATGTAGATGGAAGGGACTTTTAGAAATCTTGTATAATTCTCCCTTCTACGTGGAAGTAAAAAAAAAAGGCTAAGTTATGCCATCACCTTTCACTCACTAGATGGTTTCTTCTTAGGAAAGTAGTTGATTTGCTTGTTTATTCCTGTTGATTTGCTTGTTTATTCCTGTGCTGCTCCTCTTTGTTCTTGTTCTACCTACCAAGAAAGAAGATTAATGCCCATAGTAAAAGAAAAAAAAAAAAAAAGCTATGGAGGCATGTGAATCCTTTTTGTTTTCTGGGTGGTGGCTTTCATGCCTTTGGGTTAACGTAACACAATAGATCTACCACCTGTGCTATAAATATCCTATCCTCTTGATGATATTTCCTGATTCTTTAAATCCTTTGGATACAATAAAGGGCTGCCTGGTCTCTGTCTGAGTAAATGACAGAATGAAAAACTAGCTAAGATTAAGTTCAGGAGAGGTTTAATGTAAAAACTGTTTCTTGAATGCTTAATGATTTTTGAAGAATGGTGCATTTCTTTTTTTCTTTGTATTCTGCTTTTATTTTGTATGCTACATTAAGTAAATTGCTTGTAAGTCTGTGAACTTACCGCATGTGATTAGAAGACAGGGTGCAGTAAGCTTGGTTTTTGTAATGTAGTGTGTTTTGACCTTGGTTAGTTAGATACTGGGAAAATATTATAACGATAATGGCTAGTAATACTGCCCTTTTTGGGTAGGATTTGACTGATGTTTAAAAATAGCTTAATGTTTGTAGAAGCAAGAATGTTGATAGTGGGATAGTGTGAGTTTGTCTTTTTCTTTTTCATTTTCCTCCCTAGCACTTATAATATTGGTGTAAAATGTATATAGAGTCTGTATATCCTAAGTGTCCCTAGAAAATCTGCAGCTGTTAAAAAGTAGAAGTTATATAATGGTTATTATGGGAATCATAAATCTGAAATGAAGCAAAGCAGTAGTATAAAATCCATGCATTTGAAATTGGGTCAGGCTTTAGAAACCCCTTTTTTTCCTCAGAAATTCATGAGTTTGAATTCTTTCATTTCCTCCTTAAAGCCCCAAGCCTTTTAGAATTCCTGGGGTTTCATTTTTATTTTTTATTTACTTGAACTTCAAAGGCTAAAAAACCCTCCACTTTAAAATGAACACGCAAAAATCCTTAAACTGTTGCACAACTCAGGAATTGAGACTGTAAGGAACAGGCTAAATTGCACGAGTCTTTTGATGAAATCATAAGAACTGGTAACTAATATTTCAAGTGCAATTGGAAAGATGTCTCAAGACAGAACAGGTTTTAGTACAAATAAGACTAGATAGTTTTTCGTAACTGCCACGCTACAGACCTCATGAGTTGTCTTACACCAAGACCTGTGTATTTTAAGGGTTTGTCTTTACGTTTTCACTAAAAAGTTTTCAAGACAAGTTTCACTGGACTCCCAAGGAATGCCTAGAACATAAATTGTATTAGTATATTCATCTGATACAACTAAAATATGCTATACCATATTACTGGGGGTAAGCATAATATTTACATAATATTTAAAAAAAATGGGAGAAGATGTAGCCTTTTTATGCTACAAAAACTGGCATCAAGAACAGCAAAATAATAAGTGTCCTTGAATAGTTGTCTGAAGAGTTATATCTCTGTAATGAATTCAGCCTCCTCTCCTCAGGGGGGGGTGGGGGAGGGTGGAAATCAAGGTATGTTTTTGTGAACCGCTTCTGGATATGACCCATAAATTGAACCTTCACCTGGCAAAGTCAGAATACATTGGCATAATTTCTGCTTTTAACAAATAATATTTTTGTGATGCTGGTATAGCCTGGCTGTTCTGCTGGAAACATGTCATGCATTCCATAATTACTGAGAAGAGAGTGACCTGGATTTTATAGTATGACTCTACATAATATTTCAGAGAGTCGGCTCTGTCAAACAGCAGCACTTCTGTGAGTCAATTAAAGTATTTAATTGTTCAGATGAGGAAAACCTTATCAAACTAGTCAATATTGATCTTTTTGATAAATTATCTACATAACTCAGGAGTTCTCCTGAATATGCCAGAATCTTCCTAGATGTGTTCCCCATTATGTCCAATCTCATCCTACTTGCTGTCCTTCAGATAGGATATGGTGCCATCCCATCTTCAGTTGAAGTTGACTGTTTTCAAGTTGGTCTTCTCCCTGTTAAGATACAGGCTTGGAAACAAGATGGATGCATTTATGTTTGGTACTGCACAGCAGGCAGCTAAATCAGATGGTGCAAAAGGAGTTACTACATCAGGAGTGGGTTCTGGCTCTTTTTAGTGACTTTTAGTTCTTTGGTATGTTTGGTTGCTTTCCCATATTATACTTTAGCACAATGTTTGGAAGTTTGTTTGGAAGTTCTTCAGTACATTGCTATCATCTGGTCACATAAAATAATAGTAGGAAAAAATAAAGGGATTCAAGTAAGGTAACTCCTTATATTTGTTATTCAAAAAAAAAAAAAAGGGAAGGGGCGACTTTTTATAGATAATGATTTGCACTCTATTTGATGTAAACTGTACTTTTAAGACTGTATAAATTACCAAATTATAAATTATCTACATAAATTAAGAATTGTCATGTGCAAATTTTTAATCGGTTTGCCAGGAAAATTCTTTATTCTCTGTTAGCCAGACAAAACACCAATCTTGTAAACAGTTTTATTCCAAAATATCCATACGTAAATATGTAATGGTTTTTATATTTTCATTTAAATAACACATAACAATAGCACTTATTCCATAAAGAGATAATAACACTGTATGCATGTGCATGAACTCATGCCGATGGAAAGATGCCATCTTAAGAAAAGATAAAACCTAATAAATACTGACAGCATCCAAACTTGGGTTTTAAGGGACAGCCCTTTTTTATTTTTTTTTGGTCATATATAGATGATGATAGATCACTGTATTTCTAAAAAAAGAAAATTCCTCATTTCTGTATTTGCTGCTGCTCACAAGTTAGCTTATGGCAATCAATATGATGACTTTAGGCCAACTGCTCTTTCCATTGCAACTGCAACATTAAATTTTAAAGATAAATGTTTCCCTAAAAATTTCCAACCAGAACCATTAGGTTGGAAGGGGCCTCTGGTCAGCTCTCAGTTCAGAGTAGGTTGCTCAAGGCTTTTTGTGTAGTTGGGGTTTGAAAATCTCCAAGAACAGTGGTTCCACAACATCTCTGGACAGCCTGTTCCAGGGCTTAGTTGTCCTCCAGGTGGTTGTTTTGTTTTTTTTTTTTACTTATATCAAGTCCAAAACTCTCCTGTTTCAGTTTATGATCATTGTCTCTTGTTCTCACACTCCGCAATTCACTGAAGAGCCTGGCTCTGTCTTCTCAATGACCACCTTGCAGGTATTGGCAGGCTATGCTTAGCTCCCTCAAAATTTTCTCCTTTCCAGCCTTGAAGAAGCCCAGGTCCATCTGCCTTTCCTCTAGTGGCAAATGCTCCAGCACCCAACCATCTATAATAAAGGAAATAAATACAGTCTCACCCAGGGATTATTTTCTTTGTCTTTTTGATTCTTGTTTTTTATGATTTTTTTTTAAATATTTGTCAACAAATTATATTTTAAGAGACTGTAAAATAACGCTAGAGGGCTAATTAGAGCAGAGGAGGGGAGAGGAGCAGAGGGAAGGAACACCTCCAGAACTTTGTGAAGTCAAGCAGAAAGGAAACTCAGCCTATTCACACCCAAAGCCTGGTCTGGGGAAATCACTGCTTTGAAATGTGGTGTTAGAACGACATAAGAACGTTATTATGATAAGGATACAGGGTATTTTAATGATTAAAAATGAAATCTTAATGAGGAGAGTTTTCAAGCTTTTGAACCCTGCAGTAGAATAGGCTCTCCCGTATTATCTGATTATCTGTTTCCTTGACTCTTGAATCTGTTGTAAGCACTCATGAAATTTTTTTTTTCTGGAGACTTTCTTGGATTGCTTCATCAAGGCTTTGTTTAAATGAGCTCTAAGAAGAAGTGGAGACGTATGAGATACATGAATTGTTTTGAATTAGTGCTCATGGAAACAGTATGTCATGTTGGGAAAGCAGTCTGTCAGTGAAAGAAACATTCTGCAAGAAGGTCTGTGTGCTTTTAAAAAGAAAAGATCTTTATCATTCATTTTACTGGCACTTATTCTGCTACTCTGTTCATCCTTTGTTTTGAATTCTTTAAACTGATAATGTTCAAGATGCTCTTGGGATCTACATTTTTTAGTATAGAGGCAAAACAGTAGAGGTACTTGGTGTAATAAAATTGCTTCTTTATGTGAACAAAAAAAATCTTGGTGTTGATTAAAAGTTATCCAAGCTTTTCTCCAATCCCTTATTGTTTTGAAAGCAAGGAGGGGAAAAAAAATCCTTTTGTGACGCTTTCTTTAACCTTTTTTCTTCCTGCTCATAAAAAAAGGAGCTTTGTGCTCTTGACCTTTCTGCCCTTGCAGGCACAGAGCAAAATTCCTAGTTGTGCTGCTACTCAGTGTGTTTACTAACAAACTCTCTAATTAAATGCCACCAGGAAATATTCTTTGGTGCTATCTATTCTGTATGCTTGTATCATTAATGTTCAGATGATATTCTTTATTAGGTGGAATATTTGCATATATTTTCGGAATTATTTTCTTCTACTATCATGCAGTATAATCTCACAAAATTCTGCAAAATTATATTGTAAATAGACCTGAATTGAACAGGACATATGTAATCACCCCTGACTTTTTTTTCTAGCAATTGCTGGCAAAAGTGTTTGAAATTATGTTGAAATGGAATTCTGCAGAATATTTTCATGTGAATGGGTACACAGTAAAAGCATGTGCAAAAAATTAAGCCATTCTGTCATTACAAAGATCTCTCATTTCAGCTTGCTGGTAATGCTTGTATTGACTGAAACGCTTATCTATCTCCTCATATATCTTTGAAGAGCTGTGGAAGTTCACGTGCTCATCCATAATCGTATGAAGAGCTGATTTAAAAATCTTTAAGTCTGTTAAATGTCTAGAAATAATTGCTCTTTTGTTCCCCGTATGGCATCATTAATTTGAAAGAGCGACAGGATTATAAAGGTTCATCTTTTTACAGGCCTTATGGCTGTTCCTTTAAAAAAACCCAACAAACAAACGAAAAAAGGAACATCAAGAACAGTGGTGTATTAGATATATTAGCTATGAATGCCCTAATTCTGGATAGCTGTGCATTGGCTAAGGGTTTCAGTTTTAAAACGTAATTACCATGTTCTAGATGATTATTGTTTTCACAATTAATTTCATGTAATACGTTTGCAAGTCACATTTCATAAATGGAACTTCTGTGTGTTCAAACTACGCTTGAATTTACAATTTGCTTAATCACGCTATAAAACACTTGTAAACAAGACTTGCTAAAATTAAGCATTAAAAAAGCTTAAGCTGATTTTCACAAGCTCTGTGGAACTGACCTAATGCTTGAAATTTGTAGGTGGTACTAGCAGTTGGTAGTTAAGAAAAGCTTGCGTCATTTCTTTAAATTATTAGTTTTAATTTACAGCAAGCTGCTAACAAATGGCAATGGTTAACATCTGATACCTTTTGCTGATGGGGCTCTGAACCCCTTCCTCTTGACTGCTGCTTTGGCTGTAGTTAATAGTCTTCTTGTGAAGGACTGAATTATGTTATCTGTAGCTCAGTATTGCATGGCTAAGAGGCCACATGAAGGGAAGCAATGCTGGTTTCACCCTGTGGAGCTAAGTGATGAGAGCGCGGAGTGCCGGGCCTGTGCTCTGCGCGGCTCTCCGCTGCCAGTCGCATCCTGGGTGCGGCTCTAAATCGGGCTGCTGATGTTCAAAGCCCTAAATGGGTTCAGACAGCGTTATCTCAAAGGCTGCCTGTCTTCTCTACAGTAGCTTCTCCCACAGGAATAAAACTACTGAAGTACAGGTTTGGTCTCTACTTTGTGCAATACTCAGGCACTAGACAGAGGGTTGAACATTTTATGGCCTGCAGAAAAAGGCAAACCTATTTTTTGTTTTGTTTTGTTCAAGCAATCATCCCTCTAACAGTTATGGTGTAAAATTGCTCATTCTAATAAGCTTCCGGAGTAAATAGAGTAGGTTCAAGTCTTTTAAAATAAGCAGCTTAGCTTCAAAGCCATAGCAGGGGATAGATGGGAAAATAGTTTAGTGCTGTAGGTAATGGTGTTTCTGTGTGTATGTGTGCATGTGCATTCACACATGTGCATACCATATGTGCGCACGTGTCAAAACATTAGTAAAGTGGGCTGTGTACAGATGTATTTTAAAAGATCGTTTTGAAGGAAGATCTGTGTATAACACTATTTCTACACACATGCATGTTAAAAAAAGGAAAAACTTAAGAATGTAAATTCAAGAGTTCACAAACTAAGAATGCCTGTAATTGATGGTGGCCTTGCAAGAGCAGTTTGGTTCCTTTCTGTGTTAGCATCATCTTACAGGTTTTCCACAGGGTTTTCACAGAGTCATCCTATGTTCTAGTTGCAACATTTAAATCAATTTTCAAAGAAGGGTTGATGCTTTCATGGGCTTTACCATTATATTAATTGCTGTAATTTCAAAAGGTTTTACAAATGTATATTTTCATAATATGTTTTCATTTTGTTGTACAGATAATCTAATTTTAGGTGCCCCATTCTGAATACCTAGAGCCTGACTTTCAGAGTACGTAATGCTATACAGCACTTCAAGCGCTGAGAGCACAGCTTTCGCTGATTTCCATTTCGGCTCTGGTGGTTCAGTGCCTCTGCTGTTCAGACCTACATTGACAATTCAGGCTTATAGGAAAAGAGGGGTATAAAATTTAGTGGCTAACTGTACTAAGTGTGTGCAGCTGGTCTTGTGGGTATTTGTAAAGGTCTACTGTGGCTAAATGGTGGAAGATTTTATTAAAGCTAAGAAAAGTCATTCCTGAAATCAAAGCTATGGACACCCATGTATGTTTTAAGCCAGTCTTCCAATCAGTGGGGACTAAAGTTTTACCAATAAAAGGTCCCAAGCTTATCGCAATATATCTTCATTTTTTCCCATCAGGAAAAGAAACAGGGTGAAGAATGGGTTGAAGAGCATGGGAGTGGAAGAGAGACAGGCCACACACTTTTGAAGTGTTCCTGGTCAGAAGTATCAGGGAGACCTCTTTCCTTCTGCAAATATCTGTCAAGGATAAATCAGTCCACGTGGAAGAGAGCAGCCTCATATTGCGCTTAGATTCTGGGTTAGAGGTTACAGTTTTACAGGTGCCTTGATAGTAATGCTTTGACAGAGCTCATTTTTGTTAGCCCCCCGCCCCCTTCTTACTTCTTGCTTTCACAAAATAAAACCTATGAACTCATGCATGCGAGCGTTGGGAAATGGCAAAATTAGTGATGCCCATTTAATCACAATACGAAACCTCTTGTGCGCACATAACAAGATTTTCTTGTATCATGACGATGCGTTCTACTGTCTCAAAATGTAATGTGGTTTTAAAGCTTATCCTTCATAACAATGACCATATCTCAGTTACTAGAAGTATCCTTGCTGAGTCCTGGTCTGACTAGTCCTCTTAAAACAAAATTAATGAAGTCGTCCTGCAGAGGGTTGCTTCATTACCCTTTGCATGGTTCACACTATGCCAAAGGCATAGATTACATATGTTTTTCTGTTTGGCTGGCTCTAATTAAATCTGTTTGGTGTCAATAATTAACAGTAACAGCAAGAGATTCAACAAAGTTCTCTTCTGCCCTTTAAAATTTTAAGAAGCCCCCCTTTATTATTTAATTTTCTTTGAAGAAGCTATGAAAAAGACATCTGTTACCTGAAACTAAAATTAGACATCTAACAATGTCTGCAGGTTTGGGGACAGGAGAGGAAAGGAAAAAAGACAAGAGTCAAGCCTTTGTTACTAACACAAACTTTCTTTCTGTTTCCCCTTGCTCTCTGTTGCAATAGGATACTCGGGAGACACTAAAGCTTTCTCTTCTCTATTTAACTGCATTTATCTGAACTCTGCCAGAGTTCAAGTTACAACCAGCTCGGGATATCTGACCTTGAGAGCCCGAAGCCCTGCAGAACAGGTGTAGACCACCTGAGATTGCATCTCACAGGCTGGGCATTGTGAAATAACTACAATAACTACTTGTAAAGTAGGTTTGTACATCAGTGCTGCTTTGTGAGTCAAGTCCTCATTAGAGTCCTTTATAGTATCTTCTAGTGTAGCTCCAGCCTGGCAAACTGTTCAAGGTGATGTTGGACAAATGCTGATCTGCTCAGAAGTTATCTCCGCTTTGGAATAAATGCTCATTTGAGAGGGATCTCTCTGGTAAAGCTCTGTGTGATGAAGTGGCGTAGAGCACTGCATCTACTTGTGCTCCCAATGGCATTTGTTTTAGGGACCATGGATGGCAATTAATGACTGTATTTTCAGGTGCATTTCACACAGGTTATCAGTTTTCGCTTGGTTTTTTGGTTCCTTTTTTTCCCCACAGAGATTCAGCAGTGCAGTTTCACATACGTGTGAGTGGTTGTATAAGGTGTAAGTTACTCTCAAGCACCCTGTTTCCTTGCAGTCCCCCTCCCCTTTCCCATGCCTGATTCTGATCCCTCAAAAGCTCCCTTACTCCTGATTGTCTGTGATACCACCACATGTGCAGGTTTTCTGAGATGACACATTATCTGAGGATTTACTTTCAAATACAGGTATTTCCTATAGGAAGCAGGTTATCTCAGGTGAGGGTTATGTAGATAAAAATGTGGTTTTTTTAATCAGTATGGGATTTTTAACTTATTGCAAAGTCTATAGTATAAAAACCAGGATTTTGGAAGAGCAGAGTGAGTTTATCAGCCACTGTGAGATGAGATTAAAAAATATTATTATATGTTGTCCAAAGTCATCTGATAATATTTGTTGTCATGAAGCAAGTGCTTATTAGTGTTTGAGAGGCTCTGTAGGACACACGAAAGAAGCCGCCTTTTCTGCCCCAAGGAACTTTTTGGTGGGGAATATTTTTGCTCCACTATGTGTTTTAATGAAGCATGTCACTTCTTGTTAGTATCTCTTGTCATATACCTCCTTTCCTGCCTTTTTAAGGTTACGAATGTAATGTTTTCATTTTGCAGGAGAGAAAGGAAAAATTTTGAAAATTAACTTCCAGTCCCTGCTTGGCTTTCCTTGAGAAGCTGTTGTTCTCCCAATTGCCGATTGAAAAGTGTTAAGTAATTTAACCTTGGGGTGGAAAGAGGGGCTAGATTTGGTGAGGGCAGAGAATCCATAATCCCTCTGGCCTTCCTGAATCCCTTGTTTTAGGTACTAGAAGATGTAACCACCTTCTGGTTGTAGAAGTGGCCAAGTCGTCGTGAATTCGTTCTGCATCACTCGCATCTCACAGTCTTCTGCTCAGCAAGCAGGGACGCAGCAGAGGACATCCCCGAGTTGCATGCCGGGTACTACATAGGTGAAAAGAATCCTGTATGGGAAGGGTGTGGCTTGGGACATTATAATTACAGTGCCTTAATTATTCACAGGATGTTGTAAATGTTTAGCATATAACTAACCTTATTTCATCCATATTTCATTATCTGTAGTCCCATTGAAATTGGACCTGCAGTAAGAAAAGCAGATGTCCCAAAAGAAAACAAATAGATTGCTGAACAATGAGTGTATATACACTGGTATTTATTTTTTAAAAAACCCAATGTTTGTCATTAATGTTAAACTACCCATTTGTTTGTTTGTTTTTCTAACTTAAGTATCAATTGCCTAGTCTGCATATGATCTCCTTCACGTAGGGTAAAGAAGAGTGGGTAGAAGGTGCTGGTTTGAACTGCAGTATAGGTGTACCTGTATTATTTCACCTTTTAATATCCAAAGCTCCACATTCTGTTTCAGATCTTTTGCATTATGGTGGCTCTTACATTCCTCTGATAATTTTACATTGATCATAATTACTTGCAGTTTCACAACCTTGTAGCAGCAAGAAAATACACTGATGTTGTTAAAGGAAGAAAACTAGGCTATTTTGTTTAGAATGTCTGAATTATTGACATTTCTGGTTTTAAAAGAAACTTTAGCTCTTTCACTTGTTCTACTGGATTAAAAATATTTTGTAATTATGATAACCATCCACTCCTCATTTTTGAAGAATTTCTGAAGTTTCCATTGGAGTAGAAACTACTGTGTAGGAGAGGAAGCAGACAGGACTCTTTGACTGAATTTAACACACTTTGTAAAAACTGGTGAAAGGCATCATCTTGTACTATACCCATGGGAAGATAAAGGTTTGCAAAATAGGGCTGTGGTTTTTGTCTTAAAGAGAATTTTCCTGTTCTGTCAGTATTTTCACTTCTATTGCAAGGGAGTATTTTAAAGGGATTTCTGAAGTATTTTACCGTACCAAATTTGTGTTCTCTTTCCAATGTACTTTGCGATTAAGGTGAAGGATGTAAAATACATTTTCTTTCTTTCCCATTACCTTGCCGATTGTGTGTATTGACTCAAAGTAGAATGCTTTAACATTAATGTACTAGCTTATAGATAGTGATAAAATCAATACTATTAAACTGTCTCCCCTACCATCAGCATATCCAGCCATAATGATATTCATCCTCCTTCAGCTAGGAGAAGGAACTACAGTGGATGCTCCTAGATTTTCATCACAGGGTACAAGTGCTGGCCCAGATATCCCAGAGGTGCAGTCACCCGCCATCAATTTCCATTTAGACATAAACTAAGTACAGACTGCATCCAAGCTGCCCAGCTAAACCCACAGTTTTTGTATTACAAAATTTTGTCCAAGCTACTGGCTGCTGTTATTCTTCCTGTATTGGCTTAATAGCTTTGTGCTTATTTTACAACTTTTCAGTTGTTCTTTAGTCTTGCATTAACGTTATTTATGACGTTTCAGTCTCAACTCAATCCGTTGCATTAACATCCAGCATTTTGCAAGTCTGTAGAGCCAGAAAGTTGGTGTTGAGGACCCAGTGTCCATGGAATATGTGTCCCAGTTGCTTTATTTCAGATGAGCTCTCTTCTGAGAATCTTAGGCTGGGCATGCCATCAGCAAAATGAGTATGTTAGGTGAGCTTCTGGATTTCATCTTGGGTTTTAGCTTCATCCAAAAGGAGTCTCATTTTGCGCAGCACTCCATGATGGAACCCAAAAGCTCAGAGAGGGACGATGGGGAGGTTCATTTCAACAGCGCTGTTGTGATCTGTTAATGTAAATACTAGTGTGAGATCCCCAAAGAGGAATGTGGTCAGTCAAAAATCTGTTCTAGCAAGGCTAACAAAAGGCCGTTTTACTTGAAAACTGAAGTGCCGTAGTACCCTTTAGTGGCTGTGGGTGCTTTATCCAAAGCACGTGTTACCTCAGTTTAGCAACCCACGGTAGAATTCTGCAGAATGCAGAAACAGGACTGTGAATGTATTTTCTATGCTTTTATAATTCCTAAGCAGTTACTGCTTAATTAGTGAGTTACAGAAGAGAAAGAAAATGTCTTTTACAGGTCCAGTGTTTTTTTTAATGCTGTAGCCCAAAAATGTGACTGGAGACTTAAATATGGGCCCTCAGTAGTGAATTCTGCAAAATTGGTAAATGTTCACAGCAGACCTGATAGGTCTGATAGTCATCTCAAGTTTTCTCTCCTACGTTTAATGGCTACTGTTCCTTAGAAAACAGTGACAAGTGGTCTGTTGCAAACAGCTTAATGTTAACATTTGACCAAAGTTTTTTAAACTTTGGAAAAGAGCAAAATACTCCAATAGAGAATTAACTGCAAGTTTCATAGTAAGATGAGGTATATTTGGAGGAAGCAGCTGTAAATGAGTCCAGAAAAATTTGCTGTAGTCAAATCATAGAATCATAGAATGCTTTGGGATGGAAGGCACCTTTAAAGGTCATCTAGTCCATCCCCCCTGCAATTGGCAGGGACATCTACAACTGGATCAGGTTGCTCAGAGCCCCATCCAGCCTGGCCTTGAATGTTTCCAAGGATGGGGCATCTACCACCTCTCTGGGCAACCTGTTCCAGTGTTTCACTACCCTCATTGTAAAAAATTTCTTCCTTATATCCAGTCTGAATCTACCCTCTTTTAGTTTAAAACCATTACCCCTTGTCCTATTGCTACAGGCCCTGCTAAAAAGTCTGTCCCCATCTTTCTTCTAAGCCCCCTTTAAGTACTGAAAGGCCGCAATAAGGTCTCCCCGCAGCCTTCTCTTCTCCAGGCTGAACAACCCCAGCTCTTTCAGCCTTTCTTCATAGCAGAGGTGCTCCACCCCTCTGATCATTTTTGTGTCCCTCCTCTGGACCCTCTCCAACAGGTCTATGTCCTTCTTGTACTGAGGACTCCAGAGCTGGACACAGTACTCCAGGTGGGGTCTCACCA
Organism: Nipponia nippon; assembly: GCF_047370975.1. NCBI lineage: Eukaryota > Metazoa > Chordata > Aves > Pelecaniformes > Threskiornithidae > Nipponia > Nipponia nippon. The sequence goes on along the minus strand of NW_028262290.1, from coordinate 57,980,748 downwards.
GAAGGGAGTAGAAGGGCAGAATCACCTCTCTCGACGTGCTGGGCACGTTTCTTTTGATGCAGCCTGGGATACGGTTGGCCTTCTGGGCTGTGAGAGCTCATTGCAGGCTCATGTCCAGCTTTTTGTCTATCAGTACCCCCAAGACCTTCTCAGCAGGGCTGCACACAATGCCTTCATCCCCCAGCCTGTACTGATAGCAGGGATTGCCCCGACCCAGGTGCAGGACCCTGCACTTGGCCTTGTTGAACCTCATGAGGTTCACACAGGCCTGCCTCTCCAGCCTGTCCAGGTCCCTCTGGATGGCATCCCATCCCTCAGGTGTGTTGACTGCACCGCTCAGCTTGGTGTCATCTGTAAACTTGCTGAGGGTGCACTCGATCCCACCATCTATGTCATTGATGAAGATATTGAACAGCACTGGCCCCAGTACGGACCCCTGAGGGACACCACTCATCACTGTTCTCCATCTGGACACTGAGCCATTGACCATTACCCTCTGGATGCGACCATCCAGCCAATTCCTTATCCACCAAACAGTCCGCCCATCAAATCCATATCCTTCCAATTTAGAGTGGAGGATATTGTGGGGGACTGTGTCAAAGGCCTTACAGAAGTCCAGATAGGTGACATCCGTAGCTCTTCCCTCATCCACTGATGTAGTTACTCCATCACAGAAAGCCACTAGGTTGGTCAGGCAGAACTTGGCCTTGGTGAAGCCGTGCTGGCTGTCCTGAATCACCTCCCTGTCCTCCATGTGCCTTAGCATAGCTTCTAGGAGGATCTGTTCCATGATCTTCCCAGGCACAGAGGTGAGGCTGACAGGTCGGTAGTTCCCAGGGTCCTCCTTTCTACCCTTTTTAAAAATGGCTGCAATGTTTCCCTTTTTCCAGTCCCCACGGACTTCACCTGACTGCCAGGACTTTTCAAGTATCATGGTGAGATACTAGATGGCTAGAGAGATTTGGGCAAATATCATGTATACTCTAAGTATATTAAGTCTTGCCTTCAGTTGAAAATTTCTCTGGAATTGTTACAGCCTGTGTCTGTGGTGGCTGCTGGCCATCCTCCCTAACATTTCATATTTCATATAGTGTTCCCACATGAGCAGCAACTACTGAAGCATCTGCTCACTGGAAGAAGTTTCTCCTCGAGGCCATGCTTTCTAGTGAGCAGTAATCCACAGTTCGAGGTATACCTTCTGCATAAGAAAAAAAAATTCTTTCTCTCTTGATTTTTTTTTTTGTACAAGTTTCTAGGTCAGACACTTACGTAGTCCCATTGGTCGGTAAATTCATAGAATAAATGTTCTGGGAGATGTGTTTAAAATGTTTATAAACATTATTCATTACCTCAATGTGACCATCTAAAAATAGAGAGCTTTCTGGGACAGAGAAGAGCTTAATTTCTTCTGGTAGAATACTTTTTATTAGCTTAATTAGATAAGGGCAATGAGCAGGGAAGGTTGCGTTTCCAGTCTGCTTGTTCCTTTGCACCTGGACTTTGTTGGAATGTCACATATTACTTTGTAAAAAACCTTTAAGTGTAATGGAAAAATCCTTAGAAATTTGATTTGAAGGGCTTTTATTTAATTAGGTTTTAAAAAAAATTAAAAGTCTAAAAGAAAACTATATTTGGAGTATTTTGCTTCACTTTGACATCTCCAACATTATTAGATTTCTCTTACTAATAAATATTAGTTTAAAATAATGTTATGATTTGAGTTAGACTATTTTATTGTGTCTTGCTTTCGGTTGACTTGATTCACCTTTATATAATAATTTTAAAACAAACAAACCTTTTTTTTTTTAATCTTAACTATACAAAGCAAAACCTCCTAACATTTACCCCTCCTAGCTCAAACTGTCATAAGAAGTATTTGGTAAAAAGCAATGTTCATAGGTAAAACCGGAGATTAGGGAAGACAGCGTAGTGTAAAAACGTAGAAAAATTCTCAGAGAAAGGATTATGTTTACACCAAGCATTTTATCTAAAAATATGAAATAGTTATGGCAAACAGTCATGCTGTCACTCCTTGTTAAGGCTAATTTTAGCTCTTCCAGTTAAAACAGACATTTCTTTCATCTGTAAGTATAGCTTTGAGGTTTCTGCAGTGCTATGCTTTCTCCTGGCCGAAAGCCAAAGCTGAGGTATGGTAGCACAGAGAGTGCGCATGCACATGCACAGAGGGTGCATAGGGTAGCATAGCGAGCTGGGGTTTGGGGTGGTTGTTTTTTTTTTTTTTCTTTTCCTAAGCCGGTCAGGAAAGCGTGACTTTTTCCAGCAAAGTCAATTTTCTGATCTGGCAGACCACATTGCAACACAAGCACTGTGATGTTAGCAGAGGGTAGGTGGAGAGGTGCGGGTGACTCCCACCTGCCCCTGGTGGGTTTGGCATGGAAGAGTTATTCTTGAAAGCCAGTGTTCTCTGAAATGGTGTCATTGCAGTTTGTCTGACGCTTACTTGTGGTCCCAGTTCTTACAAAAGACTCCCCTGCTTTGTGAGGTTTCACCTCCCTGTAAGCTAACGTTTACATGCCACTGCCTGTTTTGTTTTTTATGTTGAGACTACCTACTTTAATGAAGTCTAGTACGACTGGACGAAGGAGAAGAATAATCCATGCAAAAGGGTTAATGAGAAGAAAATAAAAACAAATTATGCCGTCACTCTGAGCTCTAGAATTCACGCATATAAATTGTTCACTGGCATTTGAAATACTGAATGTTTGATTCCCTGGAGGTAGTTGAGTAGATGCTCTTTCAAACTGATTTGATTGAAGATCTTTAACTCCTTCAAGAGTATTGATGACTAGTTAAAGAAATCTAGGCTTATGGTTGTAATACAATGATTTTTCTTTTATTCTTACATTTCTTAAACTTTTGGGGGGCTACAAAATAAAAGAAAAAGAGATTCTCTGATGGAATCAAATGCATGTCTCTCTGATTTAAGGAGATTGCTTTTGAGTAACTTGTTTCTTGGCTGTGCAGGAATGTTTTTGCTATTCCAAAGCTGCGGTTCCTATGGAAATCCAGCAGAATTTAGTGTTCCTTCTGTAATAGACCTTCTGACTGTTACATTGCCTTTTTTTTTTAAATTTTATTTTCTATTTTTTTTATTCCCTCCAGGAAAATGATTTCACTTGTTAGAGAACTATCTGAAGAAAACAACCTTTTTTTCATTTTGTTTGGTCGAAAAATTGCCAGGCAATTTCTTTTTGAGCTATAATATGAACTGTCATGCTGTGTGTATTACAAAAGGTATTACCAAAAGGGTGTGTGGATGTGATTGAGTTTGCAAAATGTTAAAATCTTAAAGGATATTAAAAATAATTAGGGAGTCTTCATTAAATTAAGGATCAAAATTTAAAGCCACAATGTTGAAAATCATTAAAACCTTGCCATTTTTCCTATTTCTTAAATTTCAAGACATTCATTCTCTAGAGGGTAGACTGGTAAGTACAATTACATTGGTATAACAAGACAAAGGGATGATGCTGTCAGAATTTATTTCCTGTGAAGTTCAGAACAATCTGATAGTCTGCTCTTAGTAGCTATTTTCTCTGGCTACCTGTGCTACTTACTTTTAAGTAAATCACTCTCACATCTTCCTTTATATTGTCAAAGAAAAGCAGTTTTGTGTGTTGCATTGCACCCAGCTGATAAGCCTAACCATTAGCCTCAGGCATGTATTTTTCTTCATTTTTCCTTCCCCTAGTTTATAGGAAACAAAAGTCATAGGGAAAACTGGATGATTAGAGGCACTTCCAGCTGAGTTTAAGCTTGTGTGCATGACATGCAGGAATATAATTTAGACTTGCACAGCACTTCTCATCCAAAGCTTTGAAAATGGGTCAATATCCTCGTATTCCAGGTGGTAAAACTGTTAGGGGAGAGGGGAAATGACCAGTGGAGGTCTCACAAGAAATGAGCAATTAGGAAAACCCCACAGGACCTTCAACCCCATACACTTCCTACATTTGAAATTGGCTCAAGTACTGCATGGAAGAAATAACACCAGTGTTTTACAGTGTGGTTAGGAAGGGGTTAATTCAGCTATTTTGCTGTGGAGTTTGGGACTGTAAAGATGAGACTAAATTTAGGATTTGAGTTCTTTGGTTGTTTTGTGTTAAGCAAATTGTGGAGGCAACTATATGCTGGCTTAGAGCTGTGACAACACTCACCTAGAACTTATAAACTCTGAATTGTAGTTGATATTTTACAAAAAAGTGTGATGCTTTCAAAACCAGGAAACTCGCCACAGTATGAACATAACGCCTTGACTTTCTTTTCCCAGGTAGGGATCCCATTCGGTCATTTAAAGGATGATAATGTGGCTAGAAAGACAGGGGAATATCGCAGCATCATTTTAATTTCCAAAGCATGAGAACTCTAAGGGGATTTATACTCCCTGTATGCCTGAGCTCAGCTCTGTTCTTTGCAACCCAGGGAGGACGCTTTGAGGAGCTTGTTGCGAGTCCTTGATCCAGGGATGAATTGTGTAGGACTGTGTTAGAGCTGTCCTATAGTGGTCCTATGGATGTGACAGATCACTCTGCCCTGGTGTTCCCTCCTCCCCTTGCTACCCTGTTACCTGTGATATGCATCTTTACATATCTTGGTTTTCCTTGGGCTGAGGACGGGAGAGCACCTTGTACAGGAACTGACTGTAGCACATCCATTAACAAGGTCTCAGCACAGAAGAAACTTAAGATTGGCTCTTTTAGGCTTAAGTGTATGAGACTCTCAAGTTTCCCAAGCAGTGCAAAATGCACTGAATAGGACAGCGAATTTCACTACAGATTTTGAGGCAGTAAGTCTAGTTAATTGGTATGCATATAACTTTTTTAAAAAAAAAACTTCAGCCTTTTTTTGTTCGCGAGTACCTGTGCAGCTTACATAGATGTAGGTGTTGGAATTAATCCCTCTCCACCAATAGTTGGATATTTAGTAACTTAGCTGCTATCTAAGCAGCTAAATGAATTATCTAGATACTGTCTCTACTGTTAGAAGACCAAGTGCTGAGCATTGTAGAAGATCTGGCTGTGATACAGGTTTTTGTAGAGAGCCAGAGTTAGGAATGCTTTGGTGGGTAGTGGTGGTGCTTTTTTTTTTTTTTTTTTTTTTTAATCTAAGCATAAACTGCATGTGAATTTTTTTAAATAGCATAACACTTCCGAACCGTGACTGTAAACAAATCTTTGTTATCATTGCTGTACTAGAATACATGGATATTATCGTTATTGGCAAAGAGCAATAACACAATGCTCAGCAATTGGTAATCCAGGAATATGTCTGTCCCGTTAGGGATGATAAACTGTCACAGTTCAGCACTTTGATGACTGGGAGATGGCAGGTGCTAGAATATCTTGTGCTTAAGGTACTTCATGCATGAGGTTATAAACTGTATATTTTATATATCAATAACCTTTAACTGCGATAGAGGTATATTTTAATACGGATTTCTTCTGGGGGGGGGATTTCACTGTTCAGAAGGCAAGTGAAGAGAATAGAAAACTGTGAGTGTAGTTTCATAAATGGATTCTCTGGGGTTTTGCAGCCCAAAGAGCAGGTGGTAGCTTTCTGTTGAGGCTCGGCCACCATTCTGTTGCTCTGCGGTTTAGGGTAAGTCAGCCTTCCATGCTATGATTGTATCTGATTTTCAGACCTAAAAAATAATGTCAAGCTTATATCTTCTTATAAGTAGGTAACTTGTCAACAGTGCCTACTGGTGCTTTCTTGAATTTTTCTACCAAATGCCAGTCTTTCTGATGAGGCTATTGCGAGAACTCGAAGGTAATTGTGCAGTAACTTCCTTTGCTCGTTGCTAAAGTATTTTATGTTCACTTAGGCATTCAGCCTTGAAGGAGTATTTGTTTGAATGCCAGTGATCCCAATGCCTATATCCAGTGCTGCTTCTTATGGGGAAGAGGATGTGGAAGGATATTCATAAAATCAGGAGCTTTGCAGAGGCTCGGTCAGCCTGCAGTGTTATGTTTATATGACACAGAGATCATACATAACCTAAACGAAGAGCTGTCTAGCACATTAGTAACTCCTTGGACTATCATGATAGTCTATGTGAAAATTCACATATTTCATGATCAAGTTATGTCCTTAATGTAAAGCTCAAGTTTCCTTGCATGTCTGACTAACAAAAAACCTCTCAGTAAGAGTCTCAGATTTTCTAGCTTTTTGTTCACAGGGCGTATGTGTGACTTCCCATTAGTTTCTTTAGGCAAGAAGTCACATATAGATATCTGCCTAGGTATGGCTGAGTGCTCTTACACAAGATAGTGGAGGTAGCTGTGCATGGTTCGTCTTGGGCGGCTATGTAATAAATGCCAACATCCCATAGACATCTTTGAAGCTTCTCCTTCAGTATGGATGAAGAGGACAACCTTCTTATTGGTGGTTATTTGGCTTCCCATCAATATGCAGTACCTTTAAGACAAGCAGCATTAAATTTGTATTGCCTTGTGCGTGGTTAATGAATCCTCCAGTCACTAGAAAGCAGCAGCAGCATATGTCAGCCTTCTTTTGTGGCACATCACTTTAAAGAGGACCTGTTGTGTGGTTACATTTGGGCTTGTTTCTTGACATCATTGAGTTTAGGCATGAAATCTTGGCATTATGAGAGTTTGACTGACAAGAGAAGTCTGTTAGGAGTCAGAAAGACATATTTTTTCAGGAATGGAAGAAGATGGATTTTAGGAAAGCTACAGTTAAACCAGAAGAGCTGTCATGTCCCCAGCTTTGTGTGAACTTGTTCAGGTGCTTCATCTGTCTCTGTGAAGTTCATCATCTGTGAAACACTTGAAATGCATGCATACCTCTGACAAATATGGTGAAACCAGCCTAACTTTTGTAAAGTCTGTTGAGAGCCACTGCTGGAAAGCTTATAAGACATACATGCAAATGTAAAACTTCAACTAATCAAGAATTTGTATTTAAAAGAATAGCTTTCATTGTACAGGTATTTTGTTTGCTTAGCTTTTGTAGTTGTTAATTTTGGGGAAAATAGGTGTGAGAAAGTTCTTGACTCACAGGAGAAGAAATGGTTTATATTGCACCAGGTGTTTACTCACTTTAATTTTTTAATTAATTAAATGGGGGCCAAGCCTGTAGCAGGCAACTCTAGTGGTTTAAATGAAATCCGTGTGGGAAGGCTGAAAAGTTAATGCAAACTGACATTTTGAGTAGATTAGTTGAACTGTGTAGATATTTTTAATAAAAGTGGCATTGATTTTGCATTGCTTCATGACTACCATAAATTGAACTGAATCAAAGCTACTGTAAGCATTTTATTATCTTTCCTCTATAGCTTGTCTGACAGACCATAGACAGGTATGCAATATCAGCCAAATTTAAACCAGTTGCACACGAATTCTCAGGATCAGAGCTACAAACGAGTTTCACTCTCCTTTATACCAGTTTTCCTTGAGCTGCTCACTTCTCCCTCTCACTACAAAATCTTTTGCTGTAGTTAATCTGATACTTTTGTGTAATCTAGATAAAGCTTTATTCAAAGCTGATATGGCAAATGGCAATTTCCATCTCTTACAAAACTTGACCCCACTGGAGTTTCTGTGGCCTGGTTATGTTTTTGGTACTCTTCGCTCCTTCTGTTTGCTTACTCGGGGAGTTCATCTGATTGTTTCTATTTCTATATAAAACTATATATAGATGTTTAACTATATTTTATCATTTAAAGAAAAAAAGACAACAAAAACTTCATTTGGACCTGACTTTATTTAGTAAAGTCAGCAATACTGAAGGGTTATGTGTGCTGAAAAGAATAATAACTTATTCGGTTGGATAGGTGTAGTATTAAATGATTCTGATGTAATAATACTACCTGTTGATTTATCACATTAATACTGCATTGAAACTTTTCTTTAAAGAAATATCTCTTATGTGTAAGAAGCATTACTCTGAACAGTAATAGCAGATTTATGGGTTTGGTGTACATGAGAAGGGAACTAGAACAGAAGTTTGTGACGTGGTCTGATTTTGTGTCTTTAAAATAAAAACCATATATTCTCCTTATATTTCAAAACAGCATTTCCATAGTCATTGGGGCTTTCACAAACTTAATTTTGGTGTACTTAATTTCAAAGCCACTAAGATTTTGAATGAAGTTCTTGTGCAAATTATCTTTACGGACTGTGATAATAAAATGTTTCTTAAAAAATGAAGACAAGATACTGTGCCTAAAATCCTAAATAGGTAGGATATTTTAAGGCAATTTTTAGATAGTTTTAAGCCTACAGCAGGGAAATGTAACAACATGCCCATCCTGCCTATTAGTTTCAGCAAATATATTCCAACCTTAGAATTCTTAATGTCATCGCCATCTCTGCCATTTACTTAAATGGGATCAGGATAACATGACCTGTATTTAAAACTGTGATATGAATAGAGGTATATTTAAGAACTTTCAAATGACTTTCACCGTCTGTGTTACTTAATTATTGCACCTAATTCTTTTACTGGAGCTTCAGCTATTACTGGAGTCTCCACAGTTAAATCAGGGAATTTAATTTTGTTTTTCTCTGGGGATGAACTGTCACTTTGGTGAAATTCTTTCAGGTTGGATAAATTCCTTAATAACAGAGTAACAATTTGTCTTAATCTTGGGGATTATAATGTGGGAACAAAAACTAGAAGAAAAATGAGGTTTTTGTTTCAATGTTTTAATGCAGCAGATAAAATGTAAGTTAAGACTGATGCAATGGAATAAATTCTGCTTTCATTTATGCTAATAAATGATAGTTCTCCTTAGATAATATCTATAGTGAAACTTGAACAACCAAAAACATGTTTATAATTATCAAACCTTTGAATCGGTTGGAGGGTTATATTACACTTGAGCCGTAATAAACTTACTGTTAAATTACTGCTACTTCATTAGAGGCAACTGAGTCCAACAACATTTAACTGCTTAAATTTTTACATATTCACTTTGGGGGGATCAAAGCAAAAGCTAAAACAGCAAGCATCCCCTTGGTATGTTTTAGGCTTGTTCTGTGTCTTTGATCAGGAGTTCTTCCACTGAATCTCTTGAATGTATACCTGAATAGTAAAAAGAATTCAGTAAGTAGGTCTGTCTACCCACTTAGTGCATTCAAAGACTCGTGGATATAAAATCATTTTGAAAAAGATCTCCCCTGAATACGGTAGAGAAATTTTCCTAACTCTGAATGTATCTAAACCAGACTGAATCTTGTTAAAAGGGTGTATTTATTTTCCTTTCATATTTATTTTCTATTAGACCCAACATACTCTGATTTTTTTTTCCTTTGCATTTATTACTGCTTTGTCTTAAATAGCAAGGCTCATTATATTGCAGAAAGCAGTATCTCATTATTTCAGTAGCAAACCAACATCACCCAGAAGTTAAATAATCCTGTATCTTATGTCTGTATTCTTTGGAAATGAGTGATTTATCTGATTCATCGGAAATATTCTGAATCCTTGCTGCTTACCTGGAAGCACTTGGAATTTTTTTCACTGTTCTCATTTGACAGTCTGTTGCAAGTTGCTCTAATTTAGTGAAGGTAATATTTAAATTTAGCAATGTCCCCAGCTACTAAAACCTGGGTAATGCTCCTCTGTTTCCATTGGGGAATGCTGTGGGTAAAAACTACATTAGTACACCCGGGGTATGTGGTGACAGCGATGCATCTCTTGTAACAGCCTATTTAGACATACTCTTCCATGAGGTACTCTTGAGAGTTATGTAGGGCATCTAAGGATGAAGTAAATAACCAAAAAGTGTACTTTGGTTTATCCTAACCCCGCTATTTGTTCACCCTTCCTAAAAGCGTGGTCTTTTTCAGTTCCAGAATTGGATACTGAAGAAACAACAAATTACTTTGTTACAAATGGAAATGATAACCAGAGCGATAACTTGCTCCCTCTGTCATCTAGCTGGAGAGGAACAGTTGGGTTTCAATAAAATTTTAACATGCCTATCTTTTGAACTGTATTACAGATTTTTATCACAAAAACTTGTGTCTTCTCCTAATGCGCCATTAAAAATCCAAGATACGTAACTCTTGACTTCAAGGGTGCCTATGGATACGTTTATGCTGCGTGTTAGGATTCCAAAAGCACAGCGTGGAGCTCCTGGCAGGCTAATTTAAAGTCAGCAGTAGGACAGGTTAGTCTTTGCATATTGACTAAGTGCTGCCTAATACCAGGGGTGGTGGCAGAGTTGGTGGCAGAGAGGAGCTCTGCCCTAAGGAGTGCCATGGCTAACGCCAGCTCCCGTCTCTTGGCACTTTTACCGTAAGGCAGAGTGATTCTCCTTCATAAAGTGTGTTGGAGATCTGCTGGTAAGAAATGGGAGCACTTAAAAATAATAATTGTAGTATGAATTTTTAATAAAAAATTTACTAGAATTCATAAAAGGCAGTGCAGTAGTAATGCAAATATTGTTGTGACTGGTTGCCATATCTGAGGTCCCTGTGGGAAAGTTCAAAGTTAGTTGATTCACCTTAGGAGCTGGAGCTTTACAGCATCTTCAATCCCAATTTAGGAATACAAAACTTGAGTGGCTTCTGGAGGAAGGGAGAACTTTAGGGAGGGACAGACATTTCAGCTGAAGAAAAGCCCTTTGCTGCTGTTAGTACAAGCCTGTCCTTAGGCTTTGTTGCTTTGTTTAAAAATTGAGGCAAGCCTAGGAAGGGGATGAAAGCTCAGACAGTGCCCCATTGTGTGTGCGGTGAGTGGGGGGAATGGCATGCAGATTCTGCCCGTTCTCATCTACGCTTCAGAAAGAATCAGAGAGATATATATGTTGAGGGGGAAAAAGGATTCTTCGCGGGGAAAAAAAAGAGAGGTACTCACAGTAATTTCACTCGAGACTTTTGCAAGTCTCAAACATGTTTGGTTCCTATACAAAGATTGCATATTTGAAGAGTTTTTGAGAATGTTAAATTGACAGTGTTCATTGGAAAAACATAATTTCTGTCATATGAAAGACCTAAAACCCTAATGAACCCCTTTCCAAGAGGCATGCCTTAATGTGCTGGAGGAAGGTATACGGAATGGAAAGTTCCATGCAGTGTTTGTGTATGAAAATAATGTGAATGGTTTGGGTTTTGGATTTGCTGCGTGTGTTAAAGGGGTGTGAGGATATTGGTTTTACATCGTGTTTGAAGTCAAAGTGTTCCAGCAACTTTATCACAACTTGTTATAAAAGAACAGTATGATACGAGTCCAGGCTGGTGTAGGAACTGAAAGAATACTCACTTACGGTGAGAGAAAATTCCCCTTTCACTAATGATTTAAGCACAACGGAGTACAAGTTCAGTCTGTGGGAAATGTGGTTGGTTTTTTTTTTTTTTTTGGTCTGAAGCCATGACTTTCAAAAGAACTTGGTGAGAGTTGTAAGGCGTAATAATGCAGACTTCCTTGTTTATTTTTTTAAGCTATTTAGCCACCGATTGATTTGCAAAGATCAGGTCCTTCAACAAAATTTAAATCAATCAGGAACAAATGAGTTCTAAAATTCAAGGTGCAGAACTTGAAATTGTTTTTTTTTAAATCCAAATCGAGCAGCATCATTTATCATTAGTGCTGGCCCTTATTTCAGTGTTGTACAGTTGTTTTGGTGTGTCAGTGTACAACTCTGTCGTTTGAAAGAGCCTTCCTAAGTCCCCTCTTAGCATTGTTTTTCCTACTATACTACTATATATAGTGCTTGTCACTTGTTAGGTGCCAGCAGTATTTATTTTGTGTGAAATCAGCAAACAGTGCAGTTTAGAACCAGTGACTTCTTTGTAAATAATTGATGCTTCTAAAAAAAATAAGTGGTAGTCCCTGATTACCCAGCTCAAAAAACCACATATTTATCAATTCATCCATTCAGCTGTGAAAAGCTTTTCCATGTTTATTTTATTTGATTTGTATTACAGGCAAAGTGACAGCACTCATGCATTTAAGCAGCAGTGAGCTGACTGTCTAACCTTGTACGTTATGTTTCTAGTTATGTAGACATAGAAGTTCTATTTGTGTGAAGTTGCATTAGTAGTTTTGACCATGTGAAGAAGCGTTGACAATTCTGTGACTTTCGTTTGATATTCGTATGTCACTTGTGTGGTTTTACAAGATCCTGAGTACACCAGTATTACTGAATGAAAGCACTGAATGTTTTCAGTTTTAATGCAAGTCAAAGCAAAGTTTCTCACTTAAGAGGTTTGCTGCTTTGTCTTTCAGCAAGAAGAATCTGTGATACTGACAGACACTGAATAAATACGGTTTTGATCACAACTCCTAAATAAGGAGCTGAGAGACTGAAATATAGGTCTGAATTGGTGCTGTTGCAGGCCTTCGTGTTGTGTCAGCTTTGCATGTATTATGAAATCTGTTCATAGTACGTAAAAATGCACAAGCCGTATTACTGAACTGCAGAAGCCCCACTGCTGATGCATCAAAGAAAGCAGCAGCTGTCATCCAGTTTTAGCCATGGTGCTTTTGAATGCCTTAATCCTCTTCCCAAACAGAAGGAGGCAGAGAGATCGCACTTTCTTTATACCCCCCACTTCTATTTTGTTGAAGTGTTGGTGTAGCAAAATCCAGAAGCTGTGTTCAGCAGCCATCACTGCATGGCACAAGACGTTATTTTCTTGGCATCTAATTTGGACATTTCAGTCCTCCTCATGTATGCTAAGCTCTTTCAAATTTAGTTTTTATTAAAGTTAGAAATTACTCACATTGTATTTACTCTGAAATGTTTAAAATATCAAAGAGATTATTCAATTGTACTTCATTTTCATTTAGGTCTACTTCAAGGAATTAACTTGGTAGTCTTTGTTCCCTTTCGGTTGCTGAAGCAGTGTATGTTGAGATTGTACTCAGAACCTGAGTTACAGGAAACACACATGTCTACCAGTAGAATATATTTTATTTTGTGAAATGTTCACATTTTCAGTTTGTTTTTTTTTTTAACAAGTTTTACAAGACAGTTATTACAAAATAGCTTCTCTAAGAAGCAAGCCAAATAGGCTGCAAATGTAAGTTTGATCTGTTACAGCTATTTTTAAGGTCTATATGGTGCAGTGTCCTGTCTCCAGAATGGGTCATGGCAGAAGTCTGGGGAAGGGTATGAGAACTGAGCAAGCATGCCGTGATGCTTCCCTGGTATACTTTGCTGTCTCACTAGCATTTCCCAAGTCAGAAGCTGTTCTTTGAACTAAACAAATTAAGACCATTTTTTCTTCATTAATTTGCCTAATCACTTTTCTTAACTGCATTTTAGGAATATTTTCCAAATATGTATAAACACATTTCAAGATAATAGCATAGGAAAATTATTTATATTGAGTTATCAAAATTATTGGAAATAAATTATAAAAGGGTGGGTTTTATGTATTGGTTTTTATGGGTTTTGTTTGTTTATTAGCCACTGTCTTGCAAAGTGAGTTTGCACTGCAAAGTAATGTCAACAGAGAAATGAAGTGTAAATTTACATGCAAGTGTAAAGCTGTCAGACTACAGCTAGTTCATTAAATTGTCTGTCTAGATAAACTAATAGGATATCATTTTAAGTCTTCGCTAACCTCCAGCCTCTCAGACCAAAAATACTTTGCTGTGCTGAAATAAGCAAGCTGCTAGAGTCAAGTTTAATGTTTTAAGAATCCATTTGTGTTGTCCTATTTACCCAAACAGAATTTCAAAAATCTGCATTAAAAAATGTGTTGACCCAGAATAGTACTGAAAGCCAGATGAGAGAAAATGGCATTTGATGACAAGGTTTGGTATGTTTAGAAATGTTCCTGTTATTAAAGTTGCTCTAGTGCCAACTACTCCTACACTGGAGTCTGCTCATTTGTGTGGCATGCTAGCCATCACAACACACAAGGAAGATCAGAGATTACATGCAATAACTCCAGTCCTACTTCTGTTGTCAGACAAGGATCTCCCAGCAGCGACATTACCTTCTTGTGGTTTACTCTTGCAAGCCCATTTTCCTTCCCTCTCCATTAATACCCGTTTCCAAACTCCTCAGTTTGAAATGCCATCTCTTTACATCTTTAAAATGCTAGAAGCTTCAATATTACTTGTAAGGAAAATAACTAATGCCAAGAAAGAAAATGTGCATTTAGCATTTTGGAATGTTCATGGCAATTTTTTGCTAGCTTACACTGAGTAAGAGGTCATCTGTTTGCTTTGCTCTTGACAGAGCACAAAACAGAAGCCTCAAGTTCAATGAAAAATGGAAGTACTACCTCATTACTATGAAATCCACTTGTTGGTAGTTTCAGTGGAATATCTGTGCCTCCACTGGCTGTGCAACAGGCAAAGGAATTCTTGTGGGCTGATGTCCCTGTGCTCAGTGAGTTAATATTGGGATGTCCACAGCTGTGTCCAGACACCTCTCAGGTCAATGAAGAGATGCAGAAACTGAAAGGCAGTTTCCAAGTGGTGTTAATTTGTGGGAGGGGGAAGGCATCTCATGTTAGTTTATTCTTTTTTTCAGTTTCTTCCCACCCCACTCCCCAAAAAAGGTCATATGCATGTAATGTAGTTTTACAAAGTCTAGAGTAATGTTGCTTTGAGGTTTGTCATACTAGAAGGAAAAGGGAAAATAATCTACAAAGGTCCTGCTTTGTTTTTAAATTATGAATTTTTATTTCAAACTTTGCAGTAAGAAAGCAGTAGGTATGTAGTATGACCTGCTCTTGCGTGTTCTGTGCTGCATTACTGAAGTACTACTGTAGGTATTAGACGATCATTTTTCTCTTCAGCTTTGATGTTTATTGCTGTCTCCGTTGCTACGTTTGTTATACAAACACCAGAAAAGGGTGCTTCTAGACTGATCTATTCATTCATGTAAATGGCATTAATAAGTATTTCTTTTTCACTTTTATAGGTTATTGAATCACTAGGGATTATTATATATAAAGCCCTGGACTATGGTTTGAAGGACAATGAAGAGCGGGAATTAAGTCCTCCACTGGAGCAGCTTATTGACTACATGACTAATACGACAGAAACAGATGGGAGTAGGGATGAAGGATATGATGCTCTGGATGAAGGAGTGGAAGATGACAATGATGATGACAAAGAGGAAGTTGAGGCCATTCATTCCTATAAAGATGTCATGAAGGTACAGTAATGGGCAGTTGTGGGGTTTTTTTATTTTTTATTTCACTGCTTTTGTCAATTAGAAGATCAACTCTATTTTCCATGTTATTGTCCAGTTTGATACTGGCTGTATCATTTTCTGTTTTCCCTGGTCATTCTGTAAGGTTTGCTTGCAAAAACGACATGCAGTACTATTTCATGTTTGACAGTAAGCAACAGAAAATCCATGATCAACTTTATCGTTGGATGTGCCATTAATATCACATTTTGATTTCATCCATGCACTGGATAGTCAGCCTTCCAGTGTAACGTCTGTTGAATTACTTTGTGTACACTTGGATACTTCATGGGCTGTTTCAGTTAATTCACCTTTTCATTACTGCAGTATTAGTTTGATTATTCCTTATCGGTTTCTTCCTTTACCACCCTCCTCTGCCAAAGCAGAGGAGTGCTTTTATAAGAGTAGTTCATTTGTATGGAGTGAGTCAGGATACAGTATTTCATTGACGATCATTATGGTTGCGATTCTTGACCTGAGTTGTGAGATTTGGAAATATAGCTTATGAATTTTAATTGCAACAGGTTCTTTAATGTTATCTGGGCTACCGTGAACAATCATTTAAAAGTATTAACTTTTAAGTAAGTGAGTACAACACATTGAGAGTACTACAACTGAGTAGTCTTCAGTACAAATTTTAGAGCCCAAAGAGCTCTTAGTACAGACAAAGGTATTAATAAGTGTGGATTTTGACAAAATTTGTATAATTGGTTTACCTCATAAATAATCTGAGAGTTTAATAAAGGTTGGAAAATTGTACGTTAACTTGTACCAGGGGACTGAACCCTGTATACTGCTGCTTCGTAAATGCAAGTCATATCTAAGGACCAGAAGCTTAGTGTGTCACAGAAATTAAGAGTGTAGTGGTGGAAGCCGAGACTAGAAGAGTGTCCCAGATAGCATATCAGGACACATTAGCACGCAGAAACAAGACCCCACTAAAACCTGCCACTTCTGATGGGTTGACAGTAAAGAGGGAAGCTCTTGGAGTGGGAGTAGCTTTTGTCTGAGATGCTTTTGTACCCTCCTTGCATCAGAAAGAATGCTAAATGCTTAATGCCTTTGTTTTTCCTCCCTCCCTCAGAGAGGCAGGGGTCAGAAGGAGAAATGAATGAAACGGCCTTGCGTGGCCCTGTGATAGGGAGGGCCTGGCTGGCTGAAGTACTCTCCCCTTGAAGGCCCTGCCACTCCCAGCTGTGCTGAGCGGTGCCCTCGCTGCGGGCAGGAGCCAAGGTTGCTTTGCTCTCTCCTCCCTCTGCTGCTCCCCGTCACCCAGTCATCTTCCCTAGAAGAGGCCAGCAGTACCCTCCTAAGCCCCCATGGGAGCTGCTCCAAACAGCGCGGTGCTACATAGAGGACAGATGCAATATATCCTCTTTTCCCCCAGTTTGGCAAAAATGCTGTGAATTGGTGGGGCCAATCAAAGTTGGATCATTAGAGGAAGTTTCGCTTAGTGCAGAGGCAGAAAAGACTTTTGTATATGCAGAGCTGAGGGCAGTGGCTTGTAGAAGTGATTATATTGCAAGTTCTTTACTTGATTTCTGCAAACAAGACAAGATAAGTTTGGAAAACTCTGAACTCCTTCAGTTACACTGCTACACATCCATGAAATACAAACAGGCTAAGAAAATGTTTGGTCAGGGTTCAACTGTTACGGCTGCTGAATGGCATCTTTCTGGTTCTGCTTTGTTAATACGTATCTCTGCTAGTCTGAGGTACCTGCCTATTTATATGTTTTAAAATCAGCATCTTACATTTTAACTTCTATCATCTTTTGCTATTAATTTTTTATCATTCTGGAAATGTACCGCTTTTTTGACTTAGTGAACTGAAGTTCAGCTGTCATTTCTACATCATCCTAACTTTTACTCCTCCACCCCTTGGAATTCTCTTTTCTTGCTGTAGTTGCTTTTGCCTAAATTATTTGCTGCAGGCTTAACTCTGCGACTCGCCTTTATTCCCTACGCTGTCGTTCCTGCATTGACGTACTAGAATGGCAGCATCGTTCTGCCATGTTTTTGACATCAGTGCAGATTTGTAAGATCCTGTTTTCTTGACTTCATACCTTTTCAGGGGTAGGACCATGTTTTGTGTGTGGCTTTTTCTCTCTCCCCCCCCCCCCAGTGGTAAACTGTGTTGCAGGCTACACCCTTATTTACCCAATGACTGTTTCACCACAGTAGTGTGTGGTCTTGTGACCATGAGGCTTGATTATTGTAATTCCCTCTTGGCAAGACTCACTGTGAAGCTTTCTCCTTTGCAGTTTGTAGTGAATGCTGAAGCAGGTTTGCTCGTTGAATTGAGCAACTGTCGTTCTTGCCTACCCTGCATTCTCTAAATCGCAAGCTTGGAAAATGGTAGAGATGAGCTGTGTGCTACTTATATTGATTTTTAAGGTTTTTAACTATATAGTCTTCAGTATGGACATGATTTTGTCCTTGAAATGTGATTATATGTTTCGTCCTTCTCCAGAAAGTGTCATTGTCAGGTCCAAGGCTCGTCTGCCACTAAGACTGAATTTTTCACCATTAATCACTAATGTGGGTGGGCCTATTTTGTGATTAAAACATGGAGATAGGTAAGATATGTGTCAGGTTTTTCTGTAATGTGAAGTAGGCACGGTCAACCCTGAACCCTCCCCTAAGCTGGAAAATGCTGAGAAACATGGTGGACACCTGTTCCCAAGAACTGGGAAAAGGGTAAGTGCTAAATAGTACTGCCAAGATCATCACTGGCAAAGCTCCTGCTTGGAGAAGACACAGACAAGCTTTTGTGCTGCTTCTCGGTATATTTGGCTGCTTTGGCTTTTGATTTCCTTGGCGGGACCAACCTGCTGCACAGATTTGATCCACTGTTTTTAAAAATGCAACTAGGAAGAGAGGAGACGTTGGTTGCCAAATGCTTAACTTTTTTAGTCTTTGATGTATTTTGGGTACGGCAGCCCTAGTGCAAATGAAGGGAGAAATAGAGACAGTAAGGACTGGATGTTTTCAGACAGATGCTTTCCTTGTTTGGGGCCCTCTTCCCTGCCCCCATCCGCAGTACATACACACCGTGCACATACGGTACGGGAAATTTGCACGTCTTGGGAGAGCCAGGTTTGCTGTGCCTGTACACAAGGACAGAAGTGCACATATACAGTAATCCTGAGGGGTCAGGAACGCATCAGGCTGACAGCACATGTACGGCCTGGGGAGCCTTGGGTCAACAGAGGGTATAGACAGAGCAGGCCTGGCATGCTGGGCGGTGTTGGGCTTGCTAAGGGTGTGTGAAGTCCTTCATGTGGCACCTTTATCACAGCGTGTGGCCCTCCCTGATGCTGAAATGAGATGATGGAGTTTATCAACCTCTTCCAGGGTATGCTCAAACCCTAATTCTACTCTTAATCTTAATGTTATCTCACTCCTTATCCCACAGATCTCTGCAGTCAGATCGTTTAAGCCAGCACCACTTTTCGTGTTAACCTGGAGGCGCTTTCTAAGCTGCAGTTTATCAATATCTGCTGGCCTCAGCCCCAACCCTAAACCCAATTCCAGTATTATCCTCTATTCTAGGCCCGCACCCTCTTCTAATTCCAGATGTAAATAAAGACTCATAACCCTTTGATAGCAGGTTTTGTTCTGTGCTGGTATTTGCTGGGCTGAACTGCCATCCTAGCCCTCGCCCTTGTCATTTCTTCCAGCTGTGAACGTCATTGTAGCCAAATCACTACTGCCAGTACTAGGCTTTACCTCAGCTCTTCTTCAGAGCAGAGGTGTTGTCAGTAATATCTGGAAACTGTGACACTAACCTTTGTCACGGCCTCTGCTACCTTTTTCTGCAGGTCTCGTAGAAGACACATAAGGAGTCAGTGGTCTTCCTGAACCAATATCTTGCTCTTACTTATGTTCACCTTTCGTCGCAAAAGTTAACTCAACTTCAACAGGAACCTTATCTGTAGTCGAGCCACACCTTCTTGTCTCAGAGACAAATATTGGTGGATGGCCCCTGGCGCTCAGTGGCCTCTGGTCCCAGGCCTTACCTAACTAATGACTTGTAGGTAGTTCAGTAATAATGTTTGTTAATTCTGACCAAAAATTAACTGTCACGCAACTGCTGCTTCACAAAGATGAATTAGTGACCCAGGTACCATAGTAAACAAAATCTCGTACTTAGGAAATCTCCATGCTGACCTTTTAATTTGTATGAAAGTTATTTTCAGAGCAGCATATGCAGTATTGTGTTATCTTGCTATAACAAATGTAAAAAAGATTACAGTTTGTAATATTTTTATCGGTAGAAATTCATGTTTGTGCTTTGCTGGTAAGCAAAGGGGAAGGATAAATTGTTTCTGTCACACACCCCCTCCCCTCCCCCATTTCAGATATTTTAATTGTCCTTTAATCATTGGCATGGTCTCTAAAATGAGAAGCTTGTAAGTCTAGGTGACTTGTATGTCTTGGTAGTTCAAGTACATGACTGACTTCTTTCAGCTGGAAAGAACTGAAATTTACAGGGGTGATATTGATCTGCTTGTGTTTTGTTTTGAGTACTCTGATGGTAGTACAGATCTGTGGCATGTGCAGAGTTACAGAGGAAAAGAAGAATATGTCCTGTCTCCATGCAATTACAGGCGGGATGAGATCATCTACATTTAGATCTAAGTATTTTGGAGGCTCCCTTCTGAGTTTGAGGACATCCATTATTATCATATAGATGGTATGACCCCATGTAAGTATAATATGGGAACTTGTCAGAGAGGAACCAGAAAATGCAGTTTAAGTCTGGGTATTTGTTTATGACAGACAGTTAAAAGAGTTCATGTTACTGGAATTCAAAGACCCATAATTTTGCCTAGTCCATGAGGTTAAAATTAGTAAGATGCAGCTTTCTGTGAGTGTAATTCTTTTTAAGGCTGGGTTGGCTTTAGTATTTTTATATGAACCTGCAGAACAGTATTTGTGCTTCATTGCAAAACAAGCAACTTGCAGCATACCCTGTAACTCTGTCTGAAGCTGGTGAAGATTTTGGAGCCTTACTGAGATGGTAACCAATGTCCCAGATGTTCATTTTATATTAAAGAGGAAAGCAACAACGTTGGCCATTTGTGAAAACAATCATGCTCAAAGACAACAATTGATCAGCTTTCCTGAGTCCTGTTCGTAGTGTACTCAAATGTCACATTCTAGTCTTTATCTCGGTGGATCTTCTTTTAGAAAAAGGCGATCTGTGTCTCCACATGTTGATGCGGGAAAAAAATTGAAATTACATTGGGTTGGATGTCCTCAGTTTCCTTCGCTTTTGTTGTCACAGTACTTGAGCTTGATTTGCTGGCTTGACCAAAAATTAATCACCTTCTACCTGTGGATCTTCAGTTGTCCACACAGACCTGGTGTCTGAGACCCCTTTTGTAATGTTGGGGAACCTCCTGTCCCAACTGTTTGGGTCCCTGAAAGTACAACCATCTAGTTTTTGTACCTCTTAAGTTCTGAGGGGGGCAGGTTCTCCTTTGGCTATCCCTTTTTGCAGTTTAACTCTTTGGGGACTGTAAGCTAGAAAGAAACCCAAAGATCTCCCAAAATGATTTTGTGAACACACCCCTATATCATACTACTATGACAGGGCACCCTCAGGTAGATGTCCCTGGGCAGTTTGGGCCTCTGAAGGTGGACCTTCATGGTGCTGGTCTGAGCCGGTAGAAGACTTGTGTTGGCAGACTCCCTGGCGACCCTTTCTCTCTGTGATGCATTGACAGAAGTGGGACCTCTGAGTTCAGCAGCAAAATCCCAAGGACCAGTGCTCATCTCCTGCGCTCAGGGGCTTAAAAACATTCCCTTTTGAGCTCTTACCCTCCCAAAGCATGCTGACTGAGAGTACACCTTTTTGCATCAACTACCCAGTGTCTTCAGCCGGACCTACAGACATTGTGAAGGTCCCAGAAAAACGATTGCCGAGATTGGGTTAACAAAGGAATATATAGATCTTGACTGAATAGGACCCATCCACAGGCATTTTCTTATTCCTTCATCATTCTTTGAGCTAACCATGGAGTTGTCTTAGAAATGCAGTAAACCTGCTATTTTTCTCTTGCCCAAGCAAGCCTTGTACATCATGGTTATTCATTCAAACCATAGTGTGTTTCTTCTGTCTGTGCTGTCACCTTGGCTGGGATCCATGTCACCTGTATTTAGTCAAAGCACCCCAAAGGTTTTTTTTTGTTTGGTTTTGGTTTTTTAACTCCATCAATTCCTTCATCTGTTTTGCTGCAAGACCCCTCAAACATTTGTGCAGGCACAACTGAAGGACTGGTGGAGTAAACTGTGCTAATGGCTGAGTCGTGAAAGGAGTCGGTATTTGAAGCTCCGGTACTGTGCAGGCCCGGGCAGCTGAGCTGAGGACAAACTGCAAAATAAAGCAGAAGTGTCTCTCTGCACGTTTGAGTCTTCGTAATGTATGAGCAATATCTCCGTGTGGTTGGTTTTAAAATAAAATTATTTAACAATAATAATAGGGTTTTGATATGAAGGGCTTTATAAACAGCTGCAGAGCAAGTGGATTTATGGCAACTGAGAACTCTGCAAGTGAAAGATAAGTGGAAGCGGAAGTAATTCTGTGCTGTTCACAACGTTTATTTTGAGAGGTTTTGCTTAGAACTGCATTATACGAAATGTACTTGCAAGGAAGTTGTCCCTTATGACTTTCGTCTTCCCATTAAAAAAAGAAGGGCCTTTTTTTTTTTTTCCCTCGCTTTAATTATTCTCACTGGAAACATCTCTTGCATCAGCGTGGGCTTAGATGGATTGGAGTGTCTTATTCCAGGCTGGGAGACAAAATCAAATCACCTTTTCTGCGGTGATTTTTACCTTCCCATTATGGCTCATAGTAATGCATCTACACCGGTTTAAAAACCATTGTACCCATAATTCACATAATTATACCGGTATAACCTGTCTAAGGTCTAAAATAGTCTGAGGAATCCAAGGAGTTGTCCAACAAAAGCAGGAAACACAGATTGGGTGTTCAGATTATTTTTATGTATGGGGAGGTTAGAATACACCTGAAATTTGTGTGTGGTCTTTATGCATCTAAAAGAAGCAGAGTAGGGCATGGGCTTTTTTCCCATCTGTTTTATGCTGCAATTATTATAAATAATTTATACATACGTAAAAATAAAGTTCCAGTTTTCAGTGGAGGTGGAAGGATTCTTTGGTGGTAATGGTGTCCCATAGTGCATAAAATGCAGAATTTGTCATGACAGAGCTCCAGTTTTCCCTTTAAAAATACAAATGTCTAAAATGTGCAAAGCATTCTGTTAGAAATAACACATCTGAGTATGAGGTTTAATCTGAAGTATCAAAGAATCTGTGTTAGCCTGTGCTGCTAAAATAGACCCTGGAGACTAAAATAGATCAATGACTGTTCACTTTCACAAGGTACCTTTTGTTCAGATTAGTTTGAAATTCTAACTAATGACTGGAAATCAGGGTAATGATTGGTCAATTAACACAGTAAGGCTGTAGTGACCCATAACAAAGTAAAAAAAGAGCAGAGCCGCCATTCCTTACGGAAGTGACCCATATCTTCTCTGCCCTGTGGATTAACTCCAGCACTCAGCCGGGCAATGCAGACTGACCTGTCCAAAGCCTGAGAGCCTCTCTCTTCAACTCGCAACTGCCTCCCCTCTCCAGGTGTTGAAACTGATAAGTGCACAGAAGGCCGCGATGGATTTTTCAGATTCACTGTCAGCCTGGTAAAGGCAGTAGATCTGCTCAGAAAAATTAGCCAGGACAGCAGCTTGTCTTACATTAGGGTTTGGCAAAGGTTCATATTTGTCAGAATCTAGTTTCCACCCATGTAGACTTTGCAGTCTTGGATGTTCATGGTGTTAAAGCTAGCTTTTTAGCTCTAGTGACTCCTTTTGCTCCTTTAAAAATGCAGGCCATTTTTATACAGATTCATATGACATCTGCTATTGTGTCTGTAAGGCACAAGTGTTCTTTTATTTCCATGTAATGCCAACATCCCATAGGGAATATCCCATGGGCCTTATCAGTACTGCTTGTATTATTTACATTGTGTATGTGATATATGTTTTGATAGATAAGGAAATTAATAGTGACATACAAAATTGCTGTACAAGTTTCTCTCTCGATATAGCATTATGTGTTTAATGTTCCCAGTAGCTGCCCTCACAGACCATATTCAAAACAGTAGATTAACTTGCTTCTGCAGTTTTCAAGTTGTGCATATACAGCTCTTGTCTGAAACGGGCGGTATAGGTGTTCTTGTAGCTGTGATGGTCTACAGGCACGATAGAAGCAGGATTTATGGGGTGGGGAAGAACTTCGTAATTAGGCCACCTGATTCAGCCGGAGGAAAATATGTTGCCCCTTCCAGGCTGAAACGAAAGGTTCAACAGCAGAGTCTCCAAGTGCTTGTCCACTATAAATTTTGGAGTCTCTAACTTTTGCGAGGTGTTACAGCCTCACAATCCACCACCCCATTCAGCAGAGGGGTCAAGAGGAAAAGTGGCTGTGGAAGCTTTGCCTTTTCTAGTTTTTGCCAGGACACCAATGACTAGATTTGAGAATGCTCAGGAGTTTTTCTTGCTAATAGCAGTTGTGTAAAAAACTATAGGTATTTCAGTTGTCAATACTGCTAGTTCAGAGTCACTTTAAGGATGATATAATTGCATTGCCAAAGAAAATGGAAGCAGCATAGATGCTACAAAATTACTTAATTCCTTATAGAGGCATATTGTACTGTACTAGCAACATGGGAAAAGTAAAGAAATGGAGCGAGGGCCCTTTAATTAAGCCACTGTGATCTTCTTGCTTTTGAATTATTCAAGAAGGAGCCTTGGGCTTGAGGCAAAGTTTCTTTTGGTGCATTTATTTCAGTGCTGGTAACAGTATTAAAAAAAATAAAACATTTGGAGGAAAGTTGTTTGAATTGACTTAAAAGTACCACTAATTTTCCAAAATAATAATCTCTCTATTTTAGCTATGTGATTTTTTTAATATGTTCTTGATTACTGTGTTTTCATGATGTTACTTTCTGCTCCCCTTTGCTTAGTGTACTGTTGCATGCTGTATTTTAGAAAAATATTTAAGTGAGATAAGGCCATTTGATACAAAGAAATAAACAGTGTATATTAGATTGTGCTGTCCCCTGAAGATCTGAATCTAAAAGTCAGAATATCATATTTATCCCAAAGATTGGTCTGCAGACAGGGAATGTTTTGCATTGCTTTTAGTAAAAGCATTTTTACAGTAGGCTTTTGTTTAAAACATGTAGTTGCAACATCCTTAAATATTATTGTAACTGAAGCAGTCTTAAGGGGTAGCTTTCAAAAGACTGTTGTTCGCAGGATGCATGGCTGTGAGTGTATTTTAAATGATTGATTTGTAAATATTTTTGACGAAATAACACAATGGGAAAAGCAATACTTTTCTGGGTGATGGCTTCAGTGCATTTCTTCAGTAGTTTTAGCTTTGCCTTACTGCATTGCTTGGGCCATGCCGTCCCAAAGCTTGTGAATCTGTGCAGATGAGTCTTGTATGCATAGTTGTGGAAAATTATGTGAACATTTTAATCTAGCAGCCTTCCTAATAACTCGCACTAATTTGTGCAACTGAAGAAAATGGTCCCAAGAGAGAAACTCCTTAAATCTACTAACTTTGGCAGAGCATTTATTGAAGGGAAAGTATGGGCTAGCCTGGATGCTATAGGAAGACAGCAAGCATGGTAATTCAGAGATTTTGTGTGGGGAGGCGAAGTGAACTGGCAGAGCTGAGTAGCAACCATGGCTACTCGTTCTTTGGAGACCCAAACTAAATCATATAAAGAAGAAGATTTAGCTGAGGGATTGGCAAGGGCAGGGAGCTAAGGGATCGTGCTAAAGGAAGCCAGCTGCACGCGAGGGCAACGCTTCATACGCTGCTCTGAGTTTGCTTTGTGTAAAGCCTGTAAAGAAGGCACTAGGAAGAATTTTTTTGGAAGCCCGTTGGATGGAAAACAGAGGAGTTTTTTTGCCTTTGCCCTGAAGAGAGAACAAACCCCTTTGTTTTATTGTTATTTATGTATTTGCATCTCTGAAAGAGGCTAGAAACTTGATTTTATACACCAGAAAAAACAGACATTTGTTTTATTGTTATTGAGTTCATGATGGCAAGGAAGAACAAGATACTTCGGGTGATTTAAGCCTAAAGAGAGTTCTATGGTTTTTTGCCTGGCTTTCTCTTAGGACAAAGCAAGCTTGGAGTTGGGACAAGAAGGTCCTAATGAGCAATTGTATTTGTTTTTCCTTTTCGGCATGCCAAGATTTCTTGATGTGAGCATTAAGACCAACACTTGCTTTAGATGAGAAAATTCTCATGAAGCCAAATCTCTTTATGAACTGGTCTCTTCTAATCAATTCATGTCGATCAGTCCACTGTATCATACTGTGTGTAACAAGCCCCCGTATATGCGTTTTATACAGACACACATACTTGCACAGATAGATGTAAAATATCACTGTCCTCAATCCACTTTTTAAACGTGAAAGATGGATGAAAGGTGATGTTTGAAAACATGACAGCATTGCAGGAAGAGAATGAGCTATAGGGTTTGTTTTTTAAAAAACTTTGACTTCTGTGGTAGCATGTAATATTAAAAAACAAATGAAAAAACTGAAGTTCAGGAGAGTATTAGTCAGTATGATTTATTAAGGCTTTTCATGTCTGGACAGAGGAATTTTGTCACAGTAGAAATATTTTTAATGGCTCAGAGGTAAAAAAAAAAAACAGAAAAATATGTTTTCCAGGCAACACACATATTTGGAAATAAAAATATTCAGTAAGTTAATTTTGCCCTTGTGTCTGCATTTAATTTCTTATAAACCTATACAGAAAGCAAAGGGATTCCTGTACCTTAGCTTGATCAATAAAACTGGGGACAGTTTGTGTAAATCCCTTTAATGTAATTTTAAAGCAGCTCTGAACGTGACAAGTGTTTGAGTGAATTATGTTGATAGACAGGTTTCATTAATTAAAGTGATGTCATTTGGTGTCTTAAACAGTTGTCCTGATTTTTCATTCTGGGCAGTGTAATTGGAGGTCAACACGTGGTCTGCTTTACTTTGAAAGTAACCACTGTGCTCGTCTTAAAAGGGTGATGTCAGTCCTTTTCACATTTGAATGTGTTAGTGAGCAAAGGAGGGGCATTTATTGCAATTTCTTGTCCTGGAAGTGGTGCTTACTGCATTTGGAGCCAAGGCACTTTGCCGGGGACTTTCCAGTGAAGAGTCTGGCTGCCAGAGGCACTTGGCCTCGTGGTGTCACCTTCAGCAGAAGTGCTGAAATCTGTCCTTACGGGAAACCTTTAAAAAAACCAAACTGCAAAATAGTTGCAAAAAGTGTACCTCTGAGTGCTACGGGTTGTTTTTTCTTTCCTACCTGGGCCCACTTTTTGTCTCTAGTGGCTAAAGAAGGAGAGGGGGAGAGGAGACATGCCCGCTCCTTCCAGGCACTCTCCTGGTGGCCAGGGGATGCATGGCACCCATCTGCCCTCAGCCTGGCTCTAGGGTCAAGCGAGCAGGTAAAACAGGATGGGTGTTTCTGTCACATCCAGGGCACTTTCTGCCGTAAAGGTGAAACTCAAGAGGTTTGTAATCCCCACGGGGTATTACTTCTGCCTGGGTACACGGCAGCGAACTGCTGAGGAGAGATAACTGGTGAGATAACTAGGCCACCCCCCCACTAATCCCTATTGTCTTACATGCCTACCACAATAAAATGATTAATAATTTTCTTTACCACGCTGACAGATAAAGATAACTTCTCTTTGAGGTTAAT
Organism: Nipponia nippon; assembly: GCF_047370975.1. Classification (NCBI taxonomy): domain Eukaryota; kingdom Metazoa; phylum Chordata; class Aves; order Pelecaniformes; family Threskiornithidae; genus Nipponia; species Nipponia nippon. The sequence goes on along the minus strand of NW_028262290.1, from coordinate 57,953,784 downwards.
TTGGCAGCTATCTAGGCCTTTTAATGAAGATGCTGCAAGCAGAGTGGTTTCTTGGCAGCTCCCTGCTGGTGTCACGCGGAGTTTGAGGGAACTGAGCCCCCCTCGCCTTCCCCGCCTCCCCCAGCTTCCACCTGAAGTCGTCCTCGTCATGGGACCCTGATGTATACTTAAGGATACTGGCAAAAAGTCCTTTAGAAACACTTCATTTGGAGCTTTTTGACAAGAGAGTGATGTTTTCAGCTATCTTTGCTGGCAGAACAAGCTGTAAGCTTTAACACTCATCGCTTTTACAGCAGACTCTTTGTAGATGTGATGGTACATCCTAAATTCAGTTCAGAGCTGTCAACAAACTCCAGTTGAGGCACTTTGCCAGTGTCTTAGATTTGTCCCCTTATCCACTGCTATCAAGTTCTTCTATATTAAGTTGATGTTAAATCGGCTTTCATCCTGCTGAAGGTAGCAATGTTTGAAATAGATAGAGATATAGAGATATAGAGATATATATTTGCATTTCTAGTTACCTGTACTTTGCTTTTAAGTCTTGTTTATTTTAAAAATAACTGCCCTGAGTTTCAGCCCTCAAAAGTGGCTTTATCATGAAAAATGTCAGTACAGGAAAGAGTTACCCAAGAGTAACAATTGGTCTTTGGCTACATGCAGGAGAGTGCTCTGCCATGATCACCCCTTTGATAACCTTACTCTCCATGGACTGAGGTCACTACAGTATTAATTACCTTCCAGAGATTTAATTCTTTTTATATTTCTGCTCTGGAAGGTATTGGTAAACGTATCATGACAAAGCATCTGTTTCAACGGACATGTCGTAGATGCCTCTGCAAGCGCCAGGGGTTTTAAAGGTAGCTTTGAAGTTGAAGAACTGAGCTGGGAGTTCCTGCCTGACTTGCAGAGATATATCTTTCATGATATGTAACTGAGAACAGGTAAATAATTATCTGTGGTGCAGGTCCTTAGAATACTTGGCACGAAATAGTTTAATTATTTAAGAGCTGTGTTTGAAAACAAAGCGCTCATGCAGGAGTTGACTGGAGAATTAGGAAAGTGATTTGTCTCCTCCTATTTTCTCTTTTTCTCTTCAGATAATAAGATTCTGATGAAGAGGCGGCTGGTGGCTGGGTTGTGGTGTGTGTTTCTTTATTGTTGTTTTTCTTTCTTTGTTTTTTCCCTTAACTATTCTCTGTCAAGGACGGATCCCTTTTACTGCAGAACATGCTTGTTTCTACAAGGCTCCTTCTTAGATAAGAATGATAAGACTTATCTGATGTGGTTGAAATAACCTAAAGTGCAAAATTATTTTATGTTAATTAAAAGCAAGGTAATGAGAGTTGGGAAGACTCTTCAAATACTTTAAACGAGGTCTTTCTTTTACAATGCATTTTTTTTGAGTGTGCGAAGAAATTAATTTCAAAAAGAATGCTCAGCATTTGAAAGTGCAAGTAGCTCTTTTTGAAAACATAACAAACTTTGCTTGTTTTTGCAATCAGAGATTGGCCAAGGTGCATGGCTTTGCCTCCTTCTACAAGTGGCATATTTTGAAATAAGCAAGCTAACTGTTAGAAAGAACAGCCAAACCTAGGGAAGAAGAAACGTTTCTGAATTTAGTTTATTAGCAAGAGAGGATCTCTCTTGCTCTGTATCTTTGGGTTCTCATCTTGTGTTAAGGTCTGTGTTGTTCAGCCTTTTTAGAAGCAAGGACTCATTCCTATCCCCTCCAAGAAGTCATGATGTTAAAATAAAACTAATATATTTTAAGACTGGAGCAAGAGGTCAGCCTTTAGATTGTACTAGAATCTTCACAATCTCCTAATCAGAAATAATGAAGATTACATTTCATATGTATTCCTACGAGTTCAGGACCTAAGATTTCGGGAAAACCGCCAATTACTACAAGATGCGTAATAATTCACTACCGTTATCCATTCTAAATTTTCATATGGAGACTGAAATCTTTTTAGCAGATAGGAGTGCAAATGGACGAACAAAGCAGGGACATGATGGAAAAGTATGCTGTAGCATCCTACGTGATTTGGTCAGCTATGGCTTTGATCCAAAATGTTTTTATTTTCCTTATCAGAAAAGATTCCTGACCAGCTCAGAGGGCTTTGCATCGGCCTCAGATCTCCACTGGCAAAATAGAAGTGGTAATTCCTAGTGTCGCAAGGGTGAGAGAATACATGCAGCATGGACTGCAAGGCAGCTGCTGTGATGGAGCCCCTACAGCATGATTACAGTCCCCACGGTGAAGACTCAGTGCAGTTTGGGATATATGAAGTGGCCTTGAATGCTTGACAGAGTGGGGATTTTACTCCTGTTGCTGCTGTTGGCAAGAAATGTGTGGAGCCAAAGCAAAGCAGTAAAGCTTGTCTTTCCCTCAAGTCTCTGAGCAGTCAGGGCAGTATAAACACCATCTGCGGTCCCTACAGGTGGTTAATCCCACGTATATACAGGGCGTATGTCAAAGCCATTGACTCTAGATAATTCAATTTCTAGTAATTACCATACTGGAGACAATTTCCAGGAATGGAGTGTGCATAGAGGAAAAGGACAAAAAAGGGCACCGCCACTAGAAGCAGAGGGAACTGAGGAGAAAATAACACCTTTTAAATTCTGATTTATTGGATATCTGTTCTGCTTGAATAAGCAAGGATATGTATTTGAACCAAAATTACAGTATTTTATTTTTAATCAATTAATTTAATCAATAAATTGTGGGTTAAATAATTTTTTTCGTACCTATCTTAGAGTGGCATACCTTTTAATATTTGAGTAACTGATATGCTTGATAAGACATTTTCAATGTAGATTCAATGGCTATAAATTTTAAGAAAAAAATGTTAAGCATACTTGCCTAGAAGAAGAAGAATTTTTCTGTAGGCCTTTTTCATGCAATCAGAGTTTCAAGAACTGATTTCCAGGTACTGCAAATAAGGAGTACGACATACATGAAGGAATAGAATAGGTTTCCATACACTGGGATCTAATGAAAGCAAAATGAGACTGGTTAGAAGTTGCTGGATTTATTCATTGGGGGTGAAGTTTAAAAGCTTGTTGTGTTTAGTAATGCAGTTTGTTTGGTTATGCAGCTGGAAATCTGGTTTTTTGGATAGGAATAAAAAGTCATGCTTCAGGACAAAACATGAAAGCAAATTATTATTATGCCGACTAAGAGAAGTTTCAGCGCTTTACATAAAAACAAACAAGCTTCCCACACACATACATTTTAAAGCTCTATACGTGAACTGTAAATTGCTGCCAAGGAAAGTGCATGTTTTTATTTTAGTTGATATATTTTAATTGGATTTTAAGTGGCTTATGAATAAAACGGCCTTACGTTAATATATTGTTTCTCATTTAGTAAGTATGCAAACATCTGAACTGTTTAGTAATGAGATTGATGGGCATCACTGAAAAATTGACAGAGAAACAACCTCCCTTCTGCATTATTTTCCCCTTCCTTTTCTGTGTGTGTCAGTGAGATTTGATTTCTGATTTGAGAGTCATTCCCCACCATTTTCTGTTGCCTTTCGATCAAATTGTTTTCTCTTTTATTCTGTTTGAAAATTTCACTGTTTTCTACTATTTTTCCAGAGATGCTTTGTTTTTTTTTCAAGCAGTACCCTGAATGTAATGGCTGCTTTATATGCTTGTATGGAGGCTTGGGGAGAGGGGAAGAAGGGCATCTATCCTCCTCTCATTCTCCGCTGCATATGCCAAGCATCCTGGTACAAAAGCAACTCTCCTCTCTTTTCTGCTGAACAGAAGTAGTAGTTCCAGTAAGAAGGCACCCTCCAGCCCTAAGGAGGGCCTGAGAAGCACGGCAGACGACCATACAAAATTACATGACAGGGGTGCAACTCTTTGCTATCAGTTGTTCGGGCGTAAGTTATTTAATAATGTAAAGGGTGGTTCCACAGCTTAATGGGCTGTTAGCTAAACAGCTACAGGTAGCCCTGTGAATACGTACAGCCACTCCCCTTCTCCTTTAATCATCCATTTTTATCATGTTTCCCCATCTATGCCTTGACTCCGCTTCTGAAGCTAGTTTTCTTACCCAGTTGCCTCCATCCTGTCCTTCACGCTGCTGCTCCCGCATAAATGCAGATGCATGAGCAGTACAGATGAGAGCTGCCGAAGGTACGCAGAGCTGTTACCTTGTTGTGAAGCAGAGCGCTTTAGAAAACGGTTGCTGCTGACAGGCTAACTAGTGGTTTTGCTAAATGTTGCAGGGGTTGACATTTCATGTAAAAGAATGGGAAAAATATAAATTGTAGGATTTTGCCCTTGCTCATGAATAATCCCATTGATGTTCCACTGACTAGTCAAAGAAGGAGAGCTAGCAAATTCAGATTACTGCGTATTTATATTATTGATTCCTCCATTATTCTGCTAAGAAACAACAGAGCACAGTTTCTCTGAAACTAAGAGTGAATGCAGAATTGGTTTTCACTTAATTGGCTCTTTTGAAACAAGCCTCTTTGAGAAGCAGGATGTTGTTAGTCCACTGTGTAAAGACAGTGTAACAATACACCTAACACGTATTCCAGAAACAGCTGTATGCAGGGGGTGTATTTGAGGGGTAAAAATAGCTTAATAGCTTTCAAGAAGAAATGAGAATTTACGCAAGCGCAGCTTTGTCACCAAGTCTGCACTAGCACGTAAAATTAGTCAGTCATTGAAAAATTAATGTCAAAATGCCCAGTGGAAATATCATCGTCTCACAAAAACATAGGTTGGCCTTCATCTGAAGTCTGTTAGACCTTAGTCAAGGTCTTCATTCGGTACTTAGAAAGGTAATAAAGAGTGAGAATAGGGTTCACTGAGCATGAAAAATACAGGATTGGGCTTAAAAACTGAAACGTAGTCAGTAGCGTTTACTGTAGTTTGCTTTCCATTTCTTAACACCTGTGTAAGTTTTAAATGCTTTCAAAAGTGTTTGTAATTGTGTTAAATATTTGTAAGACTGGTTTCCCTAAAGATAGTATCATGTAAATGTAACAGAATACACATTGTCTTCACCTTTAATTGCTTCCGTCATTGGAAAAGGTTCAAGTTTATAAGTGAGACGGTTCAGTGAGGTGTCAGTCTTGCACTTGCTGTCCGTTGAAATTTTTATCAAGATTCTCGTCACTGCTTAAATTCAGTCTAATAGCATGCAAAAGTAGTTAAGACTCTTCAAATAGATGTGAAATGCAAGATTTTAAGAAAGAAAATGAATCACAGTGCTCAGCACCTCAAGGCAATCAGCACCCGGAGGAAACGGTGTCAGGACAGATACTCGGTTTAGAAGAAAATAGTGGAGGAGAATCCTTTACTGTGCACCAGCTTCATCCTGAGCGTTGTTGCATTGCTCAGGTTTTGCTTTGTATTTCTAAAAACAACTACAGCGTATGAAAGGGCACTGCAGCATTTCCCAAACACAGTCTACCCATGTGAGTCTTTCAACTTTACTTACACACTGACTTAAGTTTTGACTCAGGAGAGCATCTGCAAACATTTGTTAGTCCATTCCTGTTTGACATTCAAGCATATATATAAATAATTTGCTCAAGGCCTTTAATCCTCAGAGTTTGCAAAGCAGATTGTAGTTGATGAAGATTGTGTGATGTAGACAACCGGACACTTCTTTAAGGATCAAGATCTTATGCAAAGTGCTGTTCTCAATCCTTGCATCATCTAATTCCCATTTGCAGTTTTGGCTTTAATTTCAGCAGCTACATTTTTTCCTTCTTTTTACAATCCTGAAAGAGGGAACCAACCAAGGCCACTATCTCATCAAATTGTACCTGTAAATTTGCTATTGTACCTGTAAATTTTGCTGTTGCTAAATGCAACAGATTTGCTGCTGCATTTGGGTTTTCATATTAGAAAGGAAAATCCGTAAAGAAAGAATGTATTTGTTAAGTCATTTTATGGGGAGATCACTTAAACCATTAAATTCTGAACTCGTGTAAGTAGAGAACTACACAATTCTTCTCTTGTCCACCTGAAAGCGACGAAAAACATGATCAAAACAGCAGTTACCAGCATGAGGGGAAAGCCATAACAGATTGCTGGAGAACACTGAAATAATGAGGTAGATGTGCTTGACACCAGCAAACTAGCAATTTGCCTCAATTTCCACAAAACCTACCTTTGCAAATAATCATGTAAAATATCAGTTTACAAAGTTACAAAGCTTCTGCAGGTAGCTCTCCAGGAAGAGTAACTTTCTGTGAATACTTTCTGTACTTTCTGTGAATTTGTTTTGTGAATTAATAGCTAACTCTGGTCCCATCGCTTTTGTCTTACTGCAGTCTTACCTCACTAGTATTCCCCTAAAGTCCTTTATCAGAGGGATTAGCTAGTTCTTGGCCCACTGCAGTTACAAGTGGCGGATCCAGGAGCAAATCTCTGCCTGGAAGGTTTGAGAGAGCAGCTGTGAACTGGTAGGGAGCAGGTGAGCTGGCTCCAGGTGTCGTGAAAGCCACCTCAAAACTTGCACTGTGCCTGAGTCCCATGTGCTATGCACAGGGGCGGTCCTAGCAGGCAGAAACATCTTACAAATTCATGTCAAAACACTTTTATTCCTCTGAACGGTCCATCTCTTAACGTTATTCTGCATAATAAAGTGAAGCAAAATGCTCAGTTGAGTTTTACAAATATACGGGTATTGTCTTGGTAAGATTTTTCCAGTAAGGCAGATGGCTCCTTGAAGTTCATATTCATAGGAATAAAAGGGTATATATTTAAAAAAAAAAAAAAAAAAAGCCTAATCACAAGGTCTAATTTATCTGCATGGAGATATAATCTTTCAGAAAATAACCTTGACTTGGGAAGCCATCTCAAGATGAGTTTTATTTTTTGAACCTGTTGCAGTACCATACTGCAAAGGATGAGGCAGATACCTAGTACAGTTGCATGTTCAGTGATCTCTTGGTTAAAGTAATTTCTTCTTCAGCTTTTAACTCTATGTTAATACTCCAAGGCTTTCAAAACACTTAACAAGCCTGGCATTTGCAGGCTGGTAGTATATTTTGCATAATATCAATAGCTTGTCTTTGTGGCCCATGGGAAAAAGAAATCCTTTTCTTCTTTGCGGTGCATTCATACAGGCCCTCTGCCCAAGATGATTGCAAGTGGAAACACTTTTTGTCCTTTGAAATCTGAATTCCAGCAGGCCAGGTGTTTTCATGAAGCTTCCAGTATCTATCTAGCCAAAAAGGTTTTGCAAAACCTACCTGAATTTTAGTGGGTGAATCAGTTGTATTTTTTGTAATTTTATGGAGCCCTTGATGAAATATATTCAAACAGATGCAAGAAATGCTGTCTGATGTCTTCGGATGGTTAAATTGTGATTTCTGTTAACACTGCTTTGTCTGGGTGTACTCTGTTTCTTAGTCAATTGAGGATGAATTTGGATAGAGGAGCTGGCAAGGCTACGGTATTTACATAATGCCTTTTTTTTAGTGTGAACCCTGAATGTGGATGGAAACAGTCTCTAATCTTCTTAGCGATCTAAGCAAAGATTGAATGCTTTAGGTCAAGCTGGGTTTTGGATAGGCTCAGTTAGGGAAACAAAATTTAAAAAAAATCCCAGCTCTTCACAATGATTGCAAATGGCAATACTTACAGACCAAGGTAGTTAATGTTTCAGTAGTTGACAATATTTTTGATATTTCACCAGTTTACAAAGACCACATAATTTATTTTCAACCTTACTTTTTAAGACTTCTTAGAAACAGAACAAACGTCCCTTGTATGAAGCTCTGGGCACTGTTCGCATTCATTCCCCTTGGGATAGCTTTAAGTTGTATCATGAGGGATGAAAAGGCAAGTGTCAGAATAAGGAGCATACAGAGGCTTCCTTTCCTTGATGAACTCTGAATGGCTGGAAAAGACTGCAGACATGATCTTAGTCCTTCTTGCACCACAACCGCTATGACATGGTAAGAGGAGGAGGAGTTCATTAGGTGGCTGTCCTTTCATATATCAATTATTAAAACATTCTGACTGTGATTTTTGTGGTGTGTTACAGTAACATAGCTTTTCAAACACTACTATCATAAAATCAAAGATGTGATTTTTAATTTTTTTTCAGTGGATAAATATCCTGAACTCAGGCTAAAAGTGACATTTCATACTTTATTTGCCTTGCCTGCCTAGATTTTGCAGTAATTTTTCATATAGAAGCTATAGCTTGTCAGGCGCTCTGAACAACATGCAAGTACAATATATTACAATGAAGGGGAAAAAAAATCAGTCGGTCCTATTTGCATTTTGCTTTTTCTTTAGGCTTACCTTACCCAATCCAAAAATTTATGCTAAGTCTCTTGACTTAATGTTACCACAAGGGGTTTTTGTATGTAATGCATCTTCACATAATATAAGATCACTCTGAGATTGATTTTTCAGGACATGAAAGTTAGCAGGAGCTGCTGGCCCTCTTTTAATATCTGCAGCCTAATGTTCACAAACCAAATGGTTAACTTGTTTTGTGGTTGCTTTTGTAACTAAGTTCAGCAGCAGGCATTTAATATTTTTCTGCTTTACTTTGTGTTCAATAATATAATCAAGATTATATCCATCCCCTGCTTGAACTTGCTACTGCTGCATTTCATTAACTTTCTCAATATTTGATGCAAATTGTTTCTAATTAACATGCTTCTAAATAAAGAAAAAGAGCATTCTTAAAAACCTGTGTGCAATCTGTATAATAATAACATTTTATTCTCAGCTATGAAGACTTCTACCCTTTTATGACCTTTTTGAAACTGCTGTTGTTATTATTGTTATTCCTGTAAGTGGTGTATTTTAGAATGAAACCCTTTTAATCTGTGCTATAATTAATAAACAGAAATAGCTTACTGAAAACACAGTAAGGCAGGTAAGGACATGATTAGTTATTGAGCGAAAGGAACACAAATTAACCATACTCAGAATTTAGTATTTTAAATGTTCTGACTTTTTTATTAAGTCAAGAAAAATATTTAACAGCTTCTATCTTTGTGGTATGCATTGTCACTGTAGCATACATTAGAGGTGCATCTGTTTCGTTTTTTCTCCCTTTACCTGCAAAGATGATATGATTTGTTAAAAAGGAAAAAAAGAAAAAAAAAAAAAAGAGGGGAGGGTGAAAGAAAAAAGAAGAAAAAAGAAAGGAGGAAAAAAAAGAAAAAAGTGGGTTTTTTTCTGTCTACTATGTCCTTGTGATTATCAGAAATAAATTTGAAGAGTATAAGAAAATTATGGCCATCATTGTAAATCAGTATAAAATTTGAAAGGGAGGAATCAAGGGCAGATTTGTGAACATGTCTGCCTTGTGTTTCCTATATATAAGGAAAGTATATAGGAAGGAAGGAAAATACACACACACATATAAAAATTTTCCTTATATATATATTCTTTTTTACCACTAAAAGGAAAAATATATGTGGATACAATAATCAGAATAGGATATTGTGGTAGTCCAAATTGTGCTCGTAAAAATTTATCAAAGAAGTTGACCAAATCTGACCACTGAACTTTGTATTGTTATACTAATTGGAAGAAAGAAAAGGTAACAAGGGGCCTACGGCCTTAGAAAGCAACTTGTCAGTGAGATTGAGCCAATCTGCATCTGACTGCAAACAAAAGCAATTGTTCAGCCCTTCCTCCCTTTCCCCACTCTGGCAGCGTATTCCCCTTGCTCCTTTTTGCCTGCGCTACTACGTGTGTGTTCGTGCCATGAGGAATAATTGTCTCCTGCTCCACTTCCTTCACGTTGTTAATTTTTTGTCCGGGTGAGTAATCCTATCTGAGTTAGGGCACAAACTCTGGTACCAGCATAAGGACATCAGTGGACGCGTAGAGCTGGAGGCCACGGGACCACACCTTTTCGTGGCAGCATGGATTTAAATCAAATTGAAAGCAACATGAGAAAGCAGCCCGAGCTTTACATGCATTGTGCCCCTTGTAACCACAGTGTTCGCTGTAGTAACGGGAGAGATTTAGACAAATATGCCACTAGGCTAATTAAGGGCTCTTCTCCTAAAGAAGCTTTTGTCTCAAGCTTTAGTTCTGGAGATCTGAAGTTAGCCACCTACTGCCTCAGGTTTTGGGTTGTTCTTAGTTTTAGCTCTACAGCTATAAATAACAGCTATATATGTAATAAATAGCTACTATAAAACCACAGTAACAAGACAAATTTTAAGGCCTTGGTTAAGGTTTTGTTTTATTTTAATATATACACCAGTATGATATGTGATATGGGTGCTCTAGTTTCAGCTTTGGGTTTTTTTTTTATTTAAAACTGTTTAGGGAACAAATTATAGATGTTATTTTGTTCTGTCCATTTCCAGCCCAGATTTCCATGACTAATGCAGGTGACGGATTTAACTTAGGGGAAAAAGATATTACAACTATTAGCGTCAGTGCTGAGCTGTTCTACAACAGTAGAAGCTGGATGTTCACGTTCATGAAGCTGGATGTTGCTTATACCATTCAGGTTCTCTGTTTGAAATATAAAGGCTGGTTTCAGTGAAACTTCTCTTGTCGGAAATGGGAGCTGCATGTTTTGCTCTAAAACCAATGCTGGACTGACTGCTTAACAGTAGTTGTGAATGATTATTAGTGATTTGAGTAGGCTTTCAGAGTTTTGCAGGTTTAGCGTATATGAAAACATCTGTCAGTGTTTCTTCACGTCAGCCCTGCCTGTGTCTGGAAATGTTCATGAATGTCTGAGGTGATGCAATAAGCCTGCGCATCCATGGCTCTTGCTGATTTTTAAAATCTTTGTACTGCTTGAAATAAATTAAATCAGAGTTTCAGCTTGATAATTACACTTTACATTTTTCCTTGCTTCGCTTTCCATCCTTTCATAAATTGGTAGGGATACAGTTCTCTTCCACATTCATAGGAAGCTAAACACCACTTACTGTTAAAGCTGGTTTGAATTAAGTACATTTTCCCAAAATTTGATACTGCAAGATTGCTTTTTTCCCCATCACAATTATGTCTTTTTTTTTTTTTTTTTTAAATGAAAAGGCAATGTCTTGGTTTTCAGAGTTTTCCAGGACGTGGTCAACCAGTCCCCTTACCATCCTTATAGAACTCTTCTCATAAAATAAATGGTAGCAGAAGGTTTAGAAAATACACCCCAATTTCTGGCTAAACTTTAATATCTCATGGATTTTTGTTCCCTAAATATTCCATTGCATTCCCTTTCATGTTATCTCATGCTCTGTAGTATTAATGAAAGCAATGGGGCATTGTTTTGATATTGCTGTTTATTTTTCTCTCTAGCTGTGTGCTGCCCACTTGCCAACCCGATCAGAGGCACCGAACCACTATCAAGCAGTATGTCGGGCTCTGTTTGCTGAAACAATGGAACTGTACACTTTCTTGGCCAAAATTAAAAGTGCAAAAGAGGTAAGCAGTCTGAGAAGGTTTTCTGCTTTTGAGCTCATTACTGTGTGAAGTAGGCTTACAAAATCACTTCTGTACCCAGCCAGTAGTGAATGTCAGGTGCTTGAGGAAATTATCTGTAGTGTTTAGGGAGAGCAGTTCTACAGCTGAGGGTTTTTTTCTTTTGGACTGTGACCATTTACGGATGTCTCGTAGAAATTGTTATTAATTGCAACTAGTCTATTTGGCAGTAAAACAGAAGCTTTTTCTTGGAGGGTTACACATTGCATACATGCATCCATTTCTGCATGCGTGTATGCAATGTATTTGAGTCTAAAAACTTCTTTGGTGTTTCGGGGATGTCGTGAAGCGTCAGAGCTTTGCCTGTTGTTCCTCAGCTCCTTCTCAGGCCTTGTCTTTGGCTGAGAATTATCTGAGATTCTTCTTGCTCGTATTTTGTCCCCGGTCAGCAGCTTCCCTTACCTTTGATGTATGGTTGGCTTGTTTGTCTGTCACATAGGCTTCACAGCAGAGCCAACTTAAAAAAAGAAAAATTTCCGCCTGTAGGTTGTGATGCTTATGTTCACTGCTTACTTGGTTGTTACTGTTGACTGAAGGGCCATCCTCTGAACCACTGCAATTAAATGGTCTGGCTGAAGAATAACTTTGAGGGTGGGCGGGTGATTTTTAATGAAGACAGTTTCAGTGATCTGGCCTGCAGAATGGCTCTATAAACAATAGTATTAACACAGTGCGGGTGTTGGTTACATTGGAAAACTGCTGGGTGAGGGGAAGGGCAGGAAGGGAAACATGCTTCTTAAAGCTGGTTTCTTCACCGAAGCCAACTTGTCAAGTAATGACACTTCCGTAATTTTTCTTTTTAATAAATCCCCGAAGGATTTTCTTTTCTTTTTTAAGTCAAGAGCTACAGTACCTTTGAAAAGCAGGATAAGATTTTACAGGCTGATCTGAAGATTTTGCTGCTGAAAGAGGCAGAGCTGTTCCACCCACGCACACAGGCTCCCGCTGCTTTCCTTCGGCTGGTTCTAGGAGACAAAACGCAGCAAATACCAAAAAAAAGAGGAGGAGCCATTCCTTGTTGGGTTAATGAGCTGAATCAGCTCATAAAAGGGTCAGATGAGCCTCAGAGCAGCACAAGAGAGCTTTTATCCTCCTGCTGGTGGTGGAAGACGCAAACTAGTCAGAGGCAGAAGGGACGGGTGCTGTCTTCTTCCTAATCGAGATGCATCCCTCCAAGGGGGAGAATCCTTCAGAGATGTTTTTCTGTGGCACGGGGTCACGTTTCACCTCCGCTTTTCCTCCAGTCCTACTCAAACGGAAAGCAATTTTTAAACTGAAGTAGTATCATACAAGGATAATTTTGACAGTGTCAGCGTGGCTAAAGAGCCACCTGTTTTCTGAAGTGCCTGTGTTACGGTTCATCTGCATCCAACGCCCCTGATACAGAAAGCAGAACAGGGTACAGTGTCTCTGTGCTAAATCTGTCTCCTGAACCTTGATGATATTAATTTCACATCTTGGCTTTTGACTGCTCCTTAGTGTTCGGACCATTGGATATACTAATTGAGGGACCTGTGCTAGAAATACCTCAACTAACAGCTATTGCAAAGTCTACATTAAGGCTCAAAGATAAGACCCTTTGGAGTTGTTCTTTCTGCTCAGAGAAGACTTGTGTTTCCAGTAGTTCTTGAACATTGTGGCCACAGTAAGCAGTAATAAGGCATCTCTGTCATCAGTGTCAAAGTAAAATATTGTGTTTCATAACCATTTAAAATTAAGTCTTAACAATAATTTTTTATTCAATTTATTAAAAAAGTAGAGGGGTGTTTTGAATTTACAAATTGTAATCACCTTGTAATTAGACATAAAAACCCAACAATATCTGATCACACCATAGAGCATACCATGAGTTAATCCCAAATGAAAGAAACCATTTGCCTCTCAAAGGCTATTAGGGATTGATTCAAAGCACATGTAGGTCAAAGGAAGTAATCCTTGTAGATGGAATTTTGGCCCTGCTGAAATCAGTAAGACTTTTATTGCTGCACCTAACCAAGGCCAGAATTTTGATCTTTTGATTTCATTTTACTCTGGATCAGTCCCTCAGTAGGCATACAAGAAGTGACCAAGGAAATTATCTTACAAGCAGCTTCTGTAATCTGAATACTTTGGTTTTATGATGTGCTTGATCCTTGCTTATAGCTTTTATCCAACTATACATTTGGAATGTATTTATTTTTGAAAATAATGCAGCATACAAAGAAAAAAATAGGTATGAAGAAAATACGAGGTGGAATGCTGCAAATCTTGTTACACCGTTTTAAAATGACCTCTATAGTTTGTACTCGAGGCAAGCAGGAATCATATGATCACACTAGGCTTGTGCCAGTAAAAGCTGTGCTATTGTTTATATGCTCTTCTCTCTTGCAAACACATAGAAGAATCTTAATTCATGAGGAATACGATTAAATACTATTCAAGCCAATAAATTCCTCTTTCTTTTCCTTTCGTTATTCTCATATGAGTATTGGGTATAAAGGAGAGAAACACTTCATACTTCAGTAAGGATGTTTTGTTATCTTGAATTTGTGGTGTTTGCATTGGCAGATAACTGGGGAAAAAAAAAAACAAGTTACATACATCAGCTCCAATTAAAAAAAACCATATACTGTATAATATTGTGTTTGTGACAGTAAAGATGCCAGGAATTTTAAACTGTTAGTTTATTTCAAAAACTGACAGCTTTATTCAGAGATCTTCCTTTAGAATCCTTCAGACTTAGACACAGTTGTGGACATGAGATCAAAATGAAATTAAAAACACTAAAAAGGGGGAGAAATCCTCTAAAATTACTTAAAATAACTTTCCTATAAGTAAAAATTACTTTGAAATTCCTTGGATTCCTTCTAGGGCCATTGGATGACATCTGTGTATCTGTTTTCCAGATATATGAAGTACATAGTTTTTGCTCAGTAGGCGCTTAAACAGCCAACTTCACTGTAGTGGAAGGGGGAGAATTTTTATCTGCAGAAATTCACTTGCCAGGAGTGGACCAAATCTGACCTATCTTATGCTACAGCCCAGGACAGGTGTAGAAGGGAAGTACACTGTGAAAGAGGCAGAAAAAATATTGCTGTGATGCTGTTTTCAATTTGGCACTATAAAAACTGGTCAGGATTTTGAAAGTTACAGGCTTTCGTGAGGGATAGGTCAGGTGGCAGGAGGGATAGGCCTATAGGGTTGTAATATGTTTTGTTACTAATATATATACTGAGTAGTCATGTGCTCTTCAGTCTGTCATGTAAACATCACTGTCATGTAACAAATGGAGTGTAGTTTCAGAAAGGGTTTTACTGGCATGCATTTGGGTGAGTGCATTAATCAGAAATGATGAAGCAATGAGTGAGCTGTTCAGGTCATCTCAATGGATGTCGCATAAAATGTTTTAGGCACTTTGTCACATACTTGATGCCATGTGGATTTTATTGCCAGTCTGATTCCCTGTGTATGAAAGGTCAGCCGTAAAGCTGACTTGCAGACAGGGAGATGGTACTTCCATTCTTAAAGAGAATGAAATGTTTAATGTAGTGGATGCACAGGACTGGACTCAAGCCAGAGTTGAGAAAGGGGTGATACTACTATTGCAATAGTAAAAAAACAAACAAAAAAACCCCAATAACAGTAGTAAAAATACGTATTCCTGTGGAATAGCAGCAGCAACTCCAAAGGTAGGGTTGAAATTAAGTTAACTAATCTGATCTAACTTTGCATCTTTTTGCAAGGTGAAGTTTTTCTAGCAAGTTTACTGGGGTGTTTTTCCAGCTTGCTGGCAGCATCTGTGTGCTGCTCAGGCTCTGTGAAAGGTGCCCTTGTTGCAGATCCACCCTGGGTACCATCTGCTGCCATCCAGAGGTGGTCTTTTGATGGGCCAAGACCTCCTAACTCTGTGTCCTGCTGTTTAAGCATTTACAGCTGATGACAAAACTTGAGTACAGCTTGTTTCTCATCTCAAGCAGTGAGCTTTTGAAGTTGCAATAGGAAATTTCCACAAAAAGGGGACCTCTCTTTTTTTTTTTTTTTTTTGTTGTGTGTCAGGAAAAATGGTCAACAGGTGGAGCATGCATATGTGGCGAGGGGGAAGATAGTTTGAATATCTGCTACAAATGGGCCTTATGTAAAAGAAAAGATTAATCTTTTTCAGGATCATCCAAAAGTCATTGATATCACCTTTGTTGGCACCTAGTCATAGACAGAACTGTAGGCACAAATAAGCAATGTCCATGAGATAAAGCAAATGTTCCTGCTGTGGAGTATCTGAAAAGGTCACACACATTGCTCAGAAATGGCAGCAAGCGTGACTGAGAGATACAGGGAGAGACTACGCAAGCATAGGAATGCAGAAATTGCTGCTCTGGATCAGACTGGGGATCCACCTGGTTTGCTACATACATTGTGAACCTGCTTTATTGAGGGCATATCTGCCCTCGTCCTCCTTCAGCTCCCTGTTACTGCTTAGTCTTGCCTTCTACTGGAGTTAATGCTCCATGTGCGCTTAACGGCTGAGTGAGCCAGCAATGTGTCCTTGTCGCAAAGAAGCCTTACGCTGTCCTAGGCTGATAGGGAGAAATATTGCCAGCAGGTCGAGAGGGGTGATCCTTCCCCTCTCCTCAGCACTGGTGAGGCCACAGCTGGAGTGCTGGGTCCAGTTCTGGGCTCCCCAGTACAAGGGAGAGATGGACATACCGGAGAGAGTCCAACAAAGGGCCACGAAGATGATGAAGGGACTGAAGCATCTCGCATATGAAGAGAGGCTGAGAGAGCTGGGGCTGTTCAGCCTGGAGAAGTGAAGGCTCAGGGGGGATCTCATCAGTGCATATAAACACCTGACGGGAGGGTGCAAAGAGGACAGAGCCAGGCTCTTTTCAGCGGTGCCCAGTGACAGGGCCAGAGGCAATGGGCACACACTGAAACACAGGAGGCTCCCTCTGAACATCAGGAAACACTTTTTTACTGTGGGGGTGACCAAGCACTGGCACAGGTTGCCCAGAGAGGCTGTTGTGGAGTCTCCATCCTTGGAGATATTCAGAAGCCGCCTGGACACGGTGCTGGGCAACTGGCCCTGGGTGGCCCTGCTTGAGCAGGGCGGCTGGAGCAGCTGAGCTCCAGAGGTGCCTTCCGACCTCAAACGCTCTGTGAGTGGTACCAGTAAATGCCAATGCCAGCCTGTAGCAGAGCTAAGCATTTGTGAGTGGGCAGTGGGTGATAAAGTCCACAAATGGTGCAGGTGCTGCTAAAAGACACCATGTAATGCTGGCCAGCATAAAATACAAGAAGTGGCCAGTAGGCAGGTGTGTCTTAATCTGCTGCAGTAAGTTTGAATCATATCTCAACAATTTTTAGATATTGATGTACACCCTAAAGCATCAAGATTGATATTCCTTCCAAGCTAATTAAGACTTTGTATATTTTTATAATTGCGTACATCTTCGATTGCAGTGAAAGTCCATGTTCATCAAAAACTCATCCATAATTTCATTATCCACAGTATGCCTTGTAATTAAGTTTTTGGTAGAATACAGATAAAGCTCCCAATCTGTCATCTTTGTACTGTTCTTTTAAATCATGTTGCCTTTCATTTCTGTCCTTTCTGATGTAAAAACATAATTCTTTCAGTCTGCCTGGATATATTTCAATCTGATCTGTATGAAAACGTAAACATACAAATTCTAATTAAGTATCTGAGTAGAAATGAAATGCTTCCTTTCCTTTTTTCCTAGTTTCATGCCATGTAAAGACTCAATTGGAAAACAGTTAATTAAAAAAGTTGAGTGTTACTTTCCATTTAATGTGGCTATACTGGTGTATTACTTGTACAAAATATGATAATAGAGGTAGTTAATAGGTATCTAAACAATGTTAATGGCTAACTTATTTGGAAATATGGTCATTAGCCAAGTTATTCTTAATAGTCTTGTGACCATAAAAGCTATTGAATACCCTGCTGCTTGGATTTTCAGAAAGCACAGCTGGAGAAAGAAATTGATTCACAACTTTTCTGCTTGTGACTTCACTTTTCCTTACACTTCCAGGCTTCTAGTGACTCTGCTTTTGCAGCTGTGTTGTCGTCAGGCTTACAGCCCCATCATGATTTGTTTGATCCCTCAATTTAGGAGGTTTAATAAGGGAAATGGCTGCTGTTTTGGTTTTGTGGTTTGTTTTGGTTTTGGTTGTTTTTTTTCCTTAAGTGATGCAGGCACTGTCACTCAGTAAGTGTTACACGCACTTGGTTTGGGGTTTTTTTGCCTCTTCTTAAACAGTTATGTTGAGCAGCGTGGTGACGATTGCCCTTTCCAGAGCTGAGCAAAGTGCGTCAACCCATACCACCATCTATGAAGAACTTTGTCTGATATCCACTCGAGAGGTTTTCAGGGACTGATTTAACTGATCCTATTCCCACAATTGAATTAAATGGGGTTTGGGTCTTTTCAAAGAACTAGAGTAATGCTGCTGGCCAAGCCCTTGGACTTTAAACCCAAGTTGGATAGCTAAATATATAAAACCAGTTTTTCTCCTATGTGCAGGTTATATATTTTTAAATTGAGCATAGGGGTGCAAGAATATTTTATTAGTTTCACAGATAGCAGTGTAAGAATTACTTGCATCAGCAAACAAATGATTCCTAATTAAGAATATAAACTGGAAACTGCAGTAGACACTGTTCTGCAGTTGGTGAAAGACAAAGTCCAGATCTGGATTCCCGAGAATACCATCTTCCTTAAAACGTTGCGTTTTAGAGAGCATTTTGTGGAAGCGAGTCTTTGACGCTGTGCTGACAAGTGTCTTATATAAACTCCCATCTGTCACCGAGCACAGGAGAGCGCATCTCAAATGTGGGACACGCAGCAGCAAATCAACTGCCTGCTTTTAATAGTGCAGCAAGACGTTTGAAGACATTTGGTATTTTTATTATTAGCTTTTGTCACAAAATGCATTTTTTTTTTTTAAAAAAAAAAAGGCCAAATGCTGTAATGGTTTAAAAAAAGCCAAAGCTGTTGAAATACTTGCTTCTTACACATCCAGCCCTTATTTCCTGAATGAATGCCCAGGCCATAATAGGTGAATCAGGTCTGTGGTATGGGTCTGAGGTTCTGAGATTGTTTTGAAAAACCCTTTTAAGATGTTTCTGCTTTCTAAAATGGAAACCCATTTAGGCCATGTATTTATTGTACTGTAATAGCTCTTCTTAACCCAAGGGTAAGTACAAGTGGCTACAGCAGCTGAGGTTACTCGCAGGTTTTGGATCACAGTTAAGTTCTGACAAATGGTCTCTTGTATTGTAAATGTGTTGGTTTCCATAATTTACGATTGAAACAGATGCCGAAACCCACTGATGCTGGCTGGGGGTGCTGGAGGGAAATGATAATATTTCATTTAGTCTAGAAGTCTAAACATAATCATTTGTCACAGTGAATTTATTCCTTCCTAACCAGCACCTGACAGGTGCAGAAGACTTAAAGAAACCTTCCTAAGCACCAGCTGCAAGGATAGAGCGCTTGCCATTTCTTCTTCTCCCCAGTCTTCCAAAGCTTTCTAGCTTCTGTAATGATGGAAATTCCTTTCCTTTCTACTGTTCTCCACTAATTGCATGGTGAGTCGCATTTAGGGGTCTGAACCGGGTGCCAGTGAGGGGAATGAACTATCCCTACAAAGTGGATGTCTGTGCCAGTATGAAGGAAGCAGCTGGAGCATTTGGCTAGGATGGGGAAGAGTAGGAGCTCAGCTTTGGCAGTAGCCTGTGCTTGTATCAGTGCATTTGGATCATAAAACTGCACTTTGAGAGACGTACTTCTTGGCTGGCACGTTTTCCTCTTGCAACTCTGCAGTGTGTGGTAGGCAGCATCACTTACACCTGTGCTTTCTCAGGTAGAAACTCCCCCTCTAGCTATGTTCCAGAGAAAGTAATTAGATGGTTGCCTTATTTGGAAGATCTTTCAGCTGTTCAGGGTTATTTTTTCTCCCCTTCTTATTTTCTGCTGTTAAAACAGGTTGTAATCTTTTTAGCTTCATGGAATATTTATGTCAGTCAAAGGCATGAGCCTTTGGGCATAAACAAGCCTAGTAAACCGTATGGTAGGGAACATGGTTGCTGAGATGGGTAATTGCCACAAATCTTGTTGAACAGTCGAAGTGAAGGTTAAGCAGCTGGGACATGTTAATTTTTTAAAAATTAATGGGTACCTTCCAGTATGGAAAGGAGGAGCAAATCTGACAGTTGTGAGCTCATTTACTGGAGTTAGCTTTTTGATTACAAAGAGGAAACGGAAAAAGTATCAGAATGATTTTATATTTTGCAGTTTATCAATAAATGTTAGCCATTTGCAAGAAGGCAAGTAATTTACAGTTCACAGATACTGTATTTGAAATGATTACTGCAACTGTATGATGCAGAAAAGAAGAAACCCTGGATGGCAAAGTAGACATAAGCAAGGCCTTTACGTTACTCATTCCTTCCATTTTTCTTTTTTTTTTTCCCTTGGAAAAGGGTGATTGCCTGTAAGTGTCAGACTGACTGCTGACCGCAGCGACAGGACAAGTTTCCATAAAGACATTCTTTCCCGATTGGGTATCCTGTGGTGATACTGCAGGTCGTGCCAAAATGTTCCCACATTGTCCCATGATATATTTGCTTCTGTGGTGTAGGTGATTTATGGGATTTTTTAGAGTCTTCCTGTAAATAATGTATTTTATTTTTATAGGGCAATGGTAGTATTTCTTATTTGATATGAAAGCAAGCGTGTTACTTACTTAAATAAGACAATAAATAATCCATCTGCTCTCTTTCCAAAATTTCTGTGGTGGCTGACTCACATGTGCTATCTTTGTAACCGGGTTTGGTAGATACTTGCACTCTGTTAAATGTGCAAGTTAAGCACTCTTCCAGTGCTTCCATCTCTCCCACTGAAATGTTGGCAGTTTTGGAACTAGTTCCAGGAAAAAAATTTTTTACAAAACGTGCTTATTTTCAAGTTTTCTGGGAAGCTCAAAAGCTAAATTGAGACTGATTGTTCAGTTCCATTAAAGGAAGAGCTTGAGCGCTTAGAAGTGAGAAAAAGATTTTTGATAAAGAAATACATCTGTCAGACCTCTGACCTGTTGTCTCATGAAATAAACACGTAGTTAGCAGGGGATTTAACTACCCATTTGGAATACATTAGTAAGTACTTAGAAAACAGGTCAAATTAAACATTGTTAAAGATTTCCTGGAAAACTCTCTGTAAAAGTGGAATGGAGTACTGAGAATTTGTTTGTACTGCTGATTCCAGAACACTTCAATACAGAAGTAAACAAGAAAATAGCATTTTGAATATGCTGTTGTTTATGTGTATAAGATCATTTCCGTAAAGCCACAGCCTTTTAAAGCTTTCGCTTGCATTTGTCTGCGTGCAAGCTTGCCTGTTCTTTGGTCTGCTGTAACTTTTAATCATTTTTCATATTCTTGTTAGTATGAAAGCTTTTTTTTGCCCCTTTGCAGACAACTTTTCCATATTTGCATGATCTGACCTTGTTCATAAATAGCAGTTTTTAACTTTGAAAGATCTGTTTCTCTTCCTTACATGATTTTATTGCTCAGATTTCAGAATCTATAACCATGTTATACAGACTACTTAATATATATGCAAGTCTGTCACTATTCAGTTTAAAGAATTTTTCATAGTTTACTTCTCCTCACAACTTACTTTCTGGGAATTTCTCCTTCTGCAAAAATGAGCTGTCTCAAATTCAACAAATAACAGTAATTTTGATATGAATGGGATCTTTACCAAGTCAATGTTTTTTATGTTGTAGCTTAACAGACCTGCTAGGTGGTTGGGTTTTTTTCTGTGCATAGCCCAATTTTAGGAATATTAAAATTTCTATGTGTAGTTTTTCCTCTGGCATGCTATTATCTGAAGTACTTTCATACTCAAAACTCTTAAGTTTTTTTTTTCAGCATTTAAGGTCCACTTTTCAATTAAGAGAAATATATTAAAATGGTATTTCAAGTTACTTCTACAGTATTAGTATTCAAGTCATAAACATTCAGTAGAATACCCAAACAACATAATTCAACAGATATAAAAAATTAAGCCTCAGTTTTACTTGAGAGTAATGCCACCATTCATTTATTGGCTCATTTTCTTTTCATTGGCAGAATCTGAAGAAGATTCAAGAAATGGACAAAGAGGCAAGTGATGAATCCAGCACAGATCTTGATGACTTAAAAAATGCTGACTGGGTAAGACAACAATTGAATAGTGATTCAGCACCATTACTAGTAGTTTATATTTCTTTGTAATGCTTACCTAAAGTTGTTTTGTTTATGTTAAAATCAATGTCTGTTTTTCTTTTAACGTATGAATTAATAGTGACTCATGACAAGTTAGAACCAAATGGAGCCTCAACCTTCCTTTGCAGACAGATGAAACAATACAAGTATCCAAGCATTACATTTTTTCTTTAGACTGTTTTCATGGAGAAGCTTTTGCAATTTAAAAAGACTGGACATTTAGATAGGTATCATGCTGACTGCCCTTCAAAGGGGCAGCCAGGCCGTAGGCAGAGCCATCAGCTGAGTTTCTCCAATGGTGATAGAAAAATGTTACAGAGAAACTCTTAACAGAAAGTAGCTTGTTTTATTTTCTAGTTACTATTTGTGCCAGTTCATAGAGGAATATTATGAGGTTCTTAAAAGTACTTGATTTCAATCTGCCAATCTTCTGTCCACCACCTAGTCTTCCTCCTCTCCAGCCATTCTCGCTGCCCAAAAAATGAGAGGGAGGTGTTAGTGTGTGGTGTTCTTACAGGCAGAGCAAAAGGAAATTGAGTACTGAGAGGATATTGCTAGACCTTAGGATTTGGAGTCCATTCCAAAATTTCTATTTGAAGAACAACTGCTGGGAAATTTTGCAAGAAAGTTCTGGCCCTAAGGGAAACGAAGTTTCAGATTCAATCGTTGTTTTAATTCACATAGTATTAGCTATAAGTCTAGAAACTTTTTTGACGTGCTTGCAGTATACTTGAAATGGAGATAGAGATGTGTGATATGAGAATTTCAAAGCTTTTTTCTGTATTATCTTGGAGATGAATATCACTTGAGGTGAGACTCTGCAGTCCTGCCGAGTTACAACAAAGTTTTGTTACATTCATGAGGGTTAAAAATAGGCTTATATAAAATAACCGCAGATAAAATGGGGTTTGGTTGATGTGTTAAAAATAAAATAGTACAGCTGTACGTATTCAGTGGTGTCCTGAAAGGGGAATGAACAACTTTGGTTTAATCTGAGGTGTTATTCAAGGGTAAGGTATCAAATAAAACTTCTCTCTCTTTTCTCTTCAGGCACGTTTTTGGGTACAAGTGATGCGAGATTTACGAAATGGAGTTAAACTTAAGAAAGTTCAAGAGCGTCAGTACAACCCACTCCCAATAGAATATCAGCTCACACCGTACGAAATGCTGATGGATGATATTAGATCCAAACGCTATACCTTAAGGAAGGTCATGGTAAGTCAAGAGAATCGCTAGAATTTGTCAAATCTGAAATGCTATTTTTCTTTTTTATCTTCTTCTTTTCTTCTCTTTTTTTCTGAGAACCTTGAAATTATGATTTCATGTAGATAGTAATGTTCATGGTTTTTATATGACATCTTAAATTTACATAGTACATTGAGGGGAAAAACATGAAACCGACAAATGTTGTGAATTTTGTTTTCCATATGGCAGGCATTTAAAATTCTGGAAGACATACCTACATATCATCTGCTTGAACAAATGACTTGTATTGGTTTTATGATAACCTTAAGAGTCATATCAAAGGTCCTGTCACGCTTTCCACTGAGAGATTGTTTTAGGCTTTTCTTAATGGGGAGAACATTTATCTTGAGTTACAGCATGATTTTTGGAATTCCAGAATGTAAAGTGCTACCACGGTGTTACATGAGTGATACTGTGACAGGAAAGGAAAACCTACAGTGGTTGAAAACTTATATTATCTACTACCTATATTAGAGTGTTTGAAAACTTATGTTACCGTGATCTGTTATAAAATGTCAAGTAATACTCTATGTAAAAAATTTTAAATCTTCAATTTGTAGAAGTTGAGCTTAATTATTTTCAGCATATCCTATTGCTGCTTTCAAGTCAAGACAATATGCCAAAGCAAGGTGGCGAGTGTTGATGGGTCTCCTCCTAGATACTTGTAAAGGTGCATGTAAGATTGACTTGAGGCACTCTTTTTATCAGAACCCATTTTATATTTAGTGGTGTCTCCCTGTTCTTTCTTTCCATTTGGTTTATATTGTGTTCAACATTAAGATGTTCCTGATAAGCTAGCAACTGATCTAAAGGACTCCTTATCCCTAGTAGGACATTTTAAACCCCTTTGTCAGAGGCATGTATTGGTCAATGTCAATATTTATACCTTGCACTTACTTATCTTTGCCTGTTATTGGTTACAGTGGAAGCATTGGAAGCATTGTCTTAGAATATTCAGTGTTCAAATGTATTTGCTTTCCTGACAAAATCTTTGTTAGTGAGAAAGCCATGATTCCACCAGAAAAATCCAGAGATGGGGTGGGGGAGGGATGAGAGAGACAGAAAGTGTGTAGTTTGTTCTATCAGAGATCATTAGGAAAAAGAATAAAGGAGGAAAAATCGGAACAACTACATGGGGAGCAAATAAATGAGTTCTGTTACATATATAAGTCTTTTTATGTATGCACTGAAAGTACTTCCCTAATCAAGATCTGGATTTAGACTATCAGCTTGTATTTATTTTCTGCAGCAGATGTCGCTTAAATGTTAGATCAATAGGGTAAAATACGTACCCAGGTAATGATGTTATCTGTCTTTCCGCTAACAATTCAGAGAACTGTGCTAAGTGTTCATACTACCCACTGCAAAGGAGGAACAGTCCCCTCAGGACCTTGATTACTGTATGCAATCAGGATAGTAGTTTTGTTTGAATGGGAACCCCTGGGTCATCTAATTTTGCTTTTGTCAGACTAGCCTTTAATTCATCTTCTGCTGAGCAAGCTCCTGCCTCTTCAGAAGAGATTTTCTTCATTATGTGGTAGGTCTTGGAGGCACAGCTGCTCCTCTGCTGTATACAAAATCCCTGCAAGCATCTATTTTTGTCCTACTATCTTGTCTGCCAGGTAGATTGTCCAAAGTGACCTCTGGCCGTAAACGTGAATTGGGATTACAGTCAGCTGCAGGTACAGTACCTGTAGTGCAAGTTACTGTGATGCAATTGCTGGCTTAGTCTGACAACTGCTAATGACATTGTGTTAGAAAAATAACTTCTTTCTTATTAGAAACCTTAAATTCAGTAACTTGGATTCTGCTGCAGGGTCTGCTTGAAGAATGTGCAAAGCATGCACAATAAGAGTGCAGCTCAACGTGAAATGTGTGGAGCCTGAAGGATTCAGACGGAATTACAAGTTTAGTTAGATTGCATAAATACAGCATCTTTTAGCTGACCGTCGTGGGTCAAAGCTGATTATATGTATTCCCATCAGAGAAAACTGTCATGGTTCTTGAGAAGAGGAGAAAAGGACAAGAATCCTAAATCTGCATTATAAGGCACCCTGGGAAAGATGGATTATGTTTCTTTCTATCAGTCAAAACGGATGTTTGGCAAAATTTTTACTAAAAGCAATTTTTGCTTGAAATTTATAGGTAGTATTTTTAGACTTGGTAGCTTGTGAAAATGCATATGCTGCTAATGATAACAAGAGATAAAGTAAATTTTTAAAGTAAACTAGATGCAGCATGAAGTCTTTACTATTCTTTTTATTAATATAATGCTGTGTTCAAAAGAGGTGCTTGGTCTGTCCCTGACTGCTCAGTAGTCTGAGTAGAAATTAGGAAAGGAACAGATGTTCTTATTAGATGCATTACTTAGGAACTATTTTGGTGTTTCAGGCTATAAAAAGTGTTGAGTTAGCAGATGCCAATAACTGGAGCTGTCTGTTCTCACCCATATTCTGTCATAGGGCAAATATTCAAATGTTTTGAAGATGTAAAATGTCAAATTCTGGGCTTTTTGTAAATAACTGGTTTCATTAGTTTCAGTGACGTTGGCACTTCTATTTCAGTACATATGAAAATAATTTCAAATTTGTCATCTCTCTATCCCTCCGATGCAAGAATCCTTGTTTCTATCGTTGTTATGGGAAGAAGATAACTTTCATCCTGGCATTTTGTAATCTTTGCATGTCTAGCTGGAGAGATTTAATAGTGTTTTTCTCCTATGGAACACTCACTCCCAGAAAGTTAAAAATTGTGAACACTGGTAAAGTCAACACTTGGAAATGGGGAAATTTAAGAATTAAATTACTCTTACAGGCTTCTTTTTTCTTTATTATGCATTTGTGTTAAGCTACAGCTTTTAATTCCACATTGATTCACAATTAGCTCTCTTTCCTGGCCCCCCCCCCCCCGCCCCCACGTGTGCACCATTCACTGTATTTCTTGAGCAGTGCTTATTGAACAAGTAGCTGATAACTCTTACCTTACTTATTCAATGCATGGCTGTCAGGTACCTTTTATGTAGTATCCCAACTCAGCATTACATTGCATAACAGTTAAATTCTTCATAGGTAACGGTGCTCTCATCTTCATATTCGAGCTGTTCACAAATACCTGTGATGCAGTGGTATTAGCTTGGCCATGCTGCAAAAGAGGAATTTAGGCATATAGGTTGAAGCTATTATAAAAAATATCCAGTAATTTGAATGTCTAATCTGAGAATCCTGTGGCATGACTGGGTATTTTTAACAAAAATTATGCATTTATTTACAGTATTTAGCATCTTACAGTACTTACATTAATTGCAATAACAGCTGTGCATGGACAGTATTTTCATAAGCGAGATTTCAGATGTTTCAAGCTGGACATAGAGAATGTGAGGAACAGACTTTGACCAGTTTGTCCAGCTGAGCATCGTAGAGTCTGTCGTTCTCTTATGCACAGGTCTGATTTAGTTTTACTGAGTGTTATTCAGCTGCTTTAAGCAGGGAACTAGCCTTTTTTTTCATTTTCTGCCTTCGTCACACGTTCCTGCAGAAGTTTAGGAGTCATCCTGTGTAGAGCAGTGAGCTTTACAGTTCCTAATCATGCTTTAGGGGTATTCAAAGGAGGAGTGACTCTGTGTAAGTACTGTGGTTATCATGTGGTATCATAAACTTGTATCTATAATAGATGGGCAGGAACAGCAGTGTGAATACAGTGGCTTACGATGTGAAGTACCAAAGCACTTCATTCTTGGATGCCGCTGCTTGAGCTTGCTGCGTGGTGTCAAATATGCACTGTATGACAACTATGTTAACAAAAGCACTATACTGTCTGCATAACGAAAGATGGCAAATATATATCTACTTATAATACTTCAATTCACAACAGAACTATATCATGAGCTGTTCTGGAAATGATGTAGCATGCCCCCTCTGTTTCGGTGTCCATGCAGTCTCATTTGAAATGAAAATTTCTAGATAGTACAAAAGAGTATCAGTTTCATGTTACTTATTATTTAGAAATAGCACTCTCCTACTTAATGCTGTCACCTTTTATAGTGAGACAAGTGGCTGATATTATTGAATGTCAATGATAAGTGATATAGTTTTTGTGAGTACGTGCTATGTACTTCTTGTTTGGGATCACCATTTTCAAAGCTCGCGTTTCAGCCAAAGGTTACTAAGTACTGTTTGCAGTTATTTCTTT
This sequence comes from Nipponia nippon, assembly GCF_047370975.1. NCBI lineage: Eukaryota > Metazoa > Chordata > Aves > Pelecaniformes > Threskiornithidae > Nipponia > Nipponia nippon. The sequence continues at coordinate 57,926,624 of NW_028262290.1, read as the reverse complement.
AACTGCAAATCCATATTTATATATTAAAATGTGATGGTAGCAGGTTGTGAGTGAGTAGATGATTACATGGTAATTTTTCTGTGCTTTAGCTGTTCAAATCTCTAAATTTCCGGTTGATTTTTATAATCATTGGTTATGCTTTCCCCACACTGCCAGTTTCAATTCATACTGCTGTACAAAAGCTGTTTTACACACATGAAGACTTAGGATAGTTTTACAGTGTTTTGAGGCATTTATTTGAATACTAGTTTGCAGTGGGGGCCAATCTGGTATGTGAGAAAAAAAAGATAATTTTGTTGGTTGTTTTTTTTCCCCTGCATGTATCATGGCTGCATCTCTGCAATATATCTCTGATTTAGACTTTAATCAAGAGCCATGAATTTTAAGTAATTAAAAGGAAAAGATGCATATGAAATTGCTCATTACAGAGAGAGTTAATTTGAGTAAAGAAATAGATCTAGTGTGGACAGAGAGGATAAAAGCTTCCCTTCGGTGTCTTTTCTGTCAGCATCTTGTTTGGGCACCAAGTATGAGACGGTCGGTTCTGCCACCGGCGCTCCTGCTCTTGGCTTATTGGCTGCAAAACATCCACTTGCTTTGTCACCAGCTCCCTGTGTATCCTGTGGAAAATCACTTAAGCAAATCTTACGTTTCTCCTTTTCCAATCAAATGGGAATCCTGATACTAATTATACCCTGGTGGCATGAAGTCAGGGCGTAGAGTGCCCTGAGGTGAAAGGCTCAGAGCCATGTATTATTTATTTCCTATTGTCATGCAGAGGGTTGTTCCCCAAGGCTGGAACAGAGATTATCAGTTTACAAAATGGCTGTTCTGATGGTAATAACTCTCAACTTCAGCTATCAACTTTGACATCTGATGAACAGTAAACTAGGGAAGAAAGGCTTCTCGTTTCATTAATAATCCCGCAAAGCCTGCTGGCCTCAAAAAATTGCTTAGTCTTTAAACAGAATAAATCAGTCACACCACTTAAAATAATATTCTCCTCATCATAAAATGTCAAATCACTGTTAAAAATAAACCTTTTCAATTTTAATTTTTTGGCACTATTTTTAGGAAGGTGATGCATGTTGCAGAGTTTAGCAGCTTGGTATTCTCTGCCAAGCTATATGAAATTCACTCTAAGGAAGCTAAGGGGGAGGGGGGAAGAAATAGAATTTGGACCATGTCTGGGGTAGGATACCTCCAGAAAGAGTCCCCTGGCGGGACTCTGCGTCCTCTTCCTTATCGGGGAAGCGATGAATCTTCTCTGGGAGGCTGTCGCTCTGCCTCAGCCTGGCATCAGGGCACGTCTGAGGTGACCAGAGCGTATATGGAAGCTGCGTGGTGTTACTGAAGTTCAATTGGGGATCATATTCAGGTGACCTTATGGGCATTTAAACCCATTTTTCTGACTGCAGCATTCCTTCTGATTAGGAAAAGTGCATGTGATTTGACAAACCAGAGCTGTGTCTTTACCTGTATTTTCTTGCTACTGAGCTTGTAGGAATAGAGTCTCCCAAAGAAAAATGAGCCAAGTGACCCTTAAAAAAGAAAAAAAAAAAAAAGTGCTTAAATTTGGGACGCTAGGTCTAGGAAATACAGTGTCACGGGAAGTTCTGTCAAATTGGAGGAAAGGGCTGATAGCCAGCTACTGTGTAGTAATAGAAGGTACCAGCAGGACATATGGCATAGGATGCTCTTTCATCCCTGACAGTGTGCTTGGGCACCGTGCTGTATGAAGACTGAAGCTGACAGGTGAATTTTTTAAGCAAATCCATACACTTATTCCCAGCTTACAATTTATAAATTCTTCATATGATAGGAAAACTTCCGCCGCCTTTTTTTACCTCCTGTACCTACAGTGAATTGCTGACTCTTTCCTGTGATGTCTTGTACATGGTCTTAGGTCTAAATGAGGTATCAGAGAAAGAAATACCTGTCTTTCTGGAGAAGACCAAATAAACAAGCAAACAACCCTTACTCGGCCCCTTTCCTACAGAAGTATATGATCTACAACGAGGAAACGCACTTCCTCTACTTCCAATGGCATGCTGTGGCATGATTTACTTTATAGACGTATTAACAAACTTCGTTTTACACTTGAGTAATCTTTAAAGTGCAGGTGAAGAGGTACCTATGAAATCATGCTCAGGGCTTCCCTCTCCTTCTGCTGGAATTTACAAACAAGGGCATCTTTTCATGGCCAGAGCAACAGAGACAGGTGGTAAAGACAAAAAACCAAGGGGAACATATTTTTCATCCATTGCTACAAGCAAATCGTTGGTGACTGTGCCAGCTCTAGCTTTGCTTTCTCGTCAGTGCTTGGGAGATGGTAAGGAGATCAAGAAAACTGGGGCCTTAAAGAGCATCCATATTTTCTCAGAGGCTAAGAACAGAATATTAGAGACTGTGTGTAATGGTTGGCAATGAGGCATGGTTCAAATAGTTGTTCTTAAAAATGGTTCTTAAAGTTGTTCTTAAAAAAGCTTTTCCTTCAAGTAAGATGCAGTCTTCATCTGCATTCTCCCATAGACATGATTGCAGCCTTGATATCTGATTTCATCATTTCAAAATCCTGAGTGCTGCTGATTAAAGCTGCTGCAGTTGTGGTTATTCTGCAGCTATCTGCAAAGCTGAAAAGCTGTTACCTACATTTTTGCTTGCCTGTGCTCTGCATATGTATTATTGCTCTGCTCAAGACTGGTGGGGTTTTATGCCTAGTGCAGGTGTCAGAACACTGCAAGCTCTGTCAGGGTAGTTGTGAATTATCAATTGAACTCATCATCTGCATGAATACGAATGCAAAACCCGGAAATATATATTTCACTTTCTCCTTTCCAGGTCAACGGTGACATTCCACCTCGATTAAAAAAGAGTGCCCATGAAATAATCCTGGATTTCATCCGATCGCGACCTCCATTAAATCCTGTATGTAATCCAGTGGGCTTCATTCCTAACAAAAATGTGGCTTTTTAAAGCACGTTTGTGTCCCAGGAATATGTTAAATATTATGTTTTCTGACATGGGCTTTCAAAAATACTCTCTTCTGTGTATAGAACGTGGTTTCTTAAAGAACACTGTGTAATATCTTGCACCTACCAATTAATAACTGTTATTACCAGCAGCCCTTTATCTCTCTGGGAAATTGTAATGAATTGGGGAAAAATACAACCCTCTTTCCAATTTCTGTGAGTTTTACAATTTAGTGCATGTAAAATCATATCACAGCATTCCACATTTTTCTCCAAAAGAAGTGTGAAATCTGCTTTCAAGGAAGCACTGGTTTATGTAAATATGATTATCTTTATATCCCGAGGCCTCGGCAAGAAAACTGAAACCAACCCCACCACGGCCACGCAGCCTTCATGAAAGGATACTGGAGGAAATCAAGGCAGAGAGGAAGTTACGTCCAGTCTCACCTGATGAGATAAGGCGTAGCAGGCTGGGTAAGCACGTTGCTAGTTTTTACCTGCAGCATCCACAGAAAACTTCCCACATAAGAAGCAGCAATATTAGCGATGTCTGTGCAGATGTCACAGAAGATAAAATTATTCTCATCCCTTCAGAAAAAGAAAGAACCTACAGTCTTTGCTAGGGCTATGCAGTTTGTGATAAGTTATATTTAAAAATAAGATACTGTATGGTTCAGCTTGATTCCCTTCAAGTTTTTAATGTAAGTATTAGATAAATTTAATGGCATTATATTGCTTGTTGCACATGACGGTTAATATTAGCTTTTCTCAGAATGGAATGGATATTGCTTCTCCCTCATGCAATATTCCTTACATATCTGCAAGTATTCTTTACATGTCTTTTTTCAATTAATTTTATTCTCTTTGTTTCCTGTTGTTAGCATCATCAATTTCCTTATTTTAATTTAAAATCTGCTTTTATTTTGTTTGCTGAATCTGTTGCTTCTATTCTGAATGTAAATCTTTGCTTCATTTTCTAAGTTATGGAACATGCGTTTGTATATATTTTCAGTGGGCAAATAATTCAGACTTGCACTGCAAAGCATTTAATTTCTGCAGTGTATATTCAACAACCCACTATGAAATTATACAAATACTATGTTTTCCAACAATCACCAATTTGCGTTAGTTCAATGGTTCCGATGACAAAAGCATGACAAATATAGTCTTACATTGTGACCTACATTTCTTTAAGAGCACGGTATTTATCTATATCAGAAAAACTGAGCTAGCTGGATTTTTGAAGAACAAAAGTGGCATCTTATGGCTAAAAAGCATGAAATAATCCATGTATGTACTCCCTGTCACTGCTTTTTGCAAAATATTTGTGCTTGCCACATGTACTTAAAGGCACTGGTCCAGATTCAAGTAGGTTGTGACAACCCATTGTCTCCAGAGGAAAACAATTTCATCAGTCTTGCTTTGTTGCATTGTTTTTGAAGTGCTCGGTACAGTTTGGTGAACGCTTGCGTGCATTTTTAGAAGCATGATGTTTTCGATATTGTTTCTTTGGGCCTTCCAGTTTCTGGTTTGGATTCAGTTTATGCTTGCTGTATCAATTAATGTTTCTAATAGGCCTAGACATTTTTCCAAATGTGGGAAGCTTATAAAAACATGGTACGCGTCTTTTCTTTTCTTTTAAACATTCAATATAAGTATTTTAGATGTTCTCCATCTGGGAACTATCATGTCCTCTCAGGGGCAGCAAATTTGATCTAACAGATCTTTAAAATTTCTAACTGATATAATGACATCAAACCCATTTAGTAAACACTTTCTAAAAACAATGTTAAATTTTGGAGTATTACTGTTTAGGACTTCCTGAGCTGATTTCAGGGCATGGCCTCCAATGAGGGATACCTGTCTTCCACCAATTCTTCATTTTTTGTTAAAGAATTAAATTTTTGAGTTTTGGAACTGTGGTAATTCCCCTTCAGTCCAGTGAACTGTTTGGATTAAAAGCCATATTACTGGAGATGTAGGAGGGGATGCATGCAAGTTTTATTGCCCAAGTGTTAATTTGCTGCTGGCATGAAGAAGAAAAAAGAGCAAAGGCCTTGAAGATATTTTTTTAATGTTGAAATATGAGGTTTTGTTCTTTCTCACATTGAAATGATTGTTATGTCCAAAGTTCCTTTTAGAATAAAATGTGTTTGTGCAGAATTGGGAATGGAATAATGCTAGTGACATTCAGTGTGGCACAATAGATCTGCCATATAGTTTACATGACCACTGAATGTAATCTAGTGTAACAACATGTAACGTAATGAGGTTTAAGGATTATAAATCTAAGTAGAAACACCATGTGGGACACTTGCACCATCTGGAGAGAAATATTTGTTGCTATTAAAAAGAAAAAAAAAAAGAGCGTTAGAGTGAAATACTTGGGAGTATAAGGTACATTGCACATGTCCCAGAGTTATTCCTTGTTGCTCGGTTTATAGCAGTCAAGAGCACAACTACGCTTGACTCTTGGGGTGAGGGGGGCTGTACTCTTGCAGTTCCTCCTCTGCAATATGGGTGGACCTTTGGCATGTGTTTCCCAGCAGCCACAGGCTGTGTCCATCTGCTCTGCACAACACATGCGTACAGGTAAGATCTTCTCTACCCTGACCTGCCACTGAAAAAAGCCAGCCTGTGGCTGGCCGCTCTCAATCTAAAACTTCTTTGGAAATAGTAATTTAATATTGGTAGCTCTTCTCACAAAGGGAGAGGTTTGAGTAGAGGAATTGGAGCGAGCTTTCAAATGATGTCATAAAATCATCAGAGTAAGCCATCGAGACAAACACAACCTTGAGGTACATGTCCTTTTAATTAAAAGCATGAATTTGTGACTCAAACAAGTTGAGCAAATGGAGCTTGGAGAAAACTTTGTTTCAGGTACATGCTTTATCATCCTTCAGTTAGGACTCAGCATTAGGTGATAAACGCCCGTATGCTTTAAAATGTATTTGCCTTTATGCTGCATTTGGACAGGGATTTAGATACTGTTTCTGTAGCTGTTACCTGTGGTTAATGTTGTTTAGTTAATGAACTACAGGAAAAATACCCTGAGTCCCAAATTTGGCTCTGAGTCAACCACCTACTGCGTTCACCACATAGATTTGTTCTCATGAGCAAAACTTGTCCCAGCACAACCTTTTTTTAAACATCTTTTAATGCGGTGGTATGTGTGCTGATAGGCCCTTTCATACCAACTTGCATGTTTGTCACCTGTCAAGTAAGACAGATAAGCTGATGTCAGTTTTGATGTGTTCTTGTACATTCTTGTCGCTGGGCTTGGCCTCCTTATTTGGATTAGTGCATTGAAATTTTGTTTTCAGTTGAGAAATATTTTGAGTGTCTACTCCCTGAATTACACTGTTTAATTGGAAATATAGATAGGTCTTTCCAGAAATAAAAAACATCTGACCACTTTCTTATCTAGGAATAAAATGGTTAGAGGCCCAGAAAGAAGAGGATAATATTATGGCTACATTTTAAAGGCTAAGTCCACCTAGGTTTTTAAAAAGAACAACAATCAGCACAAATCATACTGTTCGGCCTTTTTTCCCATCCTCTTCAAGGAAACTACTGCTCAAGCTTAGCTTGAGTGTCTCTCTTTATTAGTTTAATTATAATCATTGGAGATTATGCTTAAAGAAATTAGAAATATCTTTATTTCAGGTCACTGAAACTTGTGTGAAATGTGGCTTTGTACTTTCAAATTTTTTTCTGCTCTTTCTCTCTCTTTCTCCCCACCCTCTTTTCCCTCTCCCCTCTCTTTCATTTTAATTGAAAATATTCCATTTTTAAGATACTTGCCTCTTGTTCTGATATTTGATTTATTGAATTCCAAAAATCTCATTCTACAACTATACAAATATATTTATAATTGCTCTGTTTGCAAATCCCAGTTATGCTACTGTAGTTTTCAGACTTTGAGCTTTACTACAGTAAAGCAATAGTATGTCTGACACATTTTGGATTTAGGCAACAGAATCCAAAATGTCTCAAGTGGAGTTAATATTTTGTTTTCATTACCCTTCTGCTTTTCTAACAGCTGAATCGTTTTCTTTTTGTTGTTTTTGTTTCTTTTTTACAGCAATGCGGCCACTTAGCATGTCTTACAGTTTTGACTTGTCAGGTAAAAGGTGCAACAACACCTGACGTGGTTATTGTGCTTATTGTGAAATTTGTTCCATCTGTTTGTTGAATTCCCATTTAAGAAAGAAACTTGAAGGGATTCTTCCAAGATATATGGTCAGTGAAAATAAAAATTAAGATAAATTACTTATTAATACCTACATTTCCCTTGCCACAAAAGGATGCCTAGGCATAGGAAACAACTGTATTTCACCTGAAATAGAGTGCTGGAATTCTGTTTAAATAAATAACCAAAAGAAGGTGGCCCAGAGCTATTCCAGACTCTAAAAAGGATTGCACAATACAGTGTCACCTTCAAGTCTGATTTACTTTATTATTAATCTGACCTTGGTGTCTTTACACTCACTTGTTGACTAGACCATCTTTTGCAGTACTTCATTTCTCACAAGAATCCAAAAACTAGTTTTGAACTCATCTACCTTTCTAGATTTCATGAAATACACCTATGAATACTAATCCAGAGAGGAACTGTCAATTCTACTGAGTGTCTTTACAGTAAATGCTTTGTGAGTCGTGAAATCAAAGACGTTCACTCAGAAGAGGCTAAACCTTCCTTTTTTACTGGTCAGCAAAATAAGTTGCTGAGGTTTGCTGGTAGTAGCTGATACAAAGGATTCGATAGCTGATTAACTTTCTAATATCAAATTTAAAGGTTCCTCTTGGTGGGCCATTAGTTAAGACGTGCAGTAACTGTATGAACATGTTCTGCTTCAGGGAGAGCAATGTCAGAGAGTTTGTGTCTACTAGCCAGAAAATAAATTCATTCCTGCCTCATTGTGCACTAACTTTCCAGGATGCTCAGGCCCAAAGACTCCATCACTGAGGTTGGAAATATTCTACATTACCCTCAAAGGTTTGTCCACTGAGGAGAGCTCTTACGTTAGCTCTTACCTCATTTCCCCTAGATGACTCCCAAGAAAAACAGTCTCCAAATAAATCCATGCTCTCATTTTGTGAAGAAGCAACAGCAGCTGTACCCTCCTCCCTTCCTTCCAGTTGCATGTAGAAACATCTCCTCTGGGACTTCTGCAGAGTTTTCGTCCTCTGTTTCTCCATACACCCTTTAACTTCATGTGGTTATTTTCCCCATAGAAAGGCATAATCTGACTGAAATGCTAGCATATTGTGAGCTAGAAAGACCATAGAGAAATTAAATGGTTACCATAATATAAAAAATACAATAGTTTTATAATATGGGAGCGAAGTTCACAAGCAGCCTATCTATGAACATGGCTTCGTGTTCTGGCTGAGCCAAGTAAACAGCTTGCCACTGTCAAGAGGCGAGGAGGGGTTCTCGCTGCTCCTGCTCCTCCCCAAGCTCCCCTCCAAGCATGCGATTCCCCTTCCTCCTCTGTGCCAGTCCTGCTCACTTATTCAAAGATGACCTGGTTAAACTCATGTAGCCCAGGAAGAAATACTTTTCTTTTTTTACCAGGTTGGTTTTCTGCTCTTCAGTGATTTAAACCTGCTTACTATCTGATCAGATGATCAGAGAGCTGGCTGAGGGCAGATGATGAGTATGGGTAGATGGGAGGAAGGAACAGGCTCTCCCCGTCAGAGGCGGTGGCAAGCTGTTAATCCAGCTCAAGCCCTTTTGTGAAACCTTACACTCATGGCGTATTGTACAGCTACTACAGCTGTCTGGTGGGATTCAAATTATGTATGTATTTGGTATCGTGTTTTACTTCACTGAAAGCTGAAGGGTCCTCGGGGGGTCAGATAATAGCATAAACAGGCAAACTTCAGTTTTCAAGAAGTATTGCTGCTTTCAGATATGCCAGAAGTCCCTTCAGTTTTAAGACTATAAAACTGAACGTGCCAGTGACCAACAAAACTGAAATGTTCATATCTGTCCTTCTACATGTGTCTGTTTGCTTCTTCTTTTGCCTTTTATTTCTAAGAATCCTGAGACATGCTCATTTGTTTAAATCCAAACAATATTTTGTAAAAGCTCCCTTCATAATCCATTAATTCACTACCCTAATGTTTTTATTTTAAAGAAGTAGCTTCATAGCAATCTATACTGTACTTGGATTTGCCCTTTTTGACTGACCACCGAAGAACTCTTCCTGTTTTCTTTATCCATCTTCCAAATGTGATTGTTTTGGTTTTTTCAAGTAATGTGGTTCTCAGCAAGTAGTCTCATATGGCATGACTGAGTGATCTGATAAATTGTCGTTAGAAGTAAATTCAGGATGATTAAAACATTCCAGTTAGGTAGATGTGAGATACCAGATGAGCAGTACGAATGAATTAGATGGGTTGAGATGTCGATAGTAAGCAGATAAGCAATAGTTTTGAATGTTGTTGCTTTGCGTGCTTTTACTTTTTTCTTTATTTTGGGGGCAGGGAAGCTATCCTGTGCTTTCATTCTGTGATCACTGTTTCCACATACTTGCTTTTTCACTGCTTTCATTGCTCTCTGCTTGATGGAATTGCTGTCATGAAAAAAACACAAACCAGCTGAAAAACAGAAGTGTTTCCTACTAAGTGCTAAAGAACAGCTGCAGGCTTTTATTATGCTTGCTGTCTGTGACTGGGATGATGCAGACCAATTCTGAGAAGACTTTTGCTGGCACCAAGACGATGTAGTTGGTATGTCACACTGCCTGGCTCCACGCTGTTGTCATCCTGAAGAGGAGAGGAGGGTCGCCTGCGACCTCCTTGTTACCCTTCTGTTTCCTACTGGTAGAATAGAAGGAGCAAGCGGTAGCCACCTGTAATGAGAGTAATCTGAGCGGTACTCAGATATTGATTAGGGACCAGAGCAGTCATTGCCCACTTCCTCTAATAGAAAAGTAGCTTAAAAGCAGCTTCACTGCTATGCACTGCGTTGGCGTTGAATGCAGCTCAGAAGACCAGTCATTCCCACTGTTGACACTCAAGGTCTTACCTCAAAGCTGTATGCATAGCTGCTTTGAAGTTGTTACTTCAGAAACAGTTTTTACACTGGGGGGGGGGGGGGGGGCGACAACATGACACAACAGGGAGAGAAGAAAAAGGAAACCGAAGCATTTAAACCCAAACTTCACGGGGATTGTTCCTGTTGTTCCAAACCCCGTGAGGTGATGTGTATCACTGTTGGCTTTGCATGATCTGTGCCTCAGACCAGTGTAAGGAAGGAACTCCACCAGGTCCTGGTAATCTCTTAATTTAGATAACAGAATAATGTGATGCAAACACCAGCAAAAGACTGGCAGTGTGGTATACTGATTTGTTAGTTATCAGGTTTGACTTCAACATCTAAGTCCATTGAAAGGAGCAGCACATCTCTGTTACCATTATTCATTATATAATCTTTCCTGGTATATTGTCATCGTCATAACTAGCAGAAGGTAAACCTGTATTAATTCTGCAAATCCATTTCAGCCTTCTTTTAAAGTGAGTGTAAAAGTGATAGGGTTGAGGAGTACATTTGCTGTATAGAACAAAATTCAGGTTTCTGTTGTCATTATTTGCCAAGGAGAGCTGGCTAGGAGGCAGACAGCATATGGTTACATGACTGCTGTGGTTTGCATGTAATCTGTGGTGTGCTTAATTCCTTGTTCCATAAGAGACGTAATCTTACATGTAAATAAAGGCGCATTTCATATTATCCTAGGGTGGGGGTTTTTTGTCTCCCCCTTCTTAAGGCTAGTCAGGGAACTACCAACACAAAGATCAAGTAATCAAATCAAGACCTTCTCTTCTTTCATTTGCCTGTTGTAATGATAGCTTAGAAGAAACTCAAAAGAAACCAAACATATTCATCCAATTTGCAGGTACTGTTCATTGTACTTGCTGCCTGAAAACACAGAGAAATGACACTCTCCCAGTGTGTCTGACTCTCTAATAAAATCTTAACCCCAGGCTGTTACTCACACAAGCCTTTTTTTAATATCATTTGAATCATCTTCAAAACATCTAGATGTTCTATGAAACTAGATATGGTAAAACTACTGTCCATTTAAAAAAAAAAATACTTTTTTTGTGTCAAAGAATTATCCATGAATTTCTTCTGTCATAATCATTTTTATAAGCGTTGGTCTGTTGGTTGTTTCTGATTTGTTTATCCTGATTAATTTTATCTTGTTTATGATGATGTACAATTATTTGCCACACGGTAATGTTTCTGTTGCCTGAGTACATCACTAAAATAGCTTAAGGAAAGTAATATTTTTTTGGTCTGTATCTGCTAACAAATTCTGGTTTTAATTTTGGAACATGTTTTTTTTGTTGAAATCTGTTTGCTGAAACTGTAAAATTTCATGATCCTTTCCTTAAATTATGATAATCCATTTATTCATGTATATCCAGTACCTGTAAGTGCAGGAATGATAAATTGAACTTGAGCACTATTGACAAAACAGATTTTATAAATTGGATGGGTTTTTAATTTTACTTTTTTGGGGGTTTTTTATTCTTTAGTGCTTGCAAGTTGTAAAAACATTCCCTGTTGATTTTTTTTTTTTTCTTTAGAGGAAAGAATGGTGATAAATGACATTTCCTACTGAGGAGTCCTTCAAAACAAATGCTATATTGGATTGTCTTCTTGATTCACCTAAAACTTCTCTGGTATTTCAAGAAGGCTTATAAACCAATATATGAACGATTTAACGATATGTATGAACAACTCATACATGTGTGAATTTAAATAACAACTGGTTTAGGCTTTGTAGATAGTGATTGTCTACATAAATTAGCTCCAAAATGGATCAGAAATTTCCCTTTCTGGGGCCTAAAGAAATCGGGCCTAAATTCTTAGAAAACAAAACAAAACAAACCCCAAAACAAACAAAAACAACAACAAAACCCAACAACAAAACCCAACAACAACAACAAAACACCAACAGAAAACAAGTTATGATGTACCCTGGATACCCGTTTCGTCACCTCCCATAGTGCTAGGGGATGTCTGGCGAATGTTCCCTCCTCCTTCTTTTCCCCAGACCTAGCGTGTGTTTTATTTTTTTGGAAGGTGAGCAATACTGTTGGCCTTCCCGTCATTTATTCTCCCAGTGCGTCCAAGTACTTACAGACCATTCTTCACCCTCCCTACCATCAGGCAGGGGAGTCGCCACCCAGGAAGTTTTTGGGAGAAGGGACACCACCTTTGGCTGTTGTGTTGGTGGTGCTGGGGCTGCTCCATTGGACAGTCTGTGCAGGAACCGCCCTGTGCAATCAAGAGACAAATCAAAGATTTTTCTCTTACTCATTTGGGAAACCCTGAGCTTCTTCAATCAACTGCATGCCAGCTAATTATGAGGTCTCAAGAAGTGGTATGGGCAGCAGGGAGGTGAAGCCGTTCGGTTTTTGTTTTCCTGCTGTCGCTTTCTGGGATTGTGTTGAGCGGCTGTTAGAGCAGGAATGCATTTGATGTGGAGGACGCCCATGCTGTACTCGCAGAAATCTAGGAGGAAAAAAAACCCATGACCTATAAGCCATAGTGCTAGTCAGGACACCCATTAGCAAAGCCTTTGAAGATAGGAACTAAGGGTTAGAGAGTCCAAGTCTTTGATTGCAACTCTTTGTAGGGAGGACCCGAAGGCAGTAATAACACTGTACTACACAGATTCATAGGCTTGGAATGTCATCATGACTTTAATAGTCCAAATAATCTCCTTTTTTACACTCCCAGTTGAAGGTATGATTTCTAGAGGAACTATAATACATCCCTTGTCCTTTGTAGCTCACTTTCCAGCATTTAACAATAACGTAATTAATTTTTAAAATATATATCGATTTAACTTACTCCTCTTCTTATTCCTTTTCAATAGCTGCTCTGGTGAGAATGTTGTAAAACAGACGTACTACTGCAACTAAGGCTTTGTCTAGACTGTGTAGTTTTAACTTACCTAGTGCAAGAACAGCTTTTATCATTGCAAATTGTCTTGTAGCAGCAGTCACCCTGTCTGTTTATACCAGGGCAACTATGCAAGTAACTCCAAATGGTGTGTGAGTACTTACGTTGTTGGCACTGGGAGTATCTGGGTGATATCATTTCTCTGTCATAGTCCTCCTGGTAACCTAAGGTATGAATCATTTGACCTTCTGTGCCTCTTTTCACCATGTATAAAAATGGGAATAATAACTCATCATTACCGTAGCCCTAAAATACCTGGAGGTACTTTGTTATTACAAGACTGGGGAAGGAGTCCTATAATTACATGGGTAGAAAAACACATTTGTAGAAAGACCAGATGCTTAGGCATACATGCAAATGGGAGATTAAAAGCTTCTCTTCCTTCTTCCTCCGACATAATTTTCTTCAGATTGGAATACTGCACTTTGTACTTTTGCAGGGATAAAACTGATTTATCAGACCAAACTCTAAGCTCTCCTAAAATATCAAAGCCTAGGTCATTATCTTAATGTCTAAGCTAAGCTAGGCTAAGCACAGCAGACCCAATGCTTCGTTATCCGAGATGCATCTTCATTGCACACTGGCAGAAATCCTGAGTAATTTACTCAGTGGAGTTACATCCTTGTAAAACTCATGTAGATTAAAATAGAGCTGGAGCCTCATGTTTCTGCTGTTACGTGAAGATTTGACATCACAGACATATTTTTAATAGAAATGACCATGCAAGCCCAAGAATTGTGCATATTTTTGATGAATGCTAGTTATTTAGCTCATTTTCATTCCTTTTCTGTATACTGCAGAATAAAGTGTAATTCTGTCCTCACAGGAAAAACTAGTTTTACTCCATGCTAAGCCTCCTGATTTCTGTGTGGCGTTGTCTTCAGATTGCCTGGAAACCCACTTGTCCAGATACGGTTGTGCATTCTTCTGGTACTTGCTATATAGTTAATTATAGACTGTAAGTTGAAGGAAGAATATTTTCGGGTTTAACACAGGATTTTTTTTTTTTTAAGTTGATTGGTGTTGGTCTGAGGTTGGTTTTTAGTATTGTGCACTGCTGCTTTTTCCACTGCTTTCATTCTTTCGTATTCCTTCTACACCACAAGCCATTGCCTGTAGTTCTCCGAGCAGTGTATTGCTGAAGTAAAATAATTTCACACATATAACTATCACAATAATTTTTTTTCCTTTTGTGTATATTGCCTTGACAGTAAGATTTGAGAAGGCAAAATAAAAATTAGGTCCAAACACCAATTGTTCTGTTTCTTTTGCTAGATGTATCTACGCCAGAGGCTGGAAGAAAATTAGTGGATGCCTCTGTAGTGAACGGTGGCCTGGCACCACAAGGAAAGCAGAATGGGGCCACACAAGTGACAGTGCAACGAAAGAGACTCCTTAAGGCTCCCACGTTGGCTGAACTTGACAGCTCAGATTCAGAGGTAAAAAATCAGGACACAACTTGCTTCTCGATTTCTCAGAATTGAGTCTTATTCTATAATTTGCTGATCAGCTGAGAAGTGACTTTGCAGATTATCATCTGAGTTTTCCATGATTGCTTTGTCAGCCCACAGAACTTGAAAAATACTAGATCAGACCTCAAAAATGAGAATATTCTTTTAAGGTTAAATGCTACTTGTGGCCTTAAATGCAGTATTTACTTATTTTTCTAAATGCCCAGTATCCGTCCACAGTGTATATGTAGCAATTATTCTTTTGGGAACGCAGGCAAATGTGTTGCACCCTTCTGGCATCCATGCAGGAGCTGTCACTAAAGGACTCAGATGTGAGGCCAGCCTCACCGTACCAGCTGTCAAATAAAGAACATCAGCTGTACCAGAGGGGTTGCAGTTTGGTGCAAATGTCAATGCGCCAGTTTGCTATATAGGCTTGGGAACTAACACCCAACAAATGTTTCACAGATAGGGACAAGCAAATACTACTTCAGTGAAGAAACAACTTTGAATCCATCCTCTCTCAAATGGAGAATTAAAGATCTAAAAAAGCATAAAAAGGAGAAAAGCTTAAAAAAGCTCTCTAGCTTAAAAGCTGCATTATATATGATCCTCAAGAAGTACCAACATTACATCCTCAAGAATGAGCTTTGTCTTCTGGACCAGTAGTATTATTAATTGTGTTTGGACCTTTCTGAAAGTTAAGCTGTCTGGAAAGCGCATGCAGGCAGAGCTTATTCACAGAGGCTAATTTTAGCCTGGGGAAGGCAGTCTTCCCTGACTTTATTTCTCTCTAGTAAATGGGGAAGGAGGGGTTTCCTGACAGGGCGCTTACAAAGGCGTCTAAGCTGAAAGATAGGAGGCTGGGGAGAAATATATGTGGGGAGAAATTTATCTCTTTGCATACTTTCTTGATCTGTGAAAGGTTGGCCCTCTTTGTATTAGAGGTTATCCTATGGGTGACTTGTTTGGGTGCATAATTTGGTGCATCTGTTTTGAAAGCAGAAGAGATTTGCATTCTGAAATGTCTCAGCAGTCTTTCAAATTACAATAGAGGCTATATGAGATTTTGTTAATATGAATGAAGCTGGGCAGGATGCAGGAATATTAAGACCTGTCAGCGAGAGTTGGCTCTTGAACTTACAGCTTCCCAGCTTGTAGCTGCGTGCATCCTGAAGCTAATGCAGCATGATATTTCACAGGGAAAAATGAGCAGAAGTCAGTAAAGGAAAATTCTGTAAAGGGAAACGTGAAGTGATTCTTGTAGGAGGGAAAAATAAGATGTCTGACTGTGACTATTGATTAGGGAATACTGTGTAGGCAAGCAAAGTCGTATAGAATAAGCTCTGGAACATACAGCAAAAGGTAAATTGAAAATAAATCAGTCACATCGAGCTGTCACAGAGAACAGATGCTGTACTGGTTTGAGTCAACAGAAGTAGCTGGTGAAGCAATTAAGACGATTAAGATGCTCGGCAGAATACTGGTTGGGGCTCAGGAACAGTGCTAAAGTAGTGTAAATAAACAAACTGAAGGGAGTTTGGGTGAAATTTTCTGAGCTGATGAATGGGGTGGGACATAGAACATTTGAAGAAAGTGAAGATCGCTCTGTCAAAATATCTTATTTCTTTCCTGGCTTTTACTTTGTATGTAACACACAGAAGAGCATATGTGTTGTCCTGATTGCCTATAAATGACTCGGCCACCTCTTTGCCTGCAATTTGAGTTGGGTTTAACCTATTTAGAGTTACTCACTGGGAGTTAAATTATGACTATGTTATGCCCTAAATTACAGGCTGCACATCTCTGCACTGCTGAGCTGTGGACCTCCAAATGAGCTATGATGCAGACGCATTTTCTTCCCCCTGCATCCCCTTTGTTCTTCTCCCAGCTGTGTTGTGATGCAGACTATGCCCCAACACTCAGTGTTGCCAGCCAGAGGTGAAAGGGAAGGTCTGATACAGCCCTATGCCCATTTGCTGGCAAGGATGAATATTGTACGAACTATTCCTGCTTTCTGTCCTTGCTTTTTTCTGCATCACCACTAGAATCACAGTTTCAGAGGAGGAGCAGGAAGTGCCATTTTGCTTTGTGTGGCTAAGAGAAGTAGCAATCTAATAGTGATTTTTGATACAGATATAAAAATGGTATCTCCCTAATGAAGCTACAGCTATCTGGACAAAAATCATGTCAGTAGCATATTCAGATGTTTTAAGGTGATGCCTTTAAAGCTGCAGCTTTCTCAGTACGTGTAAAATTCTAATTGTTTCGTGCTCTGTGGAGAAGTGCACAGTCCTGGATGTTGGGTTGATCTGACCTCAAATGTAAAATGTCAGATAGTCTACCATAATAGTCAACAGTTACTATATTGATATGAAGAAATTCATATGATGGTTCATCAGTACTTTCTACACAAGCCCGCCATGTTTGAGAAATCGTAGGGCAGTAATAGCATTTTCAGTGCATGTGTTTGTGCACAGAAAAAGTAATTTGAAATGACAGACCAGGAATACCTGTTCTTGAAGCAGGATGATATGTCAAATTTAACATACTCCTGGTTTCCATTCTCCCTGGGTTGGTTGTTTATACTTACTATTTTTTATACTTAGCCATTGTCTCTGACAGTTCATCCCCTCTCATTCTTTAGAATAAGAAGTGCGGCTCCTGGAACCTTTCTTGTAGGTCTTTACCATACCCTTGCTCTCTATTTTTGTCCATTTCTTTCGCTCTCTTTTTTTCGAGGCTCCTAGGCCACTGGAATAGCCAGTGTTCATCCATTACTAATGAAGTAACTAAAAATCTTTCACAGAAATGGGAGCAAGACGGAGACATCTGTGTGCTTCCTAGTTTTGCAACATGTGATTGAGACATCATGTCCATCTCGAGTTCAGAAGTGGCATGAAGAATGGTCCATAGCTATTTCTTTCCATTTAAAGGTGGCAATTAGCAAAATTAGATGGACATGTAAAACATTTCTGTAATCCCTATTTTACAGTTTTATGTTAAGATTATATAGGCTTTTGATATGTTCAGTTGTGCACCTTGTTTTATCTCTCTTCTCTCTGTGCCAGTGTTTCAGACACAGGAAAAAAGGAAGAAAAAGGAGAGCAAAAAAACCCAGAAAAGCGGGTAAATAAACTGAATGCACAGACTGTTGCTTGAATCATGATTCAGTCTTTTGTAAAACTTTACAGCATAAGATGCTGACGACTGAAGCACTTGTAATTTTTGGTCAGGACTAGGTAGGGTCCCACAGAACGAGACTTCTCTAAAGCAAGGATTGCTTGGATTGTGCTCCAGAGAAAGCTGTTCCCCCCCTGCTCCTCAGAAAGCCTTCTCTGAAGCCCTGGCTGCTCTTCATTCATAAAAATGAGCAGCACAGCACCATGGTTATGTTTTTTTAGTTGACAGCTTACTTAGTTCTTCATCTTAGCTTGTTAGCTCCTCTGGCAATGGGAAAGAAATCTTACACTCAGACAAATCCGACTTCTACAAAGTGAAAAGTTTAGTAGTTCCCTTTGTACAGGGGTTATTCTCCTTCACAAAACTGAGATGTTTAACTCTAGACTTGTGAACACTGTTGCACCCCTTCTAAAGAACAGTGCATCCAAGTGTCTTGCAAGTTCTCCGAGTGGTCTTTTAAGGCAACCATGTGGCAAGAAGCAGTGATATGCAAAGCTATTTGAGCTAGCTCTGTAGCTAAACTGTACTGGTTTTTGGAAGTAAAACTTCTGCTGTAGCTAAATGTGCTGCTCAAATTTCCCTACAAGCTTCCCATCACAACTGGTTTGCAGGGTCACACTTGATATGTTAAAGTGAATATATTGTTTTGGGATCTGAGCTGGTTTGAATCCCTTTGCAGAATATTGTGTTGTGGCATATACGTGGGAACAGTATACATCACAGTGCCCTCACATACAGTGCATACCCTTGGGCTCAGCATAAAGTACAGATCACCTGATGGGAATTTGTAGAGGCCTCTGTCCCGTGATGCATGGTGCTCATTGAGGTGATCTGCCAGCTTTTCTTTTCTGACTTGCTGTTAACCAAAGAAGGCAATCTTTCAGCCAGTGGAGGTTTTCCTGCTTGCTATTCACGTAACTAAGGAAATCTGTGAGAGAGAAGCTCAGCCACTTTCTGGGTTTTAGAGCAGGTCACTTGTTTGATCTGTAAATCTTGACAACTTAAATGATGTAAGTCTCCTTGGTTAAAAGCATTCACATTCGAGCTAAAGAGCGTTCACGCTCAGTCCTTCAACTCCGTTCCTTTGGGAGGCTCTTGTGATGATCTGTATCTTGCTGGTATCCGGTGGCTGAAGACAGAGGTTTTAAGTGAAAGCAAGGGATTTAAGGGTGGCATAATGCTTTAGATAGCTGAAATGTGTTAGTCAAAGCCCGTTCCACTTTCATTCAACTTGCTCTTGGCTGTTGTGATGAAACATGCTTATATAATGAGTGAGATTCCTTTTAAATACAGAAGAAAGGAGAAACGCACCAGGATTAGGGATTAGAGAACAGTGCAGTGGAGATCAGATTAATTTCTCTTTACCTGAGTCACTTGTATGAGTGGCTCTCATTCCTTTGGAGACCAGAGAAATCCAAGTGCTGATTCCTTGCTAGTGTGCGATATAAAGTTGAGTTAACGTATCTGCTGTAGCTGCAAATCCTTAGAAGTCCTTGAATACAATGAGGAAAATTAACAGGTTACAATGGATTCATGCACCTCTCTGTGATCTTGTTCTTTCATGCGATAGTTAAATACACTGAATTCCAACCACGTACCATTTATTTCCGTTTCTAAAAAAATTTAGCATTGAAAATTCCGTTTACTCAGTGCTGTGTAGAGTCAATGTTTCTCTCAGGACTTCTTCTAGGGCTCTGAGTGATTGAATGGTGCAAAATACTTTTGATCGCTTCCGATTTCTGTGTGCTAAGAAGCAGTAAGAGAAGAAAAAACAATCCCTGAGGAATTCTGTTTCTTTTCCTCTTACCACACAGGAGGAATCAGTGCACAAATCAGCAAGCAGCAGCAGCATCTCACCCTCACAAGTGGAAGACCCCTCTCAAGAAGGCACCAGCAGCAGAAAGAGTGAGTTTTGATGAAAGAGCCCAGTGGCTGCTTTTACACTCTTCTGTTGTCTTCTGTTCTATGAACATTGTCTGAAACTTTTATAGAAAGCTGAAGCTGAGTGTTGTTAATGCAATAACTCTCTAAAGCTGAACCCTAGAACCTGCTGAATAGGTCAAATGTGATTAACGATTGGAAGGCATTAGCCTACACTATATGTGGATAACTTTGTGAAACAGAAGGTGGTTTCATACTTTAATTTGATGTGGAACTGTAGAGGAAGTCAGAAGTGAATGGGGGGTAGTTCAGCTACGTTCATCTCATAAAAGGATTTGTTGCTGCAGAAACACATTCTAACCTAAGACAAATTTAAATGTTTCCTGCATCTCTGTCACTGTGGCAGTGAATGTACTTGTTTGAAAGACTCATAGCAATCACCAGTATTTCTCATAAGAACTTACTGGGAAGAGGGGAGGTTATGTTCTTTTTTTTTTCAGGCACAGTTATTGTAGGCTTTACTGTGTAACAATATTTTTCATTTTTTTCAAAGTGTTTCAGTTTCACTGGAAAGGTTTTGTAATGAAACATGTAATCTCTGAATGTATTTTCTGTGCACAACGGTGAAATAAGTAGAATAAGCCAATACCCTGAAACACCAAATTTATATACAATGGTAACTGGACAGTAGCATGCCTATATTTGCTAGTTTTTTGAGTATTCCTACTCTCTCAGTCTGGAAAATGTGATACATGTCTTGAAGATGCTCTGAGTTTGGATGTGTAACTTCAGCCACCAATAGTGGGAATTCTAGCAAATCAGTGGCTGGTTTAAGTACTGAGCAATGTTATCCAACAGTGTGTCTTACAGGAACTAATTTTATTATACTGGTTGAATCTTTAGTGCCTCCAAAGTTCTTGCCCATATCATCTACACCACAGCCTGAGAGACGGCAGCCACCTCAGAGACGACACTCCATTGAAAAGGAAACACCAACCAATGTGAGACAGTTCCTACCACCTTCAAAACAGAGCTCCAGATCACTTGTAAGTGGAGTGGGTGATAGGAGAGAGAAAAAGAGGCATGCTAAGAGTATAATGAAAATTAAAACTTGGCTTCAGTGTGATTAGAACGTGACTCAAAGAAAACTCCTCAATTCAGAAACAGCCCTTGGCTACTAAAGACATTTTGAAATCAAGATTTGAACTTTGTCTCTCTAGCGTATTTATCCAAAATCCCAGGTACAGGTGCCTCAAAAAACATTTGCACTTTGATTAGGACTCTGAGTAAAGCCACGTGCCTTGATTTTATTTCAGAACATTGCCAAAACAGATGAACTTCACCTTACTGATTTTCCATTTGAATAGAGACAATTCCAAAGCAGTGGATCTATTTTGGGATTTGGGGCAAATTTTTAGTTGTTGGAAGTATTTTAGTTAATGGCTGAATGAATGGAATGGTTTCTTTTCTTCCCACCTCAAGCACTTGTGTGGTAATGTTTATACATGGGAAAACTCTTTCAGTAATCCAAATCAAGATTTGTCTTTATGTTGCTTTGTTGAAGTTACTGAGGCAAAAACCTGTATTACTCCTTGAAAAGAAAGTACAGTACATTTGATCAATTAGCTTTAATTGAGAGCTGTTTTCCAACAGAGTATAAACAGCAAAGGGTATGAAATCCTGGTTCTTTTATGTTGACATACTGATTAGTGCTTTATAATTTCATGCAGGATATGTTCCTCGCCTCTTTTCCTACCAGCAGGGTTTCAAAGTATGCCCCATGAGGTACTCGTGAATAGAGGAATCGATAAACACGTCCTAGTTTTGAAAGGAAGGGAATATTCACTCATCTTGTAGTGCGGTGGTAGTAATGGGCTTTGAAGAGTGTTTCTGTTGGCCCAAGAGATGGTAGCCAGGATCCAAACCTATTAGATGATGAAGTTGAATGGTAACAAGAAAATAATCTCCAAATATTCCCACAACATGCGTCCTCCTCTTCTTTTCAGAGGGTCTGATGGATTTTGTTTATTATATCCTTCCAAGTAGCATGTAGTTTCTCGTTCCAAGTGAAGGTCAGGTAGTAGCGTGTTGATAAACGCACAATGCAAGTAGACTATTTCTGCCAAAGTGAACTTGGAGCAGAACATATTGCATCAGAACCAAGCTGGAGAGTTCCTTCAGCATGCATTTGAAGACACTGTCATATAAAATGGACTGTCCTGTCATCGCCTGCTGCACTCACTATATGAGGTAGCACAAGCTTTATTTTCTGATAGGCCCAGAGTCATTCACAGACATATTGTTTAAAGGGAGAAGGGGAGAAAGCATTGTATGTTGTACTGAGGCATTTGCTCCATCACACTTTTAGTCTATCTAAATATGTTACATCATAATACTGATCTCATATCATGTATTTGAGGGCATCATGCAACTTAAAAATCTTATATATGAAGCCATTATTTAAAATAGGTCAACCAAGTTCTTAACAGGACCTTTTGACCACATGTGTATTTTCCTTCTGTCAGTCTGTTCACTGACATATGCCTAGAAAGATATACACAAAATAAAACCATTGCAGAAAAACTAATTCAATTACTCCACTCCCCCTTAAAAATACTAAAGGAAAAGGGAGAAAAAGACATTAGATAAGTCAGGCTAATGTGGGAACATATGACAGAGGTTTTACTAGTTTCTTTTGTGCTTGGGAGGTTTTGGGATTTTTTTTTTTTAATCTTCAGAGCACCGTCACCTAGCTTGGTTTTGGCTATGAAGTGAGAAAGAAGGAAAATCAGTAGTGAAATGATGTTCTGTTAATAAGAACCTATTTTATTTGATGCCTGGAGAGCTAATTCTTTAACTTGGCAATAGTGCCCTCTAGGGTGCGACAGAAAACTCCCACAATACTTGTGTTTTTAGTTTTGGTAGATGGTTTCTGATATGCTGGCACTGGCCCAGGTCCACAGTTTGGCTTACTGCAAGTCTTTCCTCCCCCGGAGAGATGCCAGGTTCTTTCAGCGGCTGCGCCAGATGCTGCACATGTAACGTTGCCATTCCTGGAGTGAACGCTTCTCAATAAGTGTAGAATATTATTTACTTTTTATTTGACTTCACACTTCTTCATCCCTTCCTCCAGGACTGATGGAGTTTCATTTCTTATCACCTGTTCCTGCGACCGCAGTTTCTCTTCAAGGTGAAAAAGACCTCGTCAATAAATAGCCCTCAAAGCCAGTGAAAACAGGCAGGGGTTTGCTACAGTCTCTTAGCAGGATTAGCAAGAAACTAGTCTGTCTTGCATACCAACAACAGTTTTATGAACTGGCGTCTCATCAGAGTTAGGCCTAAGTAGGTGGGGAGGGGAAACAAACTTGGAAAAATGCCAAACGTAGTCCCTTTGATATGTCACCCTACCAGCGCTACAGGGAAAGGCAGGGCAGCTCGTTGATTTGGGGGGGGTGGGGGGTGGGGGTGGTGTCAGCCCTGGTGGTGCGCTTGCTGTAGTGAGCTGAGTTGGTGCTTAATCAGTGAGATGAAGCCAGTGTCCTGAGATGTACATATGGGTGCCTTTGTAGTCTGTTTGCTTTTTTAATAATTATTATTCTTATCATTATTTTTTTTCATGACCCAGAGGACCAAAGCTAATGGTTTCATTTATACACAGCATTCGCTTCTCTGCTTCCTATCTATTGTTCAGGTTCCTAGGATAACCAGTTTATTTCCAAGGATGACTTTCAGACCACTTTTTTCAACTATGCAAACAGCTTCTCTGCTCAGCTCTCATCCCATTG
Organism: Nipponia nippon; assembly: GCF_047370975.1. Taxonomy (NCBI): domain Eukaryota; kingdom Metazoa; phylum Chordata; class Aves; order Pelecaniformes; family Threskiornithidae; genus Nipponia; species Nipponia nippon. The sequence continues at coordinate 57,903,364 of NW_028262290.1, read as the reverse complement.
AAGCAGCCATGTGTGGGGTGGCAGGGGCTATGTACTATCTCTGTGAGAGAGCTTTTGCCAGCAGGTGGAAATCCACAAAGGTTTGCCTCTTTTTGCTGGCTTTGGAAATCACCTTCACCAGCATGTTCCCTCCTAGGGGAGCACTTCCTAAGCTGTGGCAAGAATTAAAGCTTAGGCTGGGACATTGCACCTGATTGTCATTGATTTCAATGTGTGTAGGATATTTCTGTGTCTTCAATCACCTCACGGGGAAAAGAAATCAGTTCTGAAAGGACAGCAAACTAAAAATGCAACATCACAAGATTATCAATGGGACAGACCTTAAATGTTACAGCACATGAAGATCCTGCAGCAAAAATCCAGCAAAACTATTGTAATCCTTGGACTATGTTGAAAAGAATAAGGTTTTATGTTTCTAGCAAGGTACATTATGTAGAATGGAAGGGCATTTGCAATCTGTTTTACTTGAAAACCAACATATGGTTTTGGTCCTCAGCACACTTACTTATCAGAACTTGCAGAATAACTAATAGCTATGTACCACGGAAGGCAAATCCACTGAAAAGAAAAACTGATTCATTTACCCCTAGGTAGAATTTAACATGAATAATTTAATTTTTTCCTTCTTTTTCTTGTCCCAACCAATAAGTGAAAGTGTGAAACCTGTTGCAGGAGAGCTTATAGTTGAGAGATCCAGCTGATTTCTTAGAAACTTCTAGCCTGCAAAAGCAACCAGAGCTTAGAGTGCTTGACTAATTGTGAATTGCAGAATTTAGAGACCAATCCAGCACTTGTTCATATTGCAGTTTACTAGGGCAGCTCATTTGAATGCCTAGTGACATCCTTTAATGAGAAGTTTTACAAGGAATGTATTAGTGTAGAAATGTTTTAGTCATAAGGACCTATTAGGTGTGTGTATGCTGAGAATGACCTACAAAGCACTTTATTTCACATTATGGATATGTAATTCTTACTACCTGCTTTTCCTGAGTAAAAAAAAATTACACGTATACACCTTAAGCTATTACAGTGTATATAAGATTGCACAGTCAAAGTATTAAGCCAGTTCTCATGAGGATCATGGAAACTTCAAGTTCAAAATAGTATTTTTAAGTAAAATTTTTTTTCCCTTTAAAAATAAGAATACTGACTCGTCTTTAATATTAAAATGAGTATTGAGTACAGTTCCAGAAAATCAAGACCATTCAAACCACATTTTGTCTTTAGTATGTTCTGTTGTATGCAAGTGTTGCAGAGAGCTGAAGTTCTCTCACTTGGAGCTGCCTAACTTGGGTGCAGATTATTGTTGGAAGTTTGAGCAATAACTCCAAAGCATCATTGTTTGATGAAGTTTAGTCAGTGCTTAGCCTAATTTGAATTAATTTCAATGCCTTAGAGCTAGTGTTGCAACAAAAGATTTTCTCATGTACTTACTTCTATTCCGAAAAGGGAAAAAAAAAAATCAAGCTGTTTTCTGAAATCAGCATAATATTTATCTTTCATTTAATGTTGCATTAACATTTTGTTGTCCTTGTGTAACCTCTGGAATTAAAACATTAGCATTTAAACATGTGAACATTTTCTATGTTTCCCCTGTTGCCTGCTAGCTATTTCTATTTGCTTTAGTGATAATCATTTTCGATTGGTACAACGACAGGCCCACACTATTCCCCTAGTACCCGCTCTACACCTATAGCAGATCTGCAGACTTTCTTCAAAGGAGCAATATTCCCTGACGTCATCGTTCTGTAAATTAAAGGAATGGGCGTTCATGAGGGGGAAGGAAGAGTTTCAAGTAAGAAACGTGTTTCTAAAGGACTTAAAGCTCTGATCGATTGCAAGCATTCAGTCAGCCTCATTCACCTTGGACAGTTTCTCTCAGCCTCCCACGATGCAGAATCGAGGGTTTCGCTGGCATTGTGTGCATCCCGCTTTCCCACCCACTTCCTCTCCCGTCTCGCCCCAGCCTTCAGCCGTGCTTTCTCCATAGCGAGGCAGTTGCTATGGGAAGAACCCAGAATGAAATGCTGAGAGCCGCTGGTTAGCTGTAAAGTTGCTCATAAGGAACAGAAGTTATTTTGTTCGGGCTGTGCAGTTTTACACCTCAGAGCAAATTGCAGTTGCTTTTGACGTAGTTTGTTCTTTCCAGAAAAGTAGTGACTCTATACCCCCAAGGTTTAGCTGGCAAATCTAACAAAGTTAACTCAATTCTAGTCTTTTGTGGGGTACCTTAAACAGAGTGAAGTTTCTTTGTGTTCCCTTTCTAGATAGGTAAGACAACAGTTTTTAAAAATGTGGTGGTTCCTAAATGCTAATGTTTGCCAGGTCTGCAACGTAGAAAGATTTTCCTTTCATCTAATGGAAAGACAGAACAGACCTCTGAGTACATGGAAATGGAGCATTTCACTACTAATCCGATTCATCACTTCAATTTGTAAACGAGAGCTCCAAACTGTCAGCCACGTCTTTGTATTTGCAGGAGAAATTTCCTTCGTTCATTCAGAGAGCATTACATGTCATTGTCATTCCCGCACAGTAGCCCCTCTGGGCTGGCTGAAAAGGTTCACTAAGCATAAAGCGATGGGGGTTCCCACAGAGGTTTCTGTCTTTCTGTTGGAAATGTATAATCAACTACAGGGCTGGATTACAAATTGGGTTGGTGCTTTTTATTCTCTGGTACCAAATTCAGGAGTTCTCTACTCAATATTCTCCTAAATGCTGTACTACCGGACAGACGCAAAATTTTCTAAGTGGGAAGTTGCGTTGTTAGTCTCTATTTGAGCCTCTGCCATTAATAATGCAACACTGGGTAACCAGTTCTTCTGCTTTCTATTTGAAGATCATTCTATAAGGCTTAAATTGCTGCTTTACTTTCTTGGGGCAGAAAGGAGAACTTTTCTGCCTGAACTGCCGTAGCTTTTTGTAGTCTTGGTGGGATTCTGATCATGTAAGCACCAAGATGTGGTACCACTGAATAAAAATTTCTGCTAGAATGGGCTACTAACAACTTCCCTTGGCCACTCTGGGCACCACAAAGTCTCAGAGAAATTGCGTGTCTTCAAACAATATACTTACTAGTAATACCATCTGCCAAATTACCTTTTCCCTCTCAAATTATAAACCTGAGCGTTGATTGGTTTGAAACAAATCTTTGTAGTAAAAGACAAACGGAGAGAAGGGCCAAGTGGTTGGAGGAGGAAAGATGAAGAGAACTGTCATTCTTGTGAAGGCTGAACATCAGACCGTTTAGATCACGCTTACGCAGTCTCCGATGGTTTGAAACTCATGTGATGCCCATGAATGAGCCAGTGCTATTCCAGTTTGAAGGGAGAAACCCTCTGTTTCTGGAGTTACTAACCAGGTGGCTGGTCGCCTAGGTTGAAGTCTGGAAGAAGCCATTTGGCTTTCAAATAATACGGGTTTTTTGGCTTCCAGGAGGAGTTCTGTTACCCAGTGGAATGTCTGGCTCTGACGGTGGAGGAAGTCATGCACATCCGTCAGGTGCTGGTGAAGGCGGAGCTGGAAAAGTACCAGCAATATAAAGATGTCTACACTGCTCTCAAGAAAGGAAAGGTAGGGCTGGGTCTGTGGAGGCTCCGAAGCTTATTGAGTGAGGCCGGTTGCACAAGCCTCCCATTTACAGATTTGTTTCTTACCCTGTATTGGAGAAAAAGAAGGAATATACACCTAACTCCCCCTAAATGTATAACATATGGGTCAGCTTCTTTGAATTATGCACAGAACCATCAGAACTTTTCATGGAAATACCTTATTTGTTTAGATTGTCTGTAAAAATGAAGTAGCGTTTGCAATTATCAGAGTGTATCTGTATGTGTATGTTTTAATCTTCATTGACTAAAGTGATTTCTGTCCCCATGCCTTCTGCAGTATTGCTTAGCATTTCTATTCCAGAAAACATAATTACAGCCAGCAGTAGGAAATTGCAACAGGTTTTTCAAATGAATCCTCACTATTAAGCAAAGAGGGAATGAAAGCCTTCAGAGAAGTCAGGTAACACATGACCCCGGAAGGAGGTTTAATATTGAAGAACCCATTAACATTTTTTTCTGTAAACTGCAGATTGTGAATTGGTATTTACCAGTAGAAGCAGTGTCCTTTTCTCCCACTTTTGACTTGTGCTTCTTGAACACCTCCAGCAAGTTTATTTTGACTTCACAGTGTATTTTACCTACAGGCCTACCTGTGTCTAGTATGCAGATTTAATTTAAAGATTTAATACATTTAAGGCAGATGGACAAGAATCTTAAAATGTCATTCAGTAGATTCAGCTGTTGCATATTGTCAGGATATATAAAGCTTAGCGATGAGCTTTTATCAAATCTCAAAGTGAATTGATGCTTTAACTAATTTACCCCACTATTAAAATTGTTCACTTGTATTTCTAACCGAATTTATCTAGCATCACCTGAGCCTTTGGATCTCAGTATGTCATCTTTTGTTTGACTGCAGAACTTTTCATTGTTCAATGCCTTTCCTTCCTAGAAATGTTCTTAAGCTGTGACCCCTACCTCCTTTGAATAAACTGAATAGATGGGATTTATTATCCCACTATAAAGCAAGTTTTCCTCAAGTAAGACTGTTATAATAGCTCTTTTCTGCACCTCCCCTAGTTTTCAAGAACATAGTATTGGAAGAAAATCATCAAATGTTATCACAGGCAAAAACTTTGTGGCCCAGAACCTGACCCAGATGGTTAGGAACAATTTCCAGCCTAAATGTATTCATGGCTGAATTTATGCCCATTTGTTCTTGTGGTTTTCCGTTGTAACAGTTACCCTTCCTTCTGCTGTTACTCTTACTTTCCCATTGCTTTTTTGTGTAGTAATGGTAAAAGCGTCAGTGAGGGGGAAGTAAAAGTAAGTTAATAATGAACTGGCAAGTATTTAATTTCGGTAAAAAATTTAAGGTGTATTTCTAAATATATGAAGATACAATTCTGGACCATTCTTTTCAATATCATCTTAGAAGTACGGGCCCCAGAACTGGATGTAGTACTGCAACTGTGGTCTCACTGATGGCAACTGATAGATGAAGCCGTTATTGTGCGGGACTTTGCCTAACGTTGTGGACTCCTCTGTTCTTCTTTTAGCTCTGCTTTTGCTGTCGAACAAGAAGGTTTTCTTTCTTTACCTGGTCTTACACTTGTCAGTTCTGTAAAAGGTAAATACTTAATATCTGTTAATAAAGGAGTACTGTTTCAGAGGGAAAAATACTGATTTATATGTTAGAAACCCCCAAATGTTTCCGCTGCATACTGTTGATTTTTGTTTCTGTAACAGTTGAGGTTAAAAAAAAAAGATGCAAACCCAGATCCTTCCTAAGTGACAGAATTGCTTCCTTGGACTGAAACTCTAGGCTAAAAGTGAAAGAAACACCCATTTGTTCTGTTACGCTCATGGGAGAGTGAGATGGAATTTATTCAGACTCCCCAATCAACACGTCCATCTCTCTGTTGTTGCGGAAAACATTTCAAGGCAATTTACCTTTTGGATTATTTTTGGAGTATTGGTGGGTGGAGAAGGGAAAAGGAATAATTTGCAGGCAAAACGAAAAATTTTAAGTTGAACAGTGAGACAATAAGTCTGGAGATGTATGGAGTCACTAATTTATTGTGTCACTTACCAAAGGAGGTTTCTTTAGAGGAAAAACAGCTATTTCTATTTTTTTTTCTATTTTTTAATTTAGCTGTAGTTCTTGTTTAGCATTTCTCCTTGCTTTTGGCTTGGTTCTGGTTGAAGTTATTACATTGAAGAAGGTTTAAAAATAAAAATGTTTGTTTAAGGGGAGGATGGGGGAGGGTTCTAACTCCTGAAAACGTTTATCCCTTATTCTTGATTTAAATGTAATTTTGCCCAATGAAATGATTCATGCTCTTGCTTGCTTACACAGGCCTGTATGCTCACAGTGTTGCAAAAAAGTAAGTAAATAAACTTATGGTTAGACCCTTTCTAAAAAGCTATAATCTTTGTAATGATGCACATTCCTTCTGCTGTTCTCATAACAGATGCGGTTGCCATCAAAGCCATATTCTACTCTCCCCATCTTCTCACTGGGACCTTCAACCTTGCAAAGAGGAGAAAGTTTTATGAGGCCAGAGAAACCCTCTACCAGTCACCACCGATCGCTGCGGAGCATGTCCAGGTGAAAAATAATCCTTGCTCACATGTGTCTATTGAAAATCCTTCCTAAATGTTTCCTCTTGAGTTAGCAGTCATTAATTACTGCTCCACCTGTTTTGTAGTTGTCAATGTTTCTAACGCCTGTAGTAAGCTTTCTGAAGCCTGAAAATCCATGTCTCTTCCACTCATTGCTTTGATTTACAGAAATGGCAATACTAACAGCATGTCTTAAACCTTTTTCACATTACAGGTAAAAAATAATATGAGTCTGGGACAACTGTATTTCTGTAGCACCTCTGCAAATATATCTTTAGCATGTCTTTTTCTGGTGTGAATGGACTCTCTGGAGATGAATCTCGCAGGCTAGAATCACTCACTGAATGGGAATTCAATGATATCTTGCACAGATTTATCTTTTTTTCCCCCTAATTTTTCTAATTTTCACAATTTTTTTTCACTTTGATATCATGAAGTTATCTACTGTTTTTTTGTCTTATATGCAGATGGTTGTCAAAACTAATCTGAGAAATTAAATATAAAAGAAATGCTCCTTTTGGAGGGGATCTACAGTATAGACCCTCTGCATAAATCACTAGTGCTATGATGCTGTGTCAAATTAGCCAAGCACATCATCTATTTATAGTTATTAGTAAGGTTGGTTTTGTCAAGGTAAATGTTACACGTGCCCTTCAGTTAGTGACCCCGCAATCTTGCCGAACCGGGCAGAAGCTGTCTGCTCCAGTGTTCAGTCTCCTGGTGTCATTTTTGGGACAGGAGAAAGGAAGATTTGAATCATGACCATTCTCATGTGCTGTTTCCTGAAGGCGTCCCTTGGGGCCCACTGCTGGTAAATAATGTGACAGGTCCTGCTCTTTTGCCTTTCAGGTTGACCTCGAGGTCCAAATCTGTGGATAAGTCACACGAAGAATTTCCCAAAGAATTAATGGAGGACTGGAGCACGATGGAGGTGTGCGTGGACTGCAAGAAGTTTATTTCAGAAATCATCAATTCAAGCCGGCGCAGCCTATCTCTGGCCAACAAGCGAGCCAGGTTAAAAAGGAAAACGCAGTCCTTCTACATGTCGTCGCCGGGAACCTCTGAATACTGCCCCTCTGAAAGGACTATCAATGAGATCTGAGCCTTGTGCCTTTTTCTTTGCTTTTGTCTTCATGAGGTCATCATCCATGAGCAAGGTCACTGAAACTGGATTATCATTCCGTTGCTTCGTTTCACTTGACTGGCTTGAATTTGCATTAGATCACAGGACTTCCTACTCCAATGGTTCCCAGAGATGCAGAACGTTATGTTTAGATCTGTGCAGAATGATACGCAACGGGTCAGCTGCTCGCACTGGAAGAAAATCAATAGTTTGAAAGTGTTGCCTCTTTTGTATGTGTGCATTGGAACTAGAAAGCCTTTTCTTGCTTTCAGTCTCTTTTTTTTAACCATGCTTTGAATCATCTTTCAGGAGATGAGCTGAAAACATACGTTTAATGGAGAACCAAATCTAACAAAGTGTCAGCGTTAGCACAGTAGCAGTCAGTCAGTCATATTGGCGTTACCACCCTAGTAATGCTCATGTCCTAGTTCAAACAGCTAAGGGTCGTATCACACACCAGGCACCGCGTGTGAGCGACTGTGGTCAAAACCATCTTTCTTTGAACTGTTTCGGTTGCTCCGAGATCAGGGTTCTGGACGGGACTTGGCAACGCCTGTGTCCTAGGGCAAAATACACGATGAAGCTGTTCGCCCGTGTGGTCGGCCGTTCCCCTGAGCTGCTGTACTTTTTAAGCCTTAGTGTACTTCTAAGTGTCTCCTGAGCAGGTTTTAGTAGTTTATTTTCTATCTTGAATGTATGATGATGACTACTAGTAGCAGTGAATTTTAGTAGTAGACAGAGTTGTACAGTTTATGGGGAGGATGGGAAATAAGGGAGGCTTCTAATTTTAACTGAATACCTGTAAAGTCGTTCTCACGGTTACTCAGAGAAAATGGTGGGTAAGGTGTACATTTGTATTATAATGGAGCACACAAATACTGCTATAGTTATGTCTGACAGCATATCCACTGATAACCCCATTTTTTCTGGGGCTTATAACTTGGCTGTAAAAATTCGTGTTCTGCTGAAATTTGGGACAGTGCTGTCTCAGATTGGGAGCAATCTCTCTTTTTTTTTTCTTTTACCTTTTTTCATTCTTTTTCCTTTTTTTAATTCGCTCACAAAAGAGTGATAGACTGGTTGTTTAGAAGTTCCAACAATGTTACAACGTTAACTGACATCTCATGCTTTTTTGCACTTTTTTTTATATTCAAAATACTTTTTTTAAATTCAAGCATAGCCAGAGTTTAGTCAATAATTTGGGGCCAGATCATTTTGGTATTTGAAAACAAGCTAACATAGCCAATTTATTAATACTTGAAAATCAACTACTGTAACTTTTTCATAAATTTTTTAATACCCTGAGGCATATTTAATATCTATATAGCAGTGTATTATAGAATGACATAGCAGAAAAGTTTCAGATCTATTTATTAACATTTCTATACTTCGGATTAATGAGAGATACCTCAGAACTGCTCCAAAGTAGCTGGGACTGGGTTTCTGTAACATGATTTTAAAGATGTATTAATCAAAACAGATTCTCCTGTCCAAATCTCGTGCATCGAAAAGCCCAAGAGAAGGCAGACTGCCCCGCCAGCCCTGGCAGGGCACGGTGCGGAGGCTGTGGGGCACCAGGGGTGGTCGGCTCCCATGTGGTAGCCGGGCTCCAGTCCCGCTGCGGGCTGCATCCTGCTGCCCAGGGGGACAAGGCTTCCCCTTCCGAGTGTATTTGCATGTTACATTGCAGCCTTCGGAGCAGCCACTCATACCATACCTTTTTAGTTGATTCAAAAAGCACATGCAAGTCTCCTTAAACCTTCCCAGGGACTCATCCATCCTTATTTTTCTTTAAACGCCCCCTTGGAAAATGAGAATTTTTGCAGATGCAGGGCTTACTGAAATGTTTTTAATTTTTTCTGAACCGATGCGAACAGGAAAAGCGGGGCTCAAGGCTAACTCTCCCTCTTAGCTGTGCCGTGTAGGTCAGCTGTCATGGCCCTCTCCTCGGGTGCCGCTGGAAAAGTGTCCTGCATGTTAAAGCACCTGGAGTACTGGCGTGAGGTAAGGATGTAGGACTGCAGGAGGTGAGCAGCACAGACAGGCTGATTTGAAAGATCTGCTGTTGCTGGAAGGGTCGCCTGATCTCAGTCACATCAGCACTTTTTCTTGTTTCTGTGCCAAAACCAGGCCGTGTGTTTGCTGAACGGTGCATCAGGAAAACTAGTCTGAAAGAAATGCAGGAAATCTCACTTTGCATCTCCCCTGTTGTTGTTCTTACCATTTTCTCCTGGAAATGCCCCAGCCACGTGCTACAATCGCTCAGTCCTCTGTTGGCAGTCCTCTTCCCTGGTATCCTCAAGGCACTGAGGCGCAGGGTATCCAGCACGTGTATTTTCCCTTTTGAGAGGGATTTAGGATGTTGCAGAGCAGGCAGGATCAAGGACTAAGTAAATCCCGAGTGTGCGAAGGAAAATGAGTCCCTCACAGCCCCCCTCCACCTTGGCAGTGTCCGGGGCAGCTCTGGGGAAGCAGCAGAGCCTTGAGATCCAGCCTTTGCCTTCCCGGGATGCCCAGCAGCCCTTGGCTCGGGCTGGGCTTCGCTGCGCTGGGCAGGGCAGGGCACAAACAGCGAACAACAACGCGGTGGTTGTACAGACCGCTCCGTGTTGCTCACGCAGAGCAGGGCCTGGAAAACCTCCCTTGTGCCCTGGAAAAACAAAAAACCTCTGGGCTGCTGACACACACTGCGGCAGGCTCCAGAAAACATGGTGCAGAGGGCTGCCTCCCCCCTTCCCTCCCGTCCCTTCCTCTCTGCCACAGCTGCTCCGCATTATCCTGGCGTTTCATTCCGCAAAAGAGAAAGCGGCGGGTTGGTTTGTCATGCAAAGCCTGGAGGAGCTCGGCTCGCCGGTTGCCTGGATCTCTGCGGAGTGGGCTATTTTTAGCTTCCCGTCTCGCTGCTTGCGCTAGCATCCCCAATCCGCTGCAGCCGTTGGCCTGCGTACCCCGCGGCGCTGCCCAGCGTGTCCTGTTTGCGCTCTGAACTTCACATTAGCGTCAGAGGATGAAATCAGAAGCTTGTAAATACATGTAATATATTTATTCATATTTAGGAAGTCTCCATCAATCATGCAATGGGAATTGAGTTTCCCTTGATGTTTTAAAAAGGAAACGAGTCTTATTTATATGTGTGTTGGCTATTATCTTTATTAGAGTTAATGCTTTCAGCCCCCTAATACAGTTTGCACTCCATAGGCATTTTAGAGTGAATTACTGCTGAAAAGACTGCGGGACGAGCACAGTGAGCTCCCTTCCATGAATTTTTAAAATCTTTTAATTTTTTTTAGCTTTATTAATATGCCCAAGGTCTGTTTACGTATCTCACGGGAGACCCAAGGAGTTAAAAATGCCACTGGCAGCATCGGTCTTGTTGTTTTGCATGTGAACCTGGTTGTGGAGAATTCGAACCGGCTCTGCCCGACGGCGGCGATGGAGGCAGCGAGCGGGCCTTCGCTGCCGCTCTCAAGCCGGGTCTTGCCAACGTTCACGGTGATGATAGTGCTTGCGGGGCTGGTTGGGTTTTCCCCCTTCCCCACTACTTTATACAGGGAGGGGCATTACCTGGCGAAAATAAAATGCCTTTCCGTTATAGCCCTTGTCTGTGGTGATTATTCATGTGGAAGCAGATGTAAAGGTCCCGTCTCTCTCCTTTTTCATGCTTTTATAGTTTTGTAAGATCAGTCAGACGTTTCTTATGGCAAAGAATTGTTAATGAAAATGATTGAATAACGGCTGAACAGTGGGCTGGGCTGCACGAAGGGACGGGAACCTGTGGAAGTACTCTTAGAATAGCAATAAAACTGCTTGTGTAACCCCGGTGATGTGATCAGCACCCACTCATCGTGTCCAGCCAGCTCCCTCTGCCACCGAGTGTCGCTGCTTCCAAGGCTGCTGGTCCGCAGCTGAGGCGCGCTTGTCCTGCACGTGGTACAGGCCTTCGGCAATCTCCGTCCCTCACCCTTGGGAGAGAAATGCTGGCAGGCTTTTGGAGAGGTTTTTGAATGATCAGAGGTGGAGAGAACATTTTTATCACAACTGTTACGTTGTTCTCGCTCCTCTTTCAAGCTCCCCTTCTTCCCCAGGCAAGTTCAGCATCAGCTTCCATGGTTAGTTACTGGCTGCATGCTGTATAGTTTAAAACTAATTTAAAAGCTCCAGCTTTAGACTCCTGATTGCTACCTTCACGCTTTACCTCATCCAGCAGCTCTGTACATCTTTTAGGAACGTCTTTCTTACGAGCTCAGTCTCATCTGTGAAACAGTGACAGCACACAGGCATGAGGGAAAGGTGCTGCGACCGTACGCTCTGGTGCTACAGCATATGGATTACGTTAATGTTACCATAAAATTTTATAGTCTTTCCATGTTGATAACTTGGAGCTGCTCTGGTTTATTTCTTCTTCTTTTGTATGTATGTATCTTAAGGCCAATCTGAGAATGTTTATGAATATTGATTCCAGCTATAAAGATCTGTTTTGTTGTTTCTGTCTGATTTTTACTACCGTGTTTCAAATTTTTTGGGTACCTGAAATTACCGTTCACCAAAATTTCCTGGTAGGAAAACAACCAGAGAGGGGCATTAGCTCAGTCTGACGCGATACACAGAGACACAGAACCCGTTCCCTGACACGTAAGCCTAAGTTCACGAGCGTCGTCCTCGTGGCAGCTCGATCGAGTCCGGGGCCACAGCCCCCTCCCGCTGGGAGAGCTGGTGCTACCCTGTACGAGGGGTGGGCGCTGAGCGGCACCCAACAAGCTCCGGCAGCCCGGAGCGGAGGGAGCCTGCGGCCCTCCCTGCGTTCTCGGCTCGACCTTGAAAAATCCCGGAGCTGCTCTTGTTGCTCCGTTTACGTGGCGCGAGCTGTCAGCCTTGCCGTGCCCCAGGGTCCCCATCTGCAAAAACAGGGACCGCAGAGCGGTTACAGCTGCTGAAAGAATTTTGAGAGGTGCTGATAGAGAGAGGAGCGCTCAGTGCCGGCGCTAACAGGATCCGGCACTGCAAGTTTCCACCAGCTTTCGGGACTTGAAAGCAATTGGCACTGCTTCCAGGTGCACCGAGTTCCAGAGAGTTGAAACTTTACAATGCTTTTGACAAGCAAAGATTTGTGAATGAATTTTACCATGGTAGCCCGCACTCAACGGATGTCACGGGGCATAATCGGGAGATGGAGCTAAATAGTTATCAAACGGACACAGCAAATTTTATCTGGCGGTAGCTTTGCTTGCTTGTTTGCACCAAACTGCAATTCGGCAACTTTTCAGTTTCTTCTCTGGTGGGGCTGTTTTGCACGGCAGTGCCTGGCTGACCCGAGTGTCAGAGACGCGGGTGGCCGGGGCGCCGTGTCCTGACACGACAACAGGAGCCGCTGCAGTCTGCAAAGGCCGTCCAGATGGTTTTTGTAGAGCAGCTCTAGAGGAAGCCATTTGGAATAGGCCTTTCTACAGCTAATAAAAAAGAAATACATTTTTAAGCAGGTAGATAGTCTTTCGAGGTGCCAGGCTACTTAATGTACAGTCACAGCTGGAAAAGACCGGTTTGATGATTAACCCATTTGATTAAAAAAAAACCTTGCAAGTGCAAAAAGGGGAGCATCCGGTATCAACAAATACGTTCTTGGTGCCTCCCATGCAGTTGTAGCGTGTATATTAAGCTACGGGTCCGCCCTGTGTTTCTCTGACTGGAGTCACGTCAGGGCTGAACCGCGGGAGCCAGCAACGCCTCGGCTTTCGCAGGACGGGCTGTAGGCCAAATGTCGCCGTGTGGGATTGTTAAATTGGATTTCAGGGGCTACTAAATCTAGAATTAAGGGACACGGGCATGAGATGGTGCAGCTTCTGCGGGAGGTGGAAATAAGCACCAGTCAAGCTGCGGTGTGTATACGGAGAGGCTGCGTTCTCGTGGGCCAGGCTACAGGACGGGCAGAGGCCGAGGCCCAGCTTTGGCTCAGCCACTGAAGATGGGCGCGTTTCTGTTGATGGGGCTGGTGGTTACGTTACCTGCGAATTAGAAAGCAAAACGAAGATACAAGGAGGAGTGTGTGTGAGCTGTATTTCTGTTAAAGCTGCTTCCCCCTCCCCACCCCCCTCCTTGAATACAGGACAAAAAGAAAATCCCGAACAGGAGATGACGCCCTTCTTTTTGGACACGAACAGGCCCAAAGCACAAACCCTTCCCCTTCCAACTCCTCCTGCTTCTGTGCTGCCACTGCGCATGTACCCGCTGTGCGGCTCCGGGTACGCCCGGGGCATCCGCTCTAACGGAGAAAGGCAACAGAGTTGTCTCCTGCTTGTTTTCATGTTATGTGGTACTGAAATGCAATTTCTTGTTTATGTGTTACTAATAAAAAGTCCTTTCAAATGACATGGCATCGCTCTCGCTTTCTTGAGCTAACTGTAAAGGTGGCGAGTGCCATTTCTTACACAGCACAGCTGGTAAGGGCACGCTCCACATCTGTTTGGTCAGGAACAGCCCCGACCCTTAGCTGTGGCAGATTTTAACTAGGTTAGAAACAAAATTGTAGAAGAATAAGAAGGGGAAGTATTGTACCAGCAGGCCCCCAAATTAGGAGCCCTTACTGGTGATTTTACTTGCAGGTGCCTTCCAATAAAATGAGAATCGTATCTCCACCACCTCAGCTGTGAGAAAATTAAGAGGACGGGACTTGGGCTTCACAAAAATGCCTTTTCATTGAACAAATCCATAGCGAAAGCACAACCTGCTCCCTGGCGCTGCGATTAAAAGGCTCGCCCATAACCTGCGTGATTCTGACCGGTGGCCAGTAGTGTTCATGGGGTAAGAAGATAGTTCATTAGATAAATAAGGTCTTACTTACAAGTCAGGGCTAATCGTTTTAGATGACTCTCTCCTGTTTTACTGCAAGAGGAAGCAGCTGGCAGGCCCAAACGGAGTCGCCCGTTCGGGCGGGGGGACCCCTGCAGAGCTGTTGAGCAGTGGGATGCGTGGCTTACAGCGAGCTCCGGGGAGCCTGCTGCTGGCTCCTGCCGCTCACCCAGCACGGGCCGACGCAAAGAATTTTTCTGCGGCCCTCTCTGAAAACCAACAGCCCGTTTTAAATTACAGCAGTTACACCCAGAAGTGGTTTTTTTAAACCGAGGATGTCATTTATTTAAGATAGCACCATAGTGTACATAGACACTTTACAGAGTCCTGCCCTTCACAGCTTACAATCTAGGAAGATGCAAGAATAGGAAAGGTGTTACCCGCTGCTCCACCTGGAGATGTAAATGAAAAGTGTCACATCAAGGAATGTCACTGGTCATCTCACTCAGCGCTACTTTATGTCACCGTCACATACATCAATGCCTGATATGTGCTATACATCAGTTCCCGATACGTGCCGAGTGCTGCAGGTCGGTGCCTCTACTTCCGTGAAGTAGATCGTTCAAGAATACTGCGACTTAAACTGGGATTGCCCGTTTTCCCAACAATTACGGCCCTTCCCACACTGTGCCCTGCTGACTTGATGGGGGAAAAGAAGCAAGGAGTATGGGGGGGCATGGAGGACGCACGCTGGCACAAGGACAAGTCAGGGGGGGAAAAAAAAAGAAAAAAAAAAAACAAACATGTTATACAAAACTGATTACACACAAGACCATTTGATTGCACTGTTTTAAGCTCATGCCTTTTGTTGCTAACATGAGCCTGTCCGCACTAGCATGAAAAATAGACATCAACCAGAAACCAGAGTTTTCCTCAGGTTTGGTACCTTCAACATCTTAAAATCCTTCAGGGCCAAGAGCCAGCGTGCCCAGTTTGCCAAGCTCTGGGAACCACCGCTGCCGTCTTCCCCCGCAGCCAGGAACCAGCTATCCCCAGCCTCACCCGTCCACAGCAGGCGTATGCGACCCAGCTGTCGCTGCTGGGCAGGGTGAGCAGCCACACACCTAACCTATCTGGAGACCTCAATCGCCCGCACTAAATTCTTAAAAACAACCACCTCCCTACACATCCCCCCCTCCCCACGCCCTTGTCCTTGAATCGCAACCTAACGGCTGAGAAACACTGAACTGCAAGCCTCCGTGGCTTGAAAAACAGCAGCAACCAACCTCCCTCCCTCAACACACAAAACTCTACTTTATGTCTATTTTCAACTCGCAAAGTACAGAATCCTTATTCAAAATGGCACTTGCTACCCATTAATCAGCATGGTTGCAAGTGCTGAGCTTGCTTCTGCTTGGTCCCCAGCACTTCAAGATCCTTCCAAGTTAACGAGCGTTGACTTAACGCCATTTCTGCTTTATAAATTTTTTTTCCTCCTATGTACCCGGCTGTTTCTGCACCAATCTAAAAAGCTACACTCCCCCTTGCTCCTGCAAGCAGCCTAGCACTTTCCCTCACATGCGGCTTTCTGTCCCTGACAGACACCTCAGTCCATGCACATGACATAAAACTGACTTCAGAAATATTTTTTAGCCATTTCCAGTAACTCAAGAAAAGATGGGGGAGTTTCCCTAGGGAAGGACCAAGACAAGCAATTCCAACAGTAGGGCTTTTTGCCCCAAGGGTCAACTCAGAGTGGAACGGTGACAGAACTGGAGTGGGAAACGGAGTGCTTCAAAACCAGCGTTACGCACAGCAGGGCTGAGCATGCAGCTACAGATCCCATCAGCTCCCACGGAGAAGAGTCACATGGTCAAGGGAGAAGAAGGGTGGCAGCCCCGTATGCAAACCCGATGGGCAGAAAGCAGAAGATGGAAGTGTCCAGGAAAGCTTACGGGCAATTAAGAATCGCTTCATCTGCTAAACACTGGAGCCTACTTGGTCCCAGCGTGACCGCTGCCTGCAAGGTCCTTTGTACGCGCTGGGAAAAGGAGCAACCACAGGAAGACCAATGAGCCCAGAGACGCAGGAGCGTCCCCCCCAAAGATAAGGTGAGAAGCAGCAGCACTGCCCAGCAGCAGAGAGAGGCAGCTGGGTGACAAAACTGGCCTCTGGAAGAAATTAGCCTTTTTCCTCCCCAAAGCTTCCCCACTCCCATTTAGCCTAGCGAAAAGCAGAAGAGGACTGAGCGCAAGCGGGCAAGGTGCTGATCCACGGCAAGGGGAGCCGCAGACAGATTGGAAAACCAAGCATCCAGCCATGTAGTTCCCAAGCAGCACGAACCGGAGAGGAAGCAGCCCAGAACCAGTGGGGAATGAAACAGAAATGAGATGCTGCAACACAAGCAGATAAGGATTCGTTTCTGGAAGAAGGAAACAAAGTGCAAAGAAAGTAATCCTGAAAGCTGACGCACAACTGGTACCGACCCTGAGGTGTGGCAGAGGAGTTCGGCCCTAGACAGAATACAGGAGCCTGTGGCGACTTCTCTGGGACACCAGCTGCTGCCGGCAGGTGCTACACACGTCAGTCGGCTTTAAGACACCACTACATGATTATTTCAAATCTGATGCAAGAAGCAGCTTTAGACAATCCTTCCAAACCGAAGCAATACATGAACCTCTCCAAAGACTCTTCTACCCCCCTCCCCCAGCAGCTATGTTTTCATCATCTCCAGTAGGCACGTATGGAAATGCTGTAGTACAGGTTTCCACATGCACGCACACTTACTCATCTTCTCCTTTCGTTTGCAGAGCTCTGCCATAGCTGCGCTCCCCTTCCTAGCAGAACGCCACCAGGAGCCAGAACATCTGCCTTCTGCCTTCTTTATCCGGGAAGTGGCATCGCTCCTCTGAGAAGCGCAACTGACCTGCACCAAAGCTATCCAGCGTATCTTCCAGAAGGGAGCTGCTATCAGCCTCTAAGCTCTAAGTTTCTGGTCCAAAATAAGAAAGGCTTGAGATCCATATAAAAAGAGCAATGTAAATATTAGCTACTCATTTACTTGCTTTCGACTAATATATACATATTTTTAAATTAAGTTTATTCATTAGGATCATGTAATTTAGTGAGACTATAGTTACACCCAAATTAATGTTCATTTTCAAACTAACCAGAATATGAACGCTGAAATTTCCCTTAAGCTACAGACACTTTAAAATTACCAGATCAAAACAGCGACCAACACTTTACTCTTCTAGTTTTTTAGAAGTTACTCATGCTCTTTAACAGCTTCCTAAACACATGCTTGCCACTTGAACGAGTAACATTCTTGCAACATTTATTTCACTTTGTGTGCACATCAAAAAATAAGTTAAAATGCCCTAACGGAGGGCTGTCTAAGAAACGCATACTACACCTGGACCAAATATGAAAATTTTGTGAACATCAGACAAGGCTAGGACTGTTACCAATATATATTTATGCACGTCTTGCAGAAAGCAGTTTCTGGAGTATTTTTCCAGATAATGAGAAGCGTTTAAAATGATCCTAAAACCATTTTGTACCAATGTGGAAAAGTGTTGAAAAAATTCAGTTACACTGGTAGTCGGTAGTTAGTAGAAAGCACTCAAAAGGGAGAGTCCATTTGTTTTTCTTGTATTCTTGTTTTCTCCATTCAGGGCATGAAAAGTACGTGTTCGTGAAACCTTACCATTTGGATTTCAGATGTCCTGCTGATTTCTCATCTCAGCTCTTCTGGTTATTGCATCAGTCTCTCCCTCAGTTAAGACATGCTGTGAAGAGCAAGGACCAGTGGAACAGCACAGTCTCTTCATTCAAGCAGCCTACAAGTACCCTTCTTAGACAGAAATAAGAGAAGTCTTTTCCAGCACCTTCCAGGAATTACTACTCCTCTCCTCATAGGGAGGGGAGGAACTAGGGCAAGTTAATAAATATGAAAATAAATTATACCCTTCTCCCCACCAAAAAGCTGGTTTAGGCTATTAACATCAATAGAAACTTTATCTTTGTTTGGATACAAACATCTAAGAGGTAAAGTGTCTGTGTGTCATCTTCAGGCAGCACATTTAAACAATGTAAGAAAAGTTAGTACCCCACAAGTTTTAGCTTTTCAGGATGATCCTCTAGATAGATGTCTAATTCTACAGTATCGTGTTCTGACTCATGCAGTTCCCTTTAAATGGTCATAAGACGCTACCAGATTACAAAACAGACAAAATTCAGTGCTCTAGTACCTATCAGCCCTTCACAGAGCAAATGTTCACATGGAAAAAACCCTTAATACCACACAGGCATTCTTGTCAAGTTTGAGTATGACAAACCGAGATGGTGTAAATATAACATACTCTCTATCCTTGTTATAAAAGGCACATTTAGGCAGTTTTAAATGTGCTAAATGGTTTGTTTCCAGTGTTAAAAAGAAACTGTTTAAATGGAAGGAGCATCTGCAGGAGGTCAATTTAATCTTCAGTAGGCAACAGGAGGTGCTGTGGAGATGATGGATGAGGTTACTTTTCCGCTGATCCAATATTCTTATAAATGTATAAAACCTCTGCAGATCAGCCTTGGAAGGGAGATCTACAAAGCAGTCTGCAGAATACAACTTTTCTGTCGGTTACTTGGTATTTTTGGTTTTATTTGTCTGTTGATGCTGCTGCCATGGCTGGTTTCATGCCCTCGCGCGTTGACTTCAGCTCCTCTAATTCTGTGTTTAGTTTGCTGATCACCCACTCCAGCGCATCCCGACCCTGCCAGGAAAATACTAGAATTTAGGATCAGAACAGATACACCACCACGGCTCATGTTTCTATAGTTTTTCCTCTGTCAGACATGAAACTTGTTTTAAAATTAATTTCATGCCCTGCATATTTTGAGCTCCCAGTAGCGCACCTAGGCAAAAAGCCCAATTCAGCAGTTAAGTTCCCTTATGTAAGAGTATTCCTGTTTTTACTGTTTGCTGCTCCCACCACCTACAGAATATCGGCAAATTTATAGCAAAGTCTAGATACGGTTCTCAGATTCATTAACCAAGTTATATGGACAGTTTTTGAGCAGATCCAGGACAAAGAAAGAGTCTCCCAAGTGCTCTTTGAAGTAGCAACTAATTGATTCGATATCTAGCAAGAGTTCAGAGACGGACTCGCACTGAATTCTACATTCATGCACAGCAACTTTTCAGCATATAAACCAGACTAACTGAGAGACTACAGTTGCACATTTTATATCAAGGTATGGTCTTTCTCTGTTCAATTCTCAGAATGGGGGTGCCTCAAAGCTAGGCACTGACAGCCAATGCTTTAGTAAGAGCTGGGGAATCCAGCAAAATAAGCACATCAAAACCCCTTTACCTTAAAAAGACCCTGTAAGCAGCTGCACCCCAATGACCACAAGATGAGCACGCAGCCAGGCGCCCAATGAAGCAAAGAAAATAAAGAGAAGCGCTTTAACTAAACAAAAGTGCAAGATTTTAGAGCACCACCATCTCAGAATGACAGCTTTTGCCAAAATGAGCAGATGGGATCAGACCAGGAAAACACCTGGCCTTTTTTCACTTAAAGAGAAGCCAAGAGACATGCACCTCTATTGCCCTACTAAGAATAAGGAGTACGAACAGTGGAGAGCAGTAACTGGGAGCCACATGGCTCTGGTCAAGTCTAGAGGAGTTCTGGAGATAAAGGGTCTGAGCCCCAAAAGTCCCAAGTCTTCAGGAGAGCCAGTGTCAGTGTTGAAGCCCTCTGCAGAGATCGAGGGAAAGGGGGGGGAACAGCCCTCCACACACACACAATGTTGTTCTGAACTCTGATGTACTATTTTTGGTGCATGCATTGTAAGTGATAAAGTGAACAGAAACCTCTTCAAGTGTCCAGAACCTGCTGTTGTCCTTTATAAACCACTAAGCATGAACAAGAATCTGCATAAACAACTTTGAAAACCTTAAAAAAAAAAAAAAAAGTCAAAAAAACCCCACACATACTCTTGAAGAATTTTTTTGGAGGCTAGAAACATTATTCTGGAATAATATTAAAAGCCCAGTTCCAGGCTGCAAAGTGTAACCTATTAAAAGAAACAAAGTTTTACTATGAATAAGAGCATATTTATCTCAAGACCCTCACTAACCTCAGTGAAGGGCTGACTCTGTTTCTCTTCAGGTTTTTCATATTACAGGGACTCACAGAATAAACACTAATTGCTATGTCTGCACTGGCAGTCAATCCTTAACCTGAGAAAAATTATCCACATATCACAACAAAGCGTTCCATTCTTGGCCAGAGCTCAGAAAGGGGGATTCAGCCCTACCCAGAATTACCTCAAGAACTAGTATCTTTATGTTAACTTAGTTCAAGATAGGCCTTTAAAAAATACCAACAATAATCAAGAAAACAAGATTTAAATTGTCCAGTTTAAGTATGGGTTGCTGAAAAAAGTCCGTAGAGAAGTATGATTTAACTTGTGCGTTCCTTCCATTTGAGCACCAAATCGACCACGGCTCAGCAGGTGATAACTTCCACCGTCTCTACATCCTGCGCAAGACCCGGGAACACCAGCAAAGCATGGATAAAAGCACCCAGACAGGAGTAGGCTACTGCATAGCAACAAGTTGTAACTAGCTATGAATTAGCTGAGAAGGGTGCTCCCTAAGGAACAAAGCGGGGGGAGAGAGGGGGAATCATCTTTCAGTAAGCATGCATTTGGATATTTAAAAGTCAGGTTAAAATGTCCTCTCTTAGGTGACACAGGCACAGAGGACTGAGTAAGACAGCAACAGCTTAGATGTTATATTTGTCTAATTGCACAGCCAGAAAGTCAAACTCCTTTGACATAGAAAATGCGCTGTAGAGAAATACTGAGATTCTTTTCAGGCCCTGACTATGAAACAACCAGGTCACAGTGTTTTAGTTGATATGTTTGTTGATAAGATAAAGTAAAGCAAAAAAATCCATGACATTCAACTGGAGCACCAAGATATTTCCTTCAGCTTTTCAGACTACATAGGTCTGCATGTTTCCTTAGGCCTGCATAGACTATATGCTGTACTTTGCAGCTAAGAATAAACCCGTGATGTTGGCAAGGAAGATTTCAGGAATATTCTGCACAGGAAATTAAGTTACAAAATCTTAACCAGATGCAAAGCCTCCAAGTACTGTAGAACTACCCAGTTACACAAAAAAAAAATAAAATAAATCTGACAGAGGATTGGTCTATAAAGTTTCCTACTGTACAACAAATTCTGTAGTAAGTCATTAAGCAAGCACATTCATAACCAAGCATGCATATTATATTAGTCTTTATTGCATATGTTAGCAGTATGACGTGTTTGGCAGACCAAACACTGCATATGAAGATTTGTTTGTAGAGCTTAAGTGACTGATAAATGCTGAGCCTTTGTAGTTGACATTTTCCAGAAAAAGCCATAAAAGCTTAGTGGAATGAGAACATAAAAGCAGACACTCATTGCATACACTGATCTCAAAGTAAGCAGTGTAAAAAAATCCTACGTTCTTAACTAGGAGAAGCAGCGTAATGGAATTTTTTCTTTTTTTAAGGAATCGTATTAGTTGAAGCATAAGCCAATACAGGAATGACAGAGACAGGCTACACTGACTAGTGGAAGCAAAATAATCTGCACAGAGGTATCACAGAGGCAAGTACACTCAGTTCTCTCAACCTTGAAGTCAGATTTTTTCACAGTCACATGGCTTAAGGGACACGTCACTACTGAAATGAACATAACTACAAGACCAATGGAAAACATGAGCATCTGATGTTCTGACAGCTTCAAGCTTTGTACAGATTTCCACAGAAGTTCACAGAAGGGCAACAATATTCCTCAGGCATAAGAAAGGCAAATACAATTTCACTATGCAAAAGATTGCCCGTTAGGCAATCTGTTTCAAGAAATCAATTTTATATCCTAAGAGTACAATTCTGTGTCATTTTTATAATGCCAATTCCAGTCATTAATCAATTTATTAATTTCTTCAGGTACCAGTTTTACATACTGAAATCAGAGAAACCAGGACCGGATCAAACTCTTGCTGGAGGGACTCATTCACGTGCCTAGTTATCTGCAGTCATCATTCCACTGTCAAACCACAAGCAATAACGTCTGGCACAAGACGTGGGCTGCAGCAAGCTGGTTGTCCAGTGGCATAAGCATGGGTTAATTGATCCAGTTTAGATCTGACCTACTCTCACTCTCTACAACTGCAGTGTAATGAACATGTTTGCCATTCCTGTATGCAATGTATATAAAACATACATGCAGGTTAATTTATGAAATTCACATGACAACAATCCATGCACATATTTGCTAGAAAGCTGAAATGCTGTACCAAGAAGAAGAATGCTGGCATTACCACTAGTTAGTACAAACTGTAGATGTGGAGAACTGCTAGCTTAGAGCACTTTCAGAATTTTGAATTATCCACTCAATAGCATCCCACCCCTGGAGTAACACAAAAAAGGTTTACAACATATGGCAAATAATTACTTTTCCATCGTCATTAAAAATAATAATGTGTCATCTGCCACCTCTACCTCAGAGCAAAGTCTCAATACTTACTTCCTATTTCTTCAGAACAACAAAACATTTTTCAGCAACTTTCATGAAGTTTAAGAGGGGTGCTAAGAGCACAGAGGCACAGCACAGCATGCGAGAAGAGCTAGTAATAGCAGAGTTGGTTACTGGCTAGCAAAGAAAGGGCTAGTAACAGCAAGTAGCAATTCCCGCCAACTTCAAAATCTCTAAAGAGACTCTTCAGTGAAGCACATGGGTCAAAAAGGTATTTTTGATTTGCAAGAAGCTTGTGAGCCAGTGTGTTCCTTGAAAATGGCAGAACAGAAGAACAACCTTTAAAAGGAATCAAGCTCTCACACAGGCAGCACCTAAACAGGTATCAAGAAATATTTATGCTCTTTCTCTGAGTTTAGTAGAGACATACAAATGTGACAGATGCCACGAAAGGAATTCAGCCAGCACTTAAGTGTGCCTAGTTGATCTGGCCATTCCAACTAGCTACTGCTCTGCTGCCTTCGAGTCAGCCTGAAGTTTGGTTGCGAGCCAGGGTTTGGACTTCTCTTTCAAGAATACATGCCCCCCACAGACTTCTAAACGGAAACTGGATCAGAATAGAATTGTTATTTGTCTGAAATACATGCCATTTATGACTTTCAAACAAACACAGAGAGCACTCAGCTAGTTACTCTTTAGTGTCTAGAAATTACCCATTGCTCCTTCCCCATCCCCTGATTTTCACCTGTTTTCCTCTCATTTTTGGAGAAGCACACAAAAGGCAGGGAAAGGAGGCTCTCTCCTCTCTGATCTAGTTGGTCAGTACCTCCTATCAAGTTGGCTTACACTGCCTTGGTCAAGCAATATCTCTCACAAGGACAAAGGGCTGGCCAAAGCACGGGCTCTCTGGCATAGCAGGAGTTACCTGGGCCACATTCCCACTGTGCTGAACCTCTCCAGCAATGCAGAGCACAAACTCAAATTTCAGGTGTATTCCTCCTGCTGTTAGGCAGTGACGCCTATGCTTTTATAGCAACCCCATTTCTTTCCCACTTTCCCTGAAGAAGGATAGGACAACGTGCCCAAGAATAAGCACTCCCATAGCTCTGCCTGCGCTGAAGTACAGGTCAATGGCTGCAAGCCAAGTAGAAAAGGCAAGCACAAGACAGAGGAGTCGGTGTAGTGTTACCTACAAAAGCCAGCATAGTTTCATCTCTTCAAAGAATATGGCTCTGCTTACACTACCTTACTTTCAGCCAAAGGCAAGGAGACAGCTCAATAATGGATAGGAACTGGAACAACTGACAAAGCAGCATAGAAAATACGCCAGCATTAACTGCTAAATCCAAATTATAAAGGCTGAAAAGGAAGTTATATTCACTACTAGCACTAACTCCTAGAAATAGGAGGTTGGTGTTTAAAAAGGTACTTTGGGAAAAAAAAAACCAACAAAAACCAGTAATATGTGTATGCTATGTCTAACTGTAGCATACACATAGAAGTTTGTTTGTTCTGATGTGCAATTCTAGTTGAAAAACAAAGATTTAGTAGTGAAACCTTTTCATACTTTGGGAAATTATATTCTACTCGCTGAGGTCCTACAAAAAAAAAAAATCAGTTGAAACTCTGCACAAAGTTTAGAGAAATTAAATATACTATTCAACACACATGACTGACAATTACTATTTCAATAAAATGAAAGGTAGGGGTGGGGAGAGAGAGGTAGAAAACAGAATGAAGATGTACCTTTCTGGCATTAGAAGATATTGTGTTTGCCATTAAGCTTTCCAGATAACTGCTCAAGCTAATGCCTTTAACAGTAATAATTGCTTCTTGAGTTAGCACAGTTCTGCAAGAGAATAAAGAAAAGTTAATACCTAAACTGAATTGGACTAACATAATGTCTCCTATACACAAAGAAGGACACAAACATCCTTACTTACTTTTCAGGGTTTTCAGGATGAGGCGTGTAAACCAGTCTCTCATCAACAGACACCAAGTTCGTGAGAGTAATCTTAAAAAGAAAAAAAGAGCTGAAATCCTCACTTGCCGCCTTTCATTTTTCTGTTATCAGCAGCACTACTCAATAGCAGAGCACTCAATTTAATGTCAGAGCCAAAGCAGTGTATGCAGAATATAAAACCCAGAACACAGTCAATAAAGAGACCTATAAAGGGTGATGCATCTTCTCCTATCCTGGATCTAATTATATCAGTCTAAATTCCTATTCACAGTACAAAGCACAAACAGCTTTCCGTTTGTTTTCTCTGAATGTTGAGTCTTAGCTGATTTATGGCATGCAATTCAGAGAGGCTCTTCAAGACCAAGACCACCATAACACTATCTGGAGCTACAGAAAATTAATATTCAGGAGAGACAATGCCTCTCGTACAGAGACAAGGCTCTCCTACAGACAACTTCCCTTTAAATCTGATAGTTATAAGTTCCCAGGACACCAAAATACAGCATAATACTTCATTTACATTTTGTGAAAAAAGGCATTTAAAATTAAAACTTTTGCTGTAAATGGCAGTGTAATGTAGAACAAGTTATTCATCTAAAAGTCAGACTACTTTACATCCACTCTGAGAAATAATCTTACATTAAAAACAGAATCACAAATGTTTGATCCCAAAGTATTTAAAGTTTTGTATTTGTGGGAAGAAGGAGGAGGGAAAAGAAAGAGCCAACTAAGATGCCAACTCAGACGTGGAAATTGCCGCCTCCTGATGAAAGACGCAAACACATTTCTAATTTAAATGTTAAGAGCAAAAAGTCTAATCTCCAGAACTAATTACCAGAAACTTCTTAAGCTACCACTCACATTAGTTGAGCAAAGTTCCATCTTTTTTTCCACTGGATCTACCACAGAATGTTCCTCAATGTAAGTCAGAGTTCTACTTGTTCCTAAAATCTGAAAGTGAAGAAATAAAAAAATAAAAAAAATAAAGTATTAAAATAAAAAAACCCAACACCAAACAAACTGAAATGCAGAAGTGTGAAATTCTTAGTGAACCCAAAAAAATACAAAGTAATTCATGGATACCAGAACACTGTGATCAGTGGCAAGACTAGAGTCTGGTAGGTTGTATCAGACATATGGCGTGACACAGACCAGTCTGGAAGGCTTGTATAGACATACACACACTATAGGCATAAGAAAGCTTACAATGTTTTCTCACTACAAGGTACACCAATTACAGCTCATGGGATATTTGTGACACAAAACCACACCACGCCCTTAATAAACCATTACGACTGTAAAAGCGTACCGCTTTGACAATACTTGGCAATCCCCACTCTGTGCTGAGAAGACGGTGACTATGCAACCTCCCCTGGTTATCCAGGCTTCTGTCGAGGACATCTACTCCTACCACACATGGATTCATTGGGTTGGGGTACTTTCTCATGGCAGCTTTGATCACTGTATCCCAGGGGTGTCTGTAAAAAGAAGAGGAGACAATATTTGTAACTGTTGTGTATTTAATTGCAAGTATTCAGACAACACAAAATCAGGGATCTAGCTTGCATAATACGGCACATGCTGTACAACTTCATAGCTCTCAAAAGTCCCTTCAGAATACAGTGATGCTTGGAAAGGCAATAAGGAAGTATTGACACACAGACAGAAGAAAAAAAAAATCCTTTCTATAGAGTGAAGAAAGGAATTATTAACCCAAGACTAACAGAAATGAGGACAAGGGGCAACAGTCCCAAATTGCTACAAGTGACATTCCAACCAGCTGTGCAAAAAACCCACAGTGACAGGGTGGCTGTCCAGAGAGACTGTTGAATCTCGATTCATTTCAGAACTCAACCGGAAAAGCAACCTGACCTAACATTTAAGTTAGCCCTGCTTTGAGAAGGAGGCTGGACTAGATGACTTCCAGAAGTCCACTCCAACATAAATTCTTCTATAATTCTAACCACACCAAATAAACTAAAGAAGAAATCATTAGCTTCTGTTTCTTCCTATAGCAAAAAAAAGCAAAGTGAAATTTAATTCAACTAACCATCATCAGGAAGTTCAAAATAAAGAAACAGATTTTCAGAAACCATATCAGCTCACTGCCTTAAGTCAGCACCTACGCTACTGCTTCCAGCAGCTTGTTAGCATGAATTACATTTATGGATACTTTTCTCAATACAGAACTGTTTTTACGAAACAAGTTTTGTTAATCTCAGACTCCTGGGATTAGAGCAGCCCCACTACTGGAGGCCAGGCTGTCCACACGGCTCTTGTTGTGGGATTTCATATATCTTCTACTGAAATAGAGGAGGCTAGATAAATCATGGACTTGACCCAATACAGAAATTTTGTCCCTAAGCAATGATTTCTATATTCAGAATAACTGATAGATCTGGAACGAAAGGTTTATAACCTTTAAAGGTACCTTTAAAAATTCAACTATTGATATCTAACTTAAGAAGGCTTAGGGGTGCCAACTTGTATGTCAGAGTTGCACTTAGGGCCCTAAATGGATTTGATTTTTAAGAACACTACTTTTAGTCTTAAAATAGACCGGTACAGAAGGGCATCAACAGTACACCACCGCCAGAACAAACAGAAGCTTGGAAAAGTAAGTTCTTTCCAACAAGAAGAGTAAGAAAAGGTCTTTCAGCTTTATTGGTGCAAGCAGGAAAAATAGAGCCTTCAATTCCTACATCAGAAGGAGAACTGGAGGACCATTCCTTATCTTCAGTGACTACATCATAATCAACAGAAGATACACAAACTGAAAAGGTCAAATTTCTGTGAAGTGTCCTTGAGGGATTTTAAGAGTCAGAGATCTGATAAGGCACAACAATATTTTATTAACCCCACGCTGAACAATCTACACCCACACACATTACACCATAAGATGGGGGTATTCCAATACAGATGTCGATTAGAAAAGGCCAAATAAAAATCGAGTTTGTGTCTCCCAGGTGACAGATATTAATCTCAGACTCAGAAATCATGCCATACACAAGCAGCCTTTACTAGCCTCTGCCTGTCATTTCATACTAGAAGCTATCGTGTACTTGTACCAGACTCATGTTAAAGCTACGTCAGCGTAATGAATTCAGTTGTGTTAATGTAACGAAAGAAGTTTAAAACTGCACATCTGGGACATTTTGTAAATATTTTAAGAACTATCACCCCTGGTGCTCTTCAAGTTTCGTGATTTTTAAGAGACCTGCAGCCAATGAGTTATGGGCGGCATTTTAAGAGCTGCACTGGAACTGCCGTGTCCTCCACGGCAGCTCCCCGGCATAGCTTGAGCAAGTGTTACGTACCTGTTGATACTTCTGCCGATCGTTCTCTCGTTATACAAAAACGGAATCGGATGACCAGAGCCATGTTTAAAATACGCAGAACAGGACTGACAGTAAGAAAATTTACTCAGCTATCGCTTAATGGCTGTCTGCTAGGCATCTCTGTGGGAGTATCTGACGGCTGAGGTAAAACGCACTGTCGCTCTGTCCATATCTTGGAATGTATCATCAAGTGCGTCAGTAGTTTGGGATTTTTTTTTTTTTTGATAGTGTGAAAGTTATTTTTCCTGTAATGCCCACATCTTTATCAAGCATTACGCTGTCGAGCCAGCTCTCCCGCTGCCCCGTTGGAATGGCGTTCCCCGCCGCAAGCGGCAGGAGGTGGGAGAGACCCGCCGCCGGGCTCCGGCCGCGCAGGGAGACGCTGCAGGCGCGGAAGGGCGGGCGGCGGGGCAGGGCTGACGGACCGCCGGGGACCCTCCCCAGCCCGCCCCCGCCACCGGAGGATTTAACGCCAACAGAAGCCGGTACCCCCGCCCCCCCGCGCCAGCCGTCGTGCCCGCATAACCGGTCAGGAGCCACCGCCTCTGTCCGCCTCCCTCCTCCGGCCGCGCCCGCGGCATTTCCCATTTCCGCCCTCACCCCGACCGGGCCCGGCCTCCCCCGCACCGCACAGCCCAGCCCGCCCCGGCGAGGCGCGGGAGCGGCGGAAGGAGCCCGCCGGCCGGTGGGAAGAGCGGCGGCGGCGGGGGTGAGGGGGGTGCTCCCCGCCCCGCCGCCCTCCCGGCCCGGCCCCTCACCCGAACACGTGCTCCGAGCTCCAGATCTTCATGGCCGCCCTCCGTCTCTCCTCAGGGCCGGCGGGGGAAGGCGGGCGGCGGCAGCCCGAGCTCGGCGGCGCCTGACAGCCACGCGCCGGCCGGCCGGCGAGCCGCGGCTGGGGGCGGGGGGGCGGAGCTCCGCCTGCCGGCCCTGGACGTACCCAGCCGGCTCCTGCGTCACGCGCCTCCGTCACCGCCTGGCTCCGCCCTGCGTCACCTGGAGGCGTTCCTCGGCGTCAGCTCGCTGGGGCAAGGCGCCGCCTGAAAAAGCAGAAAGGGGCTGGCCAGCCCGCCTTTCCCAAATAAACCTTTGCGAGCTGCTGACGTGGGAGCGCGGCTCTAAGCGCGCCCGGTGCGCCGTGTAACACACAGCCACGTGCAGAGCGCACGAGTGAAACGATGAGCGCCTTAACTGACCTAAAGCTGTGCACGAAGGAATTCTATAGTGAACACCTCGATATAAAATGCGTTACGTAGGGAAAAAAAAAAAGGGGGGGACACGACCAGTTTTCTTATTTTCCAGCAGGCTCCGCTGAACGTTACCGCAGGATAAACCGTCACCACGCGCGTTACTCGGCAACGCCGCGGCAGACCGGTCCCCCTCGGCAGCGGCGAGGAGGAGACCTGGGGCGCCGAGGCCCTCCCGCCGCCCCACCCTCGCAGCCTGCCCCACCGGCGGCAGCGGGGAAGCCCGCCCTTCTCAGCGGCGTCGCCCGGGCCCGGGCCCAGGCCTCGCCGCGCCGCCCTCACGCCTTGACTCAGCAAACGCACCTGGGCCGCCGCCCGCCGTCACGGCCACGCCCCTCAGCGCGGGGCAGCCCCGCGCCGGGGGGCGTGGCTGTGGGGCGGGGGGCGTGGTCAGGCAAAAGGGATTCGGCCGCCGCCGAGGGGCGCGGTCTCCGGGAGGGGGCGGGGCTCCGCGGGGTCCTTCGGACGTAGAGGAAGTGCACGCGACGGCGCGATGAGGTCAGACGTCGCAGGCGGGGCGACGGCAGCGGCGGCGGACGCGGTGGGCCGAGGTGGCCGCTTGGGCCATGGCGCACCGTTACCTGCTGCTGGCGCGGGGCACCTGCCGGCGCCGGGGGCTCCCCGGGGCCCTGCTGCAACAGCTGCTCTGCGGGAGGGGCCTGCCGGGGGCAAGGCCCTGCCTGGCGCAGGTGAGGGGCGGGGCGCGGGCCCAGCCGGCCGCTCCCCCGCCCGGTGGCCCCGTAAGCGCGGGGGGTCTCGGCCGCCACGGTGACGCGCGGGGCGGCCCCGCCGCCGACCGCGACCCCGGGGCGGGGAGAGGCGCCTCGGGGCCGGGGCCGGGGGCTCCGCGCTGCTCCCCGCGGCCTTCCCCGGCTCGTCCGCGCCCGCTTCGGCGGAGGCGGCTCCCTGCCTGCTCGGTACCTGCCCTTCCGGGCGGCCGGGAGCGAGGGCCGGTGGAGGGGCGTGAGTGCGGCGCGGCCTGGCCCGGAAAGGGCAGCCAGGCTCCGTGCGGGGGCACCCCCGGGCACTGCGGGCTTCTTCGGCTGCCGGAGCGGCCGAAGGGGAGCCTTCCTTGCCGAAGGGGGATGAGGCAGCACCTGAGAGCTGCTGCTGCTGCCGCCGCCGCCGCACCCCGCCGGTATTGCTGGGTTCGCGGCGGGTTTTCCAGGGATGGTTCCCCCTAACTCAAAAGTGCCCCCGTTGCTTTTTCAGGGTGATGATTCGCGGTAGGTGGGTTTGTGGCTGTCTGCACGCCGCATCTGAGCTGGGGGCCGGGGGGTTTGTTTGGGAGTTCGGGTTGTCAGTGAGAGCAGGGGTAACGTGCTGAAAAAGAGAAGGCGAGCGGTCGGTTGTTTGCATTCTGGGATTGCATGGTGCAATAGTGGTATGGACTTGAACCTACTGTTCTAGCATTGACTGGTAAATCGTGATGGTTTGGTGTTCATTCTCAGTAAAATGCTTTAGGCTGTCAGCTAGTATGTGTATTACCCTTGTTGTCAAGCCTAACATATCAGAGAAATGACAAGCCTACACTGGGGAAAAGGGAGATGCTTAATTCCTGCATCTTTCAATGGCATCTTGGGCAGGTTGCTTCAGTTTTCTGTAGTGCATAGTGGAGAACAGTTGCACCTTTGTAGGTATGAAGGTTATCACAAGGATAGTGATAATTGTGAGATGAATACACATAACGATGTTAGTAACTTAGTTCCAAGTATAAATGTGTGTTTTGATTTTAGTGTTGGATTCGTATTTTTGTTTAGTCAGAGCTGAACATCATTACAACGATAAATAAAACGCTGTCAGCAGTACTGCTCATTGTCAGGAAGCTAATTCTCGTTTCTGTCAATAAAATTTAACGAGTTCTTATTTGGAATGGAGCATAGGAACTATGAAGGGAACTTGGTATTCGTCCTAGCATCTGGGTGTGTGTATAGGTAGCAAAACAAAGAACTTCTGTTTTCATAAAAGCCATTACTTTTTTCTATCTTTAAAAAAAAAAAGTAACTAGCATTAAGTTAGATTTCTTTACCAGCTTTCTGTGCCCCCGCCCCCCCAACATGCTCTTATGTAATATTTTGGTGACTGTTAGATAATTCAGACTTTTGGCTTCATTTTATTTTGTTTGATTTGGAACTTGTTTATGGATATAGCTGTAAACTTGTAACTTTCTAGAATTAATGGATTCTTGGTCTTTTGTTTGCATAGCTAAGCAAGTGGATTTTCTGTTCTTGCTTTATGTAGCCTCAGTGTTTAAAAAAGTGGATTACAGTTACAAAGTTTTTGTGAAGTCAGTAGTTGTGCTTATGTAAAACTACCTATTTTATTTAATATTGGCATTGTGGAGAAGGCACTTCTTTCGTGTTACAGATCTTGGGTTTATGTTATACTCTGGAGTAGTACCATTTTCTGGGTTATTTTAACTGTAAAACTGACCTTTGTGTACTTTGCTTATTTTGAACTTACATTAAAAAAGTCTTGGTTTTTGTTTTTTTGTTAGGAAGGTGTCACAAGGTTTGCCTGAAGAAAAATATTAGATAGGTTATTTTGCTTTATATGCTGTGACAGTTCTTTCATTTCTGACTGAGAGAAGCTGGGCAGAGTTTCCTGGTAGCCCAAAACAGCATCCAGTCAAAATGTGCTTTGTTTGCTTTCCCTCTGCTTAGGCAGTGGGCGTGCTTATATCAGCTAAGCTTGCTGTGGCGTTCCCATTGCCAGCCAAGCCAGGGACAGGTCCTGTATCAGGATCAGTATGATCAGTTTTCATGCTGATGATTTACAGAGTCAAAAAAAAAAAACCCAAAACCAACCAACCAAACCCAAGCAGTTGTTACCAGTGTAGCGTGGTTCTAACAACTTTTGCATTTGTGGAATGCTATGGTGAAATGAAACTGCATGTTTCAGTAGACTGACTCACCTAGATCTGTCGGTAGCATAAAAGCATGCCTCCCAGACTCAGTTACTGAATGTGCCACGGTCAGTGGTTCCCTTTTCTCACAAAACGGCTTTAAAATGCTCAGCTCTCTGCATATTAACTTGACTGGTGACTATGCATTTATTCATGGAATTTAGGATCTGTAGAGACAATCCAGCAACAAACCAGTTCCATTATTCAGGTCTGCCCCAAAGCTCTATCTGCTTACCCTTCTCTCTCTCCTTTTTTTTCCTCCTTCTCTCCCCACCAACCTGATTAAACTATAACTTAATTCTGTAATAAACCCATGCTGGTCTAGCTGAGCCAGGCAATTGGATTTGGCTTACTTAAACTTTTCTTTTAAACGTGAGCAGTTGCTTTATTTTAGTTGGAGTAAAGGTTTCTGAATATTCCTGTCTCTTTACAAATAAAAAGTCATCTGAGCTTGCAGAATAAATAACTCCCAAATTTTTTGGTGTTGTAGGAGACCGGTGGCATAGAAGAGAAGCCAGTATTACTGGACATGTCTTTGAGTTTCATCTGCTGCTGCAACATTCACTACCTGTTTGTATTTGAACTACAGATGGGTTGGTCTGTGGCAAGCTCTTTTTATTTTATTGCCCACACAGATGCATCCCACTTGTCCTAAAGCTTCTTCTAGGAGCACAGATGCAGTTGCTCATGTTGGAGGTCATGGTGTATTGGACGTAGTAGCTATTCTGTAGATTAGCTGCTCTCCAGACTGTCTGCACTGCACGTACTTTTCATGATCAGTAAAATACCCTCTTGGATTTTCAGTATCAGACTTTATTCAAAGGCGTATGCAGTGGCACAAAATAATGGCTGGATCGAGCAGCCTAAAAATTCTTAGCTCAGGTCTACAGCAAAAGCAAGCAACAAGGACATTTTGGTATTCCTCTTGGTTCCAGCAGGTGGAACTAGATGGCTGCTCACAGTAAGTCTAATGTATTCATCATTTAATAAGGCGTGGAGGGGGAAGCTCCCAGACAGAAGGCTTCAGGAGAGTTAGAATTCAATTAATGATATGTCAGCATTCCTAGGGTTGTCTTAGCATGCAATCTAGTATCCTACCAGTTTGTTTAATATGCAAAAAGAGGTTTTGTCTACAACCATTGTAACTTGACTATAGCTAAATTGCTATGGAGATGCTAACGTTGAGCTTTCATTCACAAATGTAGTCCTAGAAGTGTCAGTCCTAGATGGATGTTTGCTGTCTTGCATGGATACCTTGAGTCATGTTTCCAGGACCTGTTGTTCTTTGTTTTTTGGGGGGAGAGTTTTTTGGGTTTGTTTTTTTACTATTTCTCTGGCTCTTAAGGTAAATAACTTCTAATCAAAAAGAAAGGAAGGAGACTGAGCACCTCTATGGGGCAGAAGGGAATGGAGGCAGAAAGAAAGTTAGCCTGTGGGGAAATCTTTATATGAATAATTTTTTTGTTTTTTCTTAGAAGTGCTAGGAAAGCTTAGGAAGGGGATAATTTGGGATTTTATCTAAAATATGTCCTTCTTGAAGAAAGAGGGTTTGATTTCTCTGTAATAAGATTGCAGTTTACTCTGTTTTTAAGTATTCC
This sequence comes from Nipponia nippon, assembly GCF_047370975.1. NCBI lineage: Eukaryota > Metazoa > Chordata > Aves > Pelecaniformes > Threskiornithidae > Nipponia > Nipponia nippon. The sequence goes on along the minus strand of NW_028262290.1, from coordinate 57,869,701 downwards.
GTTATGGTACTGAAAGCTTTCTTAAGAATTAGTCATTTTAAGTATTTATATTTCCTTCACTGCACTTAAATGGCGAATAACAGTAAACAATTAGTCTTAGAACAAGGTGTGACAGACTTGGGTTTGTTGTGTTTTTGTAACTGGATCTTTACCTACGTAGGGGTTTAGGTCTGATTTTTGAACAAGCATTCCTCCTCTGTGTTGGTTTTAGCTGGACGTAAACATTGTCTGCCATATCCCTTTCTTTTGGATTCAAGCAGATCTTTCATATTCAGAAGCTACAGGTTCTTCACTATTTGGAAAAAGTTGCAGTTCTGTAACAAAACATAATGCAGTACTGTGTGGATCATGCTTGTGCAATTGCAGTTAGTGTTGCTCTTAAGTGTCACTCAGCTGGTATTATGAAATACTTCGTATAGGATCAGTGTGTAGGTATTTAATGTTCATACCTTGTAGTGTTTCCTGCTTGATTTTTTTTCCTCTTTTAATAAAGAATGTTATGTTTGTATGTAAGATGAAACTCTGCTCTTAACAAATAGAATAAAAATCTTCTTGCTGTAGAAATTACCCATCTGATTGACTCTTCCTTTTCCATTGTTGTCTTACGCTCTGGCCCACAGCAGTTACTATGAAGTCTGTTGTAAAGTAATATCTGACTCGTTGCAGTTCAGGACTACTAGAGAGCTTGAAGATCTTTTGTAGCACCTTCTTGTTGCTTTATATTTATTTTTCATCTTTCAGCTCCGTGAAGAAGTTACCACTGGAGTTACTGCTGACAGAAGTACTGTCTTGGCAAGTGTAATTGCTGCTTGCAGAAGGCTTTTCTCTCAACCTCCCAAAGGTGATTATAACTTTGATCAGTGAAGTGAAGCAGACTGCATTCCTTGCTGAGAACTGTACTTGTGTGCCATTTAGGTTTATTGTCTGTGGGGAAGTAAGTTCTTGTACTAACCAGCCATTAGTCTTGAGATGGAACATTGATTTATGGGATTTTTAGGAGCTATTAAAGAATGACTGCAGTTTGCTCAACTTCACTCTATGCAATGCAATTTTCTGTTGAACTAAGCTTGTCTGTCTCTGGTTTAAAGGATAGCTTTCCTTTAGGTTATTAAATACATTTGATATTTTCTCATCAACAGTAGTAGATTTATTTATGGGAACCTGGTAGAGCTCTTCAACAAAAAGACAGGAACAAAACCATTTTTGCAGTCTGTATGTCGCTAGCTTCTTTGCTGTTGTATACATTCAGCTTGTGACTACTGAAATGTAATGACAGAATTGTAAACTAAAAAACAATTACGAGCTCTTTAACTCTTTCTTAACAGGATTTGAAAAATATTTTCCCAATGGGAAGAAAGCTAATGGAACTAAAGGTACAGCTGGAGAAACAAAAGGTACAAGAAGCTCCTTCATTTCAGTTTTTTTTGTGGAATGTGTATTCATTAGGCTAGATTTTAGCATAACATTGTGGGTTTGGGTTTTTTGTTTATTTTTCAGGGAAGATGTTTCTGTACCAGATTAGTTTAAAAGTGTGAATTTATATATTTTTATTAAACATCATTTTGCTTTCATATCATGTGTATCTGGAATAACGTTTACTTTCTCTTATGCTTCTGTTGGAATGCTGCTCTTAAATTTTTGTTTTACTGCTTCCTATTAGTTGACATTAGTCATGTATTCAGAGATTCTCTCTGTGTATAGTTCCCAGCTTTTCCTAGAGCGAGCTAAAATACCCATTTTGTTGTATGGAATAACCAGAATCGTCATTCTGGGTGAGGATCCAGAACCAGCACTTCAGCCAGGACCAATCATGTAGCCTGCTGCTTGAAAGAGGAGTTAGTGGCAGTGTTAGAAAGAGCCCTGTCTTACAAGGAGGGGGATGAATCTGGAAATTATTAGCAGTAACAGCCGCTCCATTGTATCCGAAATGTCTGATATATAATATAAATATATTATATAAATAAATATAACACATCTTCCAAGGAGAAGGAGAGGCAGCAACCCTGCGCGTCTCTTACGAAAGCAGTAATAGGAGCAGCAGTTTTCCTTCCACTGGGCCTTGAATGGTGAAATCTAGTGTCATGCCTAGATGCCCAAACTACCAAGCTCTTGAAAGAGCTGGAGTTGGAAGGAGTGTGTTTTAGTGTCATGCTCCTCCTCACCCCCTTGAGTGTGTTGACATATGACATTATGCTGTGCTGTGCAGGCACCTTGTGAATTGGATGAGTAGAAGAATGATTAAGACAAATTCCTCAGCTGTAGTTGGCTGTTACTGTGCCATGCTTGTGTCTGGAATATTAAAAAGGATGCCAACCTGTGATATCGATAAACCCTGAGCTTTAAGAGGACCATAGTATGACTGGAGGGGTGAATTATGGGAGAAGGAGATGTTACTTAGATCTTGTGGTGCTTTTTTAAAACAAACAAACAAAAAACAACTCACCTGCACCCAACCCCAATGAAAAACCCCACCAATCCCCCCCTCCCAACTCCTAGTAAAGCGCTAAGAATAATCTTGCACGTGCCTTGAATTAGCGCAGTAGAAACAAGTTTTGTGCGGTCTCCGTAACAGATTTCTTCTATATTTGGGACATTTTTCAGTTCTTGGTGCCTGAGTGTCATCAGTTACACAATAAACAGACCTATCTTCTAATCATAACTCTGAGATAGATGTTTCTCTGCCAGTTAATAGGCTATATATCTGCTATTTTCTATGGAAAATGCAGTTTCTCACATTCTCTAATTATCGTAGCATTGCAAACTAGTTCATTTTTCAGAACAACTCTTTAATTTTAAAACTAATAAAAAATAGTGTGAGATTGGTATAAGATGTAAAGAGGTAATTTTTATGTTTTATTTTTGTTAGAAGCAAAGCAAGCTAGTGCCCGACAGCCTAGTGGGACTAGTAGTGGAGGAGGTGGCAGCGGTGGAAAAAAAGGTGGCAAGAAAGAAGAAACTAACTGGTGGACCAGATTACAGAAGGTTTTGACTTTAAAATATGTTTATGGTACTAACTGTCTTGTTCCCATGAAATAACCTTGCGTGTGTTTTGCTTTTTAGGGCCATATTCTGATTGCCTAAATCCTCCTTAAGCCTCCTGTGCCTAGTGTTTCATAGTAATTGGCTCTAGGTGGCTCCCCACTCAAGGCCTTTCATAAATAACCATTTTGTATATACCTTCAGAGATATCTAACTCTGGTTCGGGAACGTTAATGGAGTTTTAAGCTATATGACTATGGTTTCTAGTAGTCAGTATTCCTGTAGTGGAGCCTCAGGCCTTTAAAGGCTTTGTATTTTGTTTCAGAATGTCAATTTGTAAAACTTGCTGACCACACAATGCTAGTTAAATGTAGTTTACTGTTAGCCGTTCTGACCTTAATGGAATACTTACCTAAGTTTCTCTTCAAAATTTATATTTATTGTCATTAGCTGTAGCACAATGATAGTATCCGGCAGGACGAGAATATAAAGAATATTTTTCTGATTTCACTTAGTGGGCATGATTTTTTTTTCCTCATTCCTGCGTTTTTCCTGTTACTTTTTTTTTCCTTTATTTTTGTAGGTCTTGCATGTAGTCCTGGAAGGCAGGGAAAATTGTAGAATGGAGAGAGAGAAAGGTCATATAACAGATGGCGAAACTTTTTTTTTAATATAAGTAGTTCATAGATCAAAACTGTTCAGTTACTATTTATATAACACTTAAAAGATTTTCTGCTAATGTTGTAATTCCTCAGAAGTTACTGAAGTGTGTTCATGCAACAAAATACAGCTTTGTTTGACATTCTCTGTGGTAACCTTGAGGGCAGGGAATAGAAGCCACAAATAGATACTAGAACCTGTGTGCTAGGTTCTTACTGTATTACAGACTCTTAAAACCTTTTTTTCTCTGTTTCCTAGGGTGACATTCCATGGGATGTCAGGGAGTTTCGGATGTACGTAGTGGGAAGTTCTTTTTTCTGGACGATGGTTGTATATTACTTCTTCTTCAGGGTCCCTGGGAGAGAAATCACCTGGAAAGACTTTGTCAATAACTACCTTTCTAAAGGAGTGGTGAGTGTGAAGGGAATCGAAATGGAAAATCAGTGTGCTGAAGATGCTCATTTCTGCCCCCCTGCTTATGCTTGTATTCATGTGTCTGTGGAGTGAGAACTGGCTCAAGAGTAACTTTTGAGGGAGAAAGGGATCAGCTTTCATCTTAATCAGTTCCTTGATCTGATGTTCTGGATGGCTGTATGAAGATTCGTGTCAGTTCGAGAGAGGAGAGGGAATGGGCAGCTCGGGACAGAACTTTTTTGTTGGATAGCTCATGCCGATGCTGGTTTGAAGAGGCAGTGCAACCACAGTCTCTCAGCATATGGTCTTATAGTACAGGTAAGCTGACCTAATGGCTTAAGCAGACACGCGGGCTGCCCTCAGAAGAAACTTACTTCTAACCTTAAACACTTCCACGAGCCCACCCCCCTGAAAAAAAAGTGTCCTACTTGTGTCATGCCTTAAATCAGTTCTTCAGGGAATCTGAGGAGCAGCAGTGCAAACAGAAAGGTGGGAGTGGGGAATCGAAGAATCCCTTCCAAGGACAGGAAATGGGCATAACTGTGTTGTAAAATAGCCTCCTTTGTTTTCTCCCCTCTTACTTCTTCTTTCCTTCCTACCTGGAGCCACTGCTGGAGCAATCAATTTTATCATCAGTGTCCTATCTCTCTGTAGAACTTGGCAGCTTTCCACACTTGGAATAATAGGTTGGTGATGTCCTGAAGTTCAGGAGACTGAGTGTCTTGCCCAGGCCTTTTCCACTTCAGGAGCCACTACTTCTTGGCTCTGGTACTTCCCTGTTTGTAGCTTCACCTGCAGGTTGGGAAAACATTGGCTTGCTTCCCCCTCTAGGTTTCAGACCTGGGGTTTTGTGTTAATAGCATGCTTCCTACCCCTTCATTATCTTGGTAAAGTGCTAAGCAGGTTGTTTCCTACCTTTCTTTGTCTTACTGATCTGTGCAGAGCTGCTCTGTACGCTTCTCCCCTTCTGCCTAAACTGTGTCTTCCAGTCCTGTTCTTAATTGACGCTTATGTGTACATCTTGTGAAAAAACCTTACTGATTATATTTGTTGTGAAGCAGTAAGACACTAGCTCAGTAAAAAGATTAGTTTAGCTGTTAGTGAACGAAGCCTGAACCCTTGTTGCAGAAAAGCATTATGAAAGTGGGTTGTTGCACAAAACCAAGTCTCTTGGGCATTTGTAACATGTAGTCTGGATATTCAGATAAGCTAAATATGTAGCTATCAAATGCTGTTTGTTGCCATAGTGGTGGCCAGTTAATGGGGAGAAGATGTCAGTGCTACTGGGGATACGTGCTTTTCAGAATAAAGATGTTCCGGTAGTTTTGCATGAAGTCAGGCTAGATCTAGAGTGGCCTCTTAGCTCGTGAGTGAGTTCAGGGAAGCAACCTTACTAGCCTGTGTATAGTTCAGTCCCAACTTGTAGAACCATTGCTAGTTTTAAATTCTTTAAAGGTGCCAAAACCAGTTATTTTATGGAAAGAGGAAGAAAAAATTGAAAGAAACTTCAGTTGCTTTCTGAAGAGACGCTGTCCTGTCAAATTCAAGAAACTAACCATTTGAGGCTTCTTCTATCAAAAAACATGCTTAATAGTATATATCTGCAAACCTGCAGCTCAGTTCTTGATTTTAGTTTATATGGTGTCTGTTACCTCAACTAAATCCTTCTTTATCTAATTGATGTTATTGTGTTTAATATGGTAGCACAGGAAGTCTTTTATGTTAGGGAGAACAATTGTAAGAGCAACCTTAAGTTTTCCCTCATTCTGTTTGTTTGTTTTGTTTTGGAAGCTGCTACAAGAGTTTGGAGTTATGTGGTCTATTGCTTTTGGTGTTTGACCATTGAAATGGTTAAGTATTGTTTAACTGTTTCACTGTACCTGTGATTTGAGCTGAGGTGTGCATTGCGTTTTTTCCTTGAAAAAGGATATGAGGTCATCCTTTCAACCTAAATTTTAATGTGCCAATATTCCTTGCTTACTGATTACATACATGATTCTTCATGCCATTCCTAATGGCAAACTGGAGATCGTGGAACCATCCTGATCTACAACATGAATTTTATTCTCCTTACTGGAAAACGGGTATTTGTAGCTCTTAGTTGTGATGGAAATTCAGGGACTGTACACTCTAACATATCACAAGTTTTGTTGTTTCCTCCTACAGGTGGACAGACTTGAAGTGGTGAACAAGCGCTTTGTCAGAGTGATCTTTGTTTCAGGAAAGTCTCCTCATGAATGGGTAAACACTTTTAATACATATACATGAGACATAAGAAACAGCAAAACAGTCTTTTTAGGTAAAGTTTGATGCAGAAAACTTGGTCTGGAGCATTAATAATCTCTTAATCTAAAACATGTTTTCTGCCATACTGTTACATTATCCTACATTGTGTGTTTTTCACTTATCTGGCAAAACAATTGATACAGTAATCTTAAAGCTATGGCAAGTAGTTTCTTTCTAGCACCATGCTCTTCATACGGATACACAAAAAGGAAGAGTGAGAAATTGCTGAAGGTTCTGTATTGCTCACTGCTGTTTTCCATCTGCTCGAGAAAACCCCAGACTTAACCATGCATGCTTTTGGATCTTTTCTGTTCCAGACTGCTTTTAGCCAGTTATTTGAAAGACAAGAGAAGCTTTGTCAGGTTACCTCTTCCTGGGTGGTAGAGTTTTTTTAACTGACTTTCTGAAACAAGGTCTGCAAGTCCCTCTGGGGTAAAGTGAAATCTGTAGCAATTACTTCATCAGTGGGTTTCAGTGAGACTTATTTATACACCTACTCTTTAGCCCACATACTACCAGCTGCCTTAGTTTCTCAATCAATTAATACTTAGGGCTACACTTTTTTTTTTTTTTCTTTTTCAATATTAGGGTAAGTAGGGGCAAGTCAGGCAGGTCATGGTGCAAAAAGGAAGGTTTTCTTGAAAAACTGAACCTCAACACTGTCTGAAAGTAATGCATGGAATTTTTTTTTTCTGGTGTATGATATAAGTTCATGCTGTCTTTTGTGAAGACAGCTGACTTTAAAGCTAGTATGAACTCCAAAAGTAGAGAATTGCTTTTCTTAACCAGAAAAGTTGAGACCTTCAGGTGAAACAGTAAGTTGTATGGCTGCTGTGTTTGCTGGTTCAATGCTTTGTATTATTCCGACTGCATAGCTCCCTCCTAAACATTTGTTTACCTACTCTTTTTCTGTTTGTTCCTGGAGAAAATGCCAGGATTTCAGTCTATTTGAAGTGCCCCAAAATTATTTGGTGTGTGTGATTTCTGTAGAAGCAATGACAGATACAGTATATTTAGGTTGGTAGGCCTTAGATGTATTAGATGCGTCTTACATCAGTTGCACACTTTACAAGGCAACTTAACACTCTGTTTTAGTCTGAATCTGTTCTGAGAATTGCTTGTGTATGTGTTAGAAGAAGTTGGCTTGTGATGAAGCTGAAATAAGATAGGGCACTTTGTGGTGATCTCTGCTTTTTTTTATAGCAGTACGTCTGGTTTAATATTGGTAGTGTGGACACTTTTGAACGGAATCTTGAAACTGTGCAGCAAGATCTGGGAATAGAGGTGGAGAACAGATTGCCTGTAGTCTACTCAACAGAGAGTGATGGGTAAGAAGTTGCTTTAAAAAAAGTCTCTTGATAAAAATCGTCTTTACAGTAGAAAAGTAGAGTTATAAGACATGCACCTTATGCTTCACTAGGTGGCAGTGTTATCAGAATAACAATTATCTTGGTTTTATTTTTGAACGTTAACTGTAAGAGGAGCTGTTCAGAACTTTGTCTATGTAGAATCTATATCCTCTTACCCTAAATATAGTTTCTTATTACATAAATGTTTCTGTTTACAATTAGTCCTTCCTTCATTTAAGCCCTTTTGCCAAGTGACTTGGACTAGAGCAGGAGTCAGCCAGGCACAGCTGTAAAGCTCCAGAGATGGCACTCATGCAGATTTTTGGACAGACAAAATCTGGCATAGAACTACAGCCTATTGACTGAGATATAACAGGCACCAGTTTCTGCCCATAAATTCAGCAGAAGTAAAATTCTGTGGCCTTGCAAAAAAGGCAAGAAATTGGTGATTAAGTAAATGGCACTATTCTGCCCGTTAGCAGGAGCTGGAAGATCCATCATGCTTTTAATCTCTAAATTGGTTAAGAAAAATAGTACTGACATTGGATTTACAGCATTGTTGATTCCCCAGTAGGGAATAATGGCTCCAATACTAGATTTGTATTCTTTGTATTAGTCTTATGTAGCTGAGTTAATAAAATCAGTTAGCTGAGTCTTATAAGTTAATCTTGAGTTAATAAAACCTGGACTTCAGAAGAGACTAGATGTGGTTTTTGGAATGACTTCGAAGACAGATGTAATCTTTTATCCCAAGAACTGATTTCTTTTTGATCCAAGTCAGCAGTTTGAAAATGACTCCTGCTGGTGTCTGTGAAATAGATTTTGTACCATCAGGAAATTCAATTTTGGGAGTAGTAGCTTGTATTACTAATGAAAAAGGCTCATTTTCTTGCCTCCCTTGTGTTTGCATTCTTGATACTGTGGTGTGTGTTTCAGTTTTGGGGGATGGAGGAAAGAGTTTTGTTTATTTCTGCCATGTGTTTTACCAAGCTGCTGCTGCCTGTTTGTTTTGGTGGCAACAGAAAAATGGTAGCCTTAACACTGGACCATCCTGTGACTTCAGATAGTGGTTTTCTGTTCCCTGTTCTACAAACTGTCTCTGCATAATTTCTTTATTTCTGTCAAATGAGGCATGTTCTTAAGGATGGTCCATAAATAAACCTGTTGAGCCCTTGTTTAAACTAATCTGGAAAAAAATGAGTGGACAGGGCAACGTGGTGCTTGTGCCAAGAGGTTGCATGTCAGCCTGAGGCTTCTCACAACAGACTGGGAAAAGCATGTCAGTTCCTATGTCATCTTCAACCTCACACAGGTCTCTTACTTGCTGAACCCCTCTTTCTGACCACAATCTCTCTGGCCCTTTCCTCCTCAGTGTCTGTTCTTCATAGAATACATTGCCTATAACCTCTTGCTCTGCCCCAGAAATGCCACAGGAAACAGGAGAGAGCAGCAGCTATATGATCAGAGTACTGCTGTTCCCTGCCGGATCAGAATCTGCTGAATACCATAGGATAGGGAAAATCCTTCTCTTTCTTTTCATCTCAGAGACGTGGGATATCAGTAAAGCCTGGAAACCCTGTGCTCATGTATGGTAGCTCTTCTTTTCAGCATTTTGTTTTTGCTGAGTGACAGAACCTCTTGTGAGCTGTTCCTTGAAGGTCTTACAACAGAAAAATCTGTGTGGTGCTCAGATACTGTGATAATGAGGACTGTTAGTATTAGGATTTAGTATAGAGCTATGCTGGAAAGCTGGAGGACAGACAGTGAAGGATAATGGACAATGAGTAATCAATCAAAAAAACCCCAAACAAACAAAAAAAAACCAAAAACCCCCCAAAACCTGTAGCCATCAGGAAGGGAAATAGAAACATTGAAAGAAGAAGAAAATGGAGAAAAACCTAAGGGAATAAGAGCAAAATTATATTTTGGAGAGAAATTTCTGCCTGAAGTTATAGCATACACCAATTACATGCTACCTAATACAACTTACTTTGACAGTATAACTGTTTGCATAAACTAGTCCTATGAATTTACCTTTGAAGGGCACAGAAAATGAGCTACTACTGTTTACTAGGTAATGTAGTTCTCCTCTTTAAAACTCATCAATGTCACTTGCTGATGTGTGTGGTTTAAAAATAAACAAAAAAATAATAAAACAAACCCCCAAACTGTCACTGGTTAAACATCAAGTGTAGAAATGTGTTACCCACTAAGATTACTAATTTACATTTTCCCAGGGTCGTGAGGGAAGGAGGATGCACAATGAAAAATTAATTCCAACTCTTCCTTTAATTATAGTTATAAGAGGCTTTTTGGCCTGTTTGACTTCTGTAATTTAGAGTCTTTTGTTTTGTTTTCAAATTTATTTTGGTTATTTCCCAATCTGAACAACTTGTAAACATTATGAGTTAAGAGAGTATTCATCCTGCATTTGTTCAGGGTTGCTTATGATGGAACTGACATTTTGCACATGTTATATGCAGTAATGGATTTTTGTGATATATGTGGGTTTCTGCTTTGTTTGGTTTTTCTCCACAGGTCATTTCTCCTGAGTTTGCTGCCTACAATCCTGATTATTGGTTCTTTACTGTACACATTAAGAAGAGGTCCTGCAGGCTTAGGTCGAGCAGGGCGTGGAATGGGTGGACTCTTCAGTGTGGGTGAAACCACAGCCAAAGTCCTTAAGGATGAAATAGATGTTAAATTCAAAGATGTAGCTGGCTGTGAGGAGGCCAAATTAGAGATAATGGAGTTTGTTAACTTTCTGAAAAATCCCAAACAATATGAGGATCTGGGAGCAAAAATTCCAAAGGTAAGGAAATGATGACTTAGCAGATAAAGACTATTCTTTTGGTAGTCCTCGGTATTTGTTGTGGTTTAACCCCAGGCAGCAACTAAGCAGCACACAGACGCTTGCTCATGCTCCCCACCCCCAGTGGGATGGGGGAGAGAATCGGAAAAAAAGAAGTAAAACCCGTGGGCTGAGATAGACAGTTTAATAGGAGAGCAAAGGAAGAGAAAATAATAATAATAAAAGATATACAAACAAGTGATGCACAGTGCAGTTGCTCACCTCCTGCTGACCAATGCCCAGCCTATCTCCAGGCAGCAGTTGCTGCCCCCCAGCCAAGTCCCCCCAGTTTATATACAAAGCATGAGGTCATATGGTATGGAATAGGCCCCCAGCTATGCTCCCTCCTAGCCTCCTGTGCATCTGGCAGAGCATGGGAAGCTGAAAAGTCCCTGATCAGTATAAACACTGCTCAGCAACAACAAAAACATCAGTGCATTATCAATGTTATCGTGTCACCAAATCCAAAACGCAGCACTGCACCAGCCACCAGGAAGAAAATCAACTCTATCCCAGCCAAAACCAGAACAGTATTCTAAATTGGACTAAGAATGTTTACAGATGCAATGCTTTCCAGCTTCTTTCTTCTCACAGTCAGGAAAAAAATACACTTTGGCACTTAATGCCTATTTAACTGTGATGCCAGAAGATTTGCCTGGTGGAATACTTGATCTGTTCACGTGGGTCAGAAATGATACATAGCATGCATGTGTACTATCATTGTTGTATACAATTGTTATAGAATTGTCATTTGGCTATTGTTGTCATGGGAGCCTATCTGATGACATACTTTTTTTTTTTTTTTTTAATGTCAGTCAAAGAAAACACTGTTCCTGTAAATCCAAGACAGCATGGCAATGCTGTAGCTAATTGTTTTTTTTTTTCCTTTTGCTGGTTTAAATGAGAGATGAATCTTCAGTTTGTTTCCTTGCACAATTTTGACTGTGGTGGAAGAAGAGCTAGCGGACTCAACATCGTGACATAGATCTTTTAAGTAAGATATTTCATAGGCTTCTATTATGTTTTCTTCATGAAGAAAATATACCTGTTTCTCTTGCAGGGGGCAATTCTGACAGGTCCTCCAGGTACTGGAAAAACACTTCTAGCTAAAGCTACAGCTGGAGAAGCTAATGTACCATTTATCACAGTCAACGGCTCGGAGTTCTTAGAGATGTTTGTTGGTGTGGGTCCAGCTCGAGTAAGTCTTTGGCCTCGCTCTTTTGTTTCAGTATTGGTTGTTGAAAGGATGTTGTCAAGTTTAGGAGGCAAACAGTTTGATGATCGCTGCAGTTCTTTCATCTATGCAGATTACTTAAAAGTGATGCCAGATGCTTGTCTAAACACAAGAATCATAGATGTGCCTTTCATAAAAGGAATTAATGCAGTTCAGTATGTGGTTGCAGGCCGTCAGGACCTTAAGGGTTTACCTCTTTGCATGACCTTAAGAAAACAGAACTGAACTCTCCAGGCTCTGCTCTGAAGTAAATTTACTAGCTGGGTCAGAAATACGTAGCTCATTTGACTACTGCTATGGGAATGTCTCCTCCTGCTCTAAATCATTCCTGTTTCTTTGAGGAACTTTATTCTCTTTGTGGTGTCTAAGTATTGGATATAAATAAGTTGTCTGGGACACACAAATGAGTTTCTGGTTGAAATAGGAGTCTGAGGGTCATGGAGCTAATGATTGATTTCTGGAGATCAGGTGATTTAAATAAGCAAATATCTAACTTTTTTTTTGTGCTCTTTTGCCTTAACTCTCTTAAAATAGCTCATTAAAAACATATTAAGTGGAGGGAGTTAACTCTGTTCCAGTACATCCCTTTTTTTTTTTTTTAATTACAACTACATTTCAAACATTCGGTTTTAAATCTATCTTCTCCTCTCTAGGAAGGAAGGACACTTAAATCTGCTGAAAAATATTCTATAGACAAGTTACTGATAATATTTTACAAATGAGGCAGGTAACACAAAAACCAAGGTTCCTCATAATGTCCAAAATTTATATTCCATTTCCCACAGCTCATACCTTCACCAAACTCCAACCATCGTGTCTTAAGCCTTAAAAAGCATACTGCAAGGTGACACACTTCTGGAAAACTAAGATTTGTTTGCTGCAAATTCTGCGAACAGACTTAAGGAAGCGTACCATGGTTTTTACTCATGTTTAAAAACTAATTCTGCTAGCATAAAATGGAAATCCTTTAGGGTCTTGATTTGAATTTGATAGGGAGTGGCTCTTACCAGATATATGTGTGTTTATGTCCTGTGAAAATTCACAGGAAAACTCATTTTGAGTAAGTTCTGTAAAGCCCTGAAAAACTGCAGTTTTCGCATGTCTAGATGTGTTAGAGGTTAGCAGATAAACTTTCCAAGATTTGGTCCTTAGTTTGTCCCAGCTGTGCATGCATATGCCTCTTGCAAGCTTAGGTCTTTTTTGATGGTCTTTTGCTGGACTTCTTCCAGTAATATAGGTGGGAAAAGATAAGTGAAGCCAGGTAATTTTGGGTCTTGAGAAAAGGGGAGTGGGGGGGACATGCAGGTAGGCACAGAGCTTGGAACTGAGAATAACTGGAGCTGTTCAGAAAGTTAAACGCAGAAGCTAGTTGGGAACGGAAGCTTCGGTGCGGATGCAGAGAGAGACTGGAAACGTGTAAGAAAATTGGCAAAAGGAGCTGCTATGGAGGGGAGAGGGTACAGACAGAGTGGGGAAATAGATGCAGATACGGATAACAAGGTAAAAAACACGGGTGGTGACTGGAAAAAGTGTTTGCAAGCCAGGGGGCATGGAGATAGTAATCGTGTGTAAGATGAGTGGGATTTGAAAAAGGGAGCATGCAGTGTAGAAGGGGCCTTACCAAGAAACAGTAAGAAAAGATCCATATCCTCTGGGAAAGTATTCGATATCCTGAAATAATATCGGTACTCAGAAACTACATTGTCATTAGTTGTCAATACATACCTGAAATGCCCCAAAGCAAAGTGGCTTAACCTTTCTCTGCTGGCCTATGCAGATGATTATCAGCTTTTACTACTGAGTGAAATCTGTTGACATAACAGTTGCTGCTTTGGCTATGAATCGAGGTTTCAACATAGTCGATAATTTCTGATGCCTGTAGAAAACAATGTGAGAGAGTGTTTTAGTTTCATTTCCTATGAATTTAGTAAATAAGACAGTTGTTAATGATGCTAAATTGATTATTTGTAAATTGGGATATGCTAGAATTAAAACTGCTTACACAGTCTTGGTTCTGATGGTGGGCTTTTTTAGTGTATATGCATTATGGTAATTTTGAGTTCTGTTCCTTCTGAAAAATAGTTGTATATTTCTGGATGTCTGTCTCTTTCCAATCAAAAGATAGTTCACTTGGAGCGTCTGACACTTTTTCCTCATTTATCATGTTCCTTTATGCTTTGTTCATTGTACTTTTTGCAAATTCTGTTTACAAATCAGAGTGACTTTCTGTAGTAGAGCATACTGTCCAAAATTCGCATCTGCTGTACATTGTCATCAGAGAAGCCTTCTCTAATTGCATCTCTTAACGAAGCAGTAAAGCTGTGAGCTGCATCTAATTCTCGCTCCGGTCAAAATTCTTCCATAATTTTTGATTTCCTGTTTGCTCCGTTCGATTCCTCAGTTGTAGATCGGTTAACTGGCTGAACTGGTTTTAATGAGGTCCTTCGGATACATTTGCAAGCAGACTAACATTGTAATGTTGCACCTTAAAGCCAATCACGTTGTGCCGTAACTGCTACGGTAGAGTTTGATAGGTAATACCTTATTTAAAATCTGAAAGTCCAAAAAGATTTTCAGCTATTTGTTCATCTTTTGGCCATTTTTTCCAGACTTCTAGAAGTTAATTTAACTTCCGAATAAATATTTGGAGGGGAATTCAGTTTTCCTAGCCCAGGTAATGGGGAGACAGGAGGGCTAAGAGTCAATATTTATAACAGCATATTTTTAGAGTACAATGGTAAGCGCTTGTAAGTAAGCCTTAAGTTCACTGTAGGAGCTACATCACCGCGTTCTAACTGCAGAAAAACTTAAAAGATTTTATTGGTATTCTGTGTGGTAGCATGCCCATTCACATTCCAGTTCTGCTTGTAACACTGTACATTGAAGAAGAGCTTAAATGAGAAATCATGCTTTAAATCTCTGAAGTTTGGAGGCTTTTAGAGCTGCAGTTGAAGACCTATTTCAGTTATTCAGGAAAAGTGGCTATTTCTTAAGGCTTTTAAGTTGTTTAATGTTCTTAATTTATGGATTGAGAAAGGATTTGTCAACTGGTGGGCCTCCACGTTAGTGATTCTTGCTGAGCAGCAGCTGCAGTGTAACTTAGTGCCTTGAGAGCCGGGTGGAGGCTTTGGAATGCTTATTAACAACAATGCTCAATAAGAGTGATACTGTTACTGCTGTACCTCTTCCCCTCCTCCCCACCCCCCAACTCTGAACAGCGACAAACCAATCTGATACAACTCTTGTTCTCCTGTTAAGGTTAGAGACTTATTTGCTCTTGCTCGCAAAAATGCCCCATGCATTCTCTTCATTGATGAAATAGATGCAGTAGGAAGGAAGAGAGGAAGGGGCAACTTTGGAGGACAAAGTGAACAAGAGAACACACTCAATCAGCTTCTAGTAGAAATGGATGGTAAGTACTTAACGTCTAATATTACATTATAATAACAAGGATAAGGGAAAGAACTAATAACTTGTTCAGACCTGTTAACCAAGATTTCGGTTCTAGCTTAAATATAAATTGAGTGTTTCCTTGCTTCCTAAAATGAAGAATGGTGACTCATTTTGCTGCAGCCTGATGTTTTGCTAAAATTTGTTCAGAAAAAAGAACCATCGTTCTGCATCTGATACCTCTTTGTCATAGCTGAATAGGCCAAAAAAAATTCTTTGCATGAGACCAGTCTGTCTGTAAAAAATACAGCTAGCCATGCTGGTTCTGCAATTTCCTGAGCAGTTAATCTATTATTGCATTTTGAAGATAAAGCAGGATTTGAGATAGTACTTCACAAAGCAGAGCCCAAGGCCATTTTTTTGCTTGTTATGAAAAGCTGGACAATGCTCCAATAAATGGAAGTATTTTCAGCTTTAAGATCATTTGTTTAAACTGTCAGTTCTTATGTGGCCCTGTAAAGCAGACAGCCTTTTTATTTCTATTTTATTTTTTTCATGGAAATTGTATTCACACATAATTTCTCTTTATTACATTTCTTCAACAGGATTTAATACAACCACAAATGTAGTAATTCTGGCAGGTACTAACAGGCCAGATATTTTAGACCCCGCTCTAATGAGACCAGGACGCTTTGACAGGCAGATTTACATTGGTAAGTTTTATGTGCATTGCTGCATTTGTAGAATACCACTGAAATCACTGCAGCTATTTACATATGTAACTTCCTTGCCCACATTCAATTAGAATACATATATATATATATATGTGAAAAGTAAAAGCATACTTCTTTCATCTTAAAGGACCCCCAGATATAAAAGGAAGAGCATCTATTTTCAAAGTTCACCTTAGACCTCTGAAATTAGACACTGTCTTAAATAAAGATAACCTAGCAAGAAAACTTGCATCACTGACACCTGGTTTTTCTGGTAAGTGACTCCTAATGCCACTGTTCTTCTCCATTTACTATATAACCTGTAGATATTTTAGCTCGCTACTTCTGGTTTTGTTGGACCTGATCTTCTGGATGGCACTCTGTTTTATTGTATTTACTGGTACAGCATGAAATTCTCTTTGCCTGTTTGAGCAAGTAGGAGATTTCTGAGGGTCTTAAGTTTTGTTTGCCTCAATCAGGGTGACGTACTAAATGTCAGTTTCTTCTGTCTGCAGCAAAAGCAATCCAGAGATTGCTCATTGCTATCACTTATGTGTGTATTCTTCCTTTTAATGCGTTTGTTGGATTCTTTGAACACTGCTAGAGAAGACCTGGGTTTTGTGGAGTTTGTGTGCATATTCTGCAGGGGGATTTCTTTTTCTGGATGTAAAAACTTCTCCCTGGAAAATGTACTGTAACCTTGTGTTGAATTAGGAATGGATGTGAGAACTTTCATTACTGGCTTGTAATTTAATTCATTTAAAATTTTGTGTTGACGAGTAGTTGAATTCTTCACTGTTTTCGTGGTCTATATAAAACTGGTTTTCTGAGGTCCGATTGTCAACATTTCTGGCAGCTTCAGTGATGATGTTTAAACTAAGTTATCTCAATAGCATTACTGTAAATAATGTTAACAAGAAGTGGATGGCTTGAGACCATATGAGAATCTGTAGAAAACTAATTCTAGATAAGGTTATCTTTGCTAGACTGAGAGAAAATTGTTGAAAATTATCAGTAATTCATGCCTTCTCTGCTTTTAGGTGCTGATATAGCTAATGTTTGTAATGAAGCTGCTTTAATTGCTGCAAGGCATCTCTCAGATGCTATAAACCAAAAGCATTTTGAGCAAGCAATTGAAAGAGTTATTGGAGGTAGGTGAATCGCATCAATTGTTTCTCAAAAAATGTAATATGACAGGCAACTTCCTTTTGTGTGTGTGTGTATTTTTATATGTATATAAAAAGCCATGCTTTGAATCTTTCTCCTGTGCTTCAAGGTTGTATTTTTTTCTCTCCTAAACACACCTGAGATTTAGAAAAAAAAGTATCCTGTCTATATTGCTGACTTCTGTAATGGAGAAAGGGGTAGGGAGAGAAATTTAATCAGGACACTTAATTTCGTCAAAATGGCAAGAGGAATAGCTGTTTGGATTTAGCAATGCTTTTAATTGCTGTTAGCCTGGAATAGTCTAGAAAACAATTTGATTTTTAAAGTGCAAATGTTTTATTTAAATGTTTGAATATTCTTAAGAACTTATACTTTGAACTAGAAAATCTAATCAAGGACAAGGTTACAGTAAAACCTGGAAGATACAAATTTCTAAAATTTGCAGGTTTTGTTTTCTGTTGTTTTTTGGTTTTTTGTTTTTTTTAAACTTTTTCAATAGATTGTATACATGGCATCTAAGTATTTTTCTAAATGAGATAATGGATTTCAGTGGAGACAGGTATGTCTGAAACTATTAATCACATTTATTTTATGAAGGTTTGGAAAAGAAAACTCAAGTACTGCAACCAGAGGAGAAAAAGACAGTAGCATATCATGAGGCAGGGCATGCAGTTGCAGGATGGTTTTTGGAACATGCTGACCCACTCTTAAAGGTAAAGGAAACTAATTTGAACTAGTAATTTAATAGTAGCATGGACAGCATCTTTTTTTTTTTTTTTTTTTTTTTCTTCACACCCCTGTCCCCCCGCCCCCAACGCCCAGTGCTTGAGAGGGTATTAAAATATGTAATCTCGCAAAGATAGTGTAAGCGGGTAAATTTTAGAGTACTTTTTTGGTTCACTTCTTGTAGCTTTCTTAACTGTTTCTGACTTAGCTGTTACAGGGTTTGTACTATAAATGTCCTTGGACAGTGAAAGGGATGTCATCTTCCCATGAGTCTGCCTGCCTTGATAGCTGCTTTTTCTCTGAGGCTTTTAGCACAGATCAGTGGTTTAAGCTAATCTTACCAGGTTATGTAGGTAGATGCCTTTTCAGGAATATAACTATGAAAATGATCATCTAGAGGCTGATTTTAGTTTTAATTTGCTTTTCGGATGCACAGCTTGATAAGTTGAAGATAAAGGAAAAAGCACCCCAATCTCCAAAATTTGCTTTAACGTTCATAGTTTTGCTTGGCTGCGTTCTTACCTCGTCTGACTTTCGAGCTTAAAATTCATCTTGTACAATTTACTGCTGGAAAGAAGGACATTAGTAAACATGGAAACTCCTCCAACTATTCGGAATACTAAAGATGCAGAAATGCTATGTCTGTTACAGAATACTTTAAAGCCCAATATATCATTCTAAAACAATTGTGGATTTTCATTAGAAGATTTTTAAAATACCATACAGTCTTTGGGAAAGTTATGACAGTGGTCTTACCTTTCTTTTCCAGATATTCTAGTAGTTGTTATCCCAGTTTAGAGCTAGCCAGGGCTTTTAAGGATAAATCACAATGAGGGCAAAACTGTAAACGGAAATAATGTCTGAATTAAACTTCAAGGGTGAGTATGGTGTAGGTTGCGAAACTAAAGATTAAGACAAACCGAAGAATGCTTTATGTTTTTTAACACTATTTAGTTCTAGCATTCTGTTAATTTTGATTGTAGGTATCTATTATCCCACGTGGTAAAGGACTGGGTTACGCTCAGTACTTACCCAAAGAACAGTATCTTTATACCAAAGAGCAGCTACTTGACAGAATGTGCATGACTCTGGGAGGACGTGTATCTGAGCAAATCTTCTTTGGAAGAATTACAACTGGTGCCCAAGATGACTTGAAGAAGGTGACCCAGAGTGCATATGCTCAGGTATGTGCTTAAGTGGGACTTTTGTTTCCTTACGGTTTTCTTTTTCTACTACCTAACACTAATATTTTGAAAGGATGAAATTTGATCAGGTATGTCCTTCAAAAGCCTAGTTTCAAAAAATACTATATGAATAAACATTATGCAGTTGCTGCATAGAGACGCTGCTGACTCAAGTATTTTATTGTAGTCTTAGAACATGAGTCCAGGCTTTGATTACTATCCTGCATTTGCCCACAGGAACATATATGCTGCAGCTGGATTCAAAGATATGTGGAAATTGTTTACTTTTAGAGCAGAATTTAGGGCACAGATTTGATCATCTGATCCTACTTTTACAGTTGCCCAGTACGAAGACCCAATTTGGATTCACATGTGTAACTAAATCAAGGAAACCTTGTATTTAAGCACTATTTGCTGTTAATGAAGGCTGCTGAAATTAAGACATTAGTTTGTGTTTGTATCATATTAACTATGATGAGTAATTTGAAATCTTATCAATGTAATGACTCACCTAAGTATAGCTATGTGCTACACTACGTGGGTGCTTTGTTCCTTTTCCTGCATCAACACAAAAGATGTCATTTTAGAAGACGCTTGCAAGGTGAGCAAGGGAGACGCTTTAGAGTTCGCTGCTCTTCCCCTGCACAACACTTACCTCCCACCCCCAAACCGCACGCGCTTCCTAGTCTCTGGTGTCCCTCTTGCTGCCCCGGTTCTGGAAGTGAATGTGTAATGAAATCTTGTTAATGTTAATTTTATGGAATCTTCCGTGACTCTTGTTCAACTTTAAATTAAAAAATGTTTAACTACAGACTTTCGTTCACGTTAACCAGACATATTGTCTCCAGAGAGAACTGGGGGCTTAAATAAAAGTATTGAACTTTTCTTAAGGAAGCAGGTTAAGATGCTTCATTCTAATGCTGAGATCTCTTTGAATTCTGAATATTCTTTGTCATACCTGTATTCATTGTGCAAGGCCAAGCAGAGAAATGCGGCTTTAGTAACCACCAAATTGATAGTGGCCATGGAGTGAATACATAAATCGCAGTTTGAACTTACTTCTGCCTCTGCTGGAGTAAAATGCAACTTAAAACATCCATATTTGGCAACCAGAGGAGTCAATATTTAGTAATTAGTCAAGCAAGATAAGAATAATTTTCACCTTTGTAGGGGAGTGTCTTGGGATGAAGTGTAGCATATGATAGGACAAAATCTTCAAGACCCTCTACTTTAACCCTTAAGTCAGCTTGATTTATCTATATGGGTGAGTGGAACATGCTAGACCTCAGAAGCATTTTAAATTGGAAAAATGCTTATATTTCTGGTAAAGGAAGGGGTTTACTACTTAATGAAGGCTGAAGTGTTTTTCTGTAATATCTTAGTATTTCAACAGCAAAGCATCATGTACATCACAAGTAACCACCTTTAAATGGTGGTATTTGTGTCCTTCAATTTAATCATTAAAAAAAAAAAGTGAAAGTCAACTAAGGTACTTTAGCTTAGGTAGACTTGAGTTTTCAGGGGAGGGTTGGTTTTAGAGCAAAAGATTGGGTCATAGCGAAATGACTTCCTCCTTTCAGTTTTGTCTACCATATTTTACATCAACATACCCTAAAACCTTACTATCTCTCCTTTGTTTGATTTTTTTTTCTTTTTTTCTTTTTTCTTCAGATTGTTCAGTTTGGTATGAATGAAAAAGTAGGGCAGATTTCCTTTGATCTCCCTCGTCAAGGAGACATGGTATTAGAGAAGCCTTACAGTGAGGCAACTGCCAGATTGATAGATGAAGAAGTACGGTCACTAATTAACATTGCTTATGACAGGACATTAAGTCTTCTGACTGAGAAGAAAGCAGAAGTGGAGAAGGTGAGCATTACAGTATTTTTAGCCACCAAGTTCCAGCTGGTAAGCTAGAATCTGAATTGAACTGAATAGACTAAAAATAGTGACTATAAGTATATGAGGAAGTTTGCTCAAAATACTTATTTAAACAAATAGAAGTCTCCTTTTGTGTTGGAACACCTCTGAGGTTCTTGTGAACATGATTTAACATCCCTCCCCCCCTTATTTGGCCAATATTAATTTGGAAAGTTGGAGGGAAGAATCCAACTACTAAAGTAGGCTTTAGTAGATGTACTAGACAAGTATGAAACTTAAAAAACCCAAACACAAAATACCAGGATTCCAATTCATCAGGCTAAAAGAAGGTCTCCAAGAAGGGAAGTATGTATACCTTCCTTTCTCTGAATTCCTTTTGAACATTAAATAAAAAGAATCTTTCTACCATCTTCCTTCCCTGCCCCCTGGCTGCTTGTGATCTGCCTCACTGCACACCCATGTGCATATTCTCTTCCTGTTCAATATCTTCATCAATGACATAGTGGGATCGAGTGCACCCTCAGCAAGTTTACAGATGACGCCAAGCTGAGTGGTGCAGTTGACACGCCTGAGGGGACAGGATGCCATCCAGAGGGACCTGGACAGGCTGGAGAGGCAGGCCTGTGTGAACCTCATGAGGTTCAACAAGGCCAAGTGCAGGGTCCTGCACCTGGGTCGGGGCAATCCCTGCTATCAGTACAGGCTGGGGGATGAAGGGATTGTGTGCAGCCCTGCTGAGAAGGTCTTGGGGGTACTGATAGACAAAAAGCTGGACATGAGCCAGCAATGAGCTCTCGCAGCCCAGAAGGCCAACCGTATCCCAGGCCGCATCAAAAGAAGCGTGCCCAGCAGGTCGAGGGAGGTGATTCTGCCCTTCTACTCCCTTCTGGTGAGACCCCACCTGGCGTACTGTGTCCAGCTCTGGGGTCCTCAGTACAAGAAGGACATAGGCCTGTTGGAGCGGGTCCAGAGGAGGGACACAAAATGATCAGAGAGATGGAGCACCTCTGCTATGAAGAAAGGCTGAAAGAGCTGGGGTTGTTCAGCCTGGAGAAGAGAAGGCTGCGGGGAGACCTTATTGCGGCCGTTCAGTACTTAAAGGGGGCTTAGAAGAAAGATGGGGACAGGCTTTTTAGCAGGGCCAGTAGCGATAGGACAAGGGGTAATGGTTTTAAACTAAAAGAGGGTAGATTCAGACTGGGTATAAGGAAGAAATTTTTTACAATGAGGGTAGTGAAACACTGGAACAGGTTGCCCAGAGAGGTGGTAGATGCCCCATCCTTGGAAACATTCAAGGCCAGGCTGGATGGGGCTCTGAGCAACCTGATCCAGTTGTAGATGTCCCTGCCAATTGCAGGGGGGGTGGACTAGATGACCTTTAAAGGTGCCTTCCATCCCAAAGCATTCTATGATTCCTCCAGGCCAGAAAGCCTGATATAGCAAAGAGATAATTTTCCAGGATAGGCACCCGATAGGCTTACTGACAAGAAGACAAGTTTGTATGGATTCAGTCAATGGTGGTGAAGTAGGTCACCATCGCAGAAAAGATCACTGAATATGGTTTGTGCTGAACAATGTGCTGCTGACCCACAAAGGTTACAGCCTGCACTTGTACAGTATTGTACGCATTGTAATTTTGTGGTGCTCTTTAGTTTGTAACGTAACAGCAGCCTTATTGAACAATCTGGTTTGGTAGGAAGGGAATGCTTGTTTTCATCTATAGCTTAATGTCTTGCATCAGGAGCCTTTTGGCAACAGCGAAGACTGCTGTTCTGAAGCAACAATAACGGCAACAGTGGCCCGTAGGGAGGGCACTTTGCCAAGTCTTAACAGCAGGATTAAAAAAAAAAATGGTATTTTTCTCCCTTGTGAGCATTTAGGTAGTAAAAATCATGTATTAAGTGAACTCTGAGCAACTTGTTTTTTCTATCAAAATTAATCAGTGCTGAATTTGGTCCCAAACTGCCTTAAACTCTTCCAAGGAAGAGAGCCAACTTGGGTATTTTGTGTGTGACCTAACTTATTGCTATTCCAGGTTGCCCTACGACTACTGGAGAAGGAAGTGCTTGATAAAAGTGATATGTTAGACCTGCTTGGCCCAAGACCATTTGCAGAAAAGTCTACTTACGAAGAATTTGTTGAAGGTACAGGAAGTTTGGATGAGGATACTTCACTACCCGAAGGCCTTAAAGACTGGAACAAAGAGCGTGAAAAAGAGAAGGAGGAGACGATAGATGAACAGGTTGCTAGGCAGATCAGAGGAGGGATGCCATTTTAACTGCAAAGTGTGTGGTGGTGTTGACTTGCACTCTGGAAGAGAAACAAACTCGCCTAGTTTGTACTTCAAAACAAAAAAATATTTATTCAACCAAACTGTATTAGGGGTGGGTCGAAGTGTGATCTCTTGTGATGAGAGAAGGATATTCTGCTCCCAATTTACATATGTGATATCATCAGTTCACTGGTAAAAGATGATCATCTTTCATTTGTCAGCTGAAGAAACATACATTGGATTTGAGCTGCAGTGGAATGCCAGAACCGAGCCTCTCAAACTTGGAAACACTTCAGATTCATGCACAAACTTTGTGGCACGGGTCTCTCTGTTTTTTAAAAATGTACGTAAGCTTAAAAAAAAAAATTAGAGTTTTGATTATTCATCTAAAGTATACCTGTATGTGACCTGTTTCCAAAAACAAGAACCCTACAAAATGCATTGTTGAATGCTTAGCCAACAGTCTGGTCTTAGAAAGTACTAGCTTTGCAAAACTATCAGCTCTTCCGTCTGACCCTTTTCCCCTCCACCTTTCACTTTGATTTTAAAGAGTTTGTTTACAGAGAACTGCCATGTAAGTTGACAGTGAAACTGGACACCCACTTAAATACTTAAAACGTACTCATGGTTCAGTGTCTTTAAGTCTGAAACTCAGTTTGGCTCCTGCAGTTTTATTAGTCAGTTTTTTACAGAGTTCTGTAAGATATTGAACATATGAATGTGTTGTGTAAATACAGTTTGAGTCAATAAAATCAGTACTTTTCTGAACAAAGCTTGTCCTTTTTTTTTTTTTTTGTTGGTTTCTTGGTATAGAATTCAGACAAAAGACAAAACTTCCTCTTAAGCATAAGATTTTGTTAAATTAGGGTAGCAAGGTTCTGCTCACAAATACCAAAACCGGCAGCCAAATCCAAAGGTGCTGAATCAGATCGCCCAGAGTTTCATCCTTTGAGGTTTATGACTGAGGGCAGGTTGAGGGAACGACTGGTGAGTGATTCCATCTGGAAGGCAGAAGGATGACAAAGGAAAAAGTTGTCTCTGAAAGGTCAGACGCGAGCTCTTTGCTGGGGCTATTGGAAGTAAATTGTTTATGGAAATTATTCTTTTGGGATTTTTTTTTTTTCTTCGTGATGAAGCTGTTGCCATCTCTGATGTTGCCTGGCTTTACAGTGAAGAGGAACAAGGGAAACGGAGCAACACAGCAATTTAGGGCATATTTACTGGGCATTTTTAGTTGTTAAACACCACTTCTGTGTGTCCCTATTCGATTCATTGTTGCAGAATGAGCGATAAACAGGAAAGCATCCTGAGTAAAGCTAAACTTCAGTTCCTTTATTATTGGAGTCAACGTTTAGACTGATTTATTGCAATAGTAAACTGGTTTTATAAAACTTAAATCTTGCACGCATGGTAAAGTAGTAGTGACTGATTTCTGTGCACATGCTATAGTGCTGTACCTTATGTCTGTCCTGTATGATTGCCTTGTTTGTTCTATTTTTTTCCCCCTCCCATTTAGCTGGACACTTCTGGTTGGAATAGGCAATTTGTAGCCAGCGCTGAGGACTAAATGTGCTTATGTCATGAAGGTCAGAATTCTGCATTTCCTCATTCTGTAGTTAAAAAAAACCAACAAAAACACAACCTGAACTTAACTCTTCACAGTGGCGCTACCAGACTGTAAAGGAATTTTCTCCTCTCTAGGAAACATTTTCTCTTATTCCCTGTTTGTGCTGTCTACTTTTAAATTTCACTCTTGCGGAGTTGCAGCATGCAATTAATAAGCCTATGGTAATGTAAAGGAGAGGCAAGTCCCTTTGCCCCTAATTTAGAGCATTAACTTGCTTTGTGTAGTCTTACCTCAGTAAGTCTTAATATTTTGTGCCAAAAGTGGCAGAATTTGACTGTGTTGGGATTTTGGAATCAAAACAAAGATACAGGGTGGGGGGAGCTGTTTACCCAGCCTGCTTCTTCCAAGAGGACTGTTAGCCGCCTTCTGCTCACAAACTGAAGACTTCAGGTGGTTTAACATAAATCAAGACGACCAGGTTTAGTCTGTGCTGTGGCTGCCAATAAGGCCAGATTCATTTTTGTTGCAAACACACTGAGCAGTGCTGCTTCAAACAGGGGCGCCTACAGCACAGCGCCAGCCACCCAGTTCCCTGCTCCTCCCAATGCTGGGAGGAGCAGGTCTCAACCCTCTTTCCCAGCCTGACCCCGTTTCCCAGGAGGTGGCCACCTTTTCCTAAGGAGCTACAAATGCAAGAGAAGAAATGGAGAGCAGTCATCTCAGGACGCAGAGAAATCAAGAGCCTACGGTGGCTGGGCTAAGGTAGCCGGCGCAGGGACTGCTGTGTCTGTGAACTGAGGGTCTGCCCGATTCCTTGCTGGCTTTGACCAGAACGACTTTGCAAAGTTGCTGACCCATCAGGTTAGATTCCTGTTTCTGTCCTGACACCACACCTTCTCCCCATGGGGCGCCTCACCCACTCCCTGTTTTCAAGTGGTGTCGGTGGCGTAAGTTGCTGGGTTGTTTTTTATCCTGCTCTCATCCTAGCGTTGGCAGAGGCGTTTGTGTCTGGGCGGCGCTGGGAGCTGCGCTTCTGGGCCTCCTTCGGTCCGGCTTGTCCTGGCAGCCTGCTTCTGTGTGTTTCTCTGTGGTCACGTGCAAAGCGGCAAAAAGGAGAGAAAACGAAGGTGGGCTAGGCAGAGAATGAAAAGGTGGAAGAGACTAGGTTGAAAAAGTAGGGGGAAAATGAAAAACACATAGGTGAGGAATGTGAAAAGAAGAGGAACAAAGATAGGTGGGACTCAGCAGGTAGACTTCAAAAGAAAAGAGAAGTTTCCAAGGAAAAAAAGCAGGCAGTTATTTGAAAAGACATGCAACTGAAGGAATTGTTCACCAAACCTGTTATTAACAGTTTTATGTCAGGAAAGAAAGATGATTGGCCTTGGTTGACTGAAGAGGAACAGGAACCATTTGTGCTTTCTTACTGCTTATGCGCAAGCTGGTCCCCTGGTGATGTTCCTGGATTCCTTTCGGTGGGTTGGGTTTTTTTCCCCCCAAGCTCAGATGGAAGATCTGTCTCCTTTTTTTCTCTGAGGGCATTAGTTTGCCTCCCCCACCTCCACACATTCTAGAAATTCACATCAAACAGGTGGAAGTAAACACACATGCGAAAGAATGGCTAAGAGTCAAAGCAGGATCAGAGGACATTCTTAGGTCTGGATTGCGCAGGGTCTATATGCTGGATTTTGAGTCAGTGTATGAAAAGCGATAAAGAACAGGCTGGTTCACCAAGTGAATAACTCGATTATTTAGGAATGGCAAGATTCTTGGCACTTTTTTTTTTTTCAAGTATTAACTCTTTTCCCTCGCAGTAATATCAGAACTTACGGCTGGGACCTAGTCATGAATTCTGTGTTACAGCAAAACGCAGTTCCAGAAGCTGTACGATGCTTGGTTCTACTTCACGCAGAAGCAGCTACGCTAGTGCTTCCATTGAGATGTCTGGCCACAGCTGCACGATGGCAGGCGCTCAGCCTGTAACAGAGCCTTGAAGCCAATAGCCTCCCATTTACAAAGCATCAACTCAATTTCTAAGTTTAATGGCTTTATTCCCCATGGCTTTTGCTTTGCATCGCACTGTTCATTTCTCTTTAACACATATTGTGTTTTAGCTTAATCTCATGCCATGATAAATACGTAGCCACGACATATCGCAACATTTATAAAATGCATATTTAAAGGTGCTCTGCTGCTATGCATAAATTCTTTAGGCATCACCAGCCATTGCGAAGAACGCGGCCCCTGTGAATTTGCAGACTCCACCGTGACCCTTCAAAAGCTAACCAGCCTCTGCCGATACACCCCGTGCCCCAGCCAGTTTGGGTAGTACGTTCCGACTGGCTGTCTCAACCCATGGCGTCACTTTGTATGAAAAATTTGTACTTGATTAAAACCAGTTTAGGTCCATTTCTGGGTAGAATAAAATAGGGCAGACAGCTTCAGCTTATGTGATTAACAGTTGCCGGGTTCACATACTTTATAAAATGCTGTCTCATTCCCCGAATCCCAAACTAACTAAACGTATCATCTTGTTAGGAGCAGCGGACCTTTGGAAATTACATTGTATTTGTAAAGTGCCTTTTTAAGTATTGAGCAACGATCTTGCTTAGAAAGTGCTTCTGAGGGCAAGAAGAAAAAGAGCAAAGAGTTCCCGAAACATTTTAAGTTTGGATTTCCAAACGGTTTCTCCTTTATTTGCTTGTTTTGTTGCCTAGAAACTGACCTAAATAAGAGACTCCATCTAGACAGAGTGTTCTCTGGTAGAGGCTCTCTAACAGAGAAGGGCCGTTTAACTGATAGGAGCAGAAACATAAAGCATGCACGAAGAGCGAATGCCCAACAGTCACTTTGTGAGGGCGGCCAGTCAGGGGGGCAGGACAGAAACCTTTCTGTTTCAGCTTCAGTGTAAGCCGATAAACTGTTGCTCTCATCTTTCATTTTGCCAGCTGTTTTGACTATGGTAGATAAATAATACTTTTATTTGTACTTTAACCTTAATCTGTCCAGTGATTTTAACCTATCTTGGTAACAAGACATCCACAGCATCTGTAGGTGTGGTGAACTTACTTATAAACCTCGGCAGTGAGATGTATCGACCCATAGCCCACGTCCCCTCTCCCACCACGTTCGGTGGAGTATCTGAATTTCAGCTATAGGGGCTAGGTGGGATGGAAACAGGAATAGCACCAGTAACTGGTGACAGCCAGAAAAACAGGGGACCAGCAGGATATTGGGGTGCCACTTTAAACCCCAGGGGTCCTTAAAGAACATATCCCAGATGGACAGAATTCATATATATAATCCATGATCATTCATCAGCAAGCAATGAAGTCACATAGCGTAAATCCAGCCTCTGGCCTGCAGCTCACTGGGTACTTACATAGCATTGACCGCCCAAAACACTTTTGCTTGAGAGGATACTAATCTTTTTTTATTTTGGTTTTAGAGGACCGGAGTCAAATATCACTGTTAACAGTTACTGTACAGAATAGCTAAAAACTTTTCTTCTTTTTATTATGAATAAATTTTGTTCCTGGCAGTTCAGTATTGTACATTCAGTACAGAATGAATACTTCAAACCCACAAGATTTTCTTACTCATAATTGGATGAAAATAGCGCAGCTCTATTTTGTAGATTTTTGTGCCCATTTTATGTCTTCTCTCGTACAACTTTAGGGACGACAAACTTTGTTTGGAAAAAAAAGATGCCGAACTAGCAATGTCTGTGTTCAGACTCTTAGGCCAAAGTCTTAACCGAATGCCTTACGTTTGTCTCATGAATAGAAATGGCCTGACTTCCAGAAATGCTGAATGTCCTCAGTTCTCAGTGACCTCAATGGACTCTGAAGAGCACCTCTAACATCTGAGACTCATGCTTCTTTGTCATTTTTTTTTTTTTTTTGAAGCCTAAATACAGATTTATAAGCCTAATTATTAGGAATCCAGATTTTACGATTTGGCCTGGAAAACAGTGCACCTAATTTCTTTATTCGTTGATTTCTTCTTCATCATCTTCAAACGCTTCCTCTCCATCATTTGCTGTTGCTTCTTGGTATTGCTGATACTCTGAAACCAGATCATTCATATTGCTTTCTGCTTCTGTAAACTCCATTTCATCCATTCCTTCTCCTGTGAACCAGTGGAGGAAGGCCTTTCTCCTGAACATGGCTGAAAACTGCTCCGAGATCCTTTTGAAGAGCTCTTGAATAGCAGTGCTGTTGCCAATGAACGTGGAAGCCATCTTGAGGCCACGAGGAGGTATGTCACATACCGCCACCTTGACATTGTTTGGGATCCACTCCACAAAGTAACTGCTGTTCTTGTTCTGGATGGCCAACATCTGCTCATCAACCTCCTTCATGGACATGGGACCGCGGAAGACGGTAGCCACTGTCAAATATCGGCCATGTCTTGGGTCACAGGCTGCCATCATATTTTTGGCATCAAACATCTGCTGGGTGAGCTCTGGAACGGTGAGTGCTCGGTATTGTTGGCTGCCTCGGGCTGTCAAAGGAGCGAAGCCTGGCATGAAAAAGTGAAGGCGTGGGAAAGGGACCATATTTACTGCCAGCTTCCGCAGGTCAGCATTTAGTTGGCCTGGAAAACGCAGGGATGTAGTTACCCCACTCATGGTAGCAGAAACCAAGTGGTTTAAATCACCATATGTTGGAGTGGTGAGCTTCAGGGTGCGGAAGCAAATGTCATACAAAGCTTCATTGTCAATGCAGTAGGTTTCATCTGTATTTTCAACCAGTTGGTGGACCGAGAGTGTAGCGTTATAAGGCTCCACCACTGTATCAGAAACCTTTGGAGAGGGCATGACACTGAAGGTATTCATTATCCTGTCCGGATATTCTTCTCGTATCTTGCTGATGAGTAGGGTTCCCATGCCAGACCCTGTCCCTCCTCCCAGGGAATGAGTGAGCTGAAATCCTTGCAAACAATCGCAGTGTTCGCACTCTTTTCTTACTACATCAAGTACGGAGTCAACCAACTCTGCCCCTTCTGTATAGTGTCCTTTAGCCCAGTTGTTTCCTGCACCAGTTTGTCCTAAAATAACATACAGTAGGGAAAGAAAATACACAAAATTATTGGTACTGTTCGGTGCTTGCATGCTAAATGGATTCACCTCTGTAACAAAAGCTGCTATAAATCTGTCAGGTAGATAACTGTGCTCTTCAGTTTTGCCTACAAATGTCTTCAGAAGCAGCAACACAATTTTTTTATATAGTCTCCTTTTGCCTCAAATCCCTGGCAGTTTTTGTTTATGCCTTTGGGTGGTTTTTGGGTTGGGTTGTGTTTTGTTTTTTTTCTTTTTGGTATTTAACCTTCCATAAATGCAAAGATAGCCTTGACTCCTTGTTTTGAAAAGTTTTCACACTCCCAATCCTGCTTATTCCATAAACACAAGACAACTGTTTAATATTTAAATACTTTCTGTTTATAAGGACCATGACCTACACAAAGCTAAATCACAGATACACATTTCTAAATGAAAGGTTCTTGGACTGTTCCCGTGAGACACAGAAGCATTGTTGTCATTCAGGGATAAGGCTGGGCTTCAGAAGTCCTATTGAACTTGTTATAAGAAGTATAGCTTTTTTAATTCATGGTCACCTAGCCTGAATGAAAATACCGATCGACAGAAGCTTCAAGAACGTTATTTCAAAATCTTGGAAGTTAAGTGCTTTTTAGCTTTTACTAGTTTCCCTACAAACTCACTGTTCTTCAGGATCTGCAAAGCAACTTGCAATTGGATTACTGATGTTTCATGAGGCCCTTATTTTCTCCCCAAGGCTTCCATTTTCCTTTTATGTGCCACTCAGTTTATTAACATTGATAGTCTGGATCCTTTGCTATGTCACTATTTTGTTATTACTTAGATAACACGGAGGATTAAATGGGGGACCAGTTTTTTAATACTCCTGTTCCTCACAGTGACTACTACATACATACATTATGCCACTGAACTCACTTAGTGGTACTCTTGTGAGTGGTATTCAGAAAGAGCAATAGTTTCAGAATGAGGCATAGGGCTGTCAGCTTCTGCGTTGTTCTCCAAGACCTTCCCCTTCCTTCCTATTACCATGTCTCATTTCAATTCCCAGTGCACTGTGTTAGTGCCAAACATATGAATCAGGGAAACTGCTTGCTGGGATATTGTTTAAATATGATGCACTTTATTTTCACTGAATAAATGCTTGGTTTCCTCATGATGTATTTGGGTAGTTAATGCATTGTTCTATATGTTGCTATATTTTTCTCTTTGAACCTAGGGAGCTCAGCACTTCCTGTCCAGCTGGGCAAAGCACAAAGTAACATCCTTCCAGAATTAAATGTTTGTAACCATCTGCAGTCTGCTTGAGCAGATCCCCTGCTTCAGATAGGGCAGCACATCAAGACACTAACGAGCAGACGACACTCCAAGATGCAGAAGGATCCTAACAAAGCTAAATTCTGAGTTTACAACTTTATTTTATAGATTGCCCCTTGTGTAAACATCGTATTGTCCTTCAGTGGGCAGTGAGATAAGGAGAGAATGGAGAAAAGGAGAGAATGGAGAAGAGGAACAAAGAACAAGGTAAGAGGAGAACAGCAATTACTCTCACAAATGTGGAAATGATATTTTCATGGGGGAAAAAAAGAATCAGTAGAGACTGATTTTACTTGCTTTTGCTTAGTTTGCAAATTAAGTAAGGAGGTAAAATGCCTAACGCAGAGGCAGACCTGTCCTCCTTCAGGCCCTCCACTGCACTAGACTCCCTCAGTCTTAATCTGAGCCACACGAACTCCTGGATGCCCACATGACTACTACCACCTCTCTCTATCGCACTAATATGACCTTTGTATTTAAACTGCTGAGTGGAACTGAAGCAGCGGCTGCCTACACCAATAGTAATGGCTTCCCTCCCGCCCACAACTATTGGCTACTCCCGTGGTAACACTGCACTTCATCCACTAGTCAGCCACCTGCCGAGGCTCTCTGACATTTTCGTTTGGGATTCCCTGCTGTGCACATGTATATGCCCAGTGATCTGATGCTTCCAGACCCACTGGCTCGATAGCACCGTAAGACCACCACCACCCAGAACACGTACAATCAGCCCTGGCAGCTGCAAATGTCTTACCCATGACAATACAGTACAGTCTGAAGGTGCCATGGCTCTGACAAGGCTGCCACACACCTGGGAATCTCGATCATGATCCTGTGAAACCTTACCGGATGCCCCCCACTTCTCAGGTACTGACCAGACCTCTGAAAATCTTAGACAAACGCATAAAATGATCAAATTCTGCCGTGACTAAATCTCTAGGTGGAAAATGAGCCTGTGTCCACAAAAATCAGGACTTGGCAGATCTTTTGCCAATCCTGGAAGCTCTGCGTTGTATGCAGCCCATCTCTAGCATCCCGCCTCTGCCTTTTCTCACTGTGCATTTACCAAAATCTAAAGGAAGGCTACACGAGGCAATTCCATGACTTATCTGCACTCTTGGCACCTCCAGATCCTCCTACCACTATTTCTTTCTCTAATGCATTGCAGCATTATCACACATGTTCAGGTTGAGCTGCACATGCATAGAAGCCATTTGTCTAATGGTCAATTTATTTTTTAATCCCTAAAATGGCACTATTTCCTGCAATCTTCTTTCACTCCTTTCCTCTCTTCACTGCTTGAAATAAAAGACAAACCTGGGAAGAGAGATCAGTATCTTGCACACTAATGCTCAGAAGCCCAGTATGCACAGCCTTGGTACAGAACTCACAGGATGGGACAGAGAGGGAAGGACAGCTCCTTTGACTGGCTAACAGCCATTTTGTGGCTGCCCCTATCAGTTCAGGCCACTTAAATTGGGGTGGTATCCACGCAGCAAAGCTAGCAAGGGTGTACACAAGAAAAGAATGGCAAATGCAAAAATGTACAAATTAAAACTGGTTGAAAGGAGGAGGTACCTCAGAGTTCACAGCAGTTCCTGGTGGGCAATTGCATGCTGTTAGAAGGCCAGGAGACCTGCTGCTCTCATACAGTGAGATCATTCCACCTGCACTACTTCACCTTTTAGACCACTACCTTGTCAACACAAGGATTGTTTTGTGTCTCAGTCTCCTGCTGGTCTGAGCTAAAATTACTGTATCTGGAGTGTGTGATCACGTACTCAATATACCTGAATGAAATTCTGATTTATGGTCCACGGTTACTTGCTATGGAGACATGGGCACATGCAGGTATACACAAGCAAAGGTGGAAAACATCTCTGTTGGAATGACCTCTAACAGACTGGGGTACACCAAGTATGGAACTGCCAGCTTCTGCCACAAAATCCTTTCTGGGCCCAGGCCAGATTTTTAAAAGAGAAAACAAAATGCTTTGTTGGCTTTTGACACAGAAGATCATTACTTCAGCACTCAGGCAGCCATTCTGCATTATTCAGCAGGTTGGGAGGACAGTGCCTGATGCTGGCAGGGGCCTCTGTCAGATACAAGCTGATCACATGCTGTTGGTCCATTGTTAGTTTGGCAGGAAGGGAGTACAGTGAACTGGACTATTGTTGAAGACACTCTGAATTGATTTTGCTCTGGTTTTACTGGTGATATGCCAAACTGTAAAGCTCCAGTTCAGGTATTTCCATAGGTCAGGTGAATTCACTTTCAGAAAGCTTGTGTGGTCCACACAGGAGAAAGGGAGTGAAAGGAGAAACGTGAATATAGAAACATACTTCATAAAACTGCCTACGTCTATGGCTTTTCTCCCCAAGCTTACTGCTACATGTTGTAACTTAAAATTTCTTTGAAACAGACCCTTAATATCGCTGCCATGGGAGTATACAGGAGAACAACAGGGACAGCATTGAAGTTTTAAGTCAGTTAAAGGGTTAAAGTAACTCCGTATGGCTTCTTACTCCCCACCTCAACAGGAACAGTCCAGACTTAAGTTTGTTTTATACCACCCAAACAATGTTTATCTTTCCTCTGTCTGTCCCTGGCATTGTTTCTTCCTTATGTTAACACAATATACCAAACTAAGTTGCAACCTAAGCTTGCCTTGGCAGCAAGAAATGTGTTTTGTGGCTAGTGCAGACTTGGAAACCAAAAGGACACGAGAGTTCTCATGGTAGCTTTCATTCAGACTTCCTGTTTCAGCAAGTGGATCACTTAACTTTCACACAGTTTCTCCTTTAGTGCAAAGGGACCGATAATGCTTCTGTACTTTGTAAGGATGCTATGAAATTTAATCCTGGTAATATGCATTTTTAAACTTAGATGGAAAGTATTACAGAAGTCCAAAGTGAAACAGTAAAGGCTAGAACAACCCTCTGCAAGAACACTGCAAAACCAGAAGTTCCCCACATGCTCTCCAGACTGTTCCTCATTATGTTGGAAAATAACCCAGTAACTGGCTATATATGACAATGTTTTCCATATTACAGTTGGCCTTCCTGCACTTACTATACTGTAAGGATCTGCTGAAAAAGTTGAATTACACAGCCTATAAACAATTCAATGCTTAAGCATTTAATGTGTATTCAAGCGAACAGCGGTCTGGTTGGTTTGTGGTTGAGGTTCCTCCCCCCGTCCTCCATTTTCTGCAGAATTTCCATGCATTTTGTTGTAAAGAAGTAGTCTCAGGATTTCCCTGGAATTCATATATATGGAAAGCAAAGGTACTTTCTCTGAATACCATAGGAAACTTTCAGGAGCTTGCTAATTGAAGGAATGACTTTTTCAGTTAATGGGATTTTTTTTAGCTGACTTACAGATAATTAGAATTGCATTGTTAAACTATTAGGATTTCTCAGTACTAACGATCACTTTGGAACAGGGAGCTTAAATGCTGTTTGACCATTCACTTGGTAATCAAACACCTGCTGGATAGTTTTGTTTTTTAAAAAGTGACATCGACATACCAAAGATGAAATTATCAGGCCGAAAGAGCTGACCAAAAGGACCCGATCGCACACTATCCATGGTTCCCGGCTCCAAGTCCACCAAGACTGCTCTTGGTACGAATTTCTGGGCTACAATAAAAAGCAAGCACACCCTTAATGTTCTGAAATAAGTTAACACAGTTATAGCTCTCAATACACAAATACATTATGTCTTATATTATTAGTCTAATATAGATTGTACATATATAAATATTTCCCATACAGGAAGTCATGGTGGTGAAAAACCCCAGCACCATAGGAACAAATCAATTCTGCTTGAAAAACAGACCTGGGTCCTACAGATGGTATATTACATTTTGTAAGCTCCTTTTTAGCAATAGGTGTGAGGGAGGGAAGTTTCTGGTTAGAAAAAATGGTTGACATATTCTTTATAAGAAAGTAGACAATCTTTTCTGTGAATAATGGGGTGAGTGAAGGGTTTATCAGCAAATGATCCTAACAGATCTCACAAGCTTTCATGCTCAAAGGATTCACCTCTACTGAAAGAGCTACCTGGTGTAGGTGGCAAACAGTAGTAGTTAACACACCTACCACAAAGGACAAAATAAAGAATCTGTATCCAGTTGAAACTGTTGAAGGAAACTCAGGTAAATAATACAAATTAACCCGAGCTGGACAAAAGATGAAACATTTGCACTTGCAGGTTCATGTCAATAGACCAAAGGACTCACAATCCCCATTTTACACTGTTAACATCCCTCAACACCAGACTCCTAGGATTTGGATGCCTTCGGCATCTTATTAACAAATCACCGCTGACTTCTCCATTACCTGTGGCCCAGCCCTCTCAGTCATGAAATCAGAGACAGAGTAGTACAGATGCAGGCTCATATAGCCAACAGTTTAATTTGGGGCAATTAATAAGACACATGTGATGAAATAATCATCCCTTAAAAGAGCAAATGCCTAGCATAGTGTTAAATAATAAACAAACCTCCACCTCCAGACCCTTGTGTCATTTCTCTCTGCCTGGGGAGGTAACACCCAGTTATCAGTTTATAAGAAAGCAGATAAACTTTTCTGTGTATAACGGGGTAAGCTGGGATCAGCTGAGGGGCTGACGGCAGGCGGGGAGCGTGACCAGATGAGTAATACGGCTTCGCAAACCCGTTCACTCCCAGATTTCTGTGCCCCTTGCCACGGAGTCCCCTCTCCCGCACCCCTCCCCGCCCCACACTTACACGATGATTCATTGTAGTAGACATTGATCCTTTCCAGCTGCAGCGCTGAGTCACCGACGTAGCCTCCGGCTGGGTCAATGCCATGCTCATCGCTTATCACTTCCCAAAACTAAAGGGGGAAAAGGAGAAGTGGGTTGGGAGCTCCCCTACGGAGCCCCGGGGGTCCTGCCCAGCGCCCCGGCCCCATCGCGGGCGGGGCGGGGGGGGGCGGCCCGGCCGCAGCTGCCGGATTCCTGGCGTGCCCGCCGCCGCTCCCTGCCGGGACGGGACGGGGCAGCGGGCAGAGCCGGGCAGGCACCGGGGTTTAAACGCGACGGACAGACGGCTGCCGCCCCGCTCCTCGCCCGGACGGGCGGCGGCGTTTTACTGTTTGCAGGGGGCTGCTCGGACTTCTGCCGCCCTTGCCCGCTTCTGGGCCACGGCTTGGCCGGTTTAAACATAGAAATAATTAAAAAATAATAATAATAATAATAAAAAAAAAAGAAGAGTCCCGCTTGGTTTCGGTACTTCCCAAAGCCTTTTATGGTCACGGGGACAAGCGAGGTGCGCGGTGCCCCGCGGCCCGGGCGCGCCCGGCGCCCCCCGGCAGCGGCTCACTGGGGGCACGAGAGGGCGGCGGGGGGCGGCTGGCACAACCCGGCCCCGCGGGACGGAACCAGCCCGGAGAAGCGGCCGGGGCGCGTCCCCCGGGCGCTCAGAGGCTCCGCAAGCGGCGGGCAGGCGGGCGGGCAGCGGCGGCTCCCCTCAGGCTCACCTTGGTCCCGATCTGGTTTCCACACTGGCCCGCCTGGATGTGCACGATCTCCCTCATGGCGATGCCCCCCGCTCCCGTCCCGCTCTCCCGCCGCCCGGCCCGGCAATGCGCGGGGCCCGCCCCCCGGGCGGCGCTTTATGGGCTCCGAGGAGGCGCGAGCCCCCCGCCCCGCCGCCGGGGCTCGCCCAACGGCCGGCGCCCCGCGCGCGCTCCGCTAACGGCCGCCCCCGCCGGAGCCCGCCCTCGCCCTCGCCCCGTCGGCGGCTCGGCCCCGGCTTCGGAAGGTGGCCCTCTCCCGTTCTCCCCGTCGGTAGTGAGGGTCCCGGGGGGTTCTCCTGCCCCAGAGGCGGCTCCCGTCCCCGCTGTGCCCCTCACCCAAACGGCGCTGGGCGAACGTGGGAATGTCATCCTCACCCACCAAGCAGCCCTGGCCCTGCTGCGTGCAGGCCGACATCCTCGCCTTCTCCTGTCGTTCCTTGGCCCGCTGCTCCGGCGGCCGGGCGCGCTGCAACCTTCGCTGAAGTGGCAGCATCCAAAGAAATGGGTGGACCTTCTCGATGCCTCGCCAACGGCCATCTTCTTTGCATCACTTGTTTTCTGCTGTGGTCGTGCCAGCAGATAACAAGCTGCTGCCTGAAAACGGTAGCTGGGAAGGCAAGCAGACTCTATGGAGAAGCTTTCCTGAAAGCTCATGTCACCGCCATACGGAGCATGCCCTGGAATATGTAGAGTTTGGATAGCTTGATTTTTAATGAAAAGGGAGGTTTTCTTTCTCCTCCAAAGAGGAAACATGTTCCCACACCTGCTCTGTCTCCTTTATGATCCCTTTAGGTAGCTGTTGCATGGTTTCCCAGGTAGAGAAAAGCTGCCTACCTTGGCCGCCTGTTTTAATGCCAGTGTAACTTTTCCGTGGGATGCCATTGTCTATGTAGCGTATTCTGATATATAGCCCTGGTGGGAGGCATTCATCTGTCTATGCACAGCGTTGCTGCCTGACCACATCTGTGCTGTCCTCTAAGAGCAGCCCCAAGGCCAGAGATACAGAACTTCATTATCTGCTTGATCAAAGGTGACCCAGCTGGCACTCTCCAGGAGAAGACTCTTGGGTGCTCTCTCCAGTTTGAACACAGTTAAGATAACCCCCATCAATCAACAAATAACCCCCAAATAACCCAAAATCTGTACCTCCTTCTTGCCCACCCTCATGTTGCTGTGACATGACCGATGTCAGCTAGACTGTGTGCTCTGGGCTCCAGCCTTGCCTTTTCATAAATATTTTCCGGCAGGGCTAGCAGCTTACTGCAAATGACCTCTAAGTAGCCCCCCCCCCCCCCGCCCATGCTAGGCTGAGCCAAATGTCCCTCTGACATCAGCAAAGCAGCTGGAGGATCAGTGTGTTTGGCTTGCAAGCAGCCACCAGCGCAGGATTGGATGCTATGTGCCTTTTTCTCTGCTGAAGGACTCGAATAAACATCCTTCTGTGTGTGATCTGCATTTTTGGAAGAGATCCACGAACAAGTCATTTGTTTTGCAGCCTGATTAACGAGGTCGTCTTGGGCTTTGCTTATATCTATATGTCCTTGAATATGCCTTCCAGGCCTGGCTTTCCCCACACTTTGCAGATCCTTCCGTATACTGTCGTGTGGCTCATACTTGCCATCAACTTGCCATCATTTCTGCTGGTATGCCACTTTTTGCAATTCAGTTAGTTCCCAGGTCCAGCTAGTGGTAAGGATGAGTGTGTGTTCCCAATAGGCACATGCACATGCGCACACACACGCGCGCACACACGTATGCATGCACGCATGGCTGGCCACGCTGATTGACACAGGCAGAAAACGCAGCACTCATGCAAACACAAGCAGCTCTAACGGCCTCATCCTGTTCTTCTCTCTGGCTGACCAGGACAGAAGCCCATTAATGGAAAATAAATATGTATTTGTATACAACTATACAATATGGATCCCTCCAGTAGCTGGTCTTAGACGCTCATCCTATTCAGTTGCTGGTACCTGGAAATGCTATCCCCAGAGGCCCACAGCTCCACTCCAGTTGCTGGTATTCAGACCTGCAGACACAGAGACACACGAACTGCGGCTCCCTCGCCCAGGAGCTGGTTTTAGGACATTCAGCCTATTCGGTATCTGGCCCCTGGATCCCCGACTGCCTCACACAGAGGCACAAAGGTGCAAACAAGTCTCTCTGGTAGCCGGTCCAGCGTTGTGACCTTACCAGTAGCTGATCCCCAGACCCGACCATAGTCTCCCCAGTAGCTGGCTTGGACCCCCTGGTCCCTCCAGTAGCCACCTCACAGATCCTCCAGTCTCTTCACTATCTTATCTGGACTTACGGCTGCTCCAAAACTTGACTCCCTAGCTTCTTACCCTACTCTCCAGCTAGCCTGGTTTGGTGTTTACTAGTGATCATGCACTGACACACAGACCCTCATAACATGCATGCACTCTGGTCTCTCCAGTTGCTCCATCACAGACACACAGGACCCTATGACTTGTGGCCTTCACCTCTGATTGCTGGCACGCAGACCACCATACACACACATACACATGGAATATAGACCTCCTCTCACCCAGGAAAATAATTAAAATAGAGTTTAATAAGACAAGACAGACTGAGATGATCCAGTGCAAGGCACAGCCAGATAGATGTACTGACCAGCAACCTGTTTATACCCCACCAGGCCATTTTAGCCCTGTATCCTTTTATTTTTCCATACAAAACCACCTTTATCCCCGCTTTTCCCCACCTTTGATTCCTCCCCTAAACATCCCATAAGTCGTCTTGTAGACTCCCAAAGATGCCCTTCCCCTCCATCCCCTAAAGAGTCCCATACCCCTGCAGGCAGTAGCCCCTCTCTGTACAGTGATCCACGAAGCCTCTCCCATTGACGGCTGGTGATGGGTGTCACAGCCGGCCCACGGGCTGATCCCTCTTTGGGAGGAGCCGCGGCAGAGGCTCCTTTTCTCTGGGTATGTTACTGGGGCTCTCCCCCTTGCCACTGATCCTCTGTGCTCCTTCGTGTTGGTGGAGATGAGCCTTGAATCACATAACCCAGCAGGCGATCAAACCCATTTGATCATCTGAATCAAATGACATTTTGAGAATAAAAGTAAGAAGGAAAAAATGGACATCGGTAGGCCAGTGAGAAGGTAAAAGAAGCGATGAGAGGGTATTGTAGTAGAGCCCTTAGTTCATGTGCCTCCTGAAAAGCTGTAGAGGTTGCACTGCCAGTATCTGTCATCTTTGCAAGGTTTGCCTACATTTTGGGAGCAGCAGTTGGTCAAACACCATTTAGAGGCCAAAACTTCAGCCGGTTTCCCACACATACAAAGTAACCCGCTGAAGTACGTGTAAGACTGTAGAACCGTGTGCTTGAGGAAGGTGAGCAACAGTTTACCCAACGAATTTGCATCTCACTGGTACACGTTATAGCTATGTAAATATGTTCTAATATTCAGTCAGACCTGAATCAACCTGCAGCTTCTCCGTGTTTTATTGCCAGTAACCTGAAAGAAGCAACACCCGTTTGTTGGTCACTGAATGTGCGTTCAAACCCTTTTCATCCATGCTTGTGTTTACTTAGTAGTTCAGCTGACTTAGGAGGTGGAGGTGCCATTATAACCCGTGTCTACAAAAGCCTACACATTCTCTTTAAGCCTTCGCAGGCTTGGTCCAGGATTTTAGAGGCGCTTAGGTGTTTCAAAATCCTACTATGTACTTAACTGCTATGGATTACTTCTGGATGTATTTTAAACCCCCACTAAACACCTCTTGGAAATTTAAGGCACCTAAATGTCTTTAAAGATTTCTCTCTAGGTGCTTCATCTGACTGAGTCCATGAGATCCATTCCATAAATAGATTAACATAGGAACACACTGTAAATTCTGTGCAATAGATTTTCACTTGTTGTGTTTGGCTCTGTAGACCCTTTCTCAGATACCTATGATATATACTGACTTCTAGCCTTCAGAACTCATGGTCTTTTTTTCTTCCCATTCACTTCATAGGCTAATTTAATATTTAGAGTATGCCTTTTTTCACCATGCACACAATAGGAAGAAAGCTTTCTTAAGATTTCAGTTGCAGATTTACTCCCTTCTTTGTTTTTCCTTTTTGCCTTCCCTTTACAATTTTAACTTCACTTCCGTTGTTTAAAAAAAAATCAATTAATATATTCAACCTGAAAAATTAGTAAGATGTCGCGATAGCTGCAAAGTATCAGCCCAACTTTGCAAATTCATGCTCCAGACAGCCTCTTGAACAGTTTACACGACTGACTGACTTACATTCTCAAAGTATCTCTTGCTCCCAGGCGTGGAAGCAAATGATTAAACATCAAAAGAGGTCCATGCTTGGATTTTAGGGAGTGGCATGACCCTTTATGATAGACAGGATGAGGATTAAGGAACATCTGACTGCTAGGCCAAGCCTGGATTAGTCTGAGGTTTCTAGCTGGTGAAAGCCTAGAACAGTTCGTTTCCACTGGAGAGCTCTTTGGTGCTCCAATGTGATGGGCAGAGCCCATGTGGTTCTTTGTTCCTGTTAGTCAGCACGGACAAGGATCTTGGCTGTCAGTCTTAGCAGTGCTATCAGAGAGTATCAGCAAACAAAATACTCATATTGCTCCTGCGCGAGATCCAACTGCCTTGAAAAAGCTGTATGTGTTCGTGGTCGAGACAAACTGATGGGGCCACGTGGGGTTGCAGAGCCTCCAGTGTTCTTGTCTTCAGCCTTTCTCACATGCTCCTCGCTTTTGCAAAGGCTGAAATAGAAATGGATACCTACAAGATGATGAATTTCACAAGGCAGGACAAAATGTGGAAGATGCTGATGCTACAGAGCAGAAGGATTTTCCAGTAATAGCAGCCTAGGCAATAGTCATCTCCCACAAAGTCACGTGGAAATTTGCTTTAATGCCCTGGAAAAACCCCAGCAAAGTTCTTCTGTATTTAGCTGGTCATATGCTACGATTGTTAAGCTGCTTCCTGCTTTTCAGGAAACACATTTGTGTTTATATCAGGGTTGTTGCTAGGACTATTTCTATTTACCGGAGTTTTTAAGGACTAGAGAGAAATTAATGTCATAGCAGAACAGTTAACATGATAACTACTGTTTTCTTTTTCAGAACGATAAATTTGCTGTGTTTTGATACACAAGAATATCAACAAGGGTCTATCCAGTGTTATGAAGCTCGTTAGCCTTTACATTAACTACCAAAGCAATAAATATAATCCACATGGTGGATTCACTCTGACAGCTTGTAGCAGGCTACTAAATACTGCTAACCCCACGGTCACCTTTAGGAGGAAGGTCCCAGGGCAAGTGTTGTTCCTTTCTCTCCTCTTTAGTCTGCAAGTTTTTCATGTAAGTTAAAATAAAGGAAAAAAAAAAAATCTTAAAATAGTTTGGCTTTGGGTTTTTTTTGCCTGGCTTCCTGAGGAAACAAAGCATGGGAAGCCATGCTCTGTGCAAGCGTGGGCCCATGCATCTCCACCACCACCTCTTCAATCTGCCAAGCTCTCATGACAAAATCTGCGAGAGGCATGTGAGTCCCAGAGCTAGTGCAGCTGCAGAAGAGTCTAGAAACAGCCCAAGAACCCGACAGCACCATCAAACCTTTCAAAAGGGGAAAGGAGACAGCAAGACATGCAGAAGCCTACAATCTCATAAGGCTATCGCCAGCACGCGCATTTCTCACAGGCGCTTTGCAGCTGATATATTTTGCCTAGAAGAGCCACTATATTTCATACGGTCCTCAAAAAGTTTCTTGCTTTGTTCCCCCCCCCCCCCCCCCCATTAAGGTTGTTGCAGCAGAAGCTGTAGTATCACTAATTGCCACCTATGCTCAAACATAGCACTCGGGGGGGTTGTTTTAACGCTGCTCACCTGTCTGCTTTATAACTGGGGCTGTCAGTGGAGGTCGTGCTGCTGTTTGTGTCTCAGCCCGCAAGATGTGGTCTGAACTTTGTAACGTTAAAGCAGGGGTCACTACATCAGGTCGGGGTAAATATGTTTATGGATGAAATGTCTGAGAAAGCGTGAAGCAGCACTGGAGGAATTCCACCATCTCGTCGAAAGGAGTTTCTAGCTGCATTTTCACACGCCTTTCTCACTGTTTGACAAGATGAATGGAAAAATCACTAAAAATCCAACCCTGTGTTCGAGTTCAGTCACCTTCACACTTTTCAGCACTTACCGTCTTTTCATTTGTAATACATTTTCTGTCCTTTGGAAATGAGTATTTTCTTTCGGCCCTTTGTTTCTCCCTGTGCTTAGCCTCAATGCTCACAGTAACTCATCCAGGCCTTTTTGCAGAGTTGGTCGTTCTGATTTTTATGCAGCAGCTGTAGCAGCTGGAGAAGAGGGAGGCATGTACCTGCCTGTTTTGTCAGGCAGAATGTGTGTTTGGTGTGGCTATGTTTTTAACTTCCATTTTAATAGGTCACTTAGCTACATAAACAAACAGAGCCAGAGACTGGGCTGCACTGTGTGTTCAGCAAAGTCAGTAAAATATCCAGGTTAGTGTTTTCTTACAGCTTCAACCAAGAGTATGGGAATAAAAAATGAAGTCAGGAATTTGTCTACATTCAACTCTCCAGCCTCCCTGCACACCGGAGATTTTGGAGAACTGAGTTGTTTGAAGGACAGAGTGACAACAAATTTTAGCTGGAATGTGTAGTCTCCATTATCTGTGTGACAGAGTGAGTGAGTGGTACAGCTGTAAGAGGGTGATGAATCTGAGATATTGCTGACTTGCTTTTCGAGTTTAGTCAGCTCTGAATAGATGCCAAGACAAAGCAGAGCTTATCAGCAAAGGCCTAGTGTTTTGAGTGTGGGAGATGTCAGAATGAGGACAAAATGGTCTTTTTACCAGAAGTCATGCTAAAGATTATCAGGAGAAAACGCATGTTCTGACCAGATGAGTACACTGACAGCAGCTGGTCTTGATCAGATGGAAGATCCATCTAATCTAGAATTACATTTCTGACAGTAGCCAGTGGTGGGTGGCAGAGAAAGAGTATGGTAACACTTCCCCCCAAATACCCTTCTACGTCCTGGCAATCAGTGATTAAGGATTTTCTGAACCAAAGACCGGATCCAGACGGCCACATTTAATGGTCCTTTTGAAGCATCCATTAAGTTATGCAGCTGTTTTTTTAACCCAGTTCAGTTTCAGCTTCCAAAGTCTCCTGTGGCTTTACCTGCCACACACAACTGGATTCCATTCTGTGAAGAAGAGCTTCTTTCTGATGTAAAGCCGATGTCTTAATTTGGTGCCCCGTAATTCTTCTATTCTGAGAAACAGTGACGGACAGTTCCTAATGACCATTGTAGCTGTGTGTTAGGTGAAGGTTTTAGTATTGGTTCGCTCTTTCTTTCCCTGTCTGTCCAACATTTTCTGATCTGCAAGTGTTAGCCTAATTAATCTCCCCGTGACTGAGGGGGACATTCCGCTCCTGCGACAATCCTTGCTTATCACCCTTCTCTATGTCTACTGGCTCTGCTGCAGCCTCTGGGGAATGGGAGCGACAGTATTCAAATCATGGCCATTGATTTATGCAGTGGTCTAGGATGCTTCCTGCTCTGGTCTTTATTTTCTAACAAGTCTTAACATTGTGTTTGCCCTCTTGACTGCTGCTGAGCTTTTTTTTTTCCATTGAACTATCCACATTACCTCCAAGATGTCTTTTGAGAGTGGTGACAGCTAAATTTTAGATCCCTTCACTGCAGACACAGAGTTGTTTTCCCCTGTGTTATGCAGTTACGGATATTGAATTTCATCGAGTATTGTTTTATTCAAATCAGTATCATGAAATACTTCTGAAACTCATTCCAACTGATAGCAGTTTTGACTACCCTGAAAATTCTTATAAAATCAAAAAGCTTCACCAGTTCATTATTTTTTTTCCCCAGATCATTTAGAGTTAAGCTGATCAGGTCCAAGCACAGCCAATGGATCTGTTCTAGACTTTATTTCTTGTCTTTTGTTGCTAAAGCAGAAGAGCACCTGCATCTTATCCCATCCAGCTCAGGCTCCTTAAGACTCTTGAGTAGAACACC
This sequence comes from Nipponia nippon, assembly GCF_047370975.1. Lineage (NCBI taxonomy): Eukaryota > Metazoa > Chordata > Aves > Pelecaniformes > Threskiornithidae > Nipponia > Nipponia nippon. Next base: position 57,825,071 of record NW_028262290.1, on the reverse strand, counting down.
TTGCAACGCTTGACAGTGGAGATCTGTACTGCAGTGTGTGGGAGGGGAAGGGGGGAAAGGGGAGGTGTAGGTTGCATTACACCAAATAATTTGTCACGGTTTTATCCTCTGAGAAAAAAGAAAAAGCCATAGCCCTCTGAGACAAAGGGTTGGCGTCCTGTCTAGACTGTCACTTATTTAACACTTACTAAGCCAAGGATATATTTGAGATGAAATGTGTAGTTTTCCAAGTAAGAGTGATTCATCTCACTGTGAGAAACACTGATTGTATAAAAGCAGTTTTGCAGCTAAAATTAATTGTAAATTGCTCTGGTCAGGTCTTGGGTTTCACAGGTGAGTCACAGTTTTCTGCCTTACCCCTTTTCTTGGGTGATGAGTGGCTCCTGCTTGCCACCCTTCCCTCACCGGTATAGATCCTACTCATCTGTCACGCATGCCCAAACCAAATCAGCATACCGCTTCTACCCTCTTTGACAAATGATTCTCTCAGATTACATTTGCAAGGAGAAGAGCACCATTCCTCGCGAGTCCATCCGTCCCAGTACAAACAGCGCAGCAGAAGCTACGACCGGACAAAGCCCGGCTTATTTTTAACAGCGCAATCCGCAGCACTGTCAAGGGCGGGTGGGTACAGCCGCTGAAGGAATGTGGTCTGGTACGGGCTGCACAGAAGCAGCTGAAGCATCCCCCTCTGAGCAGGACACTCCGATAGCTATCGATCAGGAATCAGGAGGGGAAGACAGCATTTACACACAGAGAACCGATCATTTTTCTTTTAGGAAACCACTCTGCGGCAGTGAGACCGAGAGCGTATGCCCATTGCCTCGGACTGCAGCCCATTAGCAGCATTACCATGTTAATGATTTAAAGGCTTATGAATGCTAAGAATGTAAGAGGTCAGTTTGGTCTGTGGCCAGGACTCAACCCACTGCCCGCCCACGGTGAATAATCTGTGTCACTGTTTGTTAAACAGTGTACCCGAGTCCAGGAGGATATGGGGTTACAATACATGTTGGCTGCACAGTCGAATGCCATTGCTTTGCGGGAAGGGTGTGGAGATGCAGTTGTTGCCTGTGCACAGAAGATTTGCCCAGAAATACATCTCTGTTGTGTAAAACGATTTCATTGTGGTGTCCCGTCTCTGTACTGAATAAGGACTTTATATTACGGGTGGCCTGTATGATCTGCCAGGAATAGGGCGCAGCTCTAAGTAGTCACAAAGGTTTTATCTCAGGACAGCAGCTTGGTTAGTATGGAAGGCAGTTATCCTAAAAATGCTACCTAAACAAGGAGGCTGACCAGTTCTCTACAAAAAGACTTAATATGAACTACAGATAGAGCAAGACAGATACAAATGTCTTTTTTAAAATTTACATTTGCTTAAACACCTGCCTTCACCACTTCCTCAGTCAGTAAGTATTTTTAGTTTGAATGTGGCCAAAGGGAACCTGGAAAAGGCGATGGAAGACCACAAGAGGAACAATATAACAGGTCGCGTGTGTAAAGGGGTCACCAGAGCAAAGCATAGAAAAATAGCAGAAGGAATTGAGTGCTTGAAGCTGGTGACATCTAGGGAACAGCATCAGACACAGAGAAAGGTTTAGATGAAGGAACACAAGAGCGGTGCAAAAAGTGCTGGGAGCTTCCAAATGAAAACCTGAATGTCGCACTTGGAATTTTCTGGGGAAACAAAACCAAAACACAACAAACCAAACCAAAACCCCAACCCTTTGGAGAGGTAGAAGTCATGGAAACAGAAGTGACTTTCATCCATTAGATTGCTTCTGCCTTTAGTCATTGCTGGTGCTGCTAGTGACAAAACCTGCTCTGTTTCCACTGACCACAGCTCCGGTGAAAAGGGAGCACGGTACCGTGTCAGGGCCAGGTAAGGCTAGGAGGAACTGAGAGAATTGTTTACTGAATTCAGTGGTCACAGAGGTGAAACTAGGAGAGACTGTACTTTTCTTATCTAGGTGAAATTCTGATCGTAATGTAGTTTGCAGACAATGCTTATAATGATGAGGAAAACCAGCTTGAGCATCCCATCCAAAGATAAAATGGCTTTTCTGGGAGACTGCAATAGCTAGCTACTTGCAGCAACTCTTTAGTGATTTCTGATTTTCAGATAAAATGGGTTTATTGTTGAATAATCAATTGTCTCTGAAAACACATCGGTTATTCTGGAAGACAGTGACTTCTATTTGGACAGCGTGGTCACTCAGGGAGGTGAGTGCAGATCAGAACAATATTCTGCAACTGTCTGAGGCAGCTTTTCTACGCAACATCCCGAAGTGGGCAAAAAGGGGAAAATCTGCAACTGGGAAAGCACCTAAATTAAGCACGTTTGGTACAGGAATCGCTGAAATAATGCCATTTGCACTTGAGCTTTTCAGGAATAAAATAGAGAGTACTGTAGACTTCAGTTTGTCTAGTTTGGTAATGAATCAGTAGTCCTTCTTACACATAAATAAGATTATTTATTGTTTTCTTGCTCATTCTTTCCCAATTTTTGAGGTGGGGGAAGAGCATTTGAAACCACTACTTAATAAAGAGCAGCAGCAAAGACAGACACGTACCTATGCAGTGGAAGATGCTTTGTAATTAGAAGCGCTTTTAACACAAAGGATTATGGACTTCACAGTGTAATTACAAAATGTGTCAGAAATAATTACACCTATACCTATATACCTATAACTTTAAGACTTTAAAGGACTTCTTAGATGTCTGAGGTTTCTCTGGGTCTATAATAGACTGACTACCCACATCATTAAGCTACTGTTTTCTTAAATGTAGTTGTTGTCTGAGGATCTAGCTGTTTGGTTTTTTTTCTTAACACACAACAGACTCACAACCAACCAATGACAATAGTTATATTACTTAAAAAAAACCCAAACCTAATCTATACATAATGTACGCTAATTATTAAAGCAGACTTTTTAAAAAACTGATGATCAATCAACTTTTTATGTTGGTACTGCACAGAATGCATTATCCTGATTCTGGAGTCTATTAAGAAATACTGTACTTTTAGTGTTACATTTCATTAGCTGTTTTATAAAATAACTAATAGTACTATTTCAGTGTTCTCTTTCAAGTGATAATTAATATTTATTAATAAATATTCCTAACCAAGAATACATTAGACATGGAGCCTACTAGGAATGATTCAGATCAATGGGTGACCTTAGAAAAACCACGCTTGAGACTGATGTCAGTAAACAGTTTGTATCATGACAGCTGGAACTATTAACCCTGTCCTGTGGATGACTGGAGTTTGTCTGCAAACACAGAGCTGTGAAAAGCCACTTGCTTCCAATTTTACCGGCCACCTATAGCACAGGCAGCTTGTTTTTTGCTTATTCTTACTTTTAGTGCTTTGTGCTTGTAGTGGGTTAACCTTGGCTGGCTGCCAGGTGCCCACTGAGCGATTCTCTCCATCTCAGCAGGCCATGGGGAAAAAAATAAGATGAAAAAGCTCATCGGTTGAGATAAAGACAGGGAGATCACTCACCAATTACTGTCACAGGCAACACAGACTCAACTCAGGGAAGATTAATTTAATTTATTGTCAATTAAAAAGAGAGTAGAAGGGTAAGAAATGAAGACAAAACTCAAACCACCTTCCCCCCTTCCCTGCTTCTTGCCAAGCTCAACTTCACTCCTTCATTCCCAACTCTTCCACCTCCTCTCCCTGACCCCAAATGGTGCAGGGGGATGGGGGTCATAGTCAGTCCGCAGCAGTTCCTCTCCTTCCTTCTCACATTTTTTCCTCTGCTCCAGCATGGGCCCTTCCCACAGGATACAGTCCTTCAGGAACTGTTCAAGTGTGCGTCCTCTCCACGGGGTGCAGTCTTCCAGGAACAGACTGCTCCAGTGTGGGTCCCCCATGGGTCACAGGTCCTGCCAGCAAACCTGCTCCTGCTTGGGCTCCCCTCCGCAGGCCATGGCTCTTGCCAGGAACCTGCTCCTGCATGGACTTTCCATGGGCTGCAGCTTCCTTCAAGGCATATCCACCTGCTGTGGCATGGGGTCCTCCATGGGCTGCAGGGAGACAACTTTCTTCACCGTGGTCTTCTCCATGGGCTGCAGGGGAAGCTCTGCTCCAGCACCTGGAGCACCTCCTCCCCCTCCTTCTTTTGTGACCTTGGTGTCTGCAGGGTTGTTTCTCTCACATTTTTATCAGTCCTCTCACAGCTGCTGCACAGCATTTTTAATCCTTTCTTAAATATGTTTGCAGAGAGGTGCCACCAACTTGGCCGAAGGGCTCAGCTTTGGGCAACGGTGGGTTCATTTTAGAGCCAGCTGGAAGCAGCTCTGTGCAACGCAGAGGCAGCCCCTGGTCTCTACTCACAGAGGTCACCCCTACGGCACCCCTCCACCACCACCACTGTGCCACTAAACCCAATACAGTGCTATTTTGTGCTTTTCCACAGCAAGAAATCAGACCTTGGTTCTCCCACACAAACGGAACTGCTGAATAGTCAAGCTCTGCAAAACTGTCCCTTAAGCTGAGTACAGGATGTACTCACTAGATAAAAGTGTGCTAAATTGATCACACTCACATGCTATTCCTCCTGAAGACTAAGTTAATCCTGAACCAGACAAATCTAATATTTCACTAAACTAAATTCACATTTCCCTGCAATCAAATGCATACTACTGTATCTGTAGGTAAATGACCACAGAGAGTTTTCATGAGGCATTATAAGAAGAGGTTCTTCATCCTTACAGCATTTAGTGAAAACCAGAGATTGCTGAAGCCTTCTGTCTCCCGTACTTAGCAGTCTGTAGTCTTTTGCAGCTTTGGTAAAAGATGGAGGAAGGCATTCCCTTTTGTACGAAAGGAAACACACTTTCATGGCTTCTCCGAGGCCAGAAAGTGAGTCATCAGTAAGGAGTTAAGAGTTCGGAGCCACATAATAGTATCCAGTTACTTCACTGCTGCAGTCCAGCATTTGGAAACTGTCTGTAGCAGACCATTAACATTCATGATTATTCCAGGAAATTAATAGAGATGACATCTAAAGCCACTATTTGAATTTATTTATTCACAGTGTTCCTTCAAATTGACACCACCATCAGAAAATACTCGCATCACTGACACATAATTCTCACCCATCTCAGTTTTCATAGCAAGTTAAACTACTGAGCTTGAAAGTTGTGAAGTGGTAAAATACTATCTTTTCCCTTACCAAAACAATAATGCTCATGTTTATAAATATCTTAACTGCATATATGACAAGGTAAGGTACAGACATCAGTGATAAATGCTAAACCCCACAAGGATACTTACTAATACACAACTGAAGTGGTATGTTAATCACATTAGTATCTCCAGTAAAACTTGAGGGATCAAGTAAAAAAAAAAAAAAAGTACTTTGGTTTTAAACTTTCTTTTGCCTTTAATTAAAGAATTAAAGTTAGTTCAAGTGCTATCTCAGGAAGAAGCATGCTGAAATGATTTAGAGTTATAATTCTAGTCAGTTACAAATGATCATACGTAGTTATCTTCACAGTTAATATTCAGGATTACCAACACTTCCTAAATTGTGAACACCTACCTCTCTACTCACTGTACTGAAAAAACTTCCAGCCCAAAGTCCTATTTTCCTTTCTTTACCTTTCCCTTCTCTGTAGGGAAGGGATTCAGGATGTTTCCTAGAGCATATTCCAAATGGTCTGAGGAATTTAGACCCTGCCTTTTCCTCTCTCCCTGGACAGAAGAGCTTGTAATCCTATTTCTCCTGAAAGAACAGGAAGGTGCAAGCAAGCAACAGCTTCATGGGTTTATGAAAGGAAGGAAATGAAGTAATGATAAATTACACACACAAAAAAGCTACTAGATCCTTCATTCTAGTCATGAAGAGAGCAACTTTGTTTTGCCTGCAGAACATGAACAGTGCCTGAGTCAACAAGATCGAGTACTTCAGTGAAAATTCCTTTTTTGGTAACCAGAGAGTATGACTTGGTGCATTGTTAGCAAGTGATGCAAAGAAACAGGCAAAAAGGGCCAGCGCAAGCAAGGAGGCAGTAAACATGTTTCACACCTTCCACATGTCAGTACTACCAGCCTTGACTGCAACACTAACAAGTGCAGATTAACTGAGCTTATGGAAAGAAAAATTAAAGCTGAAAAAGTCAGTAGAAAAGCTACTTACTTCTCTACATACCTGCAGTTAAGAGCCTGTGCTTTTAGTTTTTCTGTCTCTTCCTACATATTGTACACCACTTGCATATACTTTTCTGAAAGCTAGATAATGCTGAAGTTGTTCTTTGCTGTGTACCACATGCAGCTGAAGTAAAACCTATGCTTCCTAAGCAGTCTGTAAAACAAAACAACACAAAAAAATCAAACTGGCTCCAACTCAGAGAATTACAAACTCCTCCAGTTTGACCCAAAGCCAAAACTTTATCTCTGGAAAGACGCTGGTACAGTAGCACGTATCATTCCCCAAATACTGAATCTGGGTTTTGCCACAGGCTTAGAAGCAATGAAAATTTCAGACACTTGAAACATTCCAAGACACTTCTCCCATTTTGAGAAAATATCAAAGCTGAGTTACTTTGTTCAGCTGTTTGCATTTTGAATTAGAGGAGGGAGATGCTCTCAGATGTAGACTTTGCAGCTCACATGACCTTCAGCAACTCAAGTTTTAAGCATTAAGCTGCCCAAAACCATTGCAAATTCATACTGAGTTAGCCTTTTAGATCACATTAGGTTCTAAGATAGTACCATTGGAAACCATGGAGTGTTACGTCTGTAACAATTGCCTCCGGCTGTAGGAGGCTGGAATTTGAGATCTGCACAGTTCAGACTTGCAAAAGCTTTCCTATTAGAGATACAGATGAAGGGGCATTTCACGCAAATTAATGCAATATTGAACTATGCAAGTTGGGGTTTTGTTTGGTTTTGGTTTATTTTTTTTAATGTTGGTGCTCCCACCATTAGCAACATAAATATTCTTAGGAGCATTACATCGAGTTCACTTTCTAGAGACGTTCTCGTTTTAATAGAATAAATGGTCCTTAAGACTTGAAAGAATTAATGACAAAGTCCTTGCACTGCATGAGTTAAATGCAATTCCTTGATAGGGGTAGAAAGACTTTAGCCAACAGTTATCATGGCAACAATCACTCAGGGCAGGGGGTGGAATGGTGAAAACAACATAGATTAAGTATAAAGCTTCCATTTTAACATAACCACTTTCTCATTACTCAGAATAGTTTGTTTTCTTCTGAAGGAAACTTGACAGTGCTGCAAGTTACAGGCATTCTTCCCTGGGAGAAATTAGGAAAGAATCAGTCCTTTCCTTGCCCAGAGCTGTGTGCCCTCCCCCCTCTTCAGCAAACACTCAGAAGTAGATGGGAAACAACAGAAATCAGGAAGAAACCCAAGGTTTTTCTTGGCTATCTACTTATTTGCAATACCTGTACTGAAGAGACAGGCAGAGACCTAGTGAACTTGTGCCCACCAGTCCCTTGGTGGATTTAGGCTTGGATTTAGGCTGCTTTTCATCACAACAGTGATTTAAAAGACGCAGCTCCAGCTGGCTGTCACATCCATAAAGAGAAGGCAAAAATAAGCATATAAAGGTGAAATTTGCAGATAAAAGCAAGAGCAATATTCTCACATATTAGTGACATTTGAAGTGAACAGATCCAGCTGACCACAATGCTTGGTCTTTTCAGTCCACCTGCTCCTCTTTTAACAATTAGGTTTTCCTCCAACTAATCAGTGCAGTTGATGCACATAGTTATGGATTCCTGTCTCAGCAGAGGCATGGCAAGCACTGTGGGGTCCACACCGGTCCTTTTCCCTTTCGCTCCCACTGCTTTCTTCCCCTGCCCCACTTGCTCACTCTGTCACCAGAGCTTCTCTTCCTAGGTGGCACCCGCCGTCAGGCCAGACACATTACCTGTATCCGCTGTCTCCTTAACAGCTTTCAGTCTTAAGCAAGAATATAACAACTTACTAAAATTCTTCATGAGCAAGCAAGTGAAAACCTCAAAAGCCACACCTATGAACAACCAAAGCTGGGCTTTTTCCCTTCAGCAACGGGAGTTTGTATTTTGACACAAGATGCCTAACACTGCTCGTTTTCCAGTTTTCTACACTGTTGAGGAAAAGCTTGCTGGAAGCTGGTCATACTAGCAGTTCACTAAACTGCAGAAAACATTCTGGACAATTCTATCTAAGGATTAAAAACTTTGCCTTTAATACAGCTTGTCTTGGGAGACTATAAAACCACAAATATCCAGTTTAGAGCATACGTATGTTACACGAGACCAGATAGCGTCCTGCTGCTCTCCCCTGAGCACAGGGGCATCAAAATCCAGTATCTCTTACAGATCCATGCTACGTGTACCTCAAATACAGCTTGAGACGTAGTGTCATCTTGCAACTGAACAATAAAAACTACATTAGCGATGGTTTAACCCCTGAAGGAAGCTTCAGCACGTTGCCTGTAAGCCATGTTCATGAAACTATAGCAAATTATTCAATACTTCAGGCAGAACTGGACATCGGACCCATTAAAGAAACGTATCAGTTCCTTCAACTGGTATGAGCTATGTTAACCTGAACTTTCTGTTGATTTGAAGAAAAATGTAAAGAGTTAAAATGAAACATTTTTACTTGTTTTAAGGGAAGTAAGGCTAAATTTTAAGCTTCTGCTTAGTAGTTGCACTTTCTCCAATTAGACTTCATGAGAGTGGTCAGTCTGAACCAGGATTCAGTTGTACTGTGTATTTCCATTGGTAGCACAAGTAAATAAGTACACTTCACCCTTTTGTACCTCAATGCCAGTTGGACACTAATACCAGCACTGTTAAGGATTAAAAACAAAAACAAAAAAACACAGCTCCCTCGCCCCTGCCTTACAGCCCAGTCTGTTCAGAAGGCAAGTAGACAGCCATGAAAAAAACCAACCAAACTATGTTTTGATCAGTGCAAGAAATACCCCACTGGATACAAAGCATGCAAGTTTCCAAGTATACTTATTCTCCAGTTTGAGTTGCTGGGGCAAAAACCTGCCCTCTCTCCTTTTGCCAGATTCTCAGACATTAGGCAGCCATCCTTTTGCTGCGTTAAGAGCCTGCAAACACCAAACACTTATTTTATGACTAAGGCCTACAAGCATTCCCAAACGGGAAAAATGTTAGTTCACATCAGTAGACATCCCCCTGCTATAACATCATTACAATCAAAATTGGGCAAGATAATGTCTTTAAGCAGAAGGATCCGATATCAGAAGTGCAGCTGTGTTCACTGGTCCCGCCTTGGTCTTGTACACGTGCCATCTTCATCATATTCATCCATCAACTGCAACATATACGTTCCAGTATAGAGAAGAAACTGTCCAGTTATTTGTGCTATGTGGGACATTAGCTGAAGCACCTTCCTGGAAGAAAAGCCATTTGTTTAGAAAAGATTTCACCAACAGGGTGACATTGCCCCACCCCCCCAACACCTTTAGGGTGAGTTAGGTAGATATATTTAAGAACTCTCTTCCTCACTTCTGAGATGCTGGTCATTTTTGTACCTCCTTTAGAGCAAATACTTCTGTGGCCATTGATTGACAGAAAACTATTGACATGTTGGCAGAACCAGAAAACACATTTAACAAAGCAGGCTGTCATCCTGTTAAGACATTTACAGGCCTTCTGCAAAGCCATCACTCAAACTACCAGAGCACCACTGAAGACTTAACTTTGCCTGGGAGCCCAGCAGCATTCCTGCAGCATGAATCCACCTCGCGTCTCACCTTTAGGCCACTCGCTAATACAACATTGCATGTATCCCCAAGCTACAGATCAAACTTGATTAGATCTGAAGCTGAGCAATCACATTACAGTGGATGCTCAACAGCAAAACAAGTGAAGCCAGGCGAATTAATACTGTCCAGGCTGCAAGCCTTAAGAACTCTCAGTTCACTACTCTGTTTTTTAAAGTTTTAATAAGTATCAGCATTCAAACATACAATATGGTGTGAGAATCAGTACAGATCCATAAACTAAGATCAGGCAAGCATCAGAGGTCTACAATATAGACTGTGGATCACCACAGGATCGCAGGGGAATAGAGATCATCATATTTGAGTGGTCATTTGTTCAACTTCTTCCTTCTGTTCTCCAAGAAACAATTGGGACATCAGTGCTGACAGCCATAGTCAAGTCTCATCCCCCAAAAATTAAGCAGGCCCCCACAAGTATGAAGCTGAGGCATTGGGGAAGTAGTACACAAGAACTGGAACCATTCCAAAACTGGAAAAGGGATCAGTTTCTGAAGATGCAGAAACCAGACCAGCCTTCCCCTTCTGCAAAAAAGAGGGAAGATTTTCTGAATTCCTGTCTGAGAAAACATGCATCTGTGAACCCTCTACTGCTATTCACTTCTGCTTTGAGCTCTAGCAGAGAAGGCAAATTCTTCTTTCTACAAATTCAGTTTTTTCCACTGTGATGAAAGAAGGTTTGCAGTCAAAATCCAGTGCTTCAAAAGAGTAGAATACCCTGTCCTTAGAGCCTGGGAAGCCTTTAAAAAAAAAAACACTGTATCTTTATTCATGTTTTCCACACATATGCCATTTCAGTATGTCCTTCCCTCCACCAGATAGTACAGGCCAAGGAGCTTTACAGTTACAAAGCAAGCTGCACCTGGTACCGAGCTTTTGAGCAGCTGTAGTGTGTCACTTGCACAGGAGAGCAGTTGTCACTTAAGCCATGGAGGAAGTTATTTGTTGAACTGGACATTTGATCCTTCAGTTGGACACTACAGGGAGAAACTGTTAGGGGGAAATGCACTAATCAGATCTGGCAGGCTTTGAGCCCCTCCCACCAATGAACAACTGCAGCATTTTAAAGTCCTTTCCCTTCACACTGCACAGGTGGGCTTGGGGAAAGGGCATCAGAGTTAGCAATTTGGAACTCGTTAGCAGAGGGACTACACCAAGAACCTAACATCATCTGTCTTCAATTTCAGTAGCAAGTTGAGACAGGCCATCTCACTGTTGTGTTCAAGAGTACCCAAGGTTATCTCTTCTGTCACCCTTGTTCTTTGCCAGCAAGCTATTTCCCCACCCTGGCACTGGCACATCCCTTACAGCTCAACTCTGTAACTTAACAGTGCTTCTAGAAGAACTTCACAGCTACTTCAGCTGTTTGCCAGTACCCTTTCTTTCTCACCAGCAGCCCTGTGTCGGCAGGGAGGCAGAACTGTCACTTCAAATTCCCCTTAACAGTGCAACTTCCAGTGCTGATACTCATCTCCATAGCAGATAGCCAGAAATCAGAGTTTGTTCTGGCTCAAGAGACTTGACAAACAGCAACTGGAGGAATGCAGCTGCTTAAGGGTAAGCCTTTGCTTTGAAGAAATCCTAATGAAGCCAGTGCTACAGGTGGGCATAGCATATAGCTGGATAATCACTGCAGCATGACCAGAGAGATGAGTCTCATCTACACTCACACCAGCCGTAGCCTGAAAGATTAAGCAAGGGACCACCTAAGTAGAGTGGGAGAGGTCAGTCAGACAGAAAGACAGGGAACAAGATTAGCATTACAATGCTTAATACCTGCATCCTGAGAGGAGGGACTATTTGAAGACTTCAAAGGAAGGACTACACATTGCTCAGGAGAAGTGAAAACCTCACTTACAGGCATATACATCTGTCTGTTCCGTACAGAGCAGATCTGGTCCTCAAGTAATAAAATGCAGGAACACTACACCACTGTGTCTCAACCAGAATTTGAAAGGTAGAGAAATTCAGGGCTTCAGCTTAAACAGCTGTCTAAGCATGGCACCTCTGTGAAGGAGTCTGAACTCAGAAGAAGTTTTCTTCAACCACAGCAAGACGCAGCTGGTTTTGACACAGGCTTTCAACACGCTGTTGAAAGTGGCGGACAGGACAGGTATTATTTTGCCCCTACATAAGACAGCATTTCCCAACAGCCAGTTCTACCAAACTCGCAACCCACCACAGATCGGTCCTGCAGGAGACAGCAGTCCTTGTTAGGCTTCATTAGTTTGCTTAGAAACCAGTTGGCTTAAAAACAGCGACGTCACACAGTCCTACTACAGATGACAAATTCACATGAAGACAGTGGGGACTGTCATATATCTTTCTGTTTTCCTTTGCCTCTTCGTAGCTCAGGTGGTGAATTTGGCAGCCAGGTATTGCAAAGTCTGAGTCAGCTTTAGAACTCCGCCATTAGATCTCAAATTCCTCTCATTTCACCCCCTTAAAGTCCCCCTTCAAAGAGTCCAGATGCTTCTTCCTCAGCCTCCTGCATGCTTCAAACAAGTCAAAGGAATCTGGGGAAATTCCCTCAGGAAAACGAAGAGGCTGCTGCGCCTACACCCTTGCAGTAAATACAAGCTGATAAGATTTTGCCTTGGGGGAAATTGAAGATTCCACCATAAAAAGCTATGGCAAGTTTTTACAAGTCAGCTATCCACTTTACACAGGAAGAGTCAGCATATTGGCCAGTATGTAAGAATTAATAAAAATACTAAGTTTATAAACATACCTGCTTCACAGAACCAATAAGCAAACACAGATTTTACATTAACACATACATGCCTGGTCAGTAGTGGAAACATACTTACCGCAATACGCTTTTTGCTCCCATACATTTGATGTCATACGAGACAGAGTAGATCTCATAGAAGGTCGCCTTGATGTTTAAGCAGCCAATAAAATCCTTAGGGTTCAGCTTGTACAGATCAAATGTGATGTTAGCTACTCCCATTTTCTTCTTTTGTCTCACAGCAGCAACTCCATTTCTTGTCTAATTCAAAAAGAGGGAGAGAGACAGTTTGTACCATGAGCCAGGAAACTACAGCAGGACAATCATTAACAGTGCAGCTCTTTAGAAGCAGCTTGCTTATTCCAGTCTTTGGGCTAGTTCTCAATCAATTCTAAACTAGAATTAAAAGCATTAGCACAGAGAAAAGCAAGTCTGCAGCTTATGCAATTTCGTTCAAGTCCTGACCAGGCTTCTGAAGCTATTCCAAACAGACACAGAAGTTCCAGAGTGACACAGCACCTCCTGAATATTTTTTTCTATAATACAGCTTCTTCTTCAGGGTATACTGAAGCCACAGGTAATGCCACTGGAGAGTGTTCCTGCCATTTAATTATCCTGGTATGTTCCAGCTGCTAGCTGAGGCAGCACAGTTAGTCCACACTGAAACACGCCACCAAATTACCAGGATGACATTAGGTCCTTCTGTTTAGGAAGGAACACAATACTGATGAGCACTCTTAAGAGATAGCTGCAAAGATGACATCTGTGAAAAGTCAGGTCCTCATTTGAAATCCTGGCTCCTAACACCTCTTTCTTCCTACTAAAAAAGCAACATGGGGAGGGAACCACTACTGATTAGGCCTAGGGTTTAATACTGACTTTTTATGAGAAAAAGCAAAGGAAGAGGAGCGTGGAAAGTCACCTTCCACCTTAAATGCAGCCTCCTTTACTGAAAGCAGCCCTTATCTGCTTCCGGACTCACAGTGATGCTTTCAGGACACTGGCTTCAATAAAAAAAGAAAATAGTAGATGACCCATATTTACAGAGACATCTAGTGGATACATGGGATACTCTGCTCAGCACATTCTGCTCAAGGTTAATGATTTGGCAGCTTCCAAGCTGGTTTTTGCATGCTAAATGAAGCCATAAAGTTGTGCAAGACTGGGCCTTTTTGTATTTGTCACCCCAGCACTCGGACAGTGGCATAGTAAGTCAGATCAAGTTGAACACTGCAGTATATCATTAGCGAGCAATTTTATGCCTGTTTTACTTCAATAGCCTCTGAGCTCCAGGAACAGGGCCCCCTATCAACAACAGTTTTGGACATGTACAAGTAGTCGGTATGCTTGGTAGTGTATCCCTCCCCATTAACACCCAGAATATTTGGACAAAGCATGAGAGAGCTTGTGCTACACTCCAGATGATCTGTGAAGCTGTGGCAGTCCTGCTGTCATTCAGCACATCCTGAAGAGGGGCAGCATTCAAACTTGTTCTGCTGCCATACCATAGGGCAGAGGGAGAAGGAGCAAGATGGAGTCATAACCCTGACTGCAACTTCTTTTCTGCTCTTGGAGCTCATGGCCCGGATGCAGCAGGTTGATAAGCCAGTGAGGTATCTTGGGGAAAAAAAAAAACAATGTACAAACTGCCCACACTGCAACAGGAGACTGAGAAAACGGGGCCACACGATTGAGCTATCCATGTACAAACAGAAAAATGGTAGGCCTGCTCACAGCTCCTCAGCTAGCTCTGCACCTGATAGAAGAAATTTTGATGCTGGCTTTCTAGCAACAACCATTTCATGGAAAGACAATTAGGAGTTTGACTATCTTATCAATGTACAGACGACTATTCCCCCACAAAACCACAAATTGGACACTGAGTTGACATGACTAGAAGGCTAAAGCTAGCTGATCGTAATAGTTCTTAAAATACCTTAAAGCATGAAGACTAACATTAGGTTTTGATGACAACTTTTAGCTGTTTGCAAGATTAAACACAGACATTTTTCTAACCTTCACTAAACTATTACTGCATTCATGAGGCCAAACTTATTTTACATTGCTTAACTTGGGCATTTTTCCCCCCTCTAAAAGCTAACCTTTAAAGACATTGTATTTTTAACTTCATGCAACCAAAGTCCTACTTTTCTTTATGTTACAAAAAGGCTCAAGAACAAAATTATTTCTGAGGCTCTCCAAAAGCAGGGAATTTCCCCTGTAATTCTTTTCAGTTGTAATGTTTCATTTCAGTTTTTGGCACGTCTTTGCCAACAGTTCTATGTCCAAGCAAGGGACAAAAAAAGCCCCAAACAAACGAAGAAAACAAACTTGATTTGTCATCCAGGAAGGCTCAATAAGGAGCTGATACCTTGCCTTCTTTAGGGCAAGTTTTCTTCCTCTTCTCTCTTTCCAACAATTTTAGCAGCCACAGACATTCTTCCATCCACTTCTATTCAAGTGAAAGAGAGGCAGTCAACACTTACTTGTGTCCATTTCTGTCCTTTTTCTAGAACCATGAAGTGTGTATTATCACCCAGGGACTTGAAGAATTCTTCTGTGTCCACAACTGTGCCATCTTCCTCCAAAACCAGAGTAACTATTCCAGCAGATATAAGGAAGGCATCTAAAGTCTGCAAAAAACAAGTAGATTTTAGCATTCAAAAGAGGGCCCATCATTTCATATTAAGACTTGCTTATCTGACATATTCTCCTGAACTTCCCCAGCAATGATTTTTAGAAGAACAAGAGTCTGTGAGTTGCCTTTCTGGGATACTGCACTTCATTGTAAGTTTCAGCCAGAACGGGAATGTTTGCTATACCTTGCTGATGAGCTCTTGCAGACTGCTTGCAACAATTCCTTTCCGGCTGCTTCGGGAGGCATTCGACACACGGAAAGGTCGCCCAGCAGGCATGAGAGGAGGGAACAGGGTCTGTTTTGTTACTGCTCCCACAGATGCTGCCATGGATACCAAAGATCTAAGACAAATAAAAATTCAGCATAGTTATAAAAATAGTCATGTCAAGTGCTGTGAGAAGGAGGAGGACTGTGGAGTTCAGTGACGTAAGCACATTATGCGAGTAATTCACAGGTCACACTAGACTCATGGAGCTTGCTTTCAAAACTAAATACTACATAGCCCTACAGACATGTTGTCTCTGAACTTTCTCTTGCCTGTGACATTTGAAAACACTTCTAAAATTAAAAACATTTCAAGCAGATGTGGGCCACCTCTAGCTCAGCTTATGTCAAGGTCATGATTACAGTAAATTAGAAAGGCAGCAGCTCTTACTGCATTCAGCCACTTAGATCATTCTCTTTACCTGCAAGATAAACACTCAATGAGATAACACACAAAACTACTTTTGAATAATGATTTAAAGTATGAGTTTGCCTTAGGAGGACTGAACATATTGCCCATATTCAAAACACTTAGCATCAGAACACAAGTGGAGCTTTTCAATATAGTTAACGCTTGACTTCCAAACAGCCAAAGCATTTATCTTGTAAGTAATATCTACAGCCTATAAAACTTTATCTAGTTTTGAAAAATCACAAAATAAGACTTGTTTGTGCTCTAATGTATCAAAAGTAGTCAAATGAAATTAAAATTAAGCTCAAAAGTACATAAATGCATAGTGCTGGAGAAAGCTGCCAGAGAGGCTGGAAAAATGCAAAGACTTTTAGAAAGAGATTTCAAATTTTCCTGGGCAATTGCATGTTTTAATAGTGACTGTTTAGGTTCCCTTAGGTAAACCAAGCACAGAACACTGGTAACTGTCTACTCCCACACCAAGGTACAGATCTGCTCCCATCTCCATCTAGTGACAGCTTTTTGCTGCCACATTACATTGGCTAATTCAATAGCCAGCTTGCCAAAAATCACCCTCTGCATGACACCTGGAAAGGACTGATTTCTAACAAGTGTTTTAAAGGGAGACAACATTTTGTCTCCCACATGTCTGGACTTTATCCCCTGTGTACCTTTTGCTCCTTAATACTGAATTGCACAGGAGTGGGAAAGGGATGCGTCCCCGTTTTGTTCTCTCACATAGGTGTAAAAGGTCAGCTTTATGTAGGAAAACCTATTCTCAGACACTGTCACAGAGTGGGAGGGAGTGTACTGGCAGTCTCCTTCTGCAGCCAGAGAGTGGATACAGGAATTCCTAGAAAAATGATGAAACGGTATAAAGTTACTCAATTAATAATGTCCCAGTCACACCTTTTGTGCAAGTTGACATTGACCAGGGAGAATAACTATCTTTTCCAAACCTCTTATCTAGTCTTTAAGCATATTTTTGGGATGCACAGAAAAGTCATTTTTGTGACTGGCCAGAGTTGCAGCAATTAATTTATTTCCTGCTCTCATTCCGAACTGCTCTTCTACAGGGCTTTGGGCTATTGCCTTTCCTCTGTACACTAAAGCTTACCTTCCTCAAAAACTCCTCAGCATTACTGGAGCTTTTACATTTTTAAAGGAGGGGGATGTTGAACAGTTTTATTCTAGCTCAAGCTAATACTTTCTTGGTAGTGCTGCCTAAACACTAGGTGCCTGGCTTTCAACAGTTTCCATATATATACACACATGGCTGGTGGAAATCTCTCTCCTTCCTGTAACGAAGCTGGTGAGGATGAGCGGTCAGTATGGTTTTCTGTTTCGAATTAAAGAGCTAATAAGCACCTTCCTCCTGGAGAAGGGTCAAGACCAGGGAAGAGGACAAGGTGACAGAGTAGCACTGACAAAGGTATTGAAGGTCCACAGAAGGGAAGCATTCTAGGACAGGGTGTGTTTGTTAATCTCTTCACTGACTAAGGTAATAGTCCCCCAATCACCCCACTGGTCCATGGCCAGCTCCCATTCTGAATCACTCCAGTCTCTTCCTCAGATACGAAGCCTGCTCATCTGCCTCAGGGCTGGTGACTCCACAGGGCACCCTGATGTAACAAGGCGCAATGCTCAGGATTCAAGAGATGATGCTTTAGGAGCTAGTTACATCCTGTTCCCTCTCACACATTTGAAAACTAGCACATAGAATAATTACTTGAGTGGTATATATGACAGCACTGCCAAGATTTTTTTTTTTTTTGCGAGGACAGAAAATACCAGTCCTGTTGAACAGTTTTCTTTCCAATTACTTAAGCCAAGTTGTCATTCACAAAAGGCAAAACATAAGGAAAAAAGCTAAAACATACACCCTGATACAGAAGGAAGAGCATTAGGGGCACAGCTCACGGGCAGGACTTGAGCTAACTGGGTTCACCT
Organism: Nipponia nippon; assembly: GCF_047370975.1. Taxonomy (NCBI): domain Eukaryota; kingdom Metazoa; phylum Chordata; class Aves; order Pelecaniformes; family Threskiornithidae; genus Nipponia; species Nipponia nippon. Next base: position 57,807,285 of record NW_028262290.1, on the reverse strand, counting down.
CAGCCATTAGCACAGCCAGCTATACAAGCCATATTTTGCAGCTCTGAACAGGAGTTTCTTCAGGATTCAAGATCAATCACCTCACACTGCTGCCTAGTTCTATCAGATGTAAAAAGTCAGAGAAAACAAACAAACAAACAGATTAATAAAGCAGGACTTTCGTTAGCTCCACCAGTCACTTAACAGGAGTCCAAGTCTTCGGGAGTTATTTAACATTGATGCCATTTCACCTACATTTCAATAAAACCAGTCAATATCATCTTTAAACTATGTCTGCTTATGAAGCAGTGAGTCTGGGCTCCAGTGCAGGCTGAGGTTTCTGTTAACGAGAAGTACTAGGAAACAAAAGCCAGCATGATTAAAAAAAAAAAGCCAGATAAACAGAGTGTAAACCCTTCCATTTCTGGCCCTATTGATGAAAGCTTGTTTTTTCTTGCTCCCCACACACACACATACACAAAGGCCACAGACTCAAACAGGCCAGCCTACGTTCAGGGCCCCTAGAAAGACCCCTTTTTGCTGCAGCTGTCCTCGGAAACCAGACAAACCAATTCCTGATGCAGGGAATTCCTCTGCTAGATTGGAGTTACCAAAAATAATTTCCTATTAAAAGCTGATCAAGCTAAGTCAGGAAACAAGGGGTGGAGAGGAAAGGAACACACTAAGGTACAGTCAGCTTTACGAGAAAGTTGAGTGACGTGTTAGATACAGACAACTCCACTATTGTTTTATTGTTTTTTAAAGTCAAAAGGATCAAGTCCTAGCTCTTCCCTCAAGGACAGAGGGATCCTATGTCAGTGGAAACCACAAAAATATATTTATAAATGAAAGAGCAAATATCTTCAAACTCTAGCACCTTGTCCAGTTTGTTTTGTACAACTACAACCTGCTAGAGGGACTCGCAGATACTGACCCAAGCATTCAGTGTAGTGTCAAGGCTGGTGGGACAAATGATTTTTTTTTTTTTTTTTTTTCTTTTGAGGAGAACCCGGGGATTAAAAGCCTGCCTTGGGCCCTGCACACATATTTCACTCTATCTTTGCAATATGCCTCTTATGTTTGTCTAAGAATGTGGTGCAATGGTCTTCAGCCTCACGCAGAAAAATCAACGTTGCACAACCCGAGCGGCTTCAGGACATGGCACGGTTTGATTTGTAGGTTAGGGTTCACAGGCAAATGACAACGGCCGTAACAGCGAAGCAGAAAAAAGAGTCAGAAATTAGTCAGGAGGCTTAGGGTTCAGCCAGATGGCAGACTTGGCTCCCCTGCTAAGACATGACCGGTAGAGGTATCGGAACCGCAGCTAGAACGAGCGCGCTCCCGAGGGGCGCGCAGAACCGTACCGCTACGGATGGGGTCAGCGCACCTGGAACGCAAACCCAGGCCAGGAGCCGTGGCCACGCCGCCACCGAGCACAAGCGACTCCGGGCTACGCCGAGGCCCCAGGCCCTACGCACGAGCTCTCGGCGCGCAAGGCGGCAGCTTCGCGAGTGCCGGGAGGGGAAGGCGTCCCAGCCACGGCACCGCAGAAAGGAGTTAAAAACGCAAAGCTCCGACCCGCACTCCCCTCAGAAGGGCTCCAGCCGAGGCCTGAAAGGCCGCGACAGCACGCCTGCTTGCTTCTCCCACCTAGGGCCCATCAGATGCCACCCTCTACCCCCGCCCGCTGTGAGCAGCCCTCACACCCTGCTCGGAAAGCGCCCTTTGCTCCTGAAGAGCTGGAGCCGACGAAGGGGCTTTTTCAGACCGGGCTCTTCCCGAGCCGGCGGTCGCCCGCCGCCAACCTCCGAACCAGCGCGGGAAGGAGGGAGGGAAGGAGGGGGGACGTCCCCGCACTCACCGCAGCAGCGAGCCCACGCACTCCCTCACCGCCTCCATGGCCCAGCCGGCGGCGGGGCAGCGCCGGCCGCGACACTTAAAGCGCTGCGGGCGGTCCCGCTCCTCCTCCCCGCGGCGGGGCGGCCCCTGCGGCCGGCCCCGCTCCGCCTTCCCCGGCCGCGGCCCCGGCAGCCGTGCCCGGGTGTCGGTGTGAGGAGGCGCCGGGCCTCGGCTGGGGTTAAAGCGCAAGCGGCCTTCGTGGCGGGGAGGTAACCGCAGGTGCGAGGTACCGCACTTCAGAAGGAGTATTTCCTCAGGGGCGCTTTGTCTGACGAGTTGCCCGGGAAAGGAGCAAGAAGGATTTTGTTTAGTGTGTATCTGAGTTGCATGCTTACCTATTAGCTAGTTACAGCTAATATAGCAACGGTGGAAGCCAATCTCATTTGAAGCCTCTCGGCATTAAGGCAAATCAACAGATTAAGGGTCTCAGCTTCTGATTTTAGAGCCTGTGAATAAGCTTACAGCTTGGATTAATATATACAGTAGCTTCAGTGGGGGTATTTAGTGTTATTCCTACAGGCAGGGGAGCCGCAACTTCCATTTACTGAGCAGGTACAAAGGCAGTTTTTCCTTTTTATGTATGCCTGTGGGCACAAATACAATATGTTTTTGGCCTTGAAACCAGGTTCTGTTTCTCAGAGCTGCCCAGTCACTATGGCGCAGGGAAAAGAGAGCCGGCAGCCCGACCCAGGGCCAGCCGCTGCGCCGGGAACCCCTGTGCCTGCTGGCCGGGGAAAGGCTCCCGAGGCCCTTGCCACCAGCACTCGGGTTACCCCCAGGGTCAGGAATAGGGTTGCCCCTGTGCCAGCCTGTTTAGGGTAGGAAAAGCCGCTCATACTATTTCTTCACTCTCCAGACTTCCCTAGCAGGCAGGCTGACACCTGCTAGATGTCTTCAGTCCTTAGCTTTGGAGCCCTTACCAGCTAGCAAAAAACCAACCAACCAACCTTTTAGTCCGAGGCAAATTGTTTTCTTGGATGGCCTCTCCTTCCCAGCCTGGTGGAGTAAATAGCTCCTTTCCTCAGAGCAAAGCTTAGACCAACAAACTTCCCATTTGGCAACTGAGCCCAGTCTTTTGTCTCTTCCTCCTCAGGCTACTTAAGGCTTGCAGGTGTGTGGGGACCCTTCTCATATGTTAACGCTTGTTTTCGATGACATTTAGTTTTGTTACAGTTCTGCGGGTGGTCCCTGACAATACCTTCACAGAGAGAGCGGGAAATGAGGAACAGTAAACAGTTCCTGGGCACTGGGCTCCAAACAGGCTGTTTTCCCCTGGATTTGTATTTTGTGGTTGATTGTGGGCCGCAGCTGAAGTTATTTATGCAAAGTGGTGTATTAGTAAGGAATTCTTACCAAGTGTTTCTCTATTGTCAAAAAACTTGTGTACATACTGCAGCTTTTCCTGCTGTAGAGGGAGAAAATAGAGGAGAAGGAGAAGATGTTTTGTCAGATGGTCTGTCTCTTCCTACCTCTGCCTGTGGAAGAGAAGGGAGAGTGCCCTTAGAAACCATATAGAAATTGCAGTAACTTTAAGGATTTTTCCAAACAGGCTGGGGCACAAATGTCTGGAGGAGGTGGAAATTTTGGTCTTGCAGAAGCTTAGCTGTTCTCCGGTGATGTGCCTCTTCCCGGAGATCTCTGCGGAGACATCCGACCAGTGCCGCCCCTGCCAAGCAGCCCCTCGAGGTGACATACCCGATGCAAGGCCTGCCAGAGCTCTAAGGCCGGGACAGCGTGTTTTGCAAGGACACGCTCCTCCAGTGGCATTACTGCTTCAACTTGCATGGCAGCTGTCGTAACTAATACAAACGCAGCTGTGGACTTAAGAGTAACAGGAAAAACATGTCCTTTTGAAGTCTGTCGTGATCTGTAAGGAGAGGAGGGTATGACTGTAGTTTCACAAGCTGCAGTAACACTCCCTTTTTTCTGAGCAAGATGCAGTAAAACCATCAGATGGGTAAAATCACTGACCTAGGAGCTGGGCGTCTCAGCAAAGAAGTGTCTTTGAACACCAGCAAGACAGCGTACAGATGAGATGTGCGCAGAACCTACTGAGGAAGAGTATAAAACAGTAGCAGGAGCCAAATCTCGCAGGCTGAGGCAAAAAATGAGATCTCATTAAAAATGGATGTGACAAGATAACATTCAGTATAAGGATACCAGCTGTAAGAGGCAGAATCATCCCACTCTTTCACAGGGAGGGAAAATGAACTGTAGGTTGAGGTGAGGAGGCCAGAATATTTAGCAACATTTTGCTTCAGTTATCACTGAAAACATTAATCATGCAGGGGACGAAGTACGTAGCTGGTGTTGAAGGGAGTGAACACTAGAGGTGGAGTTAAATAAGCAACTGTGTTAATCCCTCTTACTAAATTACTATCTTACTGCCCCTTTGCTGAGGTGCAGTGACGGACTCCATACGTGTTCCTTCTCCACTGCAGTTCAAGTTAAACAAGTTTGCTTAAGTCACTCCTGACAGGGGTCATATTGCTATGGAAAAAACTCTGCACGTGGCATGTTTAACAGGGAGGAGAAGGCACTTGTTGCATGCAACTTCACATTGGTGAGCGTGCAGTATCAGGCCAGGTTTTCCTTACCATCCTTCAAGAAAAAAGTTGACAAATTGGAACAAACCCAGAGGAAAGCGGGAATGATCAGAGATCCGGAAAACATGGTGTATGGGCTGTGTAGTTCAGGAAATAGGAAGATTGGGTGGAAACATGAATTACGGGCTTCAATGATTTTAGAGAACTCTGTGAAGAGGAATGGAATAAAATTTTCTTTATGCCTACAGGGGCTTAACTGTAGGAAAGGAGAATTAAGTTGTCCATTAAGAAACATTTCAACTCTAAGATGACTGTTAGGTGCTGGGATCAGTTGCCTACTGAAGATGCAAAGTCAATGGGACACAGACATTGCTTCGGCTGGTGTTCAAATGACACAAAGGACAAATCAGGACACCAAGGACCAATTTGGACATTCCTTCTATTTCTCAAAGCTCTGACAAATTACATGAGCGAGATTAATGCAGAATAAAGTGCTTCTGTACCTTGCCTCCCTTGACCTAAGAGGGGAGTGCAAGAAATGAACAGATGTGCTTACAGCAGCGTTAGCAGCAAAGGTAACAGATGACAAGGGTTGGCTTAGATGTGCAAACGCTGACCTTCTGTTCAGCCTTTCTGCCCTTTCCTGTTTTCGGTTAAGTCTGATCCTGATTTCTGTTAGAACCACTTTTGTGATCACGCCTAAGTAAATTTAATTATTTCTTATCCCTTCCATAGAGATCCAACTTTCTATTCTTCACTGTGTCCTTAAAATAACGATATTTATTTCTAAACTGCTTTCGCTATTCAGCAGATTTCTATCTCCACTGCCTCTGGTTCTGCTTTATTTCTGTCAGGCTGTTCATGTTAAAGATTTGGTTGTTCATTCTTAATATTTGCGTTAAGCACTTCTGCGCTATCACTGAAAGTTAAGAGCAAATTTGACAAGCATCCATCACAGAAGGCTTGGATACAGCTGATTATTTTGAAATAAGACAGTGGAGTAAAAGATCTCATGAGGTTGCTTTTTATCGTTTTCTTCCGTCTTTTTCAGAATCTTTGTTAATGAAACCGTATTTTATAATGCCTGACAGCTTTGCAGGAGCCACTGAGTGTTTTTATTAGCTGTACAGGAGGGGATGAGGCTCCTCCTAAAGGTGATCTTGCTGCTCTGCAAGGCTATGCAGAAGAAGCTGGGAATATTTTTTGGTACTAATTAAAATCCTCTGTAACTGGCTGGAAATGGTTCTGTGACCGGCAAAGATTCCGATGTTAAAAGCCCTGTTTGAACGAAAGACTAACCTTTCACTGCAGTGAACCATCTGGCCCAGAAAAATGTTCTTTATTATGAGATTTCATGGGTGGGTATTTTGGTTTATTTTGTTCTTTTTGGTTTTCAATGATTTTAACAATAGGATCAAGACAGTGTTGATGGATGGGCACATGCTGTATACATGGGAAAAAATACCCTGCCAAGAGTATTTCAGTGGTGTGAAATTCTTTGAATGCAAATTTAAATTTAGGTGTTTTATAGTTCGACAGGATATTAAAATCAGAAGGTCAGGCTTTGCCCTCATTTACCCCCTTTGCAATACTGTACCTGTGAATGAATTGCAGATATTTGTGGGCAGCATTTAGCTGAAAGCTGACTTATTCAGAGTTACATTGTGACCTCAGTAATGAAAAGCAGAAATGTTGCCCATGAGGTTCATTATTGAAGATAATGTACTGGAAAATTAGTATTTGTTTATTGTGATCATGCCAAGGGTAATTGGAAATCATCTATTTTACATTTTAAAAGTTGCACCTTCAAAAACATATAAGCTCCAAATAAAACTAAATCACTGTTAATTTTTTTTTGTTTCTAACATCTTTACAGTTTATTATTGTTTAGTGATGCTCCCTACAAGAAAAAAAGAAAATATTATTCAGAAAGAAATACGACTTTTTATTTTATAAGCATTTATGTTTTATTTTATGGGGCTTTTCGCCACAAAATGAGAGGCTATCAAGTGTAGAGTTGTCCCATAGCTGCACAGCAATGTTTTGATTTTATAGCAGATCTTGAAGAGCTTCAGTTTCCAGGCAACACTCCAGAACTACTGACCCCCAGAACTACTGACCTGTGAGCTCACGCTTCTTCGGTAGCTGCACTAATTAATTAAAAAAGTAGATTTTAAAAATCTTCTTGGACAAGGAGTATCTCTAGTTTATGTCTTATATGGCATGCTTTCAAAGTTTAATTAAAAATAACAATTATTGTATTTTGGTTTTGTCCAAAGCATAAAGACTAAGGCAATAATAGTCGGACAGCTTAATGGGTGACCTTCCGGAGGGTCCCACTGCATTTGAATGAATGCGTTTCAGCCCGTGATGTGTTGACCTCTGAGCTTGATCAGTCATTTTTAAGGGATGCACAAACAGGCACTAGATTCGTAGGTGCTGCACAGTAACCTATGAGCATGTGAAATTTCCAAAGCAGCTCCACTAGGAAATTTTTAGGGACCACAGATTGAAACAGACTGAGAAAAATATTGTTATGATTTACTGCTTTTAGATTCTGCTCAGGTACTTTCTCTCTCTGGATAAAAAGGCTCTTGGTAAGCTGCAGGAGCTCTCAAAGTCAAGTGACTCTCAGACCTAGTTTGGAGTCCAAGCCTGACTTAGGAGCTAAATGCCTTCTGACCAGAGCTGGCCTGCCTCTGTACCCATCCCTGCAAAATATCCACAGTCAGCCTTCAGACTCTAACAGGTCTTTTTTTTTTTTTTTTTTTTTACACTGTGACTATTTTCATATGTGTGTAGCTGTCTTTTATAATCCCTTAGGGATAGTAGTAGTTGTTAGCTATTGGTTTGGTCTGTGGTGCACCCCAACACCCACTGTTTTCCCTCAGGCCTGCCTTGAGGTGGGTCAGACTGCAGGAGGAGGGGAATGGGTTTGTGCCGTAAGGGCAGTAGTTCCCAGATCCTAATGACTGAGCCTCGCTATTTACCCCTCGCTTTCTACCACCGCTCAGCTGCAGCTTGCTGTACCCTGTCACCTCGGCTCCAAGGTCCTTGTCCTCTCCCACCTCAAGACACTTCAGAGCACAAAGTTACTATACCCTTTCACTTATGGTGAGGCTAGAGCAGGTGAGCATCGATAGTAAGTTTGGATGATTCTTGAGAAATCATGCTGCTTATCACTTTGCTCCAACTGGACATGTTTTCCTGGTGGTCTACCATTCAAGTAGTACCTGACCCAGTCTTGCTTACTTACTGAAATGAAGCAAGTGGAATACGTTGAGGAGGATACGGGGCTGCCAGCCTTATCTCATGGTCAGATTTGAGCCATTCTCTTTCTGACAGATACTAGGGGCGTATTACTACCACTGCAGACCTGATAAGAGAGCTCTTAAACACACCCAGAGCTGGAAAATCCACTGTCATATTCACCCATGTTCCCATGACAGATGACTGAGAGTGACTCCGTTCCTGTGACGCCTTATTGCATAGTAACTTTGGCGCCAAAGAGCAGGCGTGAGTCTGGATGTCAGTCATTCTGCTGGCTTCCATGAGGTTCAAAAAACACAGTTACAGCTATGTTCACATAGCAGAGATCACAAGCTTCTTCCACGTGAGTCACCAAGGTTAAACACTTTATTATTGTTTTGTCACCTTTGGACATGCATGTCGTACAAATTAATCTCTTCTGAAATGCCATTGAACTCCTGTAAAGTTATACCCAAACTTCATTTTGTCTGTAAAATGTAGTATGCTGAGAAAATTATAACTACTGCTTGGATCTTCTGCAAACCTGAAACTAGGAAGTGATTTCTTTGGAGTCGGAGTCAGTAAAATCTTCTGGATGCTCTGGGAAGGTACCTCAAAACATTCTGTGGGCCTCAATTGTGCGTGTGCCCATTTTTTGTGCAACTGAACCCAAAGTAATTCCCTGGGATCTGAAGACCTATTTATTAGAGATCATCTTAGGTTGATCATGAATTGTGATGGTCTCAGGAAAACACATTCACTTAGAAGGAGAGTATTTCACCCTAGGCAAAGGATAGTGCTCTCTGATGGAAAAAAACCCTCTCTTGATCAACTGGTAGAGGGAATAACATAAATATGAGGTTGAAGTAATTATGTCTGGAGGAAATGGAAAGAAGAGCTGTAACTTTTCTGTGTGGTATCATTGCCTGGTGAAGAGTTGCCAGCGAAGTTATATTTCCAGTTATTTCGCTAGGTTAGGAGCCTGATAAACAATTATGTATTTGCACTGAGAGCAAATGGCTGAAATGCTTTTGCGTAGATATGTGTCCCGCTGGCTCAGAGTCACTGGACTCACAGACTGTGTTGCACATGCCGCTCCTTCCCATAGAAATGGACTTCACGTCCCCTAAACAAGTGGTCAACTGCGTCCCCCCTTCCCTCTGCAACACTGACCGAATACTGATTTATCAGATGGTTGCTAAGCTTCCGTACTCTTGCTTATAGGTGGTTACTCTAAAAAGAGGATTTGTCCCCCTGTTAGAATGGATCCAGTAATCTGGCCATCCATAGCTTTTCTCATCTCCGTGGTGTCATTCCTTTTTCTCTCCCAGGTAGACCTATACACATATAACACTGCATGTGATGGCATTAGATCCCTATAATCAGCTCCATGTCCATATAGTTGGAGAGGGTTGAGCAATCGCATGAAATGTTACCAATCTTTTATTAAAAGAGACTTAAACTCCTTTCTACCCCCAAACCCAGATAATGTTATTGGCCTCTCTGAATACAACAGAAATGTCATAGCAGCTCTTTGAGACTGAAGAAATCTACTTCTTTTTATAACTTGCGTGACATATATACATACATATGTAACAGCTGTAGCCTCTTAACTTCATGGTGGTTTGTTGTAATTATGCAAGGAAATCTCCCACGTGGTCAATGGGGGTAGTTCTTGCAGAAGGTGAGAAATGCAAACGGATCGTTCTTGCGATAATTAATTCTCTGTTCATCTGATGGATTTTCCATTCAGGCCCAGCTGAGTGGGTTAGCAAAACAAAGACAGATGGCAGCAGGTTATTTCAAACACTTCTTTGTTAGTGGGTAATCAGCACAGATTCCTGCCCCCCCCCCGCCCCCTTCACTTAGGGCTCAGTCAAAGCCCATTAAGTAAATGGAAAGACTCCTATTGATTTTGAGGGCACTTAGCCAAGGCCTCTGTCTCAACAACTTTCTCAGCTAAACTTTGGCCTGCTCATCATTTTTGAATGTTTTGCGGTTGGGTTTTTTTGTTTGTTTTTTAGAGACAGAAGAAAGCAATGCTGATGTAGTCACTCTTGGGGACTACTGGGGGAGAGAACAAGCTGTACTTTTATATGCACAATATGCTGCCATAAGCATATCCAAGGTAAAAGGTCTGCCTGTTTTAACTCTATGAGTTTTATGGCAGTTAAGTTCAGTTTTTAGGGAAAGCATAGGGATGAGGGATCCGGCTGAAATGTGCGCTCTGGCTGCCTTCTGAGCTGCATCCCCTGCAGGAGGTCGATGAGCAAGCCGTGTTTTGGCTGAGTGCAGACCTGGGAGCTTGGATCTTCTCAGGGTGGATTCTCAAAGGCTCTTGGCTGCAGGTGTCTTGCGAAGGCTTTGGCCACCCCTGCTGAGATGCCTACTTGCTTCTGCTTTGAGACACACTTTATTAGGCCAATCTGTCATTTTGGTCTAAAACTTGTTGCTGTCCCTGGGACAACCTTGTAGAGATTGGTCGTATTTCACGTTATTTCCGCAGATCTAACTGAAGCACCTTACCCTGTTTCCACATATTAACTGTATTAATATCTGATTGGCTTTTCTGCATAGCACATTCCTTTCTGTGATGCTGGCTCCTCCCTGTTAGTGTCAAACGTCCATTTTGCTTCTTACAGTGGGTACGTGTGGACCCATGATCCCTTAGAATGAATCCTTTCTGTCTTAGCTGATGTATTTAGTCTTTCTCTCCTAACACACATACTCTTAAAAGCGCAGAAGCAGTAGGTATGCAGTGCCTACGTGTTGCTTGACAGAGGCTATGCAAGCATTAACCACAGGTGCATGCACAGAAATTAATTCCTCTCAAGGAGAACCATAGGGCGAGGTTTTAAAGTGCTGCTCTTGTGCTCCTGTGTTGCAGCACATCGGCAGTGCCAGAGGTGCAGAGGGAGTCTGTCGCTTGCCCTGGCCGGCTGACTGGGACGGATGGGGGGGAACTCCAGTATGGCCGGTGTGCATCCAGCAGGCAACCCAGGCAAGCCTGGGCCCATCCCAAGGTAGGACTGCCCTCTGTTGGCAAGCCAGGCCGGCTGAGTTAGCCTGGAGGAAAGGGGTTTTTTGGGTATGGGCGGGACTCAAGTTAGGGCAAGTTACAGCTCCACAAGCCCTGGGCTGCAAGGATGGCAGGACAGCCAGGTGCAGCCCCAGGCAGCAGCCGTCCACTGGTCACACCGGAGGCATTTCAGGACCACAAGAGCAGAAAGGGATCAAATGTTGCTACGTCAATAACCGCATCAGATTTTGTTAGATTGCTTCTCTACAACCCTGAGAAGGAAATAAACAGATACCTAAGGGTCTTGTGTATGCACCCCCCTCATTGCTTCATACAACGCTAAGCAGAAATAAACAAACACAGTCATCAGGATTTGCAGAAAATATTCTGCTTTTGCGTGGCCTTAAGCCATCACGTGTCCTTGCTACCTAATACACCAGCACGTGCACTGGCTGTTTGCTTTAAAAAGGGATTGAACGCAAGTGTTTTGTCATAGCCTCTCAGGCGTGCACAGGTAATGGCATCTGAAATGTCCCCAGGTGCATGAGCCAGAGCAGACTGAATAATCAGTCTGAAATAAGGCTGGTTTAAAACTTCCAGACTGACCACGTCTTTCAGAGCCAGCCGCTCCATCGATCATTCTTGATCCGGACACTGGCCAGAGAGATGCTGTGTCACACCGTGCTGTTTGCCCTCTGGCTTTGGCAGCTCATTTCATTGCCGAACAGAATTGAGGCGAACGGAAATTTGCCCGCCTCTGAAATTAAAATCTAAAAGTGTTGGTAGCTGCCAAAAGGCATCTCTCTCAAATATCGCGTGTAGTAGCTGTGCAGATTTACAAACGTTTAAAGGCTCAACAGGGTTGCTGCATTCTTATGTTTGTTTTTAATGACCTGCTTTTTAACTTCTCTCCCTCAAAGCCCTTTGATACAGATAAAGAGCCAGAAAAAAATTGCCAAAACCTGTTGTTTTCTGGGAAACAGAGACAGCAGTCCAAATTCAACGTGGGTAGGAGTAAAAGGTTCTGTTGGTTAAAATTGACTTACATATTTTCTATCCATTATTTTCTAATTATCAACATGTGATACGAACACGAACCAGTGCTGATTTTAAGGATTTAAAATGAATATACTTGGCTGTCAGCAGGTGGCTCTGTGTTAAGAGTGAGCTCTGTTCTTGATGTACACACAGAACTGGAAGTGTTTCAAACAATCTATTTTATTTTTTAAGCCAACAGGAAGATAATAAAGGCCTATGATTTGTCAGTAGGAAAGATATTTGTCAGAGGAAAGGTAAGTAAATGAAAATCTCCTGCTCGAAGGGAGCTGTGGCGATGCTGACATTACACTGCTAGAGGAAAGGTCTAGTCATTTTAAGAGGAGCCATGTCAGCTCTGCTACATATGCAACCAGGTTTTCAGGTAATGCATCAAGCATTTTATTTGTGTTTGAGGGTTTGGTTTTTTGTTTTCTTTTGAAAATCCCTGTTACTTATATAAAGGACATTTTCAAGGTATGATGTCACTGAGTGACAATAGTGTTGGAAGCACTGAAACTTAGGATCTCATCTATTTTGCTGCAGTAAATGGCCATTTTTCCATTTCTTTCAATGGGAGCAGGATTGGCTCCTCAGTGCTTCATAGCATCAGGCTGAGGGTTGCTACAGTGGCTCTCTGGCAGGGCTGCAGCTCAGATGGAGTCTGAAGTTAATCCAGCTGCAGCAACGGCTTCATGAATATATAACAATATATCCTTGTTTGAATTTGTTTGTGTAGCTATCAAAACGTTGTTCATGATCTAGCCCAGGAAGCTTTGCAGGTATCGAAGGTAAAGGCCGACTCGGGGATCCCCCGCATCCTGAGCTGTGCGCGTGATTTGTTTCTGTTTGGCATTTTTCAGTCTTTCTTTGGAAACTAAATTTGCGTGCTGCTCTGCACGTGTGTCTTGTCCAAAGGAAATGACGATTTAATTAGGTAAACAATATAACACATTCTGGATAAATGAGAGGAATGTGCTTTCCCAGTATTTCGGTTATCTTCTTATTTTAATGGTGGGAAGCAGCTGTCTTTCGTAAGCAGGTGAGAGGATCCTGTGCAAAAGTATATTTAAGAACTTTTATGAACACATGAGAATAGTGGACTAGGTTTTGAGAGAGAAAACTAGTTTGTGCTGGATGACTGGACTGTGGAGAGAGCACAGTGTTTAAGGAGGGGGCAAGAAAGGAACAAGATGCTAGCCACAGCTAAATATTCCTGGCCATTTCCATAGTTCAGCATACAGGTTGAATTAAATGTACTTATAGCACTTATGATGAAGATGTTTTGATCTTTTTCATGAGATTCAGAAAGAAATTACATCCTTTTCTGAAATTCAGTTCTGACATATCTTCTAGTCATACCAATCCTGTTTTGTGACATTCTGCTTGGCAGTAAATTATTTCTCTGCAATTAGAGCTTTATTTTCAGTTTATTTGGGAAGGGGGGGGATTTTTGTTTGTTTTCAGTATTCTACTTCACTCAAGGTATTCGTTTACCTAAGGTAACTTTAGGGGAGCAAAGAAGTAAATCAGATTCCTGAGGTTCCCTGTGTACCTTGCTTTTCGATACAGCCTTGCAATGGCAGAGAGCTACTGCTTGTCACATTACTGTCATACTGCACTGCAAAGAAGAGTTTCCCAGTCTTTCAGTTACAGACTGGTGCTACATAGCACATGTTTTTTAGTTTGCTCTTTTTAAGCTTTAAAACAATGCAGATCAGTTTAGATCTCCAGGCGTCCCAGGGTACAGTTGTTTACTGCTAACATCTGTATGCTGATGTTGCTTATTTTCTTTTTCCTTTGTGTCTTGGAAAAGACGTTGTCAAAGGGTCCTGTAACAGCCACTGAGGAGGGATCACAGAGTTGCAAAATTGCTGAGGTTGGAAAGCATTTCTGGGGATTGCCTAGTCCAACCTGCCTGCTCAAAGCAGGACAGTCCAACCCACCTGCTCTAGTTGTAGAGCGGGTTGCTCAGGGCTGTGTCCAGTGGGGGTTTTGAATACCTCCACGGATGGGGACTCCATAGCTTCTCAGGGCAACCTGTGCCAGTGCTTGGTCATCCTTCAAATAAAAAGCAAACAACCTTTTTCTTATGTTTAAACAAAATTCTTGTAGTTCAATTTGTGCCCATTGCCTCTTGTTTTGTCACTGGATACCACTGAGAAGAATCTGACTCCATCTTCTTTACTCCCTCCCACCAGGTATTTATGTGCTTTGATAAGATCCTCCTGAGCCTTCTCTGCTCAAGGCTAAACAATCCCAGCTCTCTTAGCCTCTCCTCCTATGTCAGATGCTCCAAGCCCTTAATCATCTTAGTGGCCCTTTGCTGGACTTGCTCCAGTATGCCTATCTCTCTCCCTTGTACTGGGGAGCCCAGAACTGGACCCAGCACTCCACATGTGGACTCACCAGGGCTGAGCAGAGGGGAAGGATCGCCTCCTTCAGCCTGCTGGCAACACTCCTCCCCGTGCAGCCCAGAACACCGTAAAGCATCTTTGCGACAAGGGCACACTGCTGGCTCATGGTCAACTTCTTGTTCACCAAGACCCCTGGGTCTTTTTTGCAAAGCTGCTTTGCATCCAGTCAGCTTCTGGAGTGTATAGTACTGGTGCATGGGGCTGTTCCTCCCTAGATATAGGACTTGGCGTTTCCCTTCATTGAACTTCATAAAGTTGCCGTCTACCCATTTCTCCAGCCTGTTGAGGTCCCTTTGAATGGCAGCACAACTATCTGGTGTTATCAACCACTCCTCCCAGTTTTATATCATCTGCAAACTTGCTGAGGGTGCACTCTGTCCCTTCATCTAGGTCATTAGTAAAGAATTTAAACAGTATTGGACCCAGTATCAACCCCTGGGATACTCCACTAGCGACTGCTTTCTGCTGGACTTTGTGCCACTGATCACAACCCTCTGGGCCCAGATGTTGAGCCAATTTCCAACTCACTTCATTGTCCACTTATCTAATCTGTACCTCATCAGTTTGTCCATGAGAATGTTACAGGAAACTGTGTTGAAAGACTAACTGAAGTCAAGATAAACACCAACTGTTCTTCCCTCATCCACCGAGCCAGTCACCACACCATAGGAGACTATCAGGTCAGTTAAGCATAATTTCCCTTTCATAAATCCATGCTCGCTATTCCCAGTCACCTTCTTGCCCTTAATGTGTTTTGAAATGGTTTCCAAGATTATTTGCTCCATCAGCTTCCCAGGGATCAACCTGAGGCTGACTGCCTTGTCATTCCTGGGGTCCTCCTTCTTGCCCTCCTTGATGGTGAGTGACATTTGCCTTCTTCCAATGCTCAGGAACCTCTCCAGATCACCACAACATGTCAAAGACAATCAAAAGTGGCATCAGAACAACATTAGCCAGTTCCCACTGCACTTGTAGGTGCACCCCATCAGGTCCCATGGACTTGTATGTGTCCAGTTCAAGAGGGAGAGCTTTGTCTTTCAAGGAGGTCCCATGGGGAGAAGCCTTGTTGATGCTTTTTCCAGGTCTTTCTTCAAAACAGATCTTATCAGCTTGTCTTGGACATGCCAGGCTAAACTTCTGGGGCAGGTGAGTGCACTTAGGGCCCTGACAGTGAATTTGTGAGGCTGGCTATTTGGATAAACTGTCTGATTTGCAGGAGGAGTAAATGGGAAGTGGGACTCAAAGCAGCCATAACAATCATGAAAATCTGGGTTTTGCACTTCTGTCAGTGGGGACAAGAAAGGAACTATACAGAATTTACAGGTTTTAATGAAATTCTACTCTTCTATGGCTACTAGGAGTGACTTTGTATTTATTTCATCTGAGCATGCTTTTTGTATGTGAAGTTTGACTATGCTGCCTCCTGAGTGGATTTACCACTTCTTGGTCTCTTCTTCAGGAACTGGAGAACACAGAACAGTTGATTAAAGCTCATGCGCTCACAGAACTTGCTTAAATTAAGAGGTGTGTACAATGTGAAAGTTATTCACAGATAGAACAACACAGACTTTCTTCCTTTCTTCCTCCCTTCCTTTCTTTTTCTTTTTCCTTCTTTCTCTTTCTTTCTTTCTTTCTTTTTTTTCTTTCTTTCTTTCTTTCTTTCTTTCTTTCTTTCTTTCTTTCTTTCTTTCTTTCTTTCTTTCTTTCTTTCTTTCTTTCTTTCTTTTTCTTTCTTTCTTTCTTCTTTGTCTTTCTTTCTTTCTTTTTCTTCCTTCCTTCCTTTCTTTCTTTCTTACTCTTTCTTTCTTTCTTTATTTTTCTTTCTTTCTTTTTCTTCCTTCCTTCCTTTCTTTCTTTCTTACTCCTTCTTTCTTTTCTTTCTTTCTTTCTTTCTTTCTTTCTTTCTTTCTTTCTTTCTTTCTTTCTTTCTTTCTTTCTTTCTTTCTTTCTTTTTCTTTCTTTCTTTCTTTCTTTCTTTCTTTCTTTCTTTCTTTCTTTCTTTCTTTCTTTCTTTCTTTCTTTCTTTCTTTCTTTTTCTTTCTTTCTTTTTCTTCCTTCCTTCCTTTCTTTCTTTCTTTCTTACTCTTCTCTTTCTTTCTTTCTTTCTTTCTTTCTTTCTTTCTTTCTTTCTTTCTTTCTTTCTTTCTTTCTTTCTTTCTTTCTTTCTTTCTTTCTTTCTTTCTTTCTTTCTTTCTTTCATTATATTGATTATATATATTTATACCTAAAAATGACAACTTCACCATACGTGAGAGTTTTTCTAATTTGCACACTGATCTATTGATTTCAGGGATCATCGATTTCTAGTATTCATTAAAAAATAATGAGAAACTCTTTTTTTGTATATGTTACAGTACAAAACCAATGCTAGTTTCCAAAGGACAAAGAATAACATTGCAAAATAGAAACACAAGAATGCAACACGGACATTTCTGCATTTTTAAAATATGTTTTCATCATGAAATCTCTGTATGATGGAGATGAGCTTAAATTAACCACTACCAGTGGGTGGAGAGCGTTCATTGACATTGCACGTGCTTACATGAGGGATTAGTAAGGTCTTTGGTTTCTTGATCCAAAGTAGGTTATCAGATATATAATCCATCTTTGCCTTGACTTTATAAAACATCTAAAGGTAATTATTCTTAGCTTCCAATATAATAATTACAGAAGAAGGATGTCTTAGACAAAACTATGGATAAGAAAAGTCTATATGAATTATTAGAAGGTCTATATGAACTATAATGACTTTCATGACTTGTAGTTTATTTCCAGATGTACACTTAGGTTCAGATTTACTGTAGAGTAGCAAGTCAGTGGGGGAATTGCTGGTGTAAATAACTGGCCTTAATCTCTTTTGAAGTCAGGTTACAGCTGTAAGACTAATTCCTCCTCCCACTGCTCTTTTATGCTCTAGATGAAATAGTGCAGGGATACAGTGCATCTGAAAAAATCTCCAGTAAAATATAAGTGATTTCCTCCTAAACTTTGAAAATGCAGTGTTAAAACTAGTGAGCCCTTGTACGTTGCATATTTATTTCTACATTTGCCAAGTGAATGCAAAATACTAATATTCTGTTAATGTAGCATGTCTTGTCCCTTTTACAAATAGTAAATGATTACACCAGGTGCAAGGCAGGAGAGAACGAGCATTAAATGTCTAAGTTTTTACATGTATGTATAATAATGACTATATTTTACAGTAAAAGAATCATTAAAATATTTGCTGTCTGAAATGTTGAGCGTGACCCTGAGGCGTGCTGACCACCTGAAATAACACTTTAGAATCACCCAGTGTCTCCTGAAGTCCTGACTACCTGTCACCGGATGGACGTAAGTATTTGTAGCGCAGAAGGCTGTTGGCTGTCATTTCAGTACAAAGACAATTGATGATAGTTTTGCTGAGTTACAGTGACAGTCACGCCGTGCCCTGAGCTTCACAACGTCACCAAAGTTGTGACCCCTTGTGCCAGTAGAGGCTTTGGCCCCGGTTTTCTTAAGCTGGGCTCACCGGCATCATCTGGTGGTACTGCTCAACAAGACCAACATTAAACAACGCTTGGCAAGAGAGAATGTCTGCGTTTCTCAGGAGAACAATGTGTCGCTTATTGCAACGGACAAACAAAAGTGATGGAATTCCGATTTTAGGTCCATGTTGTCTGGCAGCCTGGCTAATAATGCTTGAATTCATTTCAAAATAGAATAAACCAGTATTTCCACCATGAATATATCCAATTCACGGTCTTGTAAGTGACCATTAATGTCATAGTATTTCGAAGGACTGCTGCGTCACGGATACAGCAACAGTGCACTTTCATATCTAGTTCTGCTTTCTCAAATAGCCTTAAATTCAAATACCACCACTGCACATTTATGGCTAAAAGAAAAGCACTGTTAAAAGACACAGACCTTTCACACTTAAGGAGGTTTCCAGCTTAATGTGATAAAGTTTATCCCTTCCCTACTGACCTCTTTAATACCTGACATAATCTTTCTGTGCGAAGAATGTGTCTGTGAGCCCTTTTACCTTAGGAAACATGTCTGAATAAATGTTTTTCTTTCCACTGATTAGTACTTTGAATTTGATGATGACAGGTGGCTGGAGGTACAAACACTCAGAAATTTTAAGATTTTTGTGAGCCTTTGCATGAGTAATTTGTAAATAAAAACCCTATTCTGGTCTCAGTTTTCAACTATTTTATATATTTTTACATATATATATATATAAAATATTCTTGTTCCACCATTCAATTAATACTGAAAAGTAAGACTGCATGGAACTATATGAATATTATTTTTTTCAAATAGTATTGGCACATATCCATTAGCAGTGATTTTGACTGTTAAGTGCTAGGGTTTCCTCCCAGGAGGAAAACGCTCCTTTTGGAGCTGATTAAAGTTCCACTCTGCAAACTGGGCATTGCTGAGCCGGAGGAGGTTTTCCCTCCCTGTGATCAGATAGAAAATTCTGCCTGTGAAATGTGGTTTTGGCTATGTTTTTTCTCCTGCAAACAGGTGCAGTTCCACTGATTTATCCAATTCATCCCAGTAAGTGTTGGCAAGAAGACTCAGACCTCAATTTTGAATCAGTTTGTTTCAGTGAATTGGGAAGCAATAGTTTTTTTATAGTTGGCTATATTATAAAAATCCTGAGTATTCACTAAAAAAATAACAGCTTTTAGTAAAACTGAAAGTCGGTAGCTAACTGAAGAAAGCATAGTGTATTAGGTTGTGATATTAACGGAGCACACAGTGGTATTGTGCATAAAAGGTTGCAGAGAATGAATGTATAAATGCTGTATATTAGGGTATGCACTGAAGTATTCCGTGTGATTGAACAGATTTCGGTGATTGTATAAAAGGGACTGCAATTAAAGAGCCTTCTGAACGTTAATTAGTTCTCATACCATCTATATGAGGTGGGTCTGTCTTGTTACCAGGCTGCCCTGCAGGACATTGTTTGTATGCACGGATTTCATAGCAGTATACAAGGGAAACAGCACACGATTTCTTGTAACTAAAATAGTAACTAAATTTAGTATGCCGAGATACAGAATTCTGCTTCTCTGTGTTGGGAAATACGTACGTGCCTTCCCATTCTGTGATGAGAAAGGGCACACTTCAACCTCCAATCCATTTTACTCTAAAATTCACTGTATAAATACAATGGGCTGTAAAGTACAGAAGTACAAACCCACTGTTGCAATGCATTTTAAAATTAAAACTTCAGGAGCAAACCCCACGGAAATCCAGAGTTAGTGTCAACAGTTACTCCTCTTCTGAATAAACGTAGTTCTTTTGCTACTTGAACACAGCATGCATATAAAATGCAGTATCCTATAGTGCTATTGTCATGTCTGGGGCATGGATTAAAAGAAAATGGAAATTCCTTCTTCCGCCGTTGGTGAATGATTTGTCGCATTCCTTAGTGTTGGGGAGATGTTTTATGAAAGGCTTAACTGTAACACACTGTAAAATGGAAACTGCTGTAGGAACCATAATTCTGACTTCTCTACGTTTTCGGTCTTGGCGATACAGTACTGAAAGAGAGCACATTTTTGTGTACAGTTTCCCTTCTGGCATAAAGGAAAAAAATAATTTAAAGAGTCTTGGTAGCTCTAGGAACTTACTAGGAAAAAAAGTGCGGTCTGTGTTAATTTGATATAGTGGCTTAAGTCTTACTTCATTATTCAAAGATCCCCTTGCACATCTGTGCATACACTGAACAGAGCCAGCCTTGCTGAGGAACAGCATAGCTCTAATGCTGATAGCAGAATGGCTGGTGGTAAGTGATATTTTTATTGCTTTAATTGAAGCCATTGCCAACAGGAACCAAATTCTAGATGAAATATGGAGAATACTGCCTGTGAGCCCCTGGGTAAGTGCTCCAATACATGCAAATTTCTTTAATACTGTGAGATTAGCTAGTGTAATGAAAGGGAAAATATCAGTCCTTCAGCACGTATGAAACATGCTGACACTTGTTCTGTAAAATCTGACAAGCTCAACAAGACACACTGCAAAGGAATCAGCCACCGACCATTTTCCTGGAGTTTACGGCTATTTCCGCGCTCTATTCTACCAGAAAGCACCATTTGAGACCAGGCCAGCAAGCTTGGAGGTATAAAATGTTCTCCGCCAGCGAGCCGGTGAGGGGTGCGGACACGGACTGGGATAGCGCCGGGAAGCTGAGCACTGTTTGCTTACAGGGGAAGCACTCGCTTTTCAGAGCACAGGAATCTTTGTGCCGGTGTTCACGGAGAAAATCTTCATCTGTCTATGGACGCCTAATTACAGATGCACTTATGTACTCTGTAATGTATGTAGTGGAAATCGTTCGCAGCGTTTTACAACAGCTGGTAGGGAAAAGAGTCCACACGTTTAAGCATTTTGGGGGATTTAAGTTTCTGGCTAATGTGCTGCACTAACTGCGCGATGAATGCTTGCACTCACACGGAGAGCTGCCGGACGCGCATGCTGAGCGAAGTTTGATCTGGCTAGCAAGAAAAAATGAAGGGAGGACAAACTCCGGTACAGTTTATTTCAGTCAATGTGTGTAGTCAAATAGTTTTAAGGCTGCACTTAACAAAAACTTTGAACTGGCATAATGTGGCACCATCTGTGACGGAGCCGTCCTGCCTGCCCCCTCGCCACCCCCTCTGGTGCCTGAAGTCAGCTGCTCGTGGTGGCTGGGGGCTGAATTGGCTTGGGAAAACGATCTGTCTGTAAAATAATCCCTTTTTTGTTTACTGGGGTACTTTACAGGCAGATCACTTCGCTCATCTGGTCCACTGGAAGGGTTCAGAAATGTTTGTACTGGCACACGAGTGGCCGAGGAGGCGGGGGAGACAGGATTGCTGCTCCGCACACACCCTGCCAGTTTAACACACTTGAACTACAGCCCAAATAAAAACCAAAACTGCATCCCGGGCACAAACGAGAACTTGTGAATGGGTTTCCGCACCTCTCCCTTCCCACCACGCTTGGCGCCGAGCTTTGCAAATTGCTGGTGTGTGCCATTGAAGCCGATGCACAGATTTCCCCGCTTTGCCGAGCTCTGGGATGCCAGCGCACACCAGCCCTAACTGGGTCAGAGACTTTCTTTGTACGAGCAGGCTGAGCTGCTGGGAAACCTTGCCAGAGCCATGCAGCAGCTTCTCCCACACGCTCCTCTCCCGGAGCGATGGCGGGGGGGACGGGGTGAGGAGGGGGAGCGGATGAAGTGGGGCTGAGCTTCCACCACACTTGATCCCCCGCCAGCATAAGCTTCCTTACGGGGCTTACGGCCATGGCACGAGTCTGAGTAAAGCCCTGGCTGCTCCCATGGCTGCCGCGGCTGCGCACCCTGGGATCAGAGAGGTGCCACCAAGCTCCGCATCTGTCACTCGGATCTCTGCTGTGCTGACAACGTGGGGGGAGGGCGAATAACAAACAAGTGAGCCTATTAGTATTTATTATTTGTATTATTATAGCACCTCAGTGCCTACTCGTGGACCAGAATCGCATCCCATTAGCACTGTGCAAACCCAGAGCTGAAGTACTACAGTCCCTGCCCCAAAGGGCTTACAGTCTCCATTTCCAAACAGGGGGGTACAAAGAGATGGGAGGGGGAAAAGGGAGCAGTGACAAAACATTGATCACTGTGACGGACACTGTTGGTTTTCTGGTAAGAACCATCAGTTCTTAAATGCTTAGTTGGATTTAGACATTCTTCACACAGTCAATACTTTGTATTTGTCATGAAAAAAAGCATCAAGAAATCATACAGAATTTTATGTTATGTTCAGTGAAAGACATTTTTCGTTGCAAGAAACACATGTAAGGTTATTTTCAAAAAGTACAGTTTAGTTTGTATGTTCTAAGCAGATATCTGAACATGTTTACAAAGTCTACACATGCAGCTTATAAAGAAAGTTAAAATTTTTAAACCAACTTACTTTTTTGGCTCATTCCTTTATTTAATTTGCACTCTCGCAAAAAAGAGATACCTTTTAATTCAATTTTTCAAGAAAAAAATAGAAGTGATTTCATCTCGACTACTTTTGTGAGACACTTGCATGTTCCCTGTGCTCATGATTTAAAAAAATAATCTAAATAGAAATCATCACCTTGGTGGAACTACAACCAATGTAGATACAAGGATAGAGAACAACTGTGTATTCAGGAAATATATGTAACTGATTTTACAGGTTTCCCTGATCAAAAAGTGCAATTACAACTTTGTGCGAGAAGGGCACATGATTTTTGCAAGCATATCTTACGTGCATATTTTTAATAACTTGCCTGTAAGGGGCCAAATTCTGCTGTTCTGCTCCAAGTTTCTCTAAAATCAACAGCTCCTTGACACGGTGCTCTATTCCGCTGGCCTCCTACTGTGTGTCATAGTTAATACTGTGAATAATTCAGTGGAGTTCAATATTCCTGATTTTAACCGTGATTACTCTATGGTAGTAAGTGTTTGCAGGTTTGAATATCTCAGAGAGGCCTGTAGGGCAGTATGATTTATCCCCATGCAGAGGGATGAAGGGAAACAAGAACTACCTGGACAGTTTGTAAAATCATTAAACATTTCCCATGATCAGCTCTGCTATTTGCCATTTGGATAGCCCCCACCGAAATCACATAAGTAACCTATACTCCTTACCTGAAAATAACTTCCAATATTAGCTTTCTTCTACGCGTTCTCTAAATTGCTGTAAACATCCAAGATACCCATATATATATACACACACACGGGTATGTGTGTGTATACATGCATATACATGTATAGGTGTATATATATACACACATACACATACGTACCTATACATATATACGGATATATAGCTATGACGTAGTTAGGAAACAATAATGTCGTTTTTATTGCATTCTTAGAGTATCATAAAACAAGGGTATTATAGGCACACGTCTTAACTACTTGTCCTTACTACAGTCCTAAAGCTCATTTACCTGAGATCTGCATCTGTAAAAATAAAGTTCCATTTTTAGCTGCATGTTACAAAAGACTAAATATCAGCCCCACAGATATGAAATTACAACTTAATTTTGAGACTAATGTACTACAAGTAAAATATGCTATCATATAAAAAAGATACTGCTGAAAGAGATACATATTAAAAAGGAAACACGATTCTCAGAAGTTTAAAAATCTCCCTATGCCTTCCCACATTGTAATAAATTTATAAAAAAATATTTGACACAGAAAATCTCCACAGAAAGCATCCTGCTGAAATCACGTACCCTTTAAGCCACCCATCTTGCAAAAGTTACATAGTTCAGGAGGGCAGACTCCATATTATAAGTATTTAATTTTCGTCATCCCGTCTGTAGTGAATAGTTTGTATTTCCTGAGCTATGAACATAGCCATCTCTCTGGTGCCCGCAGCAATCACTCGGCAGGACATAAGATCCAGAGGTCCCCCTGAGGACAAGAGGATTAATGAGAACTGTCTTAGGTGATGTAAAAAGGCAACGTATTCTTAAATATAAACCATGCTGTAATTAGATAAGTTCCGAAACACTGAAACAACTTCATATGTAGCTCCTTTTGGGGTGGGAAGGACTACCTAATTCAGCAACTCCTATCTGGAAATCTCCGGCAAAAAACGATTTCAGAAAATTCTAGATTCAGTGCCAAAGTCTGCAACAGAAGCAGCAAATGTCTAGATTTGTTCAGTATCCAACAATAAATGCAATATTCCCTTCTTTTAGCAACAGGAAGGGATAGAACAGAAATTAGTTCAATCAGCATACCCTTCTTCTTAATCCACTGTATCTTTCCACAGTAGCCACGTACTGGTCGCCAGTAAACCATTACTCCGAGATGTGTACCATCTAAATGAATAAAACAATAATCCAGAGACTGTGCTGTCGTTTACTCCCTCTGAGTAGTTCCTAGTCATATATGTTCAGCCATGCACCTGAGAGTCCTCCTTTCTTGGGAGGCTGTCTCTGCCAAAATCTGTTTGGGGTCTGAGCATATCTACCAGTCTCCTGGGCTAGTTCTTTACTGTAAATCTGATGCTTTAAAGGAATTACTCAAAGTCATGGAAATACAGTGTGACTCAGAAGACCTTTGATGTGATTAAACCCCAGGCTGGAATTACATCAGTGTGTCACGAATAACCAGCCAGAGTCTAGTGGAGAGTACAGACGTTTTTACAGAATATTGCTAGAAATAAGATAGAGCCACGGGAGAAGGACTGTACTGAGGTAACACAACTTGCCCCAAAACAGCCACTCAGTCCCCAAAAAGCCCATGAAAACACGGATATTTTACTCACCTGAAGTGTCTATCACCGTGCCACCCGCCTCTCTAATAATGACAGTCGCCGCTGCCAAGTCCCAGCAGTGTAACCCGAACTGGTAATAGGCATCTGCAGCGCCGGATGCCAAATGGCACAGAGCCAGGGTCGAGCTCCCGATGACGCGGACCCTAAACCCCACGAGAAGGGGACATGGTAACGTAAAGCAGAAAATGCCTTCGATTTCAACCTATGTGTCGAGATCGCAAAATATGCAATGTACTTGTGGGGTTTTTTTTTTGTTTGTTTGGTTTTTTTAATGACTTTTGGCCACAAATGCGAGACATATATTGTAAAATATCTTACCCGTGTGCTTGGGCCTTGAGCAATCTCTCAATGTTACCAAGGAACAATTTCAAAGTTGCAGGGTCACGTTTTGGACCAATTTCTGTTAAAATTAAGGCCTTCGAGATATCTGCAATGTAGGTAGTTGTTTCCATTAATTCAACAGCTTCCAGGTAGATTCTGGAAATTTGTTTTTAAATTAAACACTAATGGACTTTTCACAGAAAAACTATTTTCACGTCCCTTTTTTTACCCCAAACTCTTTCATAGCAGAAGTGACAACTTTGCATAAAAATTCAAGCAAGACTACATTTCTCATATCAAACAGTCTGATCTAAACACACCTTTAAAAAAAAAAGAACAGGAATATTAAAAACAAGAATGCATTCTTACATTCCTTCTCTTTCCATACATTGTTTTATTTCATTAACTGGTCAGCTTTTGGCAAATTCACTAATGCGAGCAGTCAACTAAAAATAATCCAGTGACCTAGTAACTATTAATGATGCTAATCTAATCATATTTGAAAACAGGATGGTTCTTGAATAGGGGACTTTAATGCAATTTCTTAACAAATTATAAACATTTGGGAATACAGTAAGAGGAAAGAAAAGTTTCTACCTAAATCACCAGTCACCCAGTAATAGCTCCCTTTCATTTTGACATTTCAAAGACTGAAGACACCTTATGGCTGAAAAAAACCCCAAACTAAAGCAGTACCTTAATTAATAATAACAATATATGAATGTTACATTTGTGTTGTGTTCAGCAAAGGCAATTCTGACCTACAGCAGATAAGGATATCAGCCTTACGTACAGTCAAAGGAGAGACTCACAGTGACTTGCAAGGTGTTGAAGTAGTCCTCACGTGAGATCTGAATATTGCTAGTATATAACAAGCGTATACCAATGTAGGTGGAGATGGCTGATCAAATGCCAAGTGTCCCTGCTTCTGCTGTGCGAGCTGAACTCGGAGGTGTTGAAGATATGATAAAACTCAAAGGTTTAGCGGTTGATTAGTTACTAGCTAGGCTGTGCCCAAGTGTCAGGTTCTGACCCTTGGGTTAAAGGCTACGGATTCATTCAGATAGAGAATGTCTACCTGGTTGTTACAGCTAATTGCATAAGTTGAAAATTCTTAGCAGAAGTAGCAAGGAGGTTTTCAAAAGCAAATTAGGCTGGAGTGAGACATCATTTAATTAAACAGGCTGCCAATGAATTTAGTATTGCAGAGGAACATTATGGATTTAAGCAATGCGGTAAATGGTTGGTGAGTAACAGGTATGTAATTAGATTAAAAGTTACAGGTTATCACAAAGCTTAACATAGATTTAACAACTGCTTTTTAAATTACTGCATTAAAAATATAGAAACACCAATCCAGGCATGCTGCAGGGTATTCGTTGTTTAGCCAACACTAAAAACTCTGGATGGTGAAAGCAATCTGTCTTCAATTTTTTGCATAACAGACCCAATTTATAATTACAGAACATTTAATGCACGCCTCATTGCTGAAACGCACTGAGCATTCACACCACACCAGTCACAGCTAGGTGATGACTAAGACAGTTGTTCTTCTGAGTTATTAAATATATTTCTAATGCATAAATGGATCTCTTCAATTTTCATCAAGGCTACAGGCAGAAATTGGATGAAGAGACTAAGGCAAGAAAGAGGGAGGTCTCTGCTTAGGAAAAGGAGCTGGCTGATCACAAAACGTGATGGGGTTTCAGGAATTCAAGATACGAGAGAAAATTTACTGACTAATCCTCACTCTGATAGAGGCCAGAAAAATAAGGAGGCTTGGTAGAAGAGATTTAACAGTGATATGGATAGATTTATGAGGAAAAGACCAATTCTGTTGACCACAGAAGATTAAAAAAAAGAAAATACACTTACAGTATTAGCACATGTAAGGCCTGACCTGAATCTAAGCATGAGAAAAACATTATCACTAAGATCAAAGGGAAGATGGATCCTTCATTTAAGTGCATCCTGACTGCTTGGACTCCCATACCAGACCTCTACAAAATTTGGCATTGACAAAGAACCGTGTTTGCCTGGACTGTGATTTCAAATGATTAAATCTGAACGATGAGTGCATAGCGCAGATCAATGTTATACAACAGTCACATTTCCTGAAAACAAAAGGCATGAAGTAACATGACAGCCTAGATCTCCAACACATCATGCATTGGTGAAGGCTACTTGAGTTCCAGTGGTAGGTAGAGGGGAAACACACTCTCTCTTCCAGGGCTGGTTTATTTCACTGAAGCCACAGTTCTTCCAGGAAAAGAGCAACTGTGATTTTATACACTTAAAACACCAATAGAAGTGAGACTAAAGAAGATCCATCTTCACTGGTGAAATTGCCCACCACCAAATGATGTCTCTTAAAACAAAGGAAAATTTCAAAGCATTTGGAAGGGCAGAAGGTCCGCTTCCCTTGCTATGTTCTAGACACCCGACAAAAGTGGCATGTGCCAAAATTGTTCCTTGCTCAACTGGAAACCAGAACTCTCTGACGGCAAAAGCAAGCGAGGCCATTTCAAGAGTGGCTCAGCCAGCCCAACTGGGAGCACCCCTCATTTTTCCTAATAGTCTCTGCCAGCATGGGCTTTTGTGGAATATGAGCTATTCAAGCAGTGACAAAAATGTGACGTACAATCAAGGATTAAAAGCTTATGGGTCACTGACTTTACAGTTTGCTCCCTTTCTCCAAATAGGGAGACCCCAGCTCACTATTAATTTAGGTGAATAGCCAAACTTCCCAAATTTCAGGGAAGTTTTGATGCGGGGTCTGCTTGGGGCACTGCAACAAATCTGTTTGTTAAACTGCTTGAAGTTATTGTGTTTCAAGTTCATTAAATCTCTTTTTGGGGTGTAATTTTTACCATCTCATGTGTACAATGATGTACATTTTTGGCACATGTCTCCTTCTGTCTACAACTGAGTGTTATGTTCTCCTCTGCATTTTGATTGATTAAAAGAAAACTTCTCTACACACATCTGATTATTGTTATCTATTATCATTAGGTAAACAGACAGATCTATGACTTGGTTTACCAATAAAAGAAGCCCATTAAAGCATTGACTAAGTGTTGCTGGCTATTTGTATGTTGAAACGTACCTCACACACAAAAGCAAGCTGTTAAAGAACCCCTAATGAAGCATGCATCCTTTAGTTTACTTTACTGTTAGCGTGTATGCCTACAGACATAATACACTTTACGACGTACAAGTTTATTGGAAAATAAGTGCATAACGGCCGCCATAGTACTCTGAATTTGATTCACCATTCCCATTGCATCTTGCTCATAAAAAGTTATGCCAGTGTACAGCTGGAATGAAACTGGTGAATCTACTCGTTCTTCCTTATTTTAAACAATGGTTATGAAGCAAAATAATTTAGGATTATTTAAATAGTTCATATTCAGATGTATATTTTAAAAAGAAAATGAGGAAAGTTGTGATTCTTCAGAAAAAAACAAACACATAACAACAAAATTATCATGCAGGTGAAATACATTCCATCAGGATAATGATGTTCATTATCCTAATGATGATTTGCAACAACTCTGAAACAAAATTAACATATTCCTTTTAGAGTTCTAACAAAATCTAGACCAACCTGTCTCTTTTGATACCTGAAGCCTTTTGTCATTACAAAATGCCCCTTGACCTCTTCTACCAGTGTATAATCGTTCTTCAGTGCAGTGGTAAATTACACCAAATTCAAGCTTTAAGATTTTGAAAAGGAAAGAAATGAATGCAACTCAAATTACTCATCATAAATATAAACAACTACTAATGGCAGAAAGATCAGCAATATTTTAATTGGTACATGTAATCAAAGATTATATTGATGCTAATAAACTGGAATAATTTTACTATTACTGTGATATTGAGATAAAGGTCATATAAAACTCAGTTTATAAAGAGAAATTAATGCAATCTGTTCATGATCTTCTAAACTCTTACTTGCAGCTTTTTTGTGTTCACATTAGAATGGATTAAATGCTAAGTTGATTTCAAATTCAATTGTATGTTTTTATTGAAAGTATGCAAGTCCTGTAAGGCCAGATTCTGAATGCTTTACTTTCACTGGTGAGCAGTTACACCTAAAAGTAATCCCACTGACTTCAGCTGGACTCTGAGGATTTGCAGCCCCGAATAAATAGTCAGGCATCCAAACTGAAAGTCACGGCACACTGTTTATTGACAGTGGATGCTTCTACATGCACTTCATCTTTCATGATGCATTTAATTTGCCTGCCTTTTCAACCAAAGTAGTACACTCCAGTCACTTGTTCAAAAGCTTCTCTGCAAAATCCTTTTATTTACACATAGAAGTGAGAATCTCATGAAGTCACACGACTCCGAGAGGAGTTTGAAGAGAAGTACCAAATATTGTGACCCTCAATGAAAGCCTGAGAATGAGCAACACTGGAATTTTTGTGGGAGTATTTGTTTACCGATGAGAAGAGGGTCAGAATTTGACCCCTGATTTAAGCCCAAGGTCTTTAATATTTCCATTACTTTAATAGGTCTTGCCAAAAGATTTTAAAGCACTTTACAAACTTCAATGATCACCTCCTAAAATCACCCCTAGATAAGTACTATTAGCAATATTTTATTTAGGGGTGGACAGATAGGCAAAAATAAAGTGACTTGTCCAAGGTCACAGAAGAAGTTGGTAACAAGGTCAAGAAAACATCTCAGATTTTCTAGACTCCAAATCTTTTCCTGCTGCCCTCCTCGATTCAGTGTGAATAATCAAAGGTGCTCATCAGAGACAATTCAAAGGGAATAGACTGTCCTCGCTCCCTACCCTGAGGAACCATCTAAACCAACAGTTTTTTTTGAGGAATACTCTATTAATAGACTCTTTCCCTGAAGACATCCGCAGGAATTTCTTCAGTACTGTTCAAGGTTTACATTCAGGCCAGTTCCCCTGTGTGTACTTTGGCTCCTTTTTCAGCTTACTACTTTTTTCTGCTTTTCCCATTTGTTTACTGAGGGAGATTTAACATCATTCTTTATTTTTGTTTCAGCTTTGTTTAGTTTACATAACCCAAAATATGCAGCATCAAAATCATGATGGTGTTCTAGAAAACATAAATATTAGAGAAAGCTGTCTGGTAATAAAATGTAGTATTCAAAAGGACCTTTGGGAATGAATAAACTTCAGAAAAGCATGGAAGTGTTTCTCTGCAGTTTCCATGTTTGAAAACTAACTAGAGAAGTACACGACATTATTCTGTTTAAATCAGTAAGAGCCATTAGCACATCTGAAACCTACGTTGTTATTGCACAGAATTCTTGCTGGCTTCACTTACAGCTATACATATGTTTAAGACCGTGGAATTAGGCTGAAAGAGGCACATTCCTTGGCAATTTGAATAGCTATTTCTTCTGTATATATCAGACTGTAAACCGGCAACATCTGGAGAAAAGGCACTTGCATGAATGAGTATAGCTAGGAAACTCAAAATGGCACATATGAAGGCTAGGTACTTTTTTTTTTTCTCCTGTAATCAAGCTCTCATGCAGTAAATATAGTTATTTTACTACGTTAAAAAAACCACAAAGGCAGATTAAATGAACTAGGCCCATAACTTCGCACTCTTCATAGAAATCAGTTCTGAATTGCCTCATAGCAGCGGTTAGCTGTCACAGATACTTCTAGCAGGAAAGAAGCAATAATAATAACATAAGAACACTAGGAGATACGTTTAAATTATGAATAGGCAGCACTGTATTTAACTTATTATGGTTTTGTCTTACAAAACTTCGCTCACACCAGTACTCCCTTTTTTCCCCACATAAATCCTATAATATTTATAATAATTTGTAAGAATTGTCTTGTAATTGCCAGTTTGCGTAAGTAAGTTTTGCAGGATTATGATTTCAGTAGTAGAGTATGACCAAATGCATTTAAAAAGTGTGGAAAAACCTGAGCAGTGGCTTATTTTTTTTACAAAAATATATTTTATTTAAAGTTCCCACATGGTTTTGAGGCTTCTAACCAGCTCTCAGGTACCCATCTTAAAGAACATACTTCATACCTCTTTGTTAACAGCAAATCCAATGCTCACTGCCACTGTTGGAAATCTGTGAGAAATAAGAAATGAAGTATTATTGATAAAAAAATCTCTCAACTTACTCCTTATGCAACTCCCTTAGGCAACAAAACCCCACATGGAGCTCTGTGATTTTACTTGTGTCAAAATGCTCTTGACATTGTACCATTTCTCCTTTGTCAGCCTCTTTAACTTTGTCAGTTCCTTTAAAATTATAATTTAATATTGGAGAAGGCAAGAAATAAACACAATAAGATATCAGGATTTTTATACTAAACGTGTTGTATATTTTAGTGATCTTTTTGCTTTAGTGTAATTGAATTATCCAGTATAAAATCATTAATGTTGTTATAACAAGTCATCACTTCTAAGAGCACATTTTGTTCAAGTTCAAGCATCTGAGACAGCAATTCGGTAGCATGGAAATACCTTGCTGCTGACATCAACATAAGGAGAAACCAGTTTCTCTACCCTCTCTTTTGTCAAAGTGATGATCATGTATTTAATTTGATCCTTTTGACTAAAGTATAATTATTGCATTTTAAACAATGAAATAAATTAATTTCTTAAAAACATGATTTAAAAAGGGCTGTAAAATAAAGATCCAGAAAATATTGCTAGAAAGAGGAAATTTTGCTTAATTGCATGAAACACCAGTACATGACAGCCCCCCACCTCCCCTTGAGTTCTATGCAATTGCACCAAAAGTCAAAGAAACGCCTTTTTTTTATTATGATAACTGCAGTTATGTTAAGTCACTAACTATAAGGCAGAACATATTTAAGGTTTTTAAGTAGAAGTATTACGAATAGTCGTTAGCTTACAACTCCTAGCACTCAAATGATGAGCTAAACTTCATTTTTGCAGTAATGATCCCTAGATTTCTTTTTGCAGAGAGGTATTACAGAAATTTAAAACCAATATCTATGTACAGCTTAGTTTTCAGTTCTACTCTACATATGTGCAATGGTTGTACTTCCTAGGAAAAATGAAGCATTTGTATTTGAAAGGGAGAAAACACCACTACTAAAAGGAATGTGTAACAACCACGTAAGGCGTTAGGCCAAGTGTCATCATAGCACAGCCTTGTTCCTCCAGTTCAACTCAAGTCTCTGCATGTTAATGTGCGGTTATATATAAATGAGCTGTGAGTCAAGAGCTTTGGGTCATTAAGCAATCAGCAGAAACTTTAGCTTACCTTTAGATAACAGTATAGAGCTCTCTCCAGCACAAACACACACTCCCTCAGATACACTACGCGAGGTACAAAAAGATAAAGGGATGACTCCTACTTATGAGTCAAAGGAACAAATCTACCACAGTAAAACACTTCTAAGCAGAAGGGAGGATTTGTGAGAAGCTACATTTTGCTTTTTTATGTATTTCCCAGTTCACTGTCCACTTACCTGTGCACAAAGTTGCACGTTCCATCAACAGGGTCAATAATCCAAGTTGGACTATCAGTGAGGACACATTTGGAACCAGCAGCAGTGGATTCTTCTGCAATAAACCTGCATTTGGTGCAGAGTAAAATAAGTGTCCCAGAAAATTGGCTTAGATATGTGACTTGGAAAGTCAAATTCCATCTTTCTGTTTTCGAAGAGATACTTAATTTTTATCTATATATACATATATAATTTTTTTGTATAAATGTGTATGCATGTATAAACACATGTATTGCTTTTTTTCATTTGGGAATGGGGATCTTTCATAGAAACTTTGAAGGAGAGTTCTCAAATTTATAGCATACTATTTCACATGGTAAAAAAGAACTCCATTTATCTTCACTTTCCCAATACACCATTAAGAAAGTCGTGAAAATGAATGCAGAAATGGATCTGAACTGACATCCCTGGAACTCTACAAGAATTTTTTTTTATGCAGAATGAAATTTTATGGGTTAGGCCTGTCTCTTGCAGTAAGTAATATAAACTGCAAACTGTAGCTGCTTCTCTTTTGCAGTCAAATTCAGTCAGCAGGAAATAATGCACTCTTAGAAAACCCACAATCTCACTCCTACTTGAATTTTTTACAGTAGTCTGACTCAGGAAATTAAAAGGTTTACAAAGCTGAACTTTCTTTTTCCCATGACCCAGAGAAAATCAACAAATTAATTTTTTTGTTTGTTGTTTGGATGCACAAGGCACACATTGAAATCTGAGCTCATCTTCTCTTCTGTTGTTCTGTCCCAATTTCTTTTAGCAGATATGCTTTTTTTTTTCCCCCTCCTTTTTCCCTGGGAAATGAACATCCAGTTCTGGCACATTTCCTGCCGACCTTAATTATCCCTGCTCTCCCATAAACTGTGCAGGGTCTACTTCTGTAAGTGTTGTGCAGGTGCTACTCTCACAGATTTGAATAAAGTCCTGTATGTACAGAAGGTGTAGAATCAGACTTCTAGTACTGAATCTTGCTTTTGGTTTCACATTCCAACAACTGGTAGTGGTATTCAGAGCTCCTGCAAATGCCTGAAGACGAAAAAGCTCTCTCAAAGACACAAAGAGAAAAAAAAGGATACAATAAAGAGAAAATGTCTTTTCCAGAAACAGTTGCTTCCCCAGGACTAGAGTAGCAGCTATTTTCTTTTGTGCCCTCAACACACGCTGCGTGATGCCACATTAACGCTTGCAACCATGAGTTTAAAATGTTCTGCAGACAGCACTGGAGGAGACTTGAATTTTCCAAATGCTATTTAGCCTTTCCTTGAGTAGAAAGGGACTATTTTGATGGCATTATGGGCCCCCAGTTGGTATGAAGAGGAAAGTGGGAAGTGTTTGTTACTATTTTCATCTCCATTAAAGATAACAGCTGAAGGACGAAGTGTTAGTGTGCTACTGAGAAATGAGAAAGACTTGAACAAGTGTTTGGAATTCTCAGTCAAACATAACACTTTGCAGACTCCTTGCCCTAAATATTTCATTATTTTGTCTTGTTGGTGTTGTATCATTTGACTTTTGCTTTTACAAATCTTGTAATTAGCACCTAAACCCAACCATACGCTTTGGCTGCGCTGCTGGCTGCAGAGGAAGCTCGTCTTCTTGCAGATGGAGCACCTTACATCCCATCTCAGATTGTACACCTTCCCCATAAATTATGCCTCTGCTTCAACCCTCCGCCAGCTCCCCCAGCCAGAGCCTGGACTGTAGCCGTTGTCTTGCCAGTCAAAGAAAGGTGAAATGGGAACCTCTTTAAAGACAAGAGTATTTCTGTGTAAGGCGTTTTGCCCTCAAGTATCCTAAATCTTTTCCTCGCCTTTTCCTTACAGCAGGGTGCAACGCTGCAGTCCTCACATACAGAAACGCTAACGTGAAGCCGGGGCACAATAGTGCCATTGATGAAGTCTTGATGTCCAAGAACAATTTTTCCAAAACGGATGTAGGACCAATTAGATGCACGTTTCATGACATTTGGGCTAATAGGTTAAAATAAGCCCCTTGCTGTTATGCAGTACTGGGTACTGTGAGAGGCCCACAAGGCTGACATCAGATGGGTTTCTCTATGGCTCTCTGTCCTGTAAAAACATGCAAACTCAGCAAAACATTCAGCCTGAAGTACTGGAGACCAAGTTTTAGGAACAGCTTGAGAAGTGGGAGGGGTAGCCATGTTATCACAGTAGTTAATTTAATATGCCAGCCTGCCAGCTGTGTTGACTTCCCTTCAAATCTGGATTAAAGTTTTCTCCTACTGAAAATGAGTCCAGTAATTTCAGCCTAGCCTTCGTTGACATCTGTTCATACCACGGTGCCACTCTGAAATTCATTGCTGGAACAGCAGGGAAACTGTAGCACAGCAGAAGCTGCAGCAGGAGTGACAGCCAGTTGAGTGCAGGAGGTTCATACCAGGGCTATCCCTCACCTATCCCCTTTTGGGGGTCTGAGGGCAGAAAGCCGGGCAGCTAGAGTTGAATGTCACCCTCCGTAATGGCTGTGTCTTGATTTTAATGTCTACAGGATTAAGGCCACAATTAACACCAAAGATGACAACTTCTGTACCAATAACCTAGGCAAACGGTACGATAGCCTTTTTCAACCAGTAGCCCCTGATATTCTGGCTGTGCCTACCCACAACTCAAAGATCTACCAGAAAAAACATCCTTTGAAAAGACTCACTTGGAGCATGTCAGAATACCAAAGAGTGGGCAAAGATGAGAACTTGGGTGAAGCACGAATGAGGATGATACATATCACTTAGCCAAGCAGAGAAGAAAGAAACATGGGACAGAATTACCTTTTTAACGGGTTTTCCTAATATTTCTCTTTACTTCTGAGTACATTTCCAGTATCGCGAGACTCATCACTGCCACAATGCAAATGGCACAGATTCTAATGACATCCCTTTTAATTTTTTAAACTCCTAAGGTACATTTTTTGATTCAGAGAACATAAGAATCAAGATGATTTAAGAGAAAAAGAAATAACAGAAATTTTCAGTGATGCTTTCAACAGCTAGATTAGGGGAAAGACTGAACACAAGTTAAATGATCTTTTAATGTTTTCATTGCACTTTAATTTAAACCTTGATTGCTACTGTGGACTCTTCATTGCAAGTGTTTTAATCTAGTCTAGTTAAATCTAGTTTTAATCTATTGTTTAATCTAAATGCATTCACTGAACGAACTCCGACCAAAACCAACAATCAATATCAGCAAAAAATAACTGTCCTGAAGAAATGGCAATTCCTTCATTTGCTTACAAAGTCAGAAGTTAACTGTACAGAGTTAACAAAGTCAGAGATTTTTCAGTTCCTAGGTGCATGTTGTCCTTACAACTTTTCTTCCCATTCTGAGTAACTCAAGTGCTTCTGATTATTCTCATTTTATGTGAAATGTGTTTTATGTTCTTTGCCAGACTGTTCAAGGAAAAATAAAACAACATAAGAGCGGAGATGAGGAAAGGGCAGAGCCAGCAATAGTAGAAGGAATATTACACAAATAATAGGCTTGTAAAGCCTGGCATTCTCTTGAGAATTGCGGCCAAGAACCACACATTATGCTGTACAGTACTACTTCAATATGCGATCACATACAACACGTATCTAGAAAGCCATATGTAGTATATAATGTTCTTTCTACTCCTTCTTATGGTGGTTTTTTTTTTCAGCAGCATTGCTGACAATCAGATTAGTAGCTGACCCCTCCAGATTTTCATCTTTGTTGATTTCTGTGTAGTGTTAGAGTGCAAGGCTCATCTCTGTCAGAGATGCACACAGTTAGGAGGAAGTCATACAGTATTTAAGGGATACACAGGCTCTGCACGGGCTCTGCAGGGAGATGAATTTTATCTTTGTGGACTGAAGTCAAATGTGGAAATCGATTGCAGAGTCTCTGAATCAAACCAAACCTGGCGAACTAATACAAAGCCTCTCTCTAATCTGTCCATGTGCTAGGAGTTGTTATTTTCAAATTGACCATAAGGATTCAAGGGGAGTCAACAATCTGAGCTATTTTTAAAACTTTGGATTGACACTCCATATAGCAATTCATATCCTGTTTATGTCTATGCATCAGACAATGATAAACAACCCTGCTTCTCACCGATTTTAGGATTCTACACAACACAAGGTAAATGTCATTAAATGTGATACTTGTCACGATCTGGCAAATGCTTATGTGTGATGGCAAAAGGAAGTGAAGGCAAGGTCTGCAGGACGGGACCTTTGCTATCATTAATTTCAGCTATATTTTAATAGATATCCTTAGCATAATTCTTATACAATAGAGAACAGATCAGTATTCTGAAAATCATGGAGAGTCATATGAAACCTTCATACATGATGTCCCTATAGGGGAAACATTACTATTAAATGCATATATTAAAACCCATAACTATTAGAAAATACAAAATACTAATTATAGGGAAGTGGTGCTTTTTTAAAAAGGCGTCCTATGAAAGTGTCCAACAGCAACAGGTTAATATGTAAGAGAGATATATAGACTTCTAAAAAGACCTTTACATGCGAGTCAGATATACAGCTCTTAAAGGAAAAAAGGTCACTGATAGTTTCTTTCTATAGGCACTCACCTGTGGGAGGGAAATTTCTCTTTCAGAACAGAAATAATTAAATTCTCCACAAAATGATCAGTTTCTGTCACGAGATCTGCTGCAGATGTCTTTGTGGACACTTGTTTTTCCTCTGTTAGAGCTTTCCTAATAATCTGAAACAGAAGTTCACAAATCAGATTTGTTGGCCATTCATCCTGTGCACACTAAAATAATACGTTTACTGAAAAATTATAGCTAATCCTGAAAAACGGCTGTAGGCCTAATTCTACCAGTCTGTTCTAATTGTTCTGACTAAAAATCCTTCTGAGATAGTGAGTAGTCTTTGGGAACACGGCATTTTGAATCACTCTGCAAGAACTTCTCTTGACAGTTCAGAAAAAGATCGATGAATGGGATGCAACTATAATGGAATAAAAGGATGATGGTAGTCATCATGATTTAGGAAATTACAAAAAATACACATAAGATAAGAAAGAGCGTTGAGGCTCAGGAATTTTTCATGCAAACCCCTTTTTCTTTTTTTTTTTTTTAAATTTACAGGGCCAATACCCCACTGCTCTCTTTAAAAAACATGCAATAAGGCAAACCCCATTGCCAACAAAGACACACAAAGTTTATTTTTTCTTGTGTATATGGGTTTTTGGAACTTCAAGTGCTGACCACCCACTAGTTCCCAAAGAACTGTTATATATTTAACAAAAACAAAAATTTAGACTTTTTCCCAGATATGGAACTAGTGATCTAACCCTGGATTATCTTCTGGAAAAGTCTTTATCTCCTTTTCAAGGGTCTTACTGTTACAAATTAAGAACTAAACCACATCAAGTGCAAACGCGCATAGGGAAAAACAGTTAATAAAAGCTTTTTCCCAATTTTCCCATTTTCTTTCTGTTTTTTTCCACTCTTTCATTGCAGAGAAAAATAAGGAGGCAGGATGATAATGCTCAACTTGCAAAAGGAGCTGACTTATCTTTTAACCAGTGAAAATGATAAACTATTTGAAATTAGGACAACCAAAACAAAGCAAAAACTAAGCACCACTTATTTGTATAGAATTATATTAACTAAAACCAGCACCAACATGACCAATATTCCAAGTCCCTTCTAGAACTTCTATATTTCAGTTGTTTAACTAAATTTCCATTGATCAACATATTTTAAAACCATCTAAAGAGAAGTGTTTGATGACCAAAGAAAACAGTTCTGCTGTATTAGGCATGGGAAAGGGAACCAGCAACTCCCAAATTTCAGTCTCAGCTCTTGGTTTTCCTAGTATGAAATCCTGCATTTGAAGGCTGTGCGGATTGTTCTGACAAGTAATGGATATTGCTGACCTCTGCCTTAGTATGGAAGGTATCTGGACCAACGTTTCTGTTTTGTGAGCTGTAAAACATTAGTTATGCCTATTTACTGAGATTGTGAGGGCAGGCTAATACTCGTGGGTTGAGATCTCACTGAAGTTCATTATTGTATATCAAAATATTAACCATACTTAATCTTTTTACTCCCCTCAATGCCCTGCATGGTTTTCTTGATGGTTTTACCATAGAAGCATAAAAGCGCAGCTCTAGGAAGGCCCTCGGGCTCCTCTTCGGTCCAAAGCAAAATCCAAAACACTCCAACCATCTCAGTTGTGTATTCTAAAAAACTGCTATGCTGATGCCTTTTATTTAAATTATTCTTCTTTACTTTTATATTGCCTGTATATAAGTAAGTGCTTAGGATGGGGCTCAGAACTTCACATAGTGAAATAGATGAGGAATAATACTTCTCATTTCTTGCCTTAAACACTCCTTTCAATAGAGGAGATTTGAATTTCTTTTTAGCAGTGCCATGCTCTTGACTCCTATTCAGTTTTAGTACACAGTGGATTGAGGGGATTTTTGCAGCCATTTAAATCAGTACGTGCTCAGCAGGGGAGTGAGCGCACACCTGAGCCTTGCTGCAAAAAGAGCGGAGGTGAAAGCTCTCTCCTGTGGATGTGCTCTGCAATCGGTTGCTCTTCATCGTGTGCTCCGGCACTTGATCTCTCCTTTTTGGATACAATCCTTCGCACCTCCCATCACTGAAATGAATATTTTTAATTTCTGATCCTTTTCCCAGTTGTTCATGACCATTTTTGACTTGATTCCTGTCCTCCAAAGTGCTCACCATTCCTCCCACTTTGGTCTGTTTGTGGGTTTTATACGTAGGGTGGTATATACCCTATTCTGTCACTCAAGTCCTTCATTAATATACTGAATATTTGTCAGGTCCAAAACCGGATTTTTGCAGGATCCTACCTGATATGTTTCACCAATGTGGCAGCTATTAAAAATACCCTGGTTTCCCAGAGGGTTCTGTAGTAGCCTTATGGTAACCAGATTCACAATGTACTTACATGGAAATTACATGGAAAAACTCCGATCAAAATCTTTTCTAAAAAGTCATCGCTTCTGTAACTTCCACTATTGCCCAGTAGCTCTCTGTCAGCAGGAGGTGGCTAGACTGGTTGATGTGCCCACCACCAAACAAAAAACCCACCCTGTCCATTTCGCTGGCGTGCCAACCTGAGGCTCCAGTCACTTTGGAGGTGGGAAGAGCCAAGGGTGCGACTCTGATAGGACGCAGTGGCCAAGGGCCTTCTCGCCCATCTCCTCCTCAAGCCATGCAGGCCCACCCCGAGGGGCTGTGACACACATTACTCAGCCCTGCAACGG
Source organism: Nipponia nippon (assembly GCF_047370975.1). Lineage (NCBI taxonomy): Eukaryota > Metazoa > Chordata > Aves > Pelecaniformes > Threskiornithidae > Nipponia > Nipponia nippon. Next base: position 57,767,768 of record NW_028262290.1, on the reverse strand, counting down.
ACTGCTTCTCCCCACCTCTTGTGCAACCGGTGTGTTGGGGGAAAGCAGGAGAGAAGTCATGATGCCGTGCTACAGTCACCAGCCACAAATGGGCATCACATCTGTGTCAGCTCACCCGCGGTACCAGGTGATGCCGCAGGATGGATGGGTCCCTGCTAATTCTCTGCCTCCTACGAAGGGTCTGACAAAAGGGACTCCTATGCATTTGCACCAGCTTGTACAGGGATGCAATCCAAGCCAGAGTCCCCCACAAAGACCACACTCCCTGCATCACTGATGAAACAGCTTTTATTCTTCACAAATTCATCAAATAGCTCAGAGCGGTCCAGAATTCAACTTCTATTGAATAATCCCTAAAAATCATCTGCCTACAAAGAGTGTTAGAGCCTGGTGCCTCAGAGCACTTCAAGAGCATCACTCAGCTCCCCTCCTTGCAATACGGTTTGTAGATACCTACTGCAATTGCCTGGTCTTTCCAAGTTGGGCATGGAGCTCCATAAAAGCCTCTTTCTAGGTAACAGGCAGCAGGTAAGTGGAAGACCAAGGGAAATACAGGCTGATGAAATGAAAACAGCTGATTGCTCCTTATCACTATTGTACAATGAAGTTGGCAACCAAGATGCTGTATTTTGGCTGTAAATGTATTTTACTAGGCTTTACCACTGTATTATAGGTTGTCCCTAGATTATGGATATTTTACAGCAATTTCTAAGCAGCTGATTTTTGGGACCGTGGTTACTTAGAGCAAAGTCACTTAACGCTTTTAGCCCATGCTGCCCCTCCTCTAATAAAGAATTGGCTAGATCTTATCCTAATACCCTGCTTGGGAGCATTTGGGGGGGGCATGCAAAGCGAGGGGCATTCACACCCGTACATGCATGAAGACCACATCACAGAGCAAGACTCAGGTTGTCCCTTCATTTGCCATGGAGCAGGGGAGATGGAACCGCAATGGCTCAGTGCAGTCATGGTCCTGGACTCTTCCTTTCCTAATGCCTTTGTGACATTAAGTCATACAAAGGAGAACGTAAAGGACAGAGGGCTAAGATGCCTTCTCCCCCAATACCTGCCAGGAGAGTCACCTACAGTGAGGTGCTTGTGTTAGATATTTCATCTCACCATACTGCTCACACTCACCACACACTTCTGGGAGCTCCAAGGTGGATTGACTTGCTCGCAATGTCGTCCTGAAATATTTTCTCTCTGGTAAAATCAACCATCTAGATAAAAAGCATAACTACCTGCAAATAACTTAGGAAATACCAATTTGGTCTGCTAAAAAAATCTGTCCATGTTCCATAGAAAATAGCCAAACAATATCTCCTGGGACCAAAGATGGGGGAAAAAATCTTGGCTTTTTAGAATATTAGTGGAAATTTTGCCTTTTTTTAGTGGGATTCTGCTAGGTCTCTTATGCCTCATAAAATTATTTTCTGGAAAAAAAAAAGGGGGAAGAAAGAAAGTAGTTTGTGTGGACTTCAACATGTTAGCTTCTAGTCTCAGTTCCTTAGACTTGTTTTCACCTGGATGCACAACTACTCATTTTGGTGAAGTTTCTCCGACTGTAATTGCAGAGAACTGCGCAACTATTACTCAGTGCTCTCAATAGCATCAAAGATGCAGAGACTAGTCATGCCCGCTTTTCTTTAGCAAAAAGCCATATAAAGCCAACAGGCGTACTCTCATGAACATAGCAAGCAGAGTTCACTCACAGAAAAAGCAGAAGGGAGGTTCGAAAAAGTGCAGTTATATGTGGCCTTATACAGTGAATTAGACGTAACTTTAATGCAGGTCAATTATCGAGATTACAAAACCATGGCCATTCGCGTCATGAAACAGCCATATATATTAAACGAGCCTGTGATATTTCGTAAAAATAATGGAACTAAGTAACAGGACTGGTAAGAGAGGCAAAGATTTTAACCTGGGAACAGAAGTTACTCCATCAACATCACTTCTGACATATATTCAAGCAATCATTTCTTTAAGTTTAGAAGAAACTACTCCACAGCATAGATATCTATCTCTTGGAAAGAAGATATATTTTACTTATACTCATGACACGTGATGCAATATAAATCAAACAGTTGTGTAAGCCAAAAGGGGAGACCAGGAAACTGTGTTACTGGTTAACTTCTCCTAGAAATCCAAAATCTTGACTTGCATGCCTTTCTTCAGGTTGACCTCTGCACCAAGACTCTTGTAGACACTTTTTAACCATTCCAAGCCTTCCTAACCTGCCACGGACCTGGGAAATGGAAGGCCTTAAAAGAAAGGCTGGAATGGCAAAATTTCATGCAGGGATGGAGACAGCACTCACATTCAGGGAAACAGAGAGTGCAAGCAGACTTCTGGAGACGGAGATGAAGGTGAAGAGGTCTGAGGGATGGGAAGAGGGGCAGAAGAAAAAGATGAACTTGACCAGCGGAACTGACTATTTTTGGCGACCTGAATAAAACTCAATTTTATCAGTCAATTTTCAACAAAAATCCAGTCCCATCAAACCTATGTTACACTGCATTTGGTGTCCTTATCTCCAGCTTCTTTTGGGAATAGCTGGAAGTGGATTGACATTTAAATAAAAGATACAGCCCTATCTGCACCTTTTCTTCTACAAGGATCTCTGATGTTTTTTGTAACTAAAAACATTCCCTAACATTACAAAGTCAATAAAAGCCCTACCCAGTTCCAAAGTCCTACTTAAGCAACATCCTTGACTGGTTTAAATTTGGCCTGCCAAGGAGTCAGCCATTTCCTGCCAGTTGCAAGGTAGCGATGGCAAACTGCGAACTAAAAAGGTGCAAGGATTAATCTTCTGGAATGTTTATTTCTTTCAGGAAAAGGTGCTCAGCTGTGATCTTCTGGACGATTAAAATGGCTGGAGATGGTTACGGCTGTCTTCACAAATGGATATTTTGAGAAATAAGGTGTGGAGGCTTGAGCAAGTCCTGAGAGTCTCTCTTGTGAAATGGCTGGCAGAATGACTATGCTGGAGAAACTCCCGTTTGGAGAGTCTGTGAGAGCGTGACCTGTCATCCCGATTTGGATTATCCACTTATTCCTTGCATTACTGAAACAAGCCTCCTCTCCTCTGGCATTCTGTTCATCTTTGTTTGTCTTCTACTACGGAGAAACTACGTTTCATAACACATACTAAGGCAAAGTTACAGGTCCTGGACTCAAGATGGACAAAGGGGCTCCTTAAATCATAGTGGACAGGTACAAGGTGTGCTTCAAAATATAGCAGAAAGGAAGCAGAAGAGAAATAAATGTTGCTGAGGTTTGTGTTTTACCCAATTCCTCATCTGAACAATCTGCTGATCCCACTTCTTGGCTCTGTTAGAGTCCATGGAAGTTTTGCTGCTGCACATGGTGGGGCCAGGATGTCTCCTGAGATGACTAACCTTCTGCTGTGTTGAAACATGGATCTTAAATAAGCTACTGTGGATCTTCGCAGAGCCACTGCTGATCTATCTCTAGCAAGTGAATTTCAGTCACTCTGAAGACACTGGCGTAACGAGGAGACAAAACCTCCCTCACACGACTATTTTTCTCTGCACAAGCTGCTAAAAAACAAATGCTGGTATTGTAACAGGTAAATACACGTTATTCTGGATAAAGGCACAACGGCATAAACCCTCAGCTGTACATGAATTCAACCTCAGCCTCACAGCATGCTCACAACATGACAGTAGCAGAACAAACACTTGGTGTATACTCGAAAAAGTTACTAAAGCACCTTCACGCTGACAAATCTTTCCACTTTTTTTTTTTTTTAATTAAATACAAATACTCCCAGTCACGCAATCAATCTGCTCTCACCCGAGGCGCCTCCTCGCCCTTACGCTGCCCGCAGCCGCCGAGGGCAGCGGCCTCCGCTGCCGCCGCCGAGGGCAGCGCCGAGCGCCCCGGCTCCCAGCCCGGCCGCCCTCCGCCTCCTCCTCCTCCCCAGCTCTGCCGCACCAGCCGAGTGCCCGCACGGCCCTTCCTCAAAACGCCCGGCTCTTTTCTTTTTAATTAATTATTTTTTTTTTTTTTTAAATTTAGACGCGCACCCGGTACGACCGCCCGGGAGAAGGATGCTCCAGCCGCGGGGCAGCCCCCCCGCCCTCCCCGGGCCCCTCCGCGGCCCCGTCCCGCCGCCGGGCAGCGTCCCGGCGCGGCTCCCACCTGCCCGGCGCGGAGCGCCAGCTGTACCGCCACCTCCACGCACTCCTTCCAGGGGTCCCCGCCGCCGCCGCCGGCCGCCGCCGCCCCCCCTTCCTCCTCCTCCTCCTCGCACGGCTTCATAGCGACGGCGGCGGCTCCGCTGCCCGGGGCAGGGCCGGGGGGCGCGGGGGGCCCGGCTCCCCGCCGAGGAGCGGCCGCGGAGGAGGCTGCCCGGCGCGCACGCAGCCGCCCTCCCGCCCGCTGCGCCGCAGCCGCCGCTGTCACTCCGCGCCCCGGCGCCGCCCCGCCGAGGGGAGCGGGGCGGAGGGAGATGCCCCGGCGGCCGCCGCGATCAATGGGGAAGGCGGGCTGCAGCGCGGCGCCTGGCTGCTGGGCGCCGACTTTAGGTGAGCCCCGGGGGCGGAGAAGGGCCGGGAGAGGCGGGGGGGCGCCACGGAGAGGAGCGCCGAGGCCGCGCCGCGCCGCGGAGGGCAGGATGTGGCGGGGAGGCCGCCGGCCCGGCCCGGCCCGCCCCGCGCCGCCGCCATCGCCGTGGCCGTGGCCGTGGCCCGGCCGCCCCGCCTGACATGGCGCCGCGGCCGTTACCGCCGGCCGGGCCGGGCCCCCCAGCCTGGGGCTGCGGCGTTATTGTTTCCTCCGAGATGAGGACCGCCAGGCCGTGCCCTCGGGCCCGAGCGGCCCCAGCGGGTGCCGCTGCCCTTGCCTCCCGGGCGCTGCCTGCGGGAGCGGCCTGTCAGGCGGGGCCGGGAGGCCCGGGGCCTGCCCGCGCGTCCCAGGTGAAGGGCGATCCCGGGGAACGGGAGGCCGGCCGCCAGCGCTACCCGGGCTTGGGGCGGGGGAGAGCTGAGGGGTGGCATCGGCCGTCTGGAGAACGAAGGGGGAAAGCGGCCCCGGGAGCAGAAAGGCAGTTCAACAGATTTTTAATTTCAGCAGCTTGTTAGTGCTTGGGAATTAAAGTGTACAGTGACAAATACATTGCCCTTTAGACTTTTCACTTGTCTGTGTATGTCATTTCGGATTTGTCAAGGGTGAGAAGAAGAGGACTATGAACCTGCTGTTCCCAGAAACCATATAAGCCAAATTACCGTGCATTTGAGCCAGCAGAGCAGGGGGCCCGTGGCAGACAGCTGAGCGATTCTCATTCCAGATCCACCGTGTAGGAGAAGGGTGGCCTACGATGAATACGTACTTAGCAATAGAGCAACCAGGCTGTAAAGCTTACAACACCAAGTGAGTGTTGGGAACGTACGCTTCATCTGCCAGAGTGAGGCTTTTCCAGATGACTTGCTCCGATGCACGCTTGGCGTTGAATCGGACAAAAGAGGGTCCAGGGATTGAGTCTGTCAGCATAGCTTTTTGAAAAAGGCGTTAAATACATCAAGCCTATGAGGTTTGTTATTGTCTTTCAGCACCTGCTTTGTGGTCGAAGGTTTCATTTTCAGTGACCTTTGAGGGAGAGAACAGAGATACTTTAGTGGTGGCCATATTTGCAGTAAGAAAATTTCATAACACCACCACTACTATCCCTGATGCAGAGGCAGAATGAATTGTTAATATTCTATGGACTAGGCTAAGTTTAATTGGCTTGGGTATTCTATCTAAGCTAACGAACCCTAAATCTAGATCTATCTTCTTTTATTTAGTTTTTTATCTTGTAGGACACAGATGACTTTGGGATGAGAGGGACATAACACTCCTGCCATATGTAGTTCACAAAAATAATAGACACTTTTTAAAATAAAAGGCTCGGACCTTTTCCTTCTAAGATAAGTGACAAAACTTCATGGATTGTAGTGCAAGAATTTAGCTTCATTCTTTAAATTTCGAAGGTGCACTGTGGCAGTGGATACCACAAAGACAGCAAGGCTGTCAGTCCACTTAGCAAAACATTTTCTACTCCACATTTTGAATCAGAAAAAACAGTAACAAACCCTGAGAAGATGACTTAACTAATACCTGAAGTTTTAAAGTTCGTTTAAAGTACGAAATTATGAAATTTGGGTTGAAGAAATCCCACCAAACTTTTGTCAATCCTTCTGCTGACTGATTATTCTGCTTCTAAGTCACTCCTTTCCTCTGACCTCATACCTGCTTTGTCCTCATGTAAGATTAGTTTCATTAAGTACAATAACCCTGCAAACATGTAATGTAGTTTGGAGTAGTATGCAACAGAATTGCTCTGGAGTCTTCCTTAATCTCAGTTTCCTCCAGGTTTTAGAAATTTGTGCTTTTTATTGATGCCATGCTCAGCATAGCTTCGAGGTGGCTTCAGGACCTTCCCTAGAGAGTTTCTGTGCTGGGGCAGATGAGTAAATGTATTTACTGGCGAGTTGTGTACACTGGTGAGATGTAGTAAAAACAGCTCTAACTGTGGTAAATAAGAAAATCTACAGCTAACCATGGCTTTGCATTCTAGGAAGCATCTCAGGCCACGATAAGAGTCTTTTCTGTGTTTTTCCTTGAAAGATGAAGTTTCAGTTACTGAGTTGGCCAACAGGAAAACAGTCTGTACTTTTTGCTGAAACTGGCTAGATGCTATTCTGATGTAGAGCAGATGGTTTCCTCCCTTGGGTCTCAAGTTTGCTGCAGTGCCCGGAGATCTGTTGTGATTAGGCTGCCACAGGGGCATTTGAAAGGTCTGTTTAACTCGTGTTTTAAAAACAGGGCAGTGTGAATGATAGTGTAGTAGGCAGGATGCAGAAATATCCTCACTGAAGGTAATTGTAGAAAATCATCATCACAGAGAAACACTATTACAAAGAGGAGAAGAGCTCTCCTCAATATTTTTCTAAGCAGGAGTATGTCCTCTTTCTAAGTCATGTCTGAATGGCATTTGGAAAATAAGCAACTCCGTCTGGCTCAGTAAAATCTCCCCAACCTTCTCTTCGTTCTGGTGGTAGAATATGAGTAAAATGATCACCAAAGGTGGAACTTGAGAGGCTAAAATATCAAGTGAATGAACCCTTGATTTTTACAGATTCATTCCAGCTACATGGCTCATGCAGGTAGAAGATTTAAAACAGAACTAAAAAGCCAGGAAAGAATACTTCTTAGAAAATCAGGGGCTGCAGGTAGTATTTTAAGACCCTTCAAATACTCCGCAAAAAAATGCAGTTGCCTGTAAGGCCTGTCAACAGATGGAAATATTTCTCTTCATCCTTCTCCTAGTCGGTGACGACTGTTTTCTTATTACTGTTCTGAAGTTTTTTCAAGCCTTCCGTAGCCTAGACCTGCCAGGCAGCATGAACTTCCTCCTGTGAGCTGCTGAGTGATTTTGAACGTCTGTTCACCTCTGAGCAGGTCGAGGCTGCTCTCTGCCTTTCTGGATCAGACTCTCGACTCATCTTTCATAACTGCCAAGGTCTTTTGTAACCTCTGATCTTTCATAACCCCAAACGCTGGCCAGTTCCTCTGACATGCCTTTCGTAACCTACACACATGCCACGTGTTTAATCTCATCCACTTGGAATAGGCTCGTCCTGGATGAACCTGAAATACTAGTGGTTCTCGGGTGCTTTGTCTGTCTGAATCTTCCTGAGCCCCGACCAGATTCGTGTGGAGGTCAGGCTTCCTTCCCTGAGACACCGAATGCTCAGCAGGAGTGAAAACCTGTTCCCTCTGACCTCCGAGCAGAAAATGGAGAGTAGTCATGGATTTTCCTTCTCTCCCAAGGTGTGAAGCCCTCATGGACTTCGGTGTGGCTCAGCCGGAGGCGGCAGTCTCCTTCACTTCCTGTCCTACACTGCTGCGCAGCGTTCGCGGGCACAGCTGCGCTGCGTGCCACCCGGAGATCCCCGCTGCGGTCTGCTCGGTCCGTGGTGCAAAAGGCAGGGTCACTCAGAGAGGAAGCTGCTGCAGCTGAAATTGGTTTAATTACGCCTCAGCCGACAGCTTGCCGTTCTCTTCTTCGACAGTAATTGCACGCTGCAGTGATGCAATAAAATAGGTTGTAGTTTTTGCAGAGGGAGGGTGACCTCTCTGCAGCTAGCCAGCCATCGACGTGGAATCCGCAGATGTCTTCCAGTGTGGATCGTTGTCACTTCACAGGTTTGAGGGATGATCTCTTAATAGGGAATTAAATGGGAGAGCAAGTGGCTAACAGCTTTAATAAAAACAGAGAGGGGAGAAAAAAAAGAAAAAGGAAGTAATCTTTTGGAATTATTAGCCTGAGTGCGAAAGAGCATTTCCACAGCATGACAGCCAGAGGCTTGCTGCGCTGTTATTAAAGCACTTCAGTGGGAATCCATGCAGATGGTCTTTTTACACAGCATAGGATTATATTGGATTAGTCATATAAAATTGTTGTTTACTGTCTCTAGCCCTTTTCCCTGGAGCTTTTATCAGTATCTCACGAAGAATGAAGTTTGAGTCTGCCTTTAAGAGGTAACCCAGGTGACAAGCTTTTTGTTTTGTAGTGCAAACTACTACAATGTTGTAGTAGTTTAGTGCAATGGTCACGTTGCAGTGAGAGATTTTATAGCTGATAAAAGAGGATATTTGGCCCAGATTTTTGGTTTGCCTTTTGGGTGTACAAGAAGGGAAGGTAAATCGTAAGGGGATGCTCTCTCTTCTTCCTGGACTCCCTAGAGGAGCTGTGCTGATCCCACTTCTGCTTCATCAGAGACGAAAAGGAATTACTAACACTGGCACCGTTTTTCATAATGCTCGCTAATGACTCTTTAATGACATAATGCTTGATTAATGCACCATTCTGAGTAGTGTATTAGATGTTTCTTGTGTTCCCTTTCTGTCATGCAGAGTCATATTCTGACCACCTTTCTTCTCTATGTCCAGAAGACCCGGGGATTGCTGCTTGGACACCCTCCGCATTTTTCCTCCTGCCACAAACAAAGCAAAAGATAGTCTCAAACATGCAGTGCGGGAGTCTCCCTTCAGATCTGCCCTGGGGGTTGGTTAACATAGAAATTGAGATTTTTGGCTTCAAGGTCTAATAGACGGCTCTATTGGTAAAATGGCGTCCTTCAGTGTTTTCTGGAGTTCCAGACTGGCTCTGTCATCCCAGGAAATTTTCCCTTCCAGGAGGTATGGCTGCAAGAGCTTTCCTGGGGTGCAAGTGCCTTTCATTCTCCACCGAGAGATGTTTTTCTTCTCTGGAGGGAGTTCTGTGGACAAAGTAATACAGTCCCAAGCTGTTACTCTTTTTCCTAGACCATGTCTGTGGGTGTAGAATAAAATGTGGTAAAGGTCTTTTTCCCTGGCCTTGAAGGGAGAAGCGGCAGACTGTCTCTGCCACATGCATGCCAGTATTGGTTTTTGAACATTATCCACTGAAAATACTAAAAATAATATGCCCCCTCCCCCCGCTGAAAACTAGTATTATAACCTGATATTTCTGTCACTGAAGGTGATACAGACTGTCAGTGTGCTGTGACAGGGACCCCTGTAGCCTAATTTGGTTTAATAAATATTACCTCTGTTTGGTTTTGTCAGCTTTGAGATTAAATTGATTACCTCTTCTGTATTATCAGAAAAGATTTCTTGTTTCTAATTCTGCAAACAGTCATCTTAAATCCAATCAGGTCTTGGTGCTGTTCGTCTTGATATGCAGGAAATATTCATGTTTTGAACTGAATTCTGAACTTTTGCATCTAGCTGTCCTGTGTCATTGTGCCAAGGCTCAGGAAAGCCAGACTGCTTCTCCTTGTTTCAGGGAAGGCTGCTGAACACAAATGGGATTATTACTTCCTGGCCCAAGCTCAAACCAAGATAGAGAAAGGGCCTTTTTCCCATGTTGGCCATTTTGTTCAAGACTGTTCCATGATTTTTCAGCTGGCATTGAGTCTGTGAGATTGGCAGCGCTGATTGTGCCAGAGAACATAATGGGCAGAAAGACTGCATGAGCCTCGCCATCTTCCACCCTGAAGGGGTCTCGGGAGTCATTGCTGACACAGCTGGTGGATGGAATAAAAAAAGAGATTAATTTGGGGCAGGTTAAATTTTATGTGTTTTTACAAAGGCATGTAGATTCTTACACGAGAATTTTAATTCCTGGAAAATTTCATGAGGATAGTAGGTCTCTGAGGGTTGAAAGGACACATACTGCCCTTTAATCTGTGTGTAAAAAAGGCTACGCTTGGAGTTACTGTAGGGTTGCCTCAAGTAATCCCATGCTCATTTGTTTTCTGACAAATTAAATCAATGACTTTGGTGCACATGTCGCTGAAAAAAAAGTGCTATGGGTCACATTCCTGCTGTTCGCCAGTAAGTAGCAGGCTCAGCACCGCTGGGATCGATGACATTTTCATTCGTGTGTGCCACCATGAAATGTGTCTCTGTTCATACCAAGCTGAGTTAGAAACAAAAATGCAAGGCAAAAAGAACGCATTCAACAAACCAGCTGAATAACAGCGTACAGAAATGTTTCCGCTGTAATTGTTTACAGTGGAAAGTAAATATCTAGTGGCATTTCATACGTTTACTGCCACAGAGATGTTTTTTAAAAATCATGTATTATTAGTATCTCTGGAAAGTGAACATGTTTCCTAATCCAGTACACAAAAGTCTTTTATCATTTGTATAAACTGTGGTTTGTATATACGTGCAGGCTAACATCTTTTGATTTTTGGATGCTTCAAAATCTGATGTCCAGTGCTACTCAGCCTTGAGCCATTTTTACAGATCTGCTGAGTATCTTTAATTTGGAAGAACAGATGCTCATTTTGAAGTGGAGCCACTCAAAATCAATGACCACTTTTGAAAATGTTTGATCGTAATATGCATGATAAAACCTACAAGAGCTTCAGCTTTTCCAGGAGTTTGAAGATAGAAGTAGGGTTTTTTTGGTGTCATTTGGATCAGCACTTGTTTGATAAAATCTGAATCTTCCACAAACTCCTTGCAGGTCTAGCTCCATAGCTGAGAAACCTTTCTGTTGTCTGCTTGCTCCATCTATCTTCAATTCCCATGGCAGCCATGGAAAAGCAGGACAGAGGGAGGCCGCATGGCTCAGTTTCCAGGTCAGAAATCGGGAATTCTTGTTTCCCTTTTAGCTCTGTTGGCTCATTTCCCAATATTTCTGTGTGTTGTTTTCCAGCCTGCAGAACAGAGAAGATGTTCTACTGGTAACAATTTTTGAGTTCTGAAAATACTTGGGTCTTAAAAACTGTGTGTAGCTGCTGCATCGTTGTCAACTCCTGGGTAAGCAGGAGAGCGGCAGTGTGCCCAGAACTGGTTGTTGTGTCTGTAGAAGAGCTAGGGAAACAGGGCCTGCAGATTCCACACCTGAGAATGACCCAAGGCATATCGTGGGCTTGGTTTCTCTGCCACTTCTGACCTGTCTAGTTTGGTCTGAGTGCTGCCCTTTCCTGCCCTTCCCATGCCTGCTCTAGTTTCTGCACAAGCCCTGAATTAATCCGTCTGTGCTTCCTCCTCTTCTTGTTTTACTGCTCCACCCGTAGTATTTAAAAAAAACAAAACAAAACAAAACCAAACACCTGGGCACCATAGGAATGTAACTCCTAGCGAGCCTTGCACATTCTTTATAAAATACTATTCCTTGGTATTCAAGTGGCCTTGCCTTGTATGGTATTAAGCAATTATGACTACTCTTGCCATTCCCAATATTGAGGAAAAAATTGTTATCCTACTCATACTGTCTACCAGTGAGATATTGGTATATAGGGTGTGCTGGATTCCACTGCGCTGATCTTTCTTCACCACACTGTCTTATACTACAGCTTCCCTTTGTCACCTGAAAAATTATTTCCTAAATAGTCATTTTACAAAGTTTTGCAAAATACCAGAATTACTATTGTATCAGAGCATGTTCTCTTCTAAATTAATAACAGAGAATCATTGAAATGTTGGCCTAAAAGGGGCTTTAAAATGATCTTTTTGTCTACTTGCTGTATGCCAGTATGCTGTGCATACTAGATATACCTGTATCCAAAATCATGCCTGATCATTCTCTGATCTGTTTCTCGAAACCTCTAGTGAGGGAGAACTATGTGTATTTTTCTTCTTTGGTATCAAGAAAATTTTCCCTGTCATCCAATTGAAATAATCTCTGTTGGAAAGTAACTTTACTTCTGCTCATCCTCCTCTGCAGGACATGGGAAACAATTATTACCGTCCTTTACAGTAGCCAAAGATAAAGACAAAGTCAGTTAAAATGATTCTTGGCAGTCTCTGTTTTCTGGACTAAAGAAACACAGTTATTTCAGCCCTTCCTGATATGCTGTATTTTCTTCCTCATGTAATTTTTATTCCTGTTTTCTAGACTCCTCAGGACCTCACCTGAGATCTTGTTTGTGCTGGATAAAAGAGAATAGAAACGAGTAATTACCCCTCAGGATATTGCTACTCCATCTGAAAACAGGATCTCCCTTTTTCTGCAGCACCTTGCATTGCTGGCTGGTATTATACCTCCCAGTTTTATTTTCTTTTTTTTTACTGCTACTGCAGCTAGTTATATCCAGCTGTATTTTCATCAAGAAGTAACTTCCTGGTTTTCATACTATGAACTGTCAGTTGCTAATTTATTCAGTGTTAGTTGCTGATTACAGTAGCAATTTTGTTGCCAGGCTATTTAGGGACAAGGTGACTCGTCAGGGGCCCCAAGAATTAGCAGTGTTGTGTGGCTGCTTCTGCAATTATGGAACCAATACAGAAATCTTCACAGACAGAGCGGATTTCTGGCAGCAGTTAACAGCATGGGCACGTCGTTCCCTCCCACGCGCTCTCAGATCGTTAACAGCCTCACAGCTTGGATCTTGTGTATATTCAGCTCCGCGCAGTGGCTGTTACCTTGCACTGTGACCTCTGTGCCAAGTGCAAGGAGTTGGCCAGATGGGTGACGGGCTGATCCGGGTTGATGGCGGAGGAGGAGAGATGCTGGGGTTGTGCCCTGGAGCTAGAGGTGCGACCCACCTCCCTTAATCTGATTACATTTACAGTTCCCGCTTGCAGCCTAATGTGACCCGAGTGTCTTGTACCATGCGTTGGGTAAGTTGTAGACCCACAGTAGGCAGTAGTGAGCTGCTGTCATCTCTGCCCTCTCTTCCCAGGCATGAATGGTTCCTCTCAAAAATTGCCAGGCTCTGCAATCGGGTGGGCTGCATGGTCAAGATGGAGGGGCAGGTGGCATCTGGCAACGTTTTACACCAAAAAAAAAAAAAAAGATGGCAACGTGCGATGGGCTGTAAGTAACAAGAGAGACAACATTTTATACAAAGGCAGGAGATGCCGAGCAAAAGAAGACTTAGATTTGAGACCTAGAGAATGAGAGAGAAACAGGAAAGGTTTTGAACTGCTGAAAACAAAGGCTACTGAAGTAGAGCAGCAGGCAATAATCACTGCTGTGGGTCAGTCTTGCTGTGATGGGTGATCTTCTTGTGGCTGGTGAGTGCCTTCTGTTGGTCTGTTAGCTGTAAGGTCCAGTCCCTCACCAGGGTGGAGTGCTTTTGTTTGCCTGTATGCCCTCCAGCCTGGTCTGCCAAAAATACCTGGGAAATACAAAAACCAAAGGCAAAAATCTGCAAATAGGAGTAATACCAAGCACCACAGATACCAAGGATACAGCCCCCCACGCTGGGTAGCAGCGTTACCAGGCGTGCCGTTAGCTCCTGCCTTGGTGGATGGGATTTGAGCAGCCTGCACCGGGGCCTTGTGAGGGGAGCGGGAGATGTGGAACGCGCTTTTGTAGAGCTACGTAACGCGGTGTGTGTTGATGTACAGACGCGTCCGTGCAGATCGGTAACTGGCAGTATTCTCAATCCCGCCCGCTCAGCGTCTGTTAGCCGCAGGAAAGAGCGAATCAAACTAACGACGATTTACAAGAGGCAAGCTGGGACTGGGTGTTTTTACGCTGGCTGCGGAGGGCGCGGTGCACAGCCGCAGTAGAGCTGATTCCGCGGCACCCGCCGCCGGAACCGGAGCCCGCTGCAGGCCGGGTGGGCGATCTCTGCCGCGGGGGAGGGGTGACGCCGAGGGGCGCTCGCTGCGCAGGCCGCCGCCGCGCTGGGCCCCGCCCGCTCGCCCCCCGGCCGTGCCGCTCCCGGGCGGGGGGGAGGCCTGCCCGCCGCGGGGCCGCCGCCGCCGCCTCCCCGCTCCCCTCCCGCCGGCCCCGGTGGAGCGGCCGGCGCTCCGCTTGCGGCCGTTTCCCTGGCAACGGGGCGATGCGCGTGGCCAGGGCCCTTGAGGCGGCGCGGTCGCTCGCCTGTGACGTGCAGCGTTGGCAGCCTATCCGCGTGGGCTTCGGTGGCACGGGCGCCTGCCCGGGAGGCGCCAGGCGAGCGCTGGCGGCAGGCAGGGAGCAGGGCAGCAGCGCGGGGGCCTTCCGCGGCGCGGTCGCCCCGGGGCGGCGGGTGCGTTTGAAAGGCGGGGCTCCCGCCGCCATGGCCCTGCCCTCCGTCCACAAGTGCCTCCAAGTGAGTGGGGCCCTCGGCGGCGCCGGCCCGTGGGGAAGCCGTCCGTCCGTCCGTCCGTCCGGGGCGAGCCCCGCGGAAGGCCCTTCTGCCCCGGCCCGTACTGGACAGAGCGCCCAGGAGCACCCGGGCACGGCGACTCTCGGCTCTGCCGTTACTGACGGGGGCAGAGCTCACGCTTAGAGCAGCTTACCGTTGCTGATCTTCCTTCTCTTGACCGAATATCAGTCGGCAGCATCAGTTTTACTTAATACCCTGTGGGTTAGGGTGTGATAGTTGCATTTGGTGCAGTTTGGGTGATACTGCTGGGCGAGGTTCAGCAAACGTGCGTGCAAGAAATTCTGCTAATGCGGCTGTAGTGTAGTCTTTCAGCTTCGGTGAGGTTAAGGCAAAAATAAATACGAGCTTAGCTGCAGAGCTGATGTTTAGAGTGGAGAAGTATAACTGAAAACTTGCATGCTTTGTCCCTGTGTCATTTTTTTAAAAGTGCAAAACCATTTTGCCTTATCATTCAGTAATGAATTATGAAATTGCATCAGAACCCTTTAATATATATGTTAAAGCAGCTGTGTTTTAGTCAATTCTTCATAAAGTTTGAAGCCAATTATTTTTCCTGCCGTCTTTCTTTATATATTTATATAGTTCAAGATACATGTAGTGAAATTTTTGGGAGAGAATTTTAATCTGAAATGTTATCAGCTCAATTCATACTTGATCTGAAAATGTTGCTTGATTTTTCTTTTTTAATTCTCTTTTCAGCTCAGTGATGAAAATGAACAGTTAGTCAAGAAGTTGAAAAAACTGCACATAAAAAATAAGGAGCTAGAAAAGAATCTGGGTCACATCCAAGAAAAACTGCATCTGCAGCAGTTAATGCATGAATATGTCACAAGCAGAGAGTAAGAATTGTCAAACGTTACTTTTTGCATCAAAAGAAGTGCAATTATTTCAGGACTTGTACCTTGTTATTCTTCAGGTGAACTAGGCCTTATCTGTTCTGCATGTTTTGAGGGGCTGTCTGTGAACAGGATGGCGGGGGTGCAGAATGCTGGAGGCGTGTGAAGGAACAAAGGATGGCTGGGGCAACTTGGACAAAATTCATTGTTGTAGTAAACCAAACAATTTTAGTATCAATAAGTAATACCCCTGCTTAGCCAACATGCTGTCTCTGTCTAACTGCAAAGAGTTTTAGACTGTTTTGCCCACAAACAGTAGTAAGATGGTTAAATTGCATCAATACTGTTTCAAAGATTCGGAAACTGAGACCTTAGGACCTGAAAATCTATAGCACTAGCATTTTGAAGAGTGTCCTGCCAGGATTTAAATACCTGTTTGCAGAAAACTTCAAGTTTAAATTTGGTGCGCTTATGATCCTGCATGGAAACCTCTGTTGTCAAATCAAGCTGAAAAGTAATTTAGCCTTTTTCAGTTGCTTTGTTTGATCCAATTAAAACCGTAAAATCTGATTTTATTAAGCTGTTGTGTTTGTTTCAATTAAGTGTTCAGGTTCAAACAGAAACCCATTTATGGCATAAGGGTGGATACAGCAAGGATCTTAATCTAGAGGGTGACAGTGTCAGGTGAGTTCTTGGAAACTGGTTCTTCACAGAATTAAACGTTCTTCTCTGTGGGGTAGAATGTGTTTTTTGTGGTTAAGTCGATTGAATTTTTGTTTACTGTTATGGAAGCTGCTTTAAGCCTTTGAAACAATGGAAAATCATTTTATTTACATTTTAAAAGGAAATACTACATCTTAGATTAATCTTGAAAATATCACTAAACCAAGAACAAAATGGAAAGAAACAAATCTTTCACTTGAGGAAAATTGAATGAGCTAAGGAAGCTCCATGATGCGTGTGTGCACACACATGATCTTGTTTGTGGATTTTGAACCTAGAATTATGTAATTTCATTTTCTATTTTGTAGGCGTTTTATTAGCTCATTTTTATAGCTCAATTTTATTTATTTTATTTTATATATATATATATATACAAAGTTTATAGGCTAGTACTGCTTTCAAAATAAGCCACACAAGTGATTCTACTTTTCAGTCTAATTGATTTTAGAAGTGAGACACTACTTACTGTAGTTT
This sequence comes from Nipponia nippon, assembly GCF_047370975.1. NCBI lineage: Eukaryota > Metazoa > Chordata > Aves > Pelecaniformes > Threskiornithidae > Nipponia > Nipponia nippon. The sequence goes on along the minus strand of NW_028262290.1, from coordinate 57,751,120 downwards.
GCCAATTAATGCTAGAAATAAACTCTTGTAACTGCTTGTTTGATATAAAAGATACATTTTTGTTTTAAGAAAATGTATATTGAAACATTTTAACAACTAGGCATGCTACATAAAATGTTGGTCTATGACTTAGTTTTAAAATAAATAGACTGCTCCATTCTTTCAAAGGCTGCTTTTTGTCCACTTACAGAAATGGGCTGTGGTTCTTGGAAAGACAGAGGCAGGTCCCTACTGCTCTTGATTCAAGCACCCTGTTTTTAGTGTTTCCTTTAGGTGGCTGTAGAAGGCCCATTTTTTTTCTTTTTCTTTCTTTTATTTTAATACCTTTACAGACCACCAGACTCTCTTTGTGAACTCATAGAAAGGCTGGGTGTCTAGCTCTGGGCTTGAATTGAGTACCTAGTTAGATGTTTATGTTGAAGAAGTCTGAGTTATTCTTTCAATCTAGTGCTGGACCTGCTGTGTATTAGGTTGTGCATAGATAACCTGACATAGCTTTTTTCCTAGCATCTGTTTGTGTGTTATTTTACAAAGCTGTTCTCTACTAGTGTCGCTCACCCTGCTTGTGGTGCACAGTCCTGACTTAGTATGAGTGCTGGCTCTTATTCGAATGCCTAATAAAATAGGGAAAATGTCTGCTCACGTTCATCGGTTACGTTATGGGCCTGATGTATGTAGAGTGAATGCTATGAAATACTGTAGGAAATCAGTGTAGCAGAACTCGATGCAAGATAATATCAAAGGGAAAGATAATATCCCAATTCTGTTTATTTTACATTGATTTTACCCCCTCATACTCATTTTCTCCTAGATTTCATTCACTCATATCCTCATACCCACATACTCAGGAGCAATGAGATGCGTGTGTCCAAGTGATCTGGCCAGGGTTGCTTGTGTGCAACACGGAGAGCTGGGGATGCTGCCTCGTGAGTCCTCATCATGGGTTCCTGATTGGTGGCAAGAAACTAGTTCCTGGACAAACATTTTTCTATCCTTTAGGAGTGGTCTTTTGCTATTCCTGTTGTGCTAACGGGGAGAGGAATGATATATGCGACATGCTGCAAACTCGTTGCCACCCTCCTTTTGCTAGGGTATAGGTCTTCCATCAACGAGTTAGTTGCACTGAGGTTTAATCAGAGCGTGGTCATGTCGGCTGGACAAAACCAACAGGGTCCTCAGTCTGGCTGAGTGAAAGGGATTCTTTGCCATCGATACAGACCATTCTTTTAACTCTTGCTTTGCTGTTTTTTTCTGGTGTTTCCTCTTTCTGAGTTGCTGGTCACGCTTCATTCACACCCATCTTACATGTTTCTGTTACGAGTCTCCACAGCACAGCTACAGTTCAAGTGATCTCTGTGGGGCATCTGTAATACTTTTATCCTAACGGATGCAGGTTTTGTTGGCTTTCATATTTTATTGCAATTCATGCATTTCTTCTGTTTTAGACTACTTCAGATGTATAATGATCTACAGAAACGTTACGTTAAAGAAATCAAAACAAACCAGGAGCAAAGTGAAGCAATTAAAAATCTCACTGTAAGTAGAATTTGTAGGAGATGGTATCAAATAGCCAAACGTAAGCTTTTAGTGAGACTGAAAAGTAATTGTTACTTTTGTAAAATGAGATCACGTTTTTCTTTTTATACTCATTTTTGTTTCCCATGCTGCTGAGATAATGGGAAGTAGTCTGTAGTTCCCTTTGAAAGTGAACTCTGTCACCGGTATGCCTGTAACTGAAAGCTGCCTCCCCTTTCCTTGCTTTTTTCTTGAGTCACCTACCTACTCCTCCTTCCAACTGTATGTGCATCTTCCAACCTCTCTTGCACCAGCCCTGATATTTTTCTGTATGTGTTATGAGCTGCTTTATTTCAGAAATCCAGCAGTAAGCTAACCAAACGCGGGCAAACAGTCTTCTGTCAGGTAGCAAGATCTGTTGGCTGGCTGTGCAAAGAGACTAGCATCAAAACTGGAGCAAAGGCAGGGTTGTGTGGCCAGGAGTGGTTCAAGAAGCTTCAAGTGGGTATGGCCTCTTTAGGCATTGATCAAGCATTACAGCTGACCAGTCTAATTAATTTCCTCCTAGAAGTCTGGAACGTGTGCTTCATGTGTTTGTAAATTAATATTCATGATGATTTCAATTATATGTACTTTTTCTTAGAGGCTGGCAGTTGCTGCCATGAATGTACGCTTTACTGTGTGGAAAGGTTTAGTATCTTTGTGCGTGTACATTTATACTGCCTTGCGAGCATGTGCTCAGTAACAGATTTTTTTAACACACTTTTGACGTATGCAAAACTTCACTTGCTGTATTTTTTTCTCCTTTCAGACACTTTGGATGAATGTAGTTTTAAGTCGGCAATTGAAAGCTCTAGGTTTGCATTCAGGATATGTTTCCCAGTAGTATTCAGTCGAACTGTGTTTGTTCTATGCATTTTTAAAAAAAATTTAGTTTCTTGACAGATTAAAATTCATGAGCTAGAGCATAATCTTCGAGAGCAGAGGAAAAGAATTGAGCAACTGGAATGTAAAAAGGTTTCTTGGAAAACTAGTGCTGTTTCTGGAAAAAGAAGTCGAACCCCAGAGAGAGAAATAACATCTCGCAGGGACGTTTCTGAAAAGAAGGAATCCTGTTGCAGTAAATATTTAGGTAATGGTATGGTTAATTCTGGTGATGTTCCTTCCAGTATGCCCATCAGAGAGGATGCATTTCATTTCTGATCGAGAGGCACACTCCAGGTTATTTCTTCTACTTCAACCGGCAGTATCTAAAATGTTTCTCATTTTTGAAAACCTGTTATGTAAAAATGGCATCTCGTAACCAATGTCCTATCTATGGATCCAGCCCTGCATTTGTTTATGATGAAAATAAGTGTTTCCTGCTTTTTTCTCTTTTTCTGAAATTGGTATGTCAGTGTAATCATGGGTGGGAGTGCATGGCTGTGTTTAGTACTGTTTATTATTTATTCTAGGAAGCTGTATCTATGCAGATCTCTTGGAGATGTTTGCTGCTCCATTCCTTGGTTTTTAGACAGTGATACACAAAAGAACCTGTTTTTAGCCTTAAAATGTGGGACAAACCCAGACAATACTGATTTGGGCATGTTCTTCCTCATATAAGTAAATCCCCAAGTTAAGGTGCAATCCTGTTCCACTTCAAAGTGCAAAAAAGAAATTGAAGAGGTCATATAATGTAGGCATATTTTTCAGGAAATGTGCTGTCAGCAAGGGCTAATGTGACCCTCTCGTAAGTCTGAAAAAGGTAATCAAGGCATGTGATGTGTGTTTTGTTGATTTTAAAGTAAAATAATCCCACATTCTAAGAATCTGGCAGATTCAGATTATCCAACTGACAGATCCTGCTATCTTTCATAGTACCTGGGAGCGTGCTGGGCTGATTCTTAAGAATAAATCACTTTATGAAAAAGGTACTTTAAAAAGCTGAACCATAATTTTCTAATATCACAAAACGTAGGCAGTTCTTTAGCTGTAATATGATTCATATGAGGGGGAGGTTGACTGTAATGGTTGAAGTCTATATTTTTTATTTGAATATAGAGCTATTGTTGAAGGAGATTAAAAAGCTGAAGAAAGAAAATGAAAAGTTGTCTGCAGAAAGGAGAGCACTAAAAAATGAATTAGCTGGATTAGACAAGGTAATTTATTTTAGGACAAGTTTAAGAATAGGTGATTTTTTTAAAAACTAACTTTTCTGCCTGAACTGAAACTTATCCTTAGGCTGAACAGATGCTGTTATCAAGCAAAATACATTTAAAAAAAAATCAATTTATAGCATTCTGAGAAAGAAATGGAAATGAATGTCTCCTTGAAACATTAATGTCTTACAGTACTGCTTGGCTAAGGAAGAGGAATAATGCAATTTTAAATTTTTTTTTTTGTTTTAAACAGCTGTGGATTTTTTTTTTTTTTTAATGTTTGGGCAATTTGGTTTCCTTCATGAGAGATTATTTGCCTCAGGTCGTTATGACATTAAAATTGTAACTGCTAGTAACAGTCTTAATTCCTTCCAACAGACATTTGCAGAGATAATAAAAATATTCTTTTGAATGATCACTTCTATTGCTTCATGATGTCAGTGAGAAGAAAACTATTTTCTCTTAAACTTAAACGTATCGAAGTTATGCCTCTGGCAGAACTCTAAGCTTAGGGAGGGCAGAGGGGAGGGCTTTGAGGTTTTAGTGATAGATTGATAGGAGTAGAAAGTGAAAGTGTGAAAATCTGGGAATTCTTGAAATTATGCAAGAAGATGAAGAGATCTTATCTAGCTATAGAGGCCTCAGTTTAATGTACTGACCTAAGATTTTATTTTCAGCAACAAATTTATTTAAATTGTTTTTTGCTTATTCTTAACGGCTTGTATTGGATTTTTTTTTCCGAAAATCTGTTTTCTTGTCTTGCAGTCCTTTCTCACAAGCTAAATGAACATGACGCTAGCTTTCATTACAGGGGTAACAGTAAAACATGGTGATAGTTCATTAGATGTGAAGCTTGTAGAACATTGACCCAGGGTGAATTCTAGATCCCTGTGTTTGGGAGTTAGGGAGAACTTGTGGCTGAAAGTTTCATCTTTCAGAAAAGAAATATGTAAATCTGAGGTTATGGCTTTTTGTCAATGAAAATTTTATTTCTAAATCAGAAAATTTATTTCTATGAAGCTGAATTTATCTCCTAGTTGAATTAGGTATAGCTAGAACTACTTCCTAACTTACGCATTCTGGGATAGCGTAATTATGAAAGGATCAATATGAGAAAGTGAAACACATAGGCTGACATGGAGTAAGTTCAACAGGACTTGGTGTTTATGGCTTTCTTATTGGGGTGTCTCTTTACGTTCTCTGTAGCCTTACATATTGCTCTTTTTCATTCCCTCCTTTGTTGTAAATTGCTTTTATCTGAGCCAGTTGAACCTGTTGGATACTGTTACCTGTTTTAGGCTCTGTCAAATTTAATGCAGCATAAATCTTATCCTTTTGAATATGAAAATCCAACTTTTTAACATAGTATAGTCATAAATAATAGATCCTATTCTGAAATAGGACATTCATTAACAAAATGGAGTTGTACTTAAAGTTCTAAATGGATACTAGCCATTTACAAAGCAGTTAAGGTCTAAAAATATTTTATATCTTTCTAGGTCTAAATATGGTATCCCTCTTAAACTCTTTAGTATTGTCTTCCTCCAATGCTAACATCATCCTCCTTAGTTTACTCTCCTCATCTCTCTCTTTGCTTGTTGTCCCTTTTTTATAATCTTGCAACTTTCAGATCTTCAAAGTTAGCGGTGTGTTACCTGCTACTGGCTGACTTCAGCACGTATAGCTATATTTTTGCACAGATGAATTATTCCTTTGTCATTTTGTACTGTCATTTTGTAGCTTTCTGATAAATCACTGTTTTTTCCTTCTCTTAATTAATCTTTCCTATTATTAGTCTGTATTTCAGGCTTTAACGTAACTTGAATTCTGCTTGCATTGTGTGTTCAGGACAAAGTTTTAAATTATTATGTAAGGCTATAGTTAGTTTCTGTATCTTGCCATAGCTGTGTTTGCATAACTCAACCGTGTATTAATAAAAATATAGAAAGCGTCTTTGAACTTGGGAACAACTGAAATGCTGACTAGCTCTTATTGAGAATGTCTGTGAAAGAAACTTTAAAGTGAATGTTTTTGGGTTTTTCTAGGATTTCTTTGAAGAGGTAGAAGACCTAAAGCACGCTGTACAGGAATCTGTGAAACTGAATAATCAGTATGAAAAGTGCTTGAAACAAATCAGTGTAATGTATGGACTTCCTTTTACAGCACATTTGTAACTACTGATTAATTTAATGGCAAGTAGATTTTCCACGTATTTTTTTATACTTACTGCAACATTTAAACCTGCTATGGCTTATGTAGTACCACATTTTGATAATATTATGGATTCAATAATATGATCTCAATATGACAAGCTGCTCTGAAATGTTTTTGTATTTTGTGCCTTTGATTTTTGTTTATACATTTTTTAAATAAACTGTGGTCTGTAAACTTCAACTAAGTTTCAAAACCTCTGTCTTTCACACTTGTAAAATACATTCATTGCAGGAGTGGTTGTGAGTGTTTATGGGAATGTGATAAAACCTTTGTATTTTAATTTGAAGAATTTCCCAATTTATCCTTTTCTGTAAACTGTATAAAATCAAAGTAGATCTGTAGATTTGGCAGTCTTTATGAATTTCAGCCCTAAGGATGTGCCAATGCAGGTAGAAATTAATTCTATCATTAAATTATTACAAAGGGATTTCTGAAAAGAAAAATGCTAAATCCTCTCTTGGACTTTTTCTTTAATCACAATAATAAGTTAAATTTGTGGATGAAGGAAGGATTTAGGGTTTAGAATGGGAAAGAGTGTGTTCAGAAAGATGGGTCAGAGAGTTGTCGTGCAGTACCGAAACAAGAACTGATCAGAAGCTCTCATTTGACTGAGGAGTGAGGTATTTGAAGAGCTCTGATATTTGAAGCGCTGAAAGGAACCTGGGGTGCAGAGTGTCACAGTTCACGAGGTAGAAATGCCACGTTGCTTCAGAGCGAGCGAGCGCTTGGAATGATACGAGACAACTCCCAGTTGCCAGTGTACCTTGCAGAAGGGAAACCTTGTGAGATTTGAACCTGAACTTGTTTGTAACTACACTTCACAGAAGTTTAACATAGTTACATTATAGAACTATATTTATCTGGAAGTTGTAAATCTGTACCTTTGTGACATTGCGATGGGAGAAACGAGTGAAAACTTTATCACGAGGTTGGAAACGCTAAGCTTGTTTGTAACCTAATACAGCTTCTTTAGCTTAATAAAAATACTTGCATGCTCATTAGGGATAGGACTAGGAGTAGCATTAGGACTCTTGTATCCCACTTTGTTTGTTAGGACAGTTTTATGTAGTTGTAAATTAATAAATAAATTGGCCTCAAAGCGTATGAGGTGGTTGGAGTTACATATTCACCAAGTAAGAGAGAGGGTAAAGGTCCAGAACGAATTGCTTCCAGGTCTGGCTGTAGGCCGTTGTATCAGGTTTCCCTGGTTTCATTCTTGGCTCACTTGTAAATGAAAGCTGGGTAATGTTCTGAACAGTGGTGGAAAAGGGCAGGAGGAGAGGAGTGATGCAAGTCTGCGTTGCCAGTAAACTTGATGGATGAAAGCAGGAAGAACAGCATGTATGATGGAAGTATTTTAAGTGCAAAAATGTATCTCATATTTGTTAGTAAGCAAAATAAACACGAATGCTGGAGAAGGAAAGCATCAAACTATTTTTGTTCTTTTGGAGCGCTGGTCACTTGAGCTTTTTTTCCCACAGTTTTGTGGTATAAAGTTATACTTCCAGCATGTTTAAACTTTGGTGACATTATTAAATGAATCAGTAATTGTCTTCATCCACAGGCTGGTTTTTAAACATTGTGCGGAATGGTTCTTAAAACATAGATGAGGAAAAGTTCAAGGTTATTTCTCCCCTGCCTAAAGAATGTATACGTTGACTGAATACAAAATTGTCGTGACTAGCAGAATTCTGCTGTTAGCCAGCTACTGAAGATCAGTTTTCCATTACAGAGTGTGTTCTCTGCCCAAACAATTGAAAACAATTGATACGGTCAAAATATTAATGTCACCTTTATGATGAGCTTTTAAAACTTCTAAAGATCAGTTTTGCATCAGGCCACTCCTGTATATTTAGACGAAGAAACAGTGAGAAATCTTTTGGTCTTTTCTCGTAACTGAGATCCTCGAGCTCTAGTAAGATACTTAGATTCTAGTCTGATCTTAACACTCAGCCATGCAAGGAGGGGCAGTAGCCAGGTATCGTACAGCGACATGCTGAACCACAGCTCCATCTTGCAGCGTGCCTGCAGTCTGACAGCGTTATTTTTGACCTTGCCGTCACGTGTGAGAGGATGTTGGGTCTCCGGTCCTCGGGTACCCGTATGTGAGGCTGGGATTACTCCTGCACGTGCCCCGTTTCTGGTTAAACGGCTTTTCCTTTGGTGCGCACAGGTGTGCAGCCAGAGTCCCGAGCAAACAGTTCAGCTGGGATGGGAGCAGGTGGCAGGCGGCAGAGTGAGGCAGGCAGGGATTTCTGGCAGCCGGTAGTAGCAGTTGTCTTTCAGCTCATTCCCCATCAGTGACTTTCTGTGATTTTTTTTTTTTTTTTTTTTTTTCCTCCCCCCTTTCCTCTTTTTTCTTTCACTATCAGGAAAGCTGGGAATGTAGGGTGCAGATGGGAGACCTCTGGCATCTTCCAAATTCGCAGCAGAACTACCAAAATAGTACCAGCTAGCAGCAGAAATGCCGGGACAGGGAATGTGGGTAGAAATGACCGGCTCTGTGGTTTTGATTGTGTCAGTTGCTGCTTGTGACGTTTGAAAATGGCAGTTTTGCTGTGAAGATATTTTTCATTTCTACTAATGGCAGGTTTAGGGGTTTTTCTTGCGTTTGATGGGATCATTTTACTTCTGAAGATCTGACTTTTTATTTTTCTTCCTTTTTTTTCCCCTCCTATTTCTCACTGATCTGTAACACTGGCTTTTTGCTGCAGCTCTGTAGCTGTTTGGACAGCTTCCGAAGAAATTTGATGTGTGAAAAATAATGTAATGAAAAGCTTCTAGAGAATGCATAGATATTGATAGCAAAATGACAGGTTTTATTTGTTTTAAGCTTTGCGTAGGTTGTGAATAAGAAGAGTCATAAAGTTTTTTTGTTTTATAGTATTTTTTTTTTTTTTTGACATGCCTAATGCAAGGTAAACAACTTACGGCATTTTCTGTTCAAGTTAGTACTATTTTTGTTGGAAGAGGAGCCTATCTAGGACTACCAAAGTCTGCTTCCGAATTCTGGGGTAGGTGCAGTTCGTGCAGGATAAGGCCGTATGAATTTGTGTACTTAGGTAAGAATTTCCCTGTCTTTTGTCCTTGTCGCTATGTCTGTTGAACAGACGTTTCTGCTTTAATCTTGCCTTGTTGTGAGATGTACAAACAAGATCTCACCGATTTTTATTGCTAGTTAAAGCGCAGATGAGATTAATATTAAACAAGTTAATCAGCATTTATGTGTAGTTCCTCCGGATTGTGAAATTGTGACGTCTGGCCAGTGGCTTTCTCCCGCTAAACGAAGTTTAGATAGAACTGAATTGCATGCAATTAAGTATTAGTCATGCTAACGTTAAATAATGCATATTAGAAATGCTACATGATGCAGACTAATGGTTCTTTGTCTCGAATAAGTACTTTGTAGTGGTGATATGGGAAGCTCGTGTTTGAAAATAAGTGGCTATTATCAAATAGAGGTTTTGGTTGGAAAAATAAGATAATCATCACATGTCAGCTTTCGATTTCCGTGAGACATCTATCAAATGGGCTAGGGAACAGGGCAGTAGAGCAATTTAACTTTTGTTCTGTGTTCTGCGTGTAACCGAGACCAGGATTTTAGAGAAGATCCACTAATTTTGTGTGGTTCTCTAATTTTGTCCTAGTGTTCCTAATATTTAGGGTCTAAATATTCAAAGGTACTAAGTATTCACAGCTCTAGTCAGATTTAGTCAATTCAGAGGAACATCGGCTGCTAATCGCCGTCTGAGTCCTGTGTTCTGTAATTGCTGACATCCTGGATATTAGTCCTATGTTAGAACTTTTCTACTGTAGAAAGAAAAACTGCAATCCTCTTCTTGGGCAGGGACAAGGCTTTTCTTTGTGGATTTCTCTGGAAGTTTGTTCATGAGCATGTGAAGTAACATCTTCACAGCTCGGCTGGAGTCCCTTTTACTGTGACCATGCTACACTGTTTACTTTTATAAAGTGGGTCTCTCAGACAGGCAGTACTCTTCAGACTGAAACTCTGAGAGGTGGTGCGTGGAACCTGAGTGATTTTACTTGAAAGTAAGGCCAGTATCCCTGTCCTCTCAGGTGGGATACTTGTTTCATGTGGGCACTGCTTACACTGGAAAAGTGTTTCTGCCAAGGACTGTAGAAGAAACAGAACTGGGAAAGTGTGGGTGTTTCCTCCTTACACCAGGAATAATGAGTTTCTGTTAAATGCCTGTAAACAAGTGAAACAATCAATGAATGAGCCCTGTTACAATTGTGGCTTATCAGAGGGAAGACATTTGTTTTGGATTAGCCTTTAAAATGGCAGAAAATAATATTGTCGTTTCAAAAGGGGTAAGTTCCCTGTTTGGGTTACAAACTGTCCAAGGTGGAAGAAATCAGTAAATACAGTGGGCTTACCAGCTTAGGCTCATTTTCCCACATTTCTCTCCAGCTGTAGCGCAGCTTCTGTTTCCGAGGCTTAGATGTTTCTTGTTTTCCCCATGTTAGAAGTGAAGCAGTGTTAGTTAACTAGTCATGTATTTGTGCCTGTGTTTCTGGAAAGCTCCGGTAAACTCATTCTGGGATAGTAAATTGCTTTTGGTTCTTGGGGATTATTACGAGCCGTATTAAAGGTGGTAATTGCATTGGTTTGGCATAGTCATGTTATGTGACTTGTGCCAGAAGGTGGTTGCACGTGGTGTTGCAGTGGCCAGGATGACGTGGATCCTAATGGATTTTTTTTTTTTTTTTTTTGCTGTTATTCAAGCTAAGCTCTGTCTTTACCTACCTTTGACCCCTACTCATTGTGTTTTCACTGTATAGTTTTAAAAAAAGCATCATGCATCAAGATCCTGGCTGGCTTTAAACTGGTTGCCTTGGTCCTGGTGGGAGAGAGAGTGCAGTTCTCTGCTCAGCGGCGTGGCCGTCTGGGTACCTGAAGGAGAAGACCAACTTTGCTTTTTAGGTCAATTACATATTTCCAAAATTTTCAGGGTGACAAGAAGCTAATGCTGTAGGCCTTACATGGTAGCTTTTCACAGGGAACGCTGGCTTAATGAATATTTTATTTTGTATTTTCTCCACAGGGATTGTGTACTGATACGAAGCCCAACGTGATCCTTTGACTAGCCCCGACTGTTTTCACCTGAGAGAGGAGAACTGAGCCATTGGGAAAGAGTCTTACGCTGGTACTGCAATGCTGAGTTCTAGCTCGACCACTGTGAAGAATCTTCTTTTGAAGAAGAGGCTCTGTTTCCTGCTGAAACTTGTGTGCTTTGTCAGCTCAGTGTTAATATTTTGTGAATTTTTAATTTATTATGTGGTAATTTTTCAATGTCGATGGCCAGAAGTGAAAGGTGGAGCTCACGTGGGTAAAAAAGAGACTTCAACTTCAGTCTTAAAGGCCATAATTTTAGCTGATACTCACCTACTTGGTGAAATCAGAGGACATTGGCTGGATAAGCTAAGAAGGTAATAATTAATTTTTTGGAAAAATCTCTACCCTAGTTTTAGAGTTTTTAATAGTAGCTAATGAGACAGATGTTTAAAACCAATGTTGTGGTACTTGTAAGAAGCGTGCATGCTGCCTCTGACTTGCCGATCTGGATCTGCGCTGGATAATGAGCCAGTGTTGAAAGGTTAATGAGTGGGACTTACTGAGGCAGTGCCGTCTTGAATGTTCAGGTAGTGTGTGGGTGGAGATGCCTGAGCATGTTCGATGGGTTGGATAGTATTTTCCAGTATGTAACTATTTCATGGAATGCCTTAAGAATGAGCCAGATAACTTGGATGTTCCAATAGTTAATACCTTTAGTTGCAGAGATAAGGAGGCTGGTAGAAGTTTGTCTCTGTAGTAGAAAAATCAGAGGCAAAATCACATTTAGAAACAAAGATTATCCAATCCTATGCCTGCAAACCCATGTTTCTGTTAGTCCAAAAGAAGAAAAAGCAGAATGCTGAAAGAAAGTACTAATTCTACCATGATATGAACATTATAAACTTTTGCTGCAGAAACAATAGCATAATAAAACATGTGCAATAATTCACTCTTCTAATTACTTGCTGTTAAATGGAATTGTAATGAAAAATAAACAAGCTGGTATTACTTCTTGCATGAGTTGGTCCTGATTGTATTGTGGTGGAATTACCCACCAGGTAAGAAGCACCTACTGTACTTACACCTGATTTCTAAGCATTTAATTTGAATTTCATCTCAGCACGTTCAGTGTGTAGGAGCCGTCTGCCCGTTCCTGCCAGGCTGTGGTTGTGTATTCAGAGTTGAGGATCCAGAAGCGAGGCAGTGATGACGGGGTATGTATTTTCCTTTCAGGGAATGGCAAATGGAGAGATCTTTCCAAAGTGCCTTATGGTTGCTGCAGCCAGATATTGTTTTTATTCTGGGAGATGTCTTTGATGAAGGAAAATGGAGCTCACCTCAGGTATGACATCAACAGCTCTCTTATTTCAAAAAATGAGGGTTTCTTGAAGGAAATGGATTGCAGAAGAAAGCAGACTAGGTATGCAAGGCTTTGTTTAATATTGATATAGTTGCCCTACTGGTAGAATTTCTAGTGTTTTAGATATGGGTTGAACTGTTGTGATTCTCCTTCATTTTTGGTAGTATCTTGGCACTTTTCCCTCTCATATAAAACTTATAAAATGTAAATATCTCACTGAGTGTGTGGTTCTGTATTATGTACTAGTGGTCCCCTTTGATACTGACGAACAGCATTAATTTCTCCGTTTATTGTTTTCATGCAGGCGTGGGCAGATGATGTCAGGAGATTTCGGAGAATGTTTAAGTATCCAGTTTCTACTGAGCTAGTGGTTATCGTTGGGAATCATGACATCGGATTTCATTATGAGTAAGTCTTGTCAGTGAAAGGAGTACGCAAGTGCCAAGAATGACACGTTGGCGTGCATGCAGTAACTGGTTTTGTGCCTGAGTGACCTCTTGTGTGTTTATACGGAAAGTTTTTGATCACAACCAAATTAGAAGGGATTGTAATTTAGAGCAAGATCTTACAAGGTATCCATCTGTGCACGATGCACCCCGAGAATACATTTTAGAACAGTGTTCAGGCTACTTTTGTGTTTCTCCGAGCATATGTGAAGTCGTCCCGAGCTGGTCTTTCTGCAGTGGTGGAGAAGTCTTGAAGCTGCTTTTCTTTGTATTGGGCCCCTTGTTATGAGCATGTTCCCTTTCCCGTTGTCTCAGCGTAGAGTAAGTGCCCTCGCTCTGCTGTGCTTCTGTAGGCTGGCTGTCCTTACACTGATGTGACTGGGACAGAGTAGATGATGGATGTCGGAGCATTCTCGTGAGTTTGCTGAATGAATATGTGATCTAGATAATGGAGCAGCAAGCTCCACGAATGGTCTACAAACTGTAAAGCAGCTGTGTCAGATGATTTACAACACCAATTTCTTACCTCAGTTGTATTTTTGCTCTGTGATGCAGAATGACTACTTACAAGGTAAACCGATTTGAAAAGGTTTTCAACTTTTCTTCAGGAAAGCTAATAACTCGAAAAGGAATAAAGTGAGTATATTTAATTTTCTTCCAATGTTTAGAGTAGTGATTACTGAGCTAGCAGACCCGAGTGATGAAAACTGAGAACTGGAAGTGGAATTTCTAATGAAATAGTATGGGAATACTTAACTTAGCCTTTTTTTTTTTTTTTTTTTTTTTTTTTCTTTTTAAACTTTTTATCTGGCTTGTGATAGGTTAAACATCAAACACTTCGTAGGAACCTGTAGTTTGATATGGAGTGGAAGCTGTACTTTGAGCTAGGTGAATTGTAACAATTTCCTTTTAAATGGAAAAGTACTGTGGAGTCGGAATCAAATTCTCTGGTTTGCCTTTTTACTTCCTTGCAGCTGGTAATGACCCATGGCTGTAAACATAACAGAAAGAATAGGATTCAGTAAAGAAACACAAACAAACCCCCTCTGTGCTTACAAGTTAAAAGAGTGTCATTAGTTTTAATAACTTCTTTAGTCTGCAGAACTTACCTCTTGTTTGAGGAATTTGGGAACATAGCAGTTGCTTGTCCACGGTTTTTCCACAGGGTGGGGTAATAATGCACAAGCTGGTTTTGGCTTAGAGTAGACTTGTTACAGAGCTTGTTCTCACAGTTGTGTGGCTGGGGCTGCAGCTGCCTGCCCTGCGCCCCTGTCGTTACTCTTAGATACCACGCAGGAACCCGACGAGGGAAAGCAGTAGTGGGTTTGTGGAAAGGCATTTGGCTTTAAACCTCAGATATGTGAAGGGAAGACCCATTGCCACTCTGCATTTGGTGACTGTGCCATCAAGAAATAATCGCTCATGCAAATGTAAAATTCAAACCCAGTTTACACTGGTTCCCTTAGCTAAGCAAAGATTAAAAATATTCTGAACAGGTCTAGAGATGGTGTTTAGGAAGATCTATATCAGCTTCATGAATGCTCAGTATAACGCTGTTGTTCATCGTGCAGGTGTGGGGTCCTCTAGATGTGTATTTCAGCTGTTTTAAAAGAATATCTCCATGTCCTCTTCGATAAAACAGCACAGCGGAATTCTTGCGTGCAGTTGCGATCTAGCATCATATTCATTAACTGAAATGAGCTGCTTTATTAATGAAACATTCCCAGATAGATAAACTATTTTATAACAAATCTGTGGTATAAAAGCAGCTTAATCTGATAAAAGAGGATTAAATTTTTGTTTTGTTTTGTTTTGACGGGTCTCTTTTAAGTGGAGGCAGTCAGCTCATTTATGTCTGTAAAACATACTGAACTGAACTGGGAATGTATCTATATCTCTTGAGTCCTGAATGACTGACTAAACAGGTATGGATCTTGTGGCAGAAGTTCAAAGTTGATTTGAGATCTACAGGGAAATCGTTTTCTATTTACAAGTAAAATCCTGTTTTCTGTGTGAGAGACCGCAAAGCACGAAACTGTTTGTTCAGGGTAGCCAGCCAAATGCAGCGCTGTTTTGCTTTTCAGTTGTTCTGAAGAAACCGAACGTCTAAAATTATGACGTCTGAGGTCTAAAATGTGTGTGGGGAGAGAAGCAAGTTCTCCTTTCCCTGAGAATTCAGCTTAGCGGGCTTCTAACATTCCACTAGAATACCACTTAAGTATCCGTTATAATATAAAAAAAATCTTGAGGTGTAAACATGAAGCCTCGCGTAGGGTATAGTGTGCAACTGAGTAACAACTGATTATAAAGCAGCCTACCAGGTAGAGAAACGGCCACAGTATGGATACTCAAAAGGGGATTAATAGCACGTGATTTTGGAAGCTGTTACGTTCTGCCGTTTTGCTGAGCTGTGGCCAACTGTGGAACACTTGCATTTTGTAAAATAAAGTTTATCCCAGACACGTGCATGAATAGCAAATGCTTTCCTGTCCTCCCCACTTCCCTTCTCGTTGCCCGCTCCCTGGTATTTTCCAGCTTTGTCATAGTGAACAGCGTGGCCATGGAGGGCGATGGCTGTGCTGTCTGCCGTACCTCAGAGGCAAAGCTTGTGGCGCTTTCTCACAAACTGAATTGCTCCCAGCAGGTAAGAGTTTATTAAAGCTCCGATTATAGCCAGCAACTCGGCTGCTGCAGTGGGAATACCGCTACTGCAGCAATAGTCAGGGTATAACTAAGACTCTCCTGAAAAAAATCTGCTTCCAATTCATACTGCAACTTGGTAGCAAATCTTTCTTCTCCTCGTTTGCCTTTTATCAGTTTTACTTAACTATTAACTAACTGTGTTGCTCGGTGTTAACGGTGTTCTTTGTCAGTGCTGCCAACAGAGGGTGTAATTTCCTCTGTTCCAAGGAATGGCAGGAGTTCTGTAACCTTCCCTTTAGCCTAAGGTACATAATAATCCCTGCGGTTGTATTTCTGCATATCGTTCTGGTTTATATCCTTCAAGCTAACCTATTCTTTTAGTTTTCCAATTCTACTGGAGTCCTGTCTTGATAGGCTAGTAATGTTTTAACTGTAGTATTTTTTCATCAAATCCAATTGCTTCTTATATTTCATTCCTCTTCCCTTCTTCATAGGCCGACTGGATGCGTGGTAGGCAGCATGACTGACTGGGTTGGCAGTCAATCAAGAAACCAGCTCCCAGTGGAAAAATTGCTAGACTCTAACTGCTTGCTCTCTCGGGCTGCCCTAAATCTCTTTTGCCTTGTTTCCGCAGTGAGATTCTGCTGTTGCTTTCTGCATTCAGAAAGAGCGCGACCGTATTTACAGCATATACAGAAAGGGGAATTAAAGCGTTTCCCTTCCATCCACAGCAGAGGCTCTTAAAAATTTATACAGTGGACAGTATTTAAACACCGTACTCTGAGCTGATGCTGCTTTTCACAAAAAACAAAACAACAAAAATCGCCCAACCCCTCCAAACCTAGCTATTGTTTAATTCCCTTCCCCACCCCTACGGTACACAGAGGTGAAGACAATATGTATGGATTGATTTTATTCACAGAAACCGAATCATTCCAACAAAAGGTGCAGCGATGTGGAAAAGCTTCCAGCTTCAGAACCCATCCTTTTACAGGTGTGTTAGAGGTGGGGTGAGGCAACGCGTTGACATGTTTTTAGCGTATTTCTTACTGTTCCAGAAAGGCTGGATCGTTAACAACTGATCCTTGCTTTGAATGTCTCCCAGCATTACCCGCTCTATCGGAGAAGTGATGCTGAATGCAGTGGAGAAGATTCTGCTCCTCCAGAGGAGAAGAACATGCTGTTTAAAGAAAAGTACGATGTGCTGTCTCAAGAAGCATCGCAAAAGGTTTGATATATTAGGAACTTGTGTATCGGTGGGTGGGTGGGAGGGGGACACGAGCGTAGATATATATAGATTAAAAACTTTTGGAAAGGATGTTAGCTGAGACAAACAGACCGCAGCTGCTCCTGCTTTAATGGGGCCTTTGAGAAGCTGCTTGTTAGAGCTGCTCCCCTGAGGATCATCGTGATCAGGGCCTTGATTCTGCTGGGCTTCCCAAGCACAGGCCCTAAGTCCCGGCGCTCTTAAGCCTGCTGCGGTGCTGTTACCTCCAGTTCAGCATTTTGTACTTCAGGTACTGTGTAGATCATTGACAGACCTCGTAGAAAGCCACTGTTTCCCAACACTTTGAAAAGACTGCTTTTGCTGAATTAGTAACGACAAGAAAATGTGAAGTCAAATATTCCCTAAAAATTCAGTGGTCAGTATGTTTCCTTCTGCATAAATGTCTTCACTCGAGACTGGCAGTACAAGATTCTCCCTTAGACAAGAAAAAAAGCATTGTTTTACTAAACCCAAGGTTTTTCTATTTGTGATGTTAACAGCATGCTATTGCCTTTGTTCTTCTGATCTGTATGGCCAAAAAAAAAAAAAGTCCAGCATTTGGGACGAGGGCCAGATAGGTATGATTAATATTACGCTATCAACACGTCTTATTGGAAAACAGAAGTTTACACAAAACACTTTGTAAGAATGGTAGAATTGCCATCATTTCACTCCGTTAGAAGAAGAAAAAAGGGGTTTAAGCTCTATTTCTTTTTAGTTACGACTTAATTTTTGTGCTTTACCATTTTGTGTTCTAGCTGATATGGTGGTTTCATCCCCGTTTGATTCTCAGTGGGCATACGCATAGTGCTTGTGAAGTGCTGCACGCTGGGAAAATTCCAGAAATCAGCGTCCCGTCATTCAGTTGGCGGAATAGAAACAACCCTAGTTTCATCATGGTAAGTTTTAATTTTTTTATTTTTGTCAGATAACTTTCATAAATAAATCAACATGGCAGTCAGCTATATTTTAAAACTGATTCTACCTGTAAAAACAAAAAATAAAAAAATTGCCTACCCACCCGACCCACTCAGTACACTGCATCCACTTTATAAAGTACATCCGTGGGAGCCACATGTGCCGTGTGGTACAAAGCAATGCTGTTAAAGATCTAATTAGTATCTGGGTACAAGCATCGAACATTTTCTTATAAAGAGGGTGCATTGTAAACTATTGACTTGTAAAAATAATCAGTATTGTGCACTGAACAGTAGAAGGACTAGTTTGGCTTGGTTGATTTACCAACTATGAAAACAAGACCGTATCCACCTCGAACTCTTGCATGGTGATCATGGTTTTCAAACTTGTGCATTAACCACTTCACACAGTGAAAACATTTGTCACATGCCAACAGTCTGCCTCCTCGCTTCCAATTCACATTTTATACAGTGTGTTGGTTATGCTCTCGCAGGCAGTTCCAGTGCTCAGTATAGCCTTAGAGGTAAACCAATTAGTTTCCCAGTTCAAAAATAAAACAGAACTCCTAGAAACTCGGAGTAAGAAGCAAAACCTACTATCTGTTTACGGAGTAGTCTGTGACTTGGGGGGGGGGCAGAAATCTCGCATGTATTTTTACTGCTCTTGTGTTTAGGCTGCTCAATACACAGATAACCCCGAACTTTTAAATTCATTTTATGCAACGGTTAATATTTCTTGTTGAAAGTAGTTCTCTTTATTCCATATTCCTGAGAGTAGCTGCCTTCAAACTACACATGCTCTCTGCACACGCCAGACAGTGCATCTTCACTGCAAAACAAGAGGTTGGCTAATTAAAGTTGCATCGTCTTCGCTACTGTTTTAACTCGGCCTCCATCCGTTGTAAACTTTAATTTGAACTGCAAAGTCAAGCCAAAACCCAATGAAGTTCCTTGTTGTTGAAGTTCACGTTCGTAATTTGGATTAGCCAACGTGTTTTTTGCAGCATGTACTGGGTAGGAGGAGGGCTCGGGGGGAGGAAGGGGCACATTCACAAAACCTAACTTTAGCCTGGGAAGGCTTCTTCCGGGTGGATTTACAGCAGCTAAAGTTAGGCTTCTCTTGAAGGCAGATCAGATGAGGAGCCCAGCTCTCTATTTACGCTAGATGGACTATAGGGAAGATTGGCCTCTGGGCTAATGTTGGCCTGGTGAATGTTCCAGGTAGTGCCCAGCACCGCAAGGTACGGACTCTTCAGCCCCGTGGAGAAGGCACTGGTACTAGGAAACTGGCCCCAACCCTTACCACCCAACGCGGCATTTAGAAATCGGAGATTTGACAGCCGTGGTGTTACTCCTGATTCAGAACCCACTGTAACAGCAAAGTGACAGTCTTCATTTCTTTTCCAGGGCAGCATAACACCAACTGACTTCTCCCTCCAAAAATGCTTCCTTCCGTATGAGAGCAGAGTCTTTACTATATACTGTGCAGCAGGTGCTCTGCTTGTAATCCTGATACTAGCTCATTTTCAGCTTCTCACGCCACCATTTTATTTTGCTCAGCGTTTAATCAGTAAGCATAAAGCAGTATGAAGAGCCAGACATCTGCATTCAGTCACTGAAATACCAAAGCTGAGAACAGTCAAACATCAGACTATATTCATGCCAGCAAATGACCTAATTTGATTGCTAGTCTGAAGGCAGGTTGCATTTACACATACCATAGAAGTCCTATACAGCTGATATGACTACTACAGGATAAATAATTAACTGAAATGAACGTTTCATGCTGTACAAAAATACTGTATTCTACAATCAAATGAGTCCTTTTCCTGCTATAATTTCTGTATCAAATATGTATATTAAAAGTGTAACTGTACATTATGTAAATCCTATAGCCTCATCACTTATCTGCACTAGTGTCTTACCCTGGTGGAGGCTCAGTCCTGCAAACTGGAAACGTTTCTCTGTTTTATTGCTGCATGGCCCTTCTAATGTCGTACTTCTGTTTGTTAGGGTCAGGCAGAAACTAGATACATCAGCACTGAGAGATGCGGATTTCCGTAACCTTTTTAGGATGCCATATGTAAGGGACTGTGGTTCGGGACAAGAAATCTTCCAGTTCCTAACACATTAAATTGTTCGCTGACTACAATTTGCAGTTATCGTCTACCAGACAACAATGGGAAGAAGCTCGTGGATCCAGTTTGCTGATACACACTTGAAACCTGCTTAAAAAAAAACATTAGGGTGACACCTCAAGCTGCTATTTTTAAAAAGATGTGCTATGATGAGCTTAAAAAAAGAGGGCCCTATTGCATCCCAGAGATCTGTGTGGTGAGGGGCCCTCCGGTTGCCGATCTTCTGCAAGAAGGAAGGTCAAATACAGCTGCAGTAACATTATCCTATGCCTTGGCCCCCCCCAGTCTGCGGACAGATAGGGACAGGAATGCGCGTTATTTTAGATGCCTGCAGGGCTGCCAAGTTCTGGTAACTTATTGTAGAGTCGCATTTTGACCTGCGCGAGCTCGTCCGTGGGGAGGCGGAGGCCGCCGGCCAGCGCGCCGCAGAGCTGGGCCACGGGCCCCCGCCTGGAGGGCAGCGCGGAGAACGTAACATCTGAGCTCGGCGTCTTCGCGTGCTGTGCGTGAGGGAAGAGGCGACAGACCTACTGCTTCTCCCCACCCGCCCCAGAAAAACCAGAGGGACTGTTTCGCACCGGGACCAGTTTTCCTGCTGACGTTCCTGCAGAGGCTGGGAGCTCTAGCCTGAACTCCTGGGCTGGGGGTTGTTTTTAAAGAAAAGACTTATCTTTTGTTACTCACTCCGTTACTTTCTTTGGCATGGGAAGTGAGAGAATCTTTGCACTTGGGAATTTTGTTTATTATTAGTTTATCCCACCCAGCCCTTCACTTTCTGGGAAATATCTGATGAGTAAATTGAACATACAGATATAAAAGTGTACACATTTCTGGGAAGAGGAAACGGTCATCTCATAGTATCTAAAATGGGACTGTTCACCGTCAAATGGAAACAAGTTCTCAATTCATCTGTAGTCTGAATTTTAAAAAATGACTGATTGGGGTTTATAACTAATAACGATGCTTATAGGAAAAAGTTAATCGATCAAACCTGCTGATTTGTATGCCAATGGGAGGGGGGGGGATGCGTTAGCTCTTTCTCTCTCCCTAAAGTTAAAATGAAGTGGGGGAAATGGTCCAAAGTGTGACAAAACACTCTATAAAGTAATGTAGTCTAACACTTCTCTAGGTTTCTGTTATTGCAACTGTAATTTTAGACATTTGTACAGGTTATCTTGGACACAGGAAAAGTATATAGTCACAGACATAAAACACCTATGTATAAAATATAAAGCAGTGTTATAGTTACTAAAAAGGACATGCCTTATTGCTACAGCAATTCTTGCTTTTTATATATTGTACTGTACCACAACTTGTTTTGAGAATGTCATTTGCATAAATTATTCAAGTTTGAGAAATATTCACACATTTTGATTCTACAATATTTAAAATAAAACAATTTTCTAATGTGTCTCTTTATTAAAAGAGAAATAAAAATGTCATCTTGTAATTCTCTTAGGCCAGACACAAGGGTTTATACACCTTTTTTTTTTTTTTTCTTCTTTCTCGCTATTTACTTGCACAATGAAAGCCGCTGTTGGTACAAAGGTTGAAGAGCTCTATATAATGGTGCTTTACACATTCACAATCGGTCTGTGCAATTGTGAAGTTCTATGAATGACCAAAGAATTACCAAACATGTTTTCTAAATATAAAGGAAAAAAAAAAATAATAAAAAAAAAATCCTTGGTTCCCATTAAAACAACACCAGGTTGCAATTTGGACACTTGAATGAATTCCAATGTTTTAAAGCTGAGACTTCCAAAGAGAAAGGCATGTTTGCTGCAACATCCGGTGACTGTAATACCTTACTTGGAAAGGTAAGTGGTTAATTTGCATAATTTATAATTTTTATACTAAAGAGCATTTTTATATAAACCAGAAAAAAACCCCTAAACTCTACAGATAAAGTTCTTACCTCCAGTCACTGCTGCAGGTAAGGTTGACATCAAGCTGTACAGCGCAATCAAAAACATACTTACATCTTAGCTCATTTTACAGGTACAGCCATAATCAAGGCACAAAGATCTTCTACAAGTATTTTTCTTCAATAAAGTTGTACAAAATAATATTACATTTTACAGTCTGTACAATATAATAAACCAGCAGTAAAACAAAAAAATATATATAGGGAGAGGACTGTTGTCCAAGAATGATCTGAACTAAAAGGATCATTTGTGGACAGCACAAATAACGTAAGTGAGGGTGGTAAATTTTCTGCCTAGATGCGACAGGCTGAAAAGTAGCTGTAATTCAAATGCCTGAGGTGTGCAGAGACACTTAGCTCCAAAACCCCAGAAAAATTGCTTTGTCTTCACTATTCCTCTCATTATCTACTCTACGTCCTGTGCCAGTAACGGCTTAAAAGAGGAGGTCACTTTATCAGTTGACCTGCAACTCAGAAATGCTAAAAACTGTGACAGAGTAATAAATATTGTGGTGCTGCTACATTGTGTGTCTACTTCCTCAACAGTATTTAATAACCTGATACAAAGTGCATTAATCTTTTTTTTTCACCCATCAAGTACTCTTCAATGTCATGTTAAAAAGGAAACCCACACAGAGGGATAGGTATGACTTTAGTGTCATCCAGCTGACATACCAGTTTGAACTGACGTTATAACCTGCTGGAAAAAATTTAGCAGGTCACGTTCAGTTAAAAAAAAAAACAAAACCTAAGGGAACAGAGGTAGCCGAGGGGCTTAGTGGAATGACGAAGAAGTGGCATGTCAAAATAAAGCACGAAAATAGTCCCAAAAAGCATGAAGGAAAACCAACCCAAACTCGCTTCAAATCAGCTTTAAGGTTAAATAATTAGAGTAAACAAAGTGAAGAGACTGACATTTCTATAGTATATTCTTCCACCCTGTGTGGGGTAGTATCAAGAGAAAGAGTAAGGAGCAAAGAATTTAAAACCACAGGTTCCACGGTGATCCCCCTCACAAGAGTTCGTACTGGCGGAGATGCATCCTTTGAATGATGTCCCGGCAGTCGTTGAACACTCTGCGGATGTTTTCCGTGTCCACTGCACATGTAAAGTGTGGGTAGCAGTAATGCCTGCCGTCTCCGCTCGCCGTACTTATCCTCTGCGGAAAGAGCGAGGAAAAGAAGGGTCAGGCGCCGTGCCACAAGAAGTTTCACGTCTCGGCGGTCTATAGACTTACGAGGCACCAAGAAACCCGGCTAAGTCTGTATATAGATCATTTAAATACATAATATTCAAACAACATTGAATATTGAAATATTGAAATATTGAAACAAAGAGAAAAAAAGGTACGGATAATATTATGGGCCCAGTATGTTACTACTTCGTAAGAGCCACTGACGCCATCTTCGTTTGCACGAGCTGCTCCCCTTTGCACATCACCCTGCAGCTGATCTGTGCTGCTGACAGCGCTGCAGTCTGCCACGCGGCTGTCCCCGGAGTTCTTTTCTCTCCTTTTTTTTCTGGTGCCAGCACGTGGCAAATTTTTGCACTCTTGTTTTAAATCAGCAACACAAGACTGAAAACCTCCCAGTTGTGAAGGCAGCAGCAGCAGAGAAGAGCGCCCTACTGCTTCTGCTTCGTGAAGCCCTGAAGGTCCCTGACGTTACCTTTACTTGGCGCACGTATCAAGCCTGCTGAAGACTTGGCATCATTACTGAGACCAGAACACGGTGGAATTATCACTGGAGTGGACGGGTTCCCATAGAATAATAAAAAAAAGCACAAATCCAGTAAACGTCAGGCCATGCGGAATTAAATTTTCGCACGGCTACTGCATAACTTTTTAGGTTGCTGACTTAAGCTCCAGCATCACTTCACCCGTCATTATCTTGTTAAAATTCCTCAGCATCTTAACAAAATCATAATTTTGTTCTGTACTACTATAGGACTGATAAATACAAATCCATTAGATCATTATCTTGAAGAATATATATGGAATGTCACGAAAGCAGGTCAATTCTTGGGATAATAATTTTTATAAATATTTCCCGAGTTTTATTACAATTATTTATTATATTATAATTATATATATAATAATATATAATTATATATTTATATTACAATTATTACAAATTATAATGCCTAAACAACAAAAGACACTGTTTTCTCTCTCTCTGGCTACACTATTGTCATGCTTTAACCCCAGTTGGCATCTAACCACCACGCAGCTGCTCACTCACCCTTCCTCACCCCAGTGGGATGGGGGAGAGAATCGGAAAAAAAAGTAAAACCCATGGGTTGAGATAAAGACAGTTTAATAGGACACCAGAGGAAGAGAAAATAATAATTATTATTTTTAATAATAACAATATACAAAACAAGTGATGCACAATGCAATTGCTCACCACTTGCTGACCAATGCCCAGCCCATCCCCGAGCAGTCCTTGACTGGTGTAAGCACTGCTTAGCAACAACTAAAACCTCGGCGTGTTATCAACATTATTCTCATACTAGATCCAAACCACAGCACTATACCAGCTACTAGGAAGAAAATTAACTCTATCCCAGCCCAAACCAGGACAATTATATATTTTTAATACAGTGAATTGTTTTACATTGGGAATGATCTTTTAAATAGCTACAGCTACAGATATGCAAAACTATAGACATTTAGAAGCCCTGATTTACATAATTAGATCAACAAGAAATTGCAGATTTTTGCAGGTAACTTAGGTAACATTAGATATTCAACACTAATTAAACAGGGGGCTTCCAAACGTATGCTAAAAATTACCGCCTTCTTAATAAGTTACACTCAATACCTAGTTCAAGGATTTCCCTCATGAAAAATATTAACGTAATAACCTAGTCAATTGATGAGTAAGTTGTTCAGACCGTATTTAAAGCATGAAGTACACTAAACAATAATGAAATGAGAAAAAAAATTTTTTTTCAATTTTTTACAAATTACTGCAATGGCGGCAAGATGCCGAAACTCAATTAAAATGTGGATTGTCTTTGTCTGCCTGCAGGATACAGGCCTCTCAATCTCCCAGAAAGGTCTGGGGAGAGTGTTACCTTGTAAAGTTTGGGTGAAATCAGTCCCTTAGGAACTCAAGGGCTGAAAAGACAGTGGTGTACATGGACATTCACAATGATACTAATTTTAAAACACTAAAAAGTGCAACAGAGGTTCTATTTTTGATACAATAGCTGCTTTACATTTTTTTTTCCCTGCAGATCTGTTCTGTATGGCAGTGGTATAATGCTGCCACTCAGATGCAGCAAGGAGAGACCAGTTACTAAACATTTTTTTTTCCTTGAAGAGAAAAAAATTGTCCCCCAAATGACAGTCCAGCCTGCCTTCCAACTACTGCTGCACTTTTTCAATCTGAACTTGCAAGCCTCGGGGGAGTTCGGCCCCGGTCTGTTGCAGGGATCTACAGCTCTTCTGCTCTGCATGGTTTGAGACCTACACCTATACGTGCAGCCTCCAGCTGCTATTACCGCACTCGCCCTCGTCCCTTCCAGCACGCTTCTTTCGAGCAGCAGTCTCAGCACGCTGTTAACAACCGCGTTAACATCTCCGCGTGGTCTGCACACAGCAGCTACGTACTGTAAGGATGTGAGAGGGGGATCAGACTCCCACTCTGACGTGCTCTTTCTAGGACTAAATGTTATACGCTGTCAGTGAGGGACAATGTATGCACACTTTCAGTGCCACCCAGACATGGGTAGTAGAGAGCACACCGCCCTACCGACCCAACGTTCAACCTCTTTCTTGTGTTTCAGTAAAATAAGTGTTCTTTAAGCGTTCGCTTGTGTTTGTCATGCACTGATTCCACTGATGTCTATGGCAGTAAGCTGCCTACAATGCTCTGGCCATACCTGGTTACATATAAAGCGTGTCAAAGGATGTATTTTCAGAATGTTAAGGTTATTTTGTCCCCTGACAGCTCTGTAGTTCTCTCATTTTAGGACAAATGCAATATTTTCACCCCTGCTCAAAACTCATTCTGAATAGTAGCACGTTACTTAGCACCGGTTCAGACGTGAAAAAAACATCCCCTGGGAGAGCAATGAAAGTACATTTACCTTCCTATAACACAAGTGGGAATATTTAATACTGGCATCCCTATGAGGAGCCAAATGCGCTATTTGTGTGTTTGAGCAGCAGCTCCTCCACCTCCAAGGTTCAGATTTTTAAAAACCAGCACCAACTGGAGGGGCTGTGCCACTGCTTTAACAGGGGTTACCTATACACTGGGGATGTATTAAAGCAAAACAGCAGCAGCTGGAGAGCCCTGTGTACAAAACACCAAAATGGGGCTGAGGAGTAGCCTAAACAAGGAGCGCATGAGCACGCTGCCTCCGTGAAAAGCTTAGGAGGAGAAAGGACGTGCCTGCGCCGAAGAATTTCCTACAAGACACGTTTCCAGGAATGGGACGTGCCCCCCCCGCCCAGCCTTGCAGCGCGGGCAGCGGCCGGGCGTGCGTCCCGCCAGCCCTCGCCCACTGCTCCCCCCGTTAAAAACCAAGGGTGCCCAGCAGCAGCCAGGCCTGCCGCCCGAGCCCCCAGAGGCCGCAGGGCCCCGCACCGATTCCGAAATCCAGAGCCGATGTATTTTGCCTTCCTAATACTTGTATACTACCGTCTAGCAATAGTAGCTGGAAGTGTGTTTGTTTAACCTTCTTCTAAAATTCTTCGAATTACATGCTTTAAGTTTGCCAGTACCAGTACCTTCAGCCAGGCAGAGTTTTAAGGGGTGCAGCACCATGTTTTCACGCATATCCATGCCTTATGCAGACCCGCTACCATGATAAAAATAGCAATACAGCTTATCAATGAATAAAAACAGATTTCTCTGAATTGCCTCTGAAAATTTAACAGAGCGAGACAAGGAAAAGGTCATAAATGAAGAGACTTGGAAAGAAACGCATAAAGCAGAGCCAAGAAAGCTGTAGGTAGAAAATATACACCTTTTCTTCCTTGCACCTGGCTAAGGACATCAGACCCCTCCCCAGTCTGTATGCTGAGCTTATTTCCCCTGTCCCCTTTGTCCCCCCCTCTCCGAAACCTCAGCCTTTTGTGCCTGACCCCCCGAAACTGGAAGTCGCTGTTTCTGCTCAGCCTTTGCCCACCTCGCCCTCCCCGCTGGGGCCGTGCACGGCCTCCATTACTCGGGGCACACGCAGGCTGTTCAGACCATTTATGAGATCAGAAACACCTCGCTTAAAAGACTTTCGTTTCAAACAGCCCGAGAGTTTAAAGCAGTTCAAATGACTACGTCCCTCTGTTTCTTTATGCTGAGAAACCAAGCACGAACCCAGGAGAGAGACATATGAACATTGCTTATGGAGGAGATGCTCTCTGCCAGGCCCGCGGCGGTTGCGGGGAAAGCTTTTTTGTCCCCGTTTCAGCCCCATGCCCAGGCCCTGGGGACTGTCCAGCGGCTGGTGGGTGCTGGCCCCAGCCCAAACACTTCTCCTGCTCCCAGCACCCACGGCTGCAGAGGGCCTCCGCAGCCGCAGGGTGGTTTTTTATGTGGTTGCAATGCCTATGCCCCCTCCCCTCCCTACCCGCTTCATAGGTGGCCTCTTTCTGTAACGCCAGCGAGTCACGGCAGGTAAGGACCCCGCCCTTGATATGTTTTTTTTTAAATAATGAAAATAGCTAAAGGTGTGGAGTTTCACCCTAGTTTCCCCATAATTTAGGTCTCTTAGACCCTCCTTCCAAACTGGATACCATCACCTGCTTCACAGCATTTCAGCATTACCACAACAGAGATTTAGCTTGAAATGTTTTTTTGTTTTGTTTTGTTTTGCTTTTTTCCAGTAACTCTTATGTTAACACAGTGCAATCTGACATTTTTCCTTGGAATCTGGAAGGTTAAGCCTGTGAATGAAAATCCCCAAAGTGCGAACACAGTTAATTGCTTCTTTCTTTCTTGTTGCATCAACAGTTGTAAATCCTAACAATACTTGTAAGCGCATAATGACTTTAAAATTCTTAATTCTAATGATTAAATTTGTTCTCTCAAACACCCCCATACAGTTTCTACCAGTAGGGCAAGAAGAAGGAGCTTTGGTTCTGCTCTCTGTTACTGCTTCGCACTGTGGGAACAATTTGATATGAGCGAAGCCATAGGTGATATTGGATTTAGCCCCCTGTTTCTGATAGCAGCGCTGGGCTGCGATCATGTGCCTGGTAACTGCTTGTATCTGCGAAATGTAGACAACACCTCTTCAGCTCCAGCTTTGGAGGAAGCCTTAACTGCAAGAATAACTGCAACCAGACAAGGAAACCTGCTATGATTCCTCCGTAGGGCCATGACACCACTCCTAGGATGAGGCAAACCTCCCAACTGGTACAACAGAAATCTTACTTAAGGATAAAATCTGCTTTTTTGTTCATTCCCTCTTGCCAGCTAACCACTGCCAAAACCCTTGGAGGAATGCAGGATAAAAAAAAAAAAAAAAAAAAAAAGCCTATTTGCTTAAACATGGACTGGACTGATACACAAAATAAACATTCAAGCCAACAGCCAGTAGCATCTTACAGGTAAAGTCAACCGCAGAAAACCTCGCTCACTGGCAATGGAAACAGTGCTCGGCACTGTTCCCCTGTGCAGAGAGGGAGGGCTGCCGGCACCCACACCGAACCCGGAATCGAGCAGGCAGGCACACGACCGTTTTCAGCACTAGCACTTACTTGCTGTGTGACACTTTGCAGGGCAGGTGGCTTTATATAAAATGGGCATAAAAATGTGCAAACACTGGGGAAGGTTCTGCAAGATGGGCAGCTGAAAAGAATTAGGGAATTGCCAGACATTCTCCTCTCCTTCTAGCTTTCTGCAAAAACACATCAGTTTTCCCTAAATAAACTATGCCATCTGCCAGTATTTCCTATGATAGGATCACACGTAAGATCAAAATTACTCACTAAAAACTCATCCCGGATGAAGAACTTGGCTCTTGTGACTTTGGGGTCTTCTCCTGCATCTGGTGTTGCTGTTCAATTAAAAATAAATGATATCAGAAACACGAAAAGCAAACAATCATCTACTTTTCATAGTAAAAGATTTAATATGGAGGAAGTAGTCGTTCAATACAGAAATTAAAATGTTAAATATCCACAGGAGATTCCCGATAGGTAATTCTAAAATGGAAGGGTACTGTAAAACCTGACCATGCATCTAACATATTTTAGGAACCTGAAAATTGCTGAAATTGTTGCAACAATGTCATTGGTCATATCATAAAGAGGCTTACTCACATCCACAAGTTTGTTCATATAGATACAAAACAAGTGGGAGTTAGGGTTTAACTTTTATCAGAAAATATGACTAGAAAAAGCAGCTGAGCTGTTCAGTTTCTGCAGCAGAACAGCATCTCTTGAAAAAAGCTTCTGCAAGCAGGAATTTGGGTTTAAAAACGGTCAGTCCAAGACTACACTTGAAAAAAACAACAGCATCAAAAGATCTTCTTTTAAAAATATATATTTTATTTCCAGGCCCCAAGTCAGCAGAATACTTAGAGATACTGTCCATCAAGGGGCCTTAGATTAAATTCTTGTTGAGTGGGAGACTCATTGGTCCATAGTAGCTGTTTGTCGGCAGATGAAGTCATCTCTGTCTAGGCCAGGTAACAGCTATATTTATTTTAAGTGTAAAAAGCAATACAGTGAAGATATAACCTATTCATTTCCCTTCAGTGTGATTTCTCCTCATCTAACATACCAAATCAAATGCTTATAAACATAATATAGTAAAGGACAGAATTTATCACAATATGGAAACGTATTTTTTACTCTTATCTATAGCGCTAGGGGTAAACATAGAGCAGCAGCACAATCAGCAGTATCTTACAGTTCAGTGCTGCTGTCCTTAAATAATGTCAGCCGAAATCAAAGAATAAATGAACAACTACAGGTTAAAAATAGAGAGCTGCTTCATGTGTGAATATTCTGGATCACTGGATATCTGCTGAGAAACACCAAAAGCTACTCTATTCTGACAACTGGCTTACTATAAAAAAATGTAGAAAATTTACCCCAACTCTGTACATATGTCGTGTAAGTTAGGAAGAGGGAAATTTGAGTGATGGTGACAGCAAGATTTCTTCTGAAAGCCCTTAACATTACAAAACTGGTGCCAGGTTAACTCAGATTTTAGGACAGTTTCTTTATCCTCTCTACCTGAAACTCAGCATCACACTCCTGAAATTCCAGACCTGAATGAAAGCTGAAAATAGCTTAATACCATCTTCACTTCTGTAACCTAGGCTGTTGTTGATGGTTAGTGGAGAATGAATGCCTTGTCTGACAGGTGGCTGCGAGCACTATGCCAAGGGCATCACTTGGGTAAGGCAAAAACTAGTGGTCAGAAAGTGCAAGTTTTACCACTTTTGCTAGACACAGACCTGAGATATTTGGGAGCCTTCTGCCTGGTATAAAAGTGGCATAATACCAGAGTTTACTTATGCAATATGTTATTGCGGTGCAGGAATCATTGCACTTCTATAAATGATAAGAAACCAAACCCATGCTAATCGCCCCATCATCACAGCTCTCTTTGTACTTATTGATGTGGTTTTCCTCCATTACAGTTCCCTTGCTGGTCTGCTGGGCTTCCTGTCAGTATTTGCAAAGGCTGAAGTTTACAGTGTTGGAGGACGCAGAATGGCTGCAAAATAAGTCTAATGAATCCCTAACAAAGTTCAGCACTGCGGGAGGCCCAGGCAGAAGCATCTGGCAGGGGAAAGACATACCTGGCAGCTTGGCTTTCCTGGACTGTGGGTTGCTGCAAAACAGGGGAAGGTAGGAGCTCTGGAGCCAGCCCCCCCCACAGTCCCCCCACACCGCCCCCAGCAGCCAGAGCCCCTTCAGACCCTGCCCGCGCTGGGCTACCTCCGAGCTACGTGCTGCTGGCACGTTCCTTACCTGACCAACAGTTCGCGTTAAGGAACAGTGTGCGCTTGAGAATTTGTGTGTGTGTGCGTGACAGAGACAGAGAGAGGAACTATGGGCTGGGCTATGCCAGCAGGTCCAATCCCCGCCTGGTGAAAAACCTTACCATCCTCAGGTACAGTATAATGCGCATATTCAGGAAAGTAATCTTCGATTTTTGATTTCCCTGCCAAGACTTTTTCAGCCAGCATATCCTGTTTATTCAAGAACAAAATGATAGAAATGGTCCGTAACCACCTGTCAAAAACAAACCAAATGTTTGTGTTATCTCTGACACGTTAATCAAGGAAAACATGGCACTTCAATAGAAAATTTACTGGCTAGCCCTGCGTGGACAGAGAGTGAAGTAGTGTGCAACATGCTTCAACAGAAAAAAAAGATGACCTAAATTATTGTTTTGATTGGGTTGCACCTGTATTGGTGGGTATATTTATAGGATCTGTAAGTACATTTATAAAAACTGCAGTATACATCGCTGAAGGGAGCAGTCTTCAAATATTGTTTTCTAAATTATCCTTTTGATATTGAGTTGGAAAAATTATGACATTTCCTAAAAGCACCACAGTCCAAAACCAGACATTACTGTCTACTTCGTTTGGTTTTGCTGAAGCAAAAGGCTGGAAAGCTGCCTCCCCTCAGGCTGCTCTGTCTTAACTATTGTTCATCCCCACAGATAGCCCGCCTTTTAGGGTAGCCTGCATGACACCTGATGAATCAAAAGAAAACAATCTCTTTTCTTCCCCTATTAATACCTAGCCATCACTGTGATGATGCGCCTTTTGGATTTGAGCTTAACATTTTTCTTCACTCTACCTTCAATCACTTCTCAGTGCAGAGCATCCTCACAGGTATGTGCTGAAAACTTCATTACCTCATTTTGTGTATTGTTTTTATGTATTCTCTACCAGGAACCTGTTCAGATTGCTATTTGGTTACATATCTATAATTTACATGCACTGTGGCAGGATGGCAATTTAATGGCAGTTATGATTAGATTTGATCTGAAATATCATCCCACAAGGCAGAGAAACTGTGCGCTCTCAGAGACGAGTCTTACGAGAGCAGCTGCCCACGCGGGTACCGAGTGCAGCGCCAGCCGGTGAATCGAATGCAACGCCAACAGCTAGCTGCTCCTGCTGCTGCATTTGAGGAGGAGACGAAACGTAATTTGGAGGATGCTCTCAGTCTCGGCCAAGCAGCGCAGTGACGCCAGGAAGGGGTCTCCCTTGCTTCCCTCGGTGCAGCCAGCACGGGGAGCTTGCCCTTTCCAAGCTGTCCCCACGCCCTGCGTCATTTTGGCAGCAGGAGCGAAACGCTGTGTGCACCATCCCTGTGCCACGGCCCCCGCCAGGGAGGGGTACACACCACAGGGGCACCCTGCGACCTGGCCCTACCTGGACATTTTCTGAATAAGCAATCTGAGCATATAGTAAGGGGGGTCCTATTTTGTAAGGAGTTGAACTGTAGCTAAATTTGGGAGAGTAGGTGGGAAATAAGGTATGTTTTACCTATTATTCCAGATACTTTTGAAAAGGTCCAGGGATTCCCGTAGTCTGTTTGTGTTATTGTCTTCCCTTATTACCATGTTGTAGCTGCTGCAAGCCACAACGAAGATGATAGCCGTGACATCTGGGCAGAGCACACAAAAGAAAGAAAGGAGAGAGAAAAGAACATCTCCATTACTCCAGCACACACTCCTCTGGGTAACACTGCCATTACTCCCCAAACTGCCAAAAATACCTGAAGAAAGTATCTATAACACTGGACTCCTGTATTGGTGACACGTTATGTGTGAATATGAATGCTAAGCTGCTCACACCTCAGAGACGAAGTTCAAAATAAAAACATGGAATATTTTTACTTACCATTAAAGCATTGGATCCATTTTCTTCTCTCATCTCTCTGGCCACCTACATCAAACATGCTGTTAAAAAGCCATAGGATGTTATATCACTTATGTGCACTAGGAAAGTCACACAAAGCATGCAGCATGAGGGTTTAGTTTAAAAATGACAGCCCCAAGGACACCAGCGGTAAAATACCACCTGAAGGGGAGAAAGATCTGCTGGTGCCATGCTGCATGTCAAGAGCTCTGCTGATGCCGTGCTGCATGTCAGAGAGCTGCACACCTCCACCTGCCCCGCTCTGCCAGGAGAAGGCTACTGAACCCATAAAATGAGAAATATACTCTTTTCCAGGGCAAGCGTTGGCCTTTCCAGCCCATAGAAGCACATGTGGCATGTCAGGTTGGACCTACTGTAGTATAAACAAGGACAGGTTTCACCATATTTTAAAGGGTGGTGGGGAGAGTGCGTCTCTGTAAGGAAGAGAACATGAGGGCAATGCTACTCCGTCATCAGCGCTGCCACCTTTCTGGGCAAGAACCGGTGAGCAGAGGCAGCCTGACAGCAGGTGTTTTACAGAGACACAGCGTAAAACTTTGACAAACACAGAGCTTGCAGCCCTCTGGAAGAAGGGAGACATTTAACTCTCATCCCACTGTACCAAGTCTGCCTGACTGGCAGGATTCCCACTGACTTCTGCAAGATCTTATCCCCAGAAGTATTTTATAAGTTTACACTGCTATACCCATGAAGCAGTTAGTAAAAACAGCCACAGACAACCCCACAACAGAGCATCACTAATACACATAACTAATATCAAGGCTCTTCTTGTAAAGCATGAGGCAATTTTACTAGGACCTATGGAAACAGTGCTAAAAAAACAAACAAACAAAAAACCCCAAACCCCAACTCCCACGCTAAAAACATGCATGAGCACAGACATCTGAACTAAGTTGTTAAAAATTAGTATGATATTCATAAGTTATTACTAATAGACTTACTGGAAATTTACTTTATCTACTTGAAATCTTGTTTCAAAAATCCCTGATGTCAACACTCTGCATCTTAATAGGTCCTGGAAATGAGAACACAGAAGTTGATTAGCAAGGTTTTTTCCTAACCTCATTTTGCTTTTAAAAGCATGGAATATTATTTTCCATGAAAAGTCTTAAATGTTCCATTTAATTGAAGTTCAACCAGACTTGTTGGTAAACCTGCATTTGTCCATACTGACACAGTGGATACACACAAACATCACCTCTGCATTTGGTTTGTGCACACTCAGAAAGCAGGAGACCCTATACACACTCTCCTTACTGCCCACTGAAACCTGTTATTGACGGTCATACAATTTTGTATGTGATGTGGATAATGAATTCTGAAGTTACATAAAACTAAGAAAAATGTTATTCATGTTGTAAAGTCAAGTATTCAAATGTTAGAAAACTCCAGATTTACAGTTACCCAGGCAACCTTAATTCTGCCCTCATTTGTACTGAATGAGACAGGAATCCTATCGAAATAATAGCTTGTGACTGAATAATTAAAGCTCTATTACAGAGCACAGGGGAACAGAATTTTAGTTGTACGTAAATCTGGCATTTCTTTCTTATTTTTCATATTAGCAATACTTTACAACTTAAATAACATTCTTTTAATAATTAAAAACATAATAATTTCCTAGATTCTCAAAGGAAGTGGGCAAAAGCAATTTATGATGCATACCTCAGGCAACTAGCTCACCGTGTGCCATCGCCATCACCAGCAGCGTTTTTAACCTTGACTACCCAGCACTGCTGCTTGGGCAGCGGGTGCAGAACAAAATCGGAGGGGGGAGAAAGCTGCCGGCTGCCTGATGGGGATGAACCTCCCCGAGCAGCCACCTCCCGGCATGGCTGTCTGCCTGGGGAGCACTCTCTTCCTGGGGCAAGGGAAGGGCCGCTCGGTCTAGCTGAGCTTTCCTCGCCATGCCGCGGCTGCGAAAGTGGGGAGGGAAGGAGGCAGTCAGTGGTGCAGAGTTCAAGCACAGCTTGCCTTTTTTCCCTACCCTACCATCTACTGCTTCAAGTACTCTGGTAGCTGGCAAACCTTGGCTGCTTTGACAGATGCATGAACTCAGCTGAAGGGCATCTATTTAGTTTTTTTAGTTATTTTATATGTTACTGTCATTTTCTGTCACTTGCTGACATTTATTTGTTATTGGACTCAGTCGTTATTTTGGGATGGTCGAAAAAAAATTGAAGCAAGCAAGGGAAAAACGGAACGTAGTGATTTTTACCAGTTAATTTGGCAAGACAACTGATACAGCATAACAGGATGAAAACCCAAAAGCAAAAGAGAATCCCTCCTTTAGAGCAAAAGTTTTCTGCCTGCCAAATAGCAAAGGCCTCTTGTGATCTTTGGAGACACAGGGCATTTCTTCCTAAAGGAAATATCAGGAAAAATTTCTAGATGATGAATGACTGCTCCAGGTAGAGAAAGGCCTCCCAGGAACGAACAGGCCAACACTAACATAAATAATGAAAGCAAAAATGAGGCTTTGCTTCACTGATTTCTCTCTCCAGCTGAGTGGTATCAATGCTAAAATCAGACCATGAGGTCTAGACGGAGTAAATCCTAGTGCTACTGCTTTGGTTTGAAAATGTCTTGAGGGCTTTAATAATTGATCCTATATTGGGTCAACTATACAAGTTTCACCTTATAATACAACACACGCTACTTTTTACTGCCTTTTGTTTCAGGATACAGTCAGAGTAATTGGACAGGCTTGTGGTTATAGACCTGAACTAGGTCTGAAGGAACACGCTCTGCTCCGCATGCTTCCTTGTCTCTGGCAAGTCACTTTATTTCTCTGAATTTCAGACCCTGATTGCACAATGAGATGTGGCAATTTTATTTTTAAGGGCATCTACCCATTATACACCTTGCGTGGTTAGACTGAATTATCCGGGGCAGAGATTCTCTTCTGCCACCTGCATTTGCAGTTTATGACGTGGCCCACAATCGTGGCTGAGGCTACCAGATGACGGTGGGATACCAGCACTGAAAAATAACAACCTCAGAATAAGTTTGCCGAAGAGACATCCTGACCAAGGAAACCACGCAGCCTGAGCTCAGGGAAGGCAGCCGAAGCCGTGCACCATGGTGAAGCCCTTTCTTATTTCAAGACTGCACTGCTTCAGCCTTAACTTTCCTGAATGCGTTTGTCATTAGAGCACTCTATCAAGATGTATCATGACATCTGGGAAAAAAGTGTACTGTCCTGCAAATAAGGCTTAAATAGAAACTATCCTGCTCACAGGAGATGGGCACAGGCTGGAAAGAAGGTGTCTGCACGCCCACAGAGAAGCCCACGAGGTCTGCTGCTGCTGCTGCTGGTGCTCTCCCCTGAATTTGAACACTAGATCCACTGCAGGCTTCTGCCTCTGAAGGACCTGCCTGATGGACATGGCAAGCCTCCCTCCGGGCTTCCATCACCTCCACCACTGAAATAAAACACTGCTTCTGTGTAGCGAAGGCTGGTGAGGGAAACTGTAGGCTTTTACGTTTATGTTTCTGTTCCCTTTGCTTTGTTTGCAGGACACAGGATGGAAAGCAAGAAGAAATAACAAGACGTATGACAGGAATCAGTGACCTACATATAGTAAAAGACAAGCTTGCACCACCAAAAAGCCTCTTCTTCTTTAATATCCATTACTTAAACTGCTAAACTGTATTTTGATATTATGCGGCATGCCCTATTTCAGCTGCTGTTGGGACTAAAATAAATTACATAAAGAATTCATATGAATGGGCGTCTTGGTTCAGACCCTACCCCGTTAGTTATACTAACCTGATCTGTGGGTGTGTAGTCATCCATGCTGACGCTGTCAATTCTTTCTAAAAAGCTAGAAGAAAAATAAACATGCGCTAAGATACGTAAAATACTGTCTAGTATAACACTTTTCACTACCTTTTCTGGTCTACACTCCCGCTGCGAAGTAAAACACAAGTCCAATGGTAAAGGTATGAGCCCGATGATTTACTTACATTGATTGAGGTTACATTTTCCAAGCCAAACCACTTTTTACCCAGACTTTGTTTCAATACAGCGCTTCTACACTTACCGTTATGCAGTACCCACAAGCGCTCCAAATGCAGTTAAATGTTATGATTTTGTAAGGTCTGCTAAAAAAATACTAAGACTAACCATGTGTCATAACATTACATGGTTGTTTAGACATAAAAAAGATTTTGAGGTTTAGAAAAGAAAATGGGGTGAAGGGTTGCCTTTATTTAGCATAATGCTAATCTAGCATAATGCTATGTTAATTACCCTCTCGGTAATGTTAGCAAAAACGCTTGTTAAGGTATACAAATAACTTTGGACTGACACGCTGCCCTGAAACACTGAAACTGAAGCATAAGAAGTGCTAAGCAAAACTGACATGAAGTGGAGGTTAACCAGTCTGACTCTTTATGTCGCCAAAACTCAGTGAGATGCATAAGGTGAAACAAAAACTTAGAACTGCAGGGAAGGGCAAGAGAAAAGGGAACCAGAAAAAAAGGGGGCGAAACACATTCTCTGATTATTTAAAAAATCTTTTCAAGCTTTCATTCTTTCCTAGAACATGTTAGAATGGCAGTATTAAGGACCTAAAAATGTGACTTTATATGTATAGCTAAAAGAAGCAGGTTCTCCTCTCGCACTTTCACCAGTTTCTTAGATTTCGTGT
The DNA here is from genome assembly GCF_047370975.1 of Nipponia nippon. NCBI lineage: Eukaryota > Metazoa > Chordata > Aves > Pelecaniformes > Threskiornithidae > Nipponia > Nipponia nippon. The sequence continues at coordinate 57,713,951 of NW_028262290.1, read as the reverse complement.
GAGCCCAGCTGGCTCATTTTCACCGGACTGCCTATATAACTTAGATGCTTTCCTGAATTTCTTCATTGTTATTTCGCATTTGGCAGTGAATATACCACCGGCTGACACATCCTGCTACAGTATTATCAAGATTTCTTTATCAACCGAAAAGTTTTTCCCAATTTTACTTGGGTGTGCATGTGTAATCTACTTAATTGCAGTGGGAAAGACAAAAAACCAGTGAACTCTTGACTTAATGTGACTTACTGTTAACACGAGGGTCGCACACACTGACCAGTTGAGAAAATACCCCCCTAAAAGCCTGTTTGTAATTCTCATAGCACTTTCCCACGGATACGAACTGAAAGGAAAAGAAAATACGCTGCACATATATTTACTTAAACTATTTTTCCTTTTTGAACCTCCATTGTTATAACAGGGAAACAAAATGCAGCATCTACATTTAGAATATCCAGCTTTGCTTTCTGGATGATCAAGGTGTGACGGCTACGCATATTGTTTAAAAAAAACCACTGTATAGCACAACACGATGGATGCCTGATAACAAAACTACACAAAACAAAATCTAAAGAAAAATTGTCTTTTTACAAAACTTCCTACTCCGCCAAAAGCCACCATAAACTTATATAAAGATATAAAAGTACACCTTTATCGTCAGCTACAGTGACCATGAGAAAGCAGCGGTATTTGAACTGAATGAACCTTTTGGTCAGATGATTTTCATCACCTTGAGAATATTGATTAAGCAAAGTTTAACTTCAGTGACCCCTGCAGTTAATGCAGACATTGGAGTGGAGCGATGTATTTTTAACGGGCGTACCTATCATTAACACAACTCTCAGCTCACACCTGCAGCACGTGAGATGAAAAAAGAAGGTGAAAAAGCCCAAACCAAAAATGTCTCCAAGCTGAATCTCTTCCTAAACACAGAGTAATTGTCCTTCACATGGCTGTTCAGGCAGCACTCCTGTATTTCCAAGTCCATTTCAAAGTTTACTTTCCAGGTTCTTAACAGTTTGATCCGATGGGCCCAGAAACAGCCACTTTTCATCAGGCTAAAAGGTTAGCAGAGGGGTAAATCCAGGTCTCTGAGCGCAGTAAGGTGGCAATGCCGGCAGGTTAAACAAGCCTGCAGAAAATGGGCAGGAGCTTGAGGGAGAGCCAGCAAACTGCTGCGGGCAGCGCAATTGCTTGTGCAGCTCAGGATCGATAAATGCAACAGAAGTTAGGGAAGAAAATGCTCCTCAGCTATGGCTGACACAGAAAGGGCTCTGGCTAAGAGTGTGGGCAGAAGCGAGTATTTGTGCACAAATATGACTCCATCACAAACTTCACAAGACAGCGTGAATTTCTTGCAGACGCATTCCTTCTGGAGGTGATGTATAAATCAGAGACAATACGTCTTGTCTCCCCAATACCAAGGTCACGTTGGCAGATTTTATCCGGAATGATTAAACACGGTATTTAGTACCAATTCACATCTCTCTCACCTATTCAACAAGCACTTCAGGAAGGTTATTGGTTTGTTAGCATTTGCATTTTCCAAACAGGCAAATTGCGGTAAGGCACAGAGGAGTGAGTAACGCAGAGTTACACTACAAATAATCCATGGCAGTGTTGGGAATGAGATGAATCTCCTCATTAGATGTCCTATGTATCAGCCCAAGTTGTCTTCCATTTAGAAATCGTGAGCCTCCTCCCAGTAAAAGGATCCATTTCAAATACCCTAAGCTGTAATACCGCAGTTAAGAGAAACTGAGTTCTGACAAATATCATGCGCTTAAAAAACATCACTTGACATAGCAACCGTAACGTTTTATGCTTGTGAGGTCGCTGGCCACATGCAATTTATATTAAAATAAATGCAATGATTTACAAGGTTTTACCTGCCATCCCGCTGTACCAAGCTGCAATGATATCATTAGCATCCAATAAATCATCATGCAACTACTGTTAGGATCCGGCTAAATTTTGTAGCTTTACAGAAAATTAACCTTTTCAGTATGTGATAGACAGGCTTCCTAAGACTTCTTTTGCAACTACATTAAACGTGCACTGAGATCTCTAGACATGGAAGCGCAAAAAGCTATACTCTTACTTTTTTGAAAGAAAATCAGTTCTTGAATAACCTTCATATAAGCTCCTTACTTGGCTAATTAGCACTGTATAAAAAAACAGCTCTGACAGGCAAATGTACAGAGTAGGTACAAGTAACGGATTCCAGATGAGATAAGGAGTCAGTACTGCCTCATTACTAAATATGCTAATTTCATTCTCATTACTGTATTAAAATGGGAAAACTGGCATCACTTTTCTAAATCGTTTTCTAAAGAACGCTAATTTCTGCTAATCCTAAATGCCTCTAATAATTATGGTCTGGCATAATATACATTCTTTTATATGTATACATATATATACACACCAGCAAATTTTAATTTTACGTAACTAAAATTTCAACGTAAAGTGCTTAAAGTACGAAGATACCTCCCATCTGTGGCAATGCTCATATCTCCACTCAAAGAATTAGTGTGAGGAAAACACAATAGCAGAAAAATGAATAAAAATGGACACCAGTATCACTCATTCTCTCTTTTTAGATCCTGTTTTTTTTCAGTTCAGGGATAAAATTATTTTCACAGAATTATGCCTTTTTACAATACTGACAGGTCTTATATTTATGCAGCTTCTATAGAAACCCATACCCAGGATTTATGTTAATTCTTCAGTAACTGCTTTGCATGCATGTGCAATGAACTTTAAACTCATGCATTCAACTCAACTGTGAATAAAACTATAACATATGATACAATATTTACATTTCTACTTCACAATTGTGGTTTTATTTATAAAGGATTCAGTCTGATAATTGGTACGACATTTAGGTTCTTCTTAATTTTATGGTAGGGTGTTTTACATTTCCTTACATGGAACAGCACAAACTACTTTTTTTTTTTTTTCCCAATAAATTAGGCAAGATATTGGAAGGAAGGTCTCCACTGCTCTGTTTGGAAATGCAGTGGTTTGGTTTGCCAACAAATTAATGCAAAGAAAAATGGACTGGTAAAGTTAAAAAAAAAAAACAATCACGAGCTACTGACATTATTATATCTATTATTAAGCTGATCTGTAGTTTTATAAATATCTTCAGTGAGTTTCCTAGGAAACTCAGCTGACACTTAGTTTGACAAGCAATCTCTAAATTTTATATTATGCAAGCTGTGAACACAAAAGTACAGGTTTTAGATGTGCCTGCCAGTGCATGTGGGAACTATCAATAAGCATTATTCTCTTTAAAAACCATGGCAATTTGAGCAGCAGTAGCAGCTGTATAAGAATTTCTTCAAAAAGGATTCATAAATGCACAAATAAAGAGGAGGTAATCATACATGAAAATCCTTTCCTCACTGCGTAAATCACTACGTGGCTCTGTATAGATATTCTGACCCCACAAACAAAATCACAATTAAAAGAAAAATCATGTCTTGAGAATAATATGATAGACAGAAACCCCGTGCTATATTTGTAAATGTATTTTGACATCCAAAGAATTGCAAAGATGAAGTGCTGAACCACAGATCAATACAACAAATTACACATTTTAATAAATCTTCGTCTATTTCAACCGTTTTTTATGCTCTCACCCCAAGATTTGAAAGACCTTGTATCAAAAAGTTGCTGCGGAAAACAAGAAATGAAACCCACATCAAAACGCTTGTCTCTCTAAAAGAAAAAGGTAACATGACAAATCTTTAAGGTTGTAGCTTTGAGTTCTCAGAATGAAGAATCTCAAATTTATCCTCAAGTAAGTTGTCAGGGTCAGCAAACCTTTATATTTCTGATGGACCATCAAGACCTTTGCAAACTCCTCAGCCAGGCTCAAAAACCAGCAGAAGCACCATAATCTACTATATGAAACCATCAAGGACCAGGACTTTTGAATTCCACCCTCTCTGGACTGCAACAAGTCACAGGTGAGGCAGACATTTCACAACGAGAACACCTACCCCAGGTCCTTTTTTTTTTTTTTTTCCCCTGTTGCAGTTATCAGGGACAACATCAAGATTTGAACTTTTTTTTCTTCTTTCTTTCCATAAAATATCTTTCTTTTTTTTTTTTTTTTAATCAGCTAAGGGATTACAATCCTGTTAATTCTTCCTGCAATATTTGAAATAGGAAACTATGGATTTCTGGTTTCGAGCATACCTTAGGCTCCATGGTTGGGCTTCAAGCAAGCTCACATTATTCTATTCTATTTCCTGGTAACTGAGAAAGATATAATGAAAACAGCCCCCAGTCATATTCTAACCCCTAAAGGATTAATTTTCCCAAGTCATTTGCCGAAAATATCAGCAGAAATCCCTCAGAAGACGTTGGTAAAATTTAACGGCTAAGGATTTTCCTGACACATTTAAACACTCGCTATATTTTAAATACAGCTTCCACGCGGTAGTGGAGTTTTTCCCCTCTCCCCCTCCATACCGCTCTGCAGTGGCTTCCCACGAGGAGCAAGCACAGCAGCGAAGGCAGGATGAAGCAGAGGGAAGAGCGGGACCGAAACCTCTTTTGGATCCACTCTGGCTCACCGATGCTGGGAGACCCTTGCAAAAAGGGTTAGAAATGTACGTACGGATACTGGACGTCCCACGTTTTTGGCATCGTTTTGGTGCGCCACCCGTGGAAGAGGGGCGACGGCGGCAGGGAGGGGGCAGCTGCCGCCCCGCCGCGCCTGCAGGGGGCAGCCTCTGCCCAGCCGCGCGCCCGCCCCGCCCCGCTCCGGGCGTCTTCCCCCCAACGCCTTCGCAGGCCGCAGCTCCGCGGGATCGCCCGGCGAGATCTTGCTAAAATACAGGTGAAACCTGAACTTAATAAAGATCTCCAGAATTCACCTTGCTTATCATTTTTTTTTTTTTTTTTTTTTTTCCCGTTGTCAAACCCGTGTTTTCCCAAGGCCCGCCAGGCTCCCAGCAGACCGCGCGCCGCCTCGCGCCGGGGGCTGGCAAAGGGCGGCTTGGAGGTTACCAAAAAACGGGGGGGATTTATCCACAGAAACGCACCTTCACCCATCTGCAACTCGCAGCAAGGGAACCGTTGTGTCGGGAGACGAAAAGGTTAAACGGGAGGCTAAGAGGAAGAGCAAAGTACAGCCATGCCCGAAACGCCGCCGGCTTGCTAACAGGCCAGTGAAGTTGGAGGATTTGTGGCTGAAAGCGTTTGGCCAGCCTGCTGCTCGGGGCGAGGGGAGATGCGGCTGGAGGGGGGTCACCCACCAGCCCGCCACAGGTGACCCGTCCTGGGCTGTACGACTTCTGGCGAAGCCATGCGCTTCCCCATGGCAGCACCGGCCATGCTCAGCTTGCTTTAGAGGGAGAGGGGCAAGGAGACTGGGAACCATCTCGGGCCACCGATGGCAGTCTCTCCTAGACATAGAAGTGATGGCGCTTTGCTGTCCCAGCATCCGTACTGCCCGCCGGTGACACGAGCAGCTCGACAAGGGACCGTATAACCCGACTCGTTCTGTTGCCCCGGCCATGGCTGCTGCCAGCCGCAGCCCCAGCCACCATGAAGTCATCAAGAGCGAAGCCATTACGAGACGCTTTATTGGTACTAATAAACTGTGCTTTCTGGTAATCCCATGAAGCAGGAAAACTCTAGTTTAAACCCTATTTACAGACAACGACTTTGGCTGAGACATTAAAAGCAAAGATGGATCACGATGGTCACAACCGAGGGCTCGTCACCATTCATGAGGTTACCCTTTCCCGTAACAAGCCAGACAGCTGGCAGCAATCAGGAGCGTGTTCGGCGAGGATAAAGAAAGATGGCTAAAATCCGTAGAAGAGTTTTCCTAGTTTGTGGGCTCAGTTAAGAGAGTTTCCTAGCAGACTTCCATTTTAACCTCACGCTCTCCACCACTAAGTTGTCTTTTCTGCCTATGTACTGCAGAACATCTAAGATTCACAGGCTTTGGCACGTGTCCAGCTATTAACCTAAACAAATGCACAAAAGGTTCAACTGCATTAAACGTTTCCAATATACGAGTAGTACCCCTCTTCTGCTTAATAACAGCAATCTCATTTTATTTTTTAAATTGAAAATACATTAACTAAACTAAAAAATTAATAAACAGTATGACTTCCATAACTGCTTGCCCCCACTGGTTCCTTAAATTTGTTAAGAAGCAGTGTGAATTTTGGGAAATGCATTTCTTCCTTCTAAATTTAGCAAACTAACCACTTTTTGGCTTAGCAGATGTTTTTGCTTTCCGAGCGAGAGGCCTATGGGGATCATCATTAACCCTCTTCTTAACACAAACACTGACTAAGACTTAAATCTGGAAAACTGTCATTCACACAGAAAGGTTAACAGGCTCCAGCAGAAACGAGACTCGTCATCTGCAACTTCTGCTACATGCGATCTCAGAGAAGAGGGAAGACGACAGGCAAAGAGAGAAAGAAGAGGAAAGGGTTATTTATTTATTTATTTTAAAAGGAACAATATTTTTCTATTGCGTGTGATCAGATGTTTTATTCCCGGGGGTGCAAGCGGCCAAGCTGCTGCAAAACACAGACTAAGAATGAAGCACTGATAAAATCTGAGGCTTAGACAGGCACAGGCAGACCCTCCTTCTGACCATATTCACACCAGCTTGAATCCACTGACTTCAGTGAACTTTCTTCTTCCTCATGAGAGGACAGTCCTAGGCCAATAATAATTACACGCATATTGATACACCCGTGGAGCGTTTATATAGACACAGATTTGAGTTCTTCAATGTAAAGGCTACACAGAGGACATTCTGCAATTATAAGTGCAATTTTGAACAGAGTACCAAAAGACAACAACCTGAAAACAGAAAGCTTATATTGCATTATCCAGAGGATCTGGATCCTGCCTGCTTTGTGAGCTGATCTATGACAGACTAGGATCTCTTTATCCACTGTCTCAATGAAACAACTGTTTAAAATTGTCCGTCCAGCAACGACACAGACCGGCTCTGGAAGGGAAGCAGAGAATACCTGAAACATCAGATGAGTTACATGGGCAGAACATAACTGTCCTGTCAGAACCTGGAGAACGTGCCTTTAGACAGAATGATAGATCAAAACCTTGATTTTATGTCCCACTAACTAAAGCGCACAGAAGATCTCACCTCCACCTCTTCAGCTGACTTCTTCAAAAAGAACTTGGACTTTTATGTTCAGAAAAGCCGAACTATGGGCAAAAGCCTTGATAATATTTGGAACCGTTAAATGCATCAGGTTTACAAGCACCAGCTATATACCACAAGGTTGCTAGGGGATGTCAGAAGTTAACAAAATGTATTTTCACTGGACGTTGCAAATACAACTTTGCCTGTTACTTGTAAGTTTATCTTGCTGTGATAAATTATGTCAGTGCAACTTACACATTCTGGTTGATGGTTTTGTTTTCAAAAATTGTTGCACTGTGGATATCCTCTCAGTGTCCACAAAATCCACCAAGTGCTGTTAGGCCTGAAGAATGCCAAATCCAGGTTAGAAACAGCACTGGTTGCTGGAAATTAAAGATCACTTACTCCGGTGGAAGTGGTTTGGAATAATAAGTCTGCTATGGTGATTGCCAGAAAGGAAAAACCAGTTCGACTGGAGTTTTCTATAGGAGGTTGATAAAAGAGAAAGCAGAAAATCTGCAAACAGGAGAAGCAAAGGTAACAAAACACAGGCTTAAAAGGAAGTCACGAGAAGTTTGTGTTTACCTGTGGCACCAGTCCAAGCTCAGTGCAAGAGAACTTGCTGCCAAGAGATTGTGTACCTAAAAGTCAAACCAGATGACTGAAAAAAGAGGATGCTAGTAGCCCCCAGAAAACCCAGATGAAGAAAAGCGAGCTCTTCAGGGTGGCAAACGCTCCTGGCCAGGAAAAGCACACGTTTATTACTGTTTTCAGATCTATGCATTTTTTTGTGACATGTAAATGAAAGGAACAGTGTGTTAAAATCCTGAGCAAAATGAGAGCGTATCTGTTTGCTTTCACCTACCGCGTGTTTGTCAGGTGTTGACATGACCCAGAGAATTGACATGGCTGGAGTCCTGGTGGGTGCTGGGGTTAAACAGGAGGACTGGCACTAGTACCAAAGGCTTAACATGTGGATCACAGGACCAGCTCTCATGAGGATGTGTTAGAGGCTCCAAGACATAGACAGGATCTGGAGTTCCTATAGATATCTACCATCTGGGGAATATGAGGGCTCCTAACACACATCCTACCAGAGAAGCAGCTTTCTAGGGTTGCATGTAAGATGTGAAGTATGTCATCAGTGCAAACTAAGAAAACTGAAAAATTTGCTGTATGGGAAAGTCAGAAGGTGACCAGCTTCCTACACAGTGGGAACAGAGAAAGCGTTAATGCAGACCTTGCAGAGCACCTGGTAAAATTTATTTTTCCTTATTGCAGTTTATGAGGTGTGGTGGCAGATAATTTCTCTTCTGCGCTCCTTAATCCTTGCCCCAGCTCTAATGTTGCACTCTCATACCTCTACGTTGTGTGAAGCACGCGCTGGACAGAAACTCTGTGAGCAGCCCTTCGATGTGCCGGGCTGCTGTGTGGTTCACCAGCGTATTCTCAGAGTTACTGGAATAGGATACTACCTTCTCAATGTGCAAGGCAAGAAAACTTACACAACAGGGCAAAAATTAATGGCTCAGGAGTTAAATGACAGAAGGATGATGAAGACTGACATCCTGCCAGAGCATTTTACCGCAAAACACCCAACAGAAACACTTCACCCATCATTCAGAGGTAGACCTGTTGCCTTCCCTTCAGCAGAGTGAAGAGACACAGTAACCGTTCACCTTTGATGGGAAGGACATAAAGTGTGCTCTTCACAAACTTGTTTATGCCATGCACCAGAATTTATTAGGGCTTCCCTACTTGTAGTCTAGAGCGGATGGGTTATCCTTCTTATTCCCATGCACAACGCACTTTGGAGCTGTACATGAAAAACAGTATCAGATAAATATCTGTATATGATCAGCTGCCTTAGAAATTACCAGGTGAAAATAAGAACAACATCAAGCAGAAGTCTAGCAGTGTGGATACAAATGCTATACATAACCATTAGACTCATAAGAAAATTCCTATATCTTTATAACTGATGCTGCTGAAATGCTTTCATTAAATCACTGTTATCCTGCCCATTTTAGAACAGGATATAGTTAACCACTGAATGTATTCAAGCAATTGGTCATAACGCCTATGGCTCTGCTGAGTGATCACCTTGGATAGCTGGAGGAAGGCATGGAGCTGAAGCGAGGAGATGAATTGTTACTACAAAAATGGAACGAAGAAGGATACAGTGACCATGTCCAACTTACTAATAACTAGCCTAATTCCATTTAATAGTTACAAGCTATTTAAACGAATCAAGGGTTATACAACTTAGTGTTCAAAACTACAACCCTGCAACCTGTACATTTGACGGTATGTCACATTAACACTAACATTTACTGTTAATATAGCATTTTGTGAAAAGCATTCCTAACTGCACTCTCTATACCTTTCTTTCCGTTCCCGTCAACTTTCCTTGATTTTTTCAGTGTACAGTGCATTTGTACTATTAAAACAACAATACAATGAGCTGGGTTTGAGGAATGAGGAAAATAATTATGCAACAACCTGATTATGTCCTGCTTCACGTTACTTTGAAGATTACATTACGCTTCTGTTCTTAATCTCTCTACCCTGTACCCAACAGGTGGTTGTCATTTCGAGGGTCTGGTTTACAAAAAGCTGGAGCAAAGGGGTCTCGGTTTGTGGGTAACAGAGAATTGGGCACTGCAGGCAATCCTCGCTGCTCCCTGTGTGGGCTCTGTGCTGAGATGCTCGCTGCCGGTGCCAGCACACCATCTACGGCCCGAGGCAGGGGAGCTAGAGAAGGAGGGGGCTGAGCAGCACCGGGCACGCTGCGCTGGTGCTGCAATACAGCAGCAGCGCCCGAGCCAGCCTCAGGACCTGGGTGGAGCCACCTGGAAGCCTGGAAGCTGCAGCTCCTTGCAGGATCGCGGCAAACGTCACCACCCCTTAGGGTATCATGGTGCGATATGCAAGAACAACTTTGGCCTTTACAGCTGAAAAGTCACCCTGCCACTTCGTATGAGCTCTTCCTTTGTACCATGCACACATCTGCAAGGAAGGGCAGAAGCTTGATAAAAGCTTACTTTATCAAAAAAATCCACTGAGGCCAATTTTAAATCCCGGACAACTTCTAAAGCTCCTAAAAACAGGCACCGAGAAGGAAGCTGAACTTCCCAATCTGTCTTCTCCATCCATACAGTTAGTGGAAAAAACATGGAAGATTTATGCAATAGCAGCTGGAGAAGGCTGAAAAGGAGTATACAAATAAGGTGTGTCAGAAACCCAAAGCTACTTGTCAGTTCAGATCTCAAAATGTTGTCTTTTCTCTCTTTTCTTTTAAAGAGAAAATTAAAAATACCATTCCCAACTTGCATGTAACCTGTGGAAATGAAAACCAGGAATCATTTGTTCTCTAAATATGGAACCATCACTCACGTGTTTACGTAATGACGTATAGCCGGCGATACATTGGCAGGTCATCCTGCAGTCGGGCTGTTAGTGCAAGTACAAGTTTTGTATTTTCAGGGAGAAAAGTAGATGCATTTTTATCCTTTCGCTTTTTCTTTCCCACTTCAAGCCTGAGGTCGTCTAGAAAAACAAATTCCTTACCAGATTATTTTTTCCCATCAACCTGTGTGCATGTGTGACATTGTGGCTCAGATGCTGTGAAATGCTCTGAGAAGGCGTGTGCCCAACCTTTTTTCTGAGGAAAGTCCATATTAAACCAAATTCTAATATAAAAGTTTTCATACTACTGCTTAGGAGAGTGAATGCCCTCAGGAGGTAGTGCCAGGAGGATCTAAAGTAGGGTGTGAAGAAGAATGAGGACCTTAAGCCTCTAGGAACTTGGCTCTGCAATGATATGAAACTCTCAATCACACAGAGTTGGACATTTTTCAAACAATAAATCTGGGAAGCTTCACTAAGCAATACCAGACCTAAACTGCAAAGTTACAGACAAAACCCCAGCCTTGTGCAAAGGAGTATCCTACAGAATTCCCGTCTTTGCCCAGTACCTCAAAAATGAATTTTAAAATTAATGGTATACTATTTTAAAAAACGTTCTTCCCTCCCCTACAAAAAAAAAACCCTAAAAAACCTTTCTCCAAAATGGCTTTCAATAATGAGGTGCATTGTAGTTCAGTGCAAATAGAACGGAGATTAATTAGGGACTAGACATTTTATTAAAGTCATCACAGAAACAGAATCAAACTACAAAGTTTTGTTGTTGTTTGGTTTTCTACTTCCAATTAAATGGGATTTCTGATCCCAAATGCCAGAGCGCAGGTATGGCAGCCAAATCCGTGGGCGTTTATTTTAATCAAATAAACACACAGATAATTGTTAATCTTATAATCCCTTCAAATTGTTAGTAACCTTCTTAATTAGATTACAAATAATCCAGTCCTAACACCAGCACTGTAAATACTGATCCCTTGCCCTCAACAAATGTCTGTCTTGCAACTGGGTACCATGCATTAGACTTCAAAGCACCCAAAGTTCACATTTCCTTCAGAAAAACAATTGCTTTCCTTTGTGAAGGGGTACATTGACAAAAATTTTAAGTAAATCCAAAAAGTACACCTTTACAACATAACTGTGATATATTTTGAAAGCAAAAGCCATTCCTTAGTTCAGCAGGGGCTGAAACCTTCCCCATTTTACAAGATGCTCTTTTGAGAGGGTCTCAGTGCTCCCCATATTAAAAACGCACAAAGTCATACTCACGCTTAAAGGAACCATTTCTCACTGTGGTTTTTAAATTTCAGTACTTTATTATGTATTTCTACACAAACCCTTGAAAGTCTGACAACAAATGCAAAACAAATCAAGAAGCGTTAGTAATAAATAACCGCACATCTTTAAGACATACATCTTCACTTACTGGTTACGTGTCGGATCTGGGGCTGCTCTGACCTAAATTCAGCTCAAGCACTGCGACACGTTTCTGAGCAGATTCGGTGTCAAAACACTAGGTGGACAAAAGCCAAATCACAGAATTGAGGAAACGGGGACGTTTCCTGCTGGTTTTTATGCCTTTTGCTTGTGTTTCTTCCCATCTCAGCACTGAGAAACCGTACAATGTGCTCCACCACGACACTTTGGGGGTGTACTGGGCCACCTCTGCCCCTCCAGACAAGATGCGGACGTTACATAGACTGACAGCCCATGCCAGCAGGAAAGAAACGATGACCAGAATTAATCTGAAGCACACTAAAAGTGCACCGAAAAACTGCTAACCTATTCTTCAAAGCTGACACCATTTTAAAGGTAAGTCATTTTCTTCTCATAGAAGCTACAGGTAACAGGGAATTTTATTAACTGCAGAACAAATGTAGATAAAATAAACACAAACAAACAGCAAGATATTCTGACTACAGGGCAGCTTTGTACTTTCCTGCACTATTTTTTTCTTTTGTCAGAATGATTAAACATTTCAGATATACAGAGGGACTAAGAAATTCAGTGCAAGAAAAGCTTTGATTCTGCTGAGACTCACCCACAAGCATAGTTTTAAGGATATAAGTAATCCTGTTGAATGCAACAAGACTTTGGAATTCAATGGGATGGCTCATACGCTTAAAAGACCAGTAATGTGTGCAAAATTTTGGATGTTTGGAGCCTGAATGAAGGTCTTTTCCTTAAAGCAAATGGAGACCCTGCGCTTTGCTCATTGCAGCCCAGCTCCAAACGTTGTAGTCAGAACTACGGCCCAACAACATGCAACACTGCACGGCATGTTGCAGGTACAGAGGTGGCTTTTTATTCTGGGGAATGATCACACCTGTGTCATTCTCCACAAGTGTAATTATATTGCTATTAAGAGTAACCTATGAAGAGATTTTTCTAAATCCAGCACCTTTAGATACAAATCGTTAGCTCTCTCTCATATCTTCCAAGTAGCATGCTTAACAGAAGATATAATAAATGTAATAAATAACACTTTACATAATAGCAGTTTTGCCAGCACCCAACCTACGGGAACCGTCAGCGTACAGTGAGACACCAGCAATGACAGGCTCCTCTGCAACCTCCATCAAGCCACCAGGAACAAGCCAGGCTCCAGCTTCACCTCCTAGCATAGCACACTACATTTTAAATACTTCTCCTCAATACAACGTGGGCGAGTTTAAATAATCCTACAAGGACACTGGAACAAAGCCACAACCTCGCTCACTTTCTAGGAAGCGCTTTCTACCTGTCTGGTAACTGCCACAGGTAATACCACTTGCCACACCAACCCAGAGGCTGGTCTGTAAGCTGAGGGGGCCCCAAGCCACACACTGCTTTATAAAGCAAGACCTGCACATCGATTTGTTCAAACAACTGGGAAAATTAATACTATGCCCAGGCCATAATTTGTTGTCATTAACGCTAACTTATCCTCTGAGAAGAATGATAGGAGTGCTACGAGGTATCTTCAATTATGCATGCAGAATTTATTTTCCAATGTAACTGATTTTCTTCACCAGTTCACCTGAAAATGTTTTCCGTTCTGGCACGGAATACAACATCATGCAACACCCATGTCCTGCTTAATTACAGCAGAAGAATAAAAAAAGGACCAGAAAAGTGAATTAAGCTATAGGAACTCACTCCTTTACAACCCTACCTTACCTGTATTCTTTTAAAAAGTGTTTTTAAGATAAAATTTGTTTGTATTGACAATTTGAATGACTATGCTCTTTATCTTTAAATGTGACAGAATAGAGAGGTTCCTGGAAGTACAACACAGGAGAACAGCATCAGTGACCCAACTAGACTTCTCTGTATTGACTGCTTCAAACATAACTATACTGATTATCACCAGAGGTCTGGTCATAAGCTGGCTACAATTAAAATTTAGTATAGATACCATATAGATACCGAATGCCAAGGACATGCCCATGCATAACACTGAAAACACAATTCAGTATGACGAGGGATTGGAAGTAGAGTTTTACAAAGGAGCCAGTGCATCATGGCATCATGATTTCTACTAAAACAACTGATGTTATAAAATAAAACATGACCTACAATTGTTAAGGTAAGGAACGGAATGCAAGGTATAATGAGAAACCAATGGATTAATATTAATAAATAAGAACAATATTGTAAAACTACACCCAACTGAGAAAATTAATTATGACATGACATGAAATACAGATGGAACATTTTGAAGGAAGCAAAATGCATTTCACATAAACCCACAACCAACCATTTTTTGGTAGCGCATAAATTAATTACTCTACTCTTTCTCTATAATTGTTAATAAAACCATTTACCTAGATTAGCACCAAATCATCTTTAAGATGGCAAGATGTATTTTATTCTAACTTTCCCCAGAATACACATTCAAGTGATCAGGACTGCCCCAGCTAGCACACAGCATGTTTAGAGTTATATATATACACACATCTGTATCAGCGTCAAAGAGTTTTGTTCCGTTATTTACATCATCTATTGAGCATCTGAAGGAACATCTCTGAACCCAGCAGTATGAGGAAAATTGTGGAAGGAGCAATTTAGATAGAAATATATCAAAATTGAAGCCATGAAAGAAGGAAAGGTTTGCTTATTTATAGTACAAAGAAATTCCATCTGGTTAGGCTGTAGGTTTTTTCTTGTAGAAATTAAACAGGAAATTAATCTCTCCCCCTCCCCCCCCTTATAAAGCAAGGCATTTTCATTTATGATGCCAAAAGCTTGATATTTGTAGATTTGTCTGCCATCAGTCGTTAATCAGCCTCATAGCGTTTATAGGTAGAAGGAGATCTCCTGACAGATACAAAAAACAGATTTAGAACCAAAGCCGAAAATTATATAAAGACAGATATATAGATACACATTTTAGCACCCTGGAGTACATTTCCAAAAATAAACTAGTCAAATGGATATCTTCCTAAAAAAGCTGATTGCATAAGCATAATTACACTAAACACAAGTACCTGCACTATCTCTCTGCATGTTATAAATAGTTCAAAGTTACATTACACAGTCTTATTCTAAAATGCTATTGTTCTAAGTTCATGCCTTCTCTCACAATCCCCTCAAAAAAGGCCCTCAGCCCTCACTGCTAGCCCAAGTACTATTTTCCTGACATTGCTATCTATCTTCTTAGAACCCAAATACATTATTTCCCCCTTGCAGCCCACATTGATTATCAAAAGACTATCCCAGCAGTTAAGAAAGTTGCTTTACCGTATCATTCTCTCTAGATTACAATGATATAGTAGCACTTTTTAACCAATTCTGATATTTCTCTATTAATTGCCAGGATTCCTCTGCTTGCTTATAGTTTTAATTTTGTACCTCAACAACTTTTTGTCATCTTGGAACACCGACTGAGAGAGGCGTGTATTTCAGGATACAATTTATTAGCAATGTTGGGACAAGATCCTCTTCAGAAACCTTAAGCTGAGACTGCTGAGCAGGATATTGAGTTGGACCCAAGGATGCAAAAAAACCTCCTGCCAAGTAGTAGCCAAGGGCAGCGCTATCTGGAAGATGCACACCGAGGCAAAATGCTGGTTTTTTTCCCCCCTCCTGTCTTGTTTTTTGACATAAAATCCCACTTATTGAATTTGTGCAAAAAGGGCTGAATTTCATTTTATCAACAAGTAGAAAGTGAGCATGAAAAGCACTTCTGGGAGGACGGGAGATGAACTGGCAACGCCAAGCATTAACATACAGCGCTGCTTTTCAGTGCCAAGGCGCCACTCAGACGATCTAAACACCACTGCAGATACCACAATATATATATATTTTTTCTACTCAGTTGTTATATCCATCAGAGATATGCAGCTGCCTGGCACAAATTCTGTCACTGAAGGGTTAAAACCAGGAGGCAGACCTAACCTCAAGGAGGGAGCCCCTGTGTCAGCAAGAGCAGCTTTGCTGTATGACACAAGCATGACAGTGCTGTGGGAGGGGACCCTTTATGTGACATTTTGCTGACAGCAAAGGCTTTGCTTAGAAATTGAGGGTACAGATGAGCTATAGTTTGTACTGATGCTGATGACAATCCAGATAATATCACCTCCTTGGCTCCACTTCTGCATGTTGGTTATGACACTGTGTGCACCGTATGCAATTCTTCCAATACGTGGTATATAACAATGAATGTAACAGTATCTATTAAAAGTAAACCAGCTGATACTACTTAAAGTTACTGAAATAACAAGCTACATATGTCTGAGAAAATGCAAAGGAGAAACGAACAAACAAAAGATAATCCACACTAGCAGGAAAACATCTGTATGCTTTACTCGATATATAGGACACAAAATAAGCATCTTTCTGCTTCCTGTTGGGTATTTGTGACAAATTTTATTTGACACTTAATCCTACAGGGGAAGACTTCTTTCTGCTCGGCATCTAGCTGCTGGAACAGGTGTCTACCCGTGTTTCAGGTGCTGGAAGAATTAAGTAAATACACAGCTATGAGCTGATTCTACTCCCAGTGAAATCAGTGCAGCACCCTCACCTTCCTCCCTAGAATGAAATCAAGCACACTTTGCAATTTACCTTTAAAGTTCAGCACCGTGGGTGGAAGTTGCTAAATACATCACATTTGCAGAATAAGAAAGAAGGGCTTTCCCAATGCGCTAAGAAACAGAAGATATTCTTAAAATCCAGTACCATTATTTCAAATGATAAGAGCCGAGAATAATGCTGCAAGATGTATCACGCAGCTACAAATGAAGAAACAGATGAATATCAAAGAAAGGATGGTTTGGATAAGGAAGAGGAAATGCTGAACTAGAACTTAAGAAACTCACAGAAAAAAAAAAGGCACCCACAGGATAGGTACATAACCATGGATAAGAGAAAACTGTAACTGAGACAGTATCTTCATGGCGATCCACAGGCATACAGAGAATTACTGCAGACATCTACTGAAATTTAAATTAGCCAGCTCAATTACGGATAGCAGTATATCTGCTATGTCAAGGCTTCAGCACCTGAGCCCAGTATTTGAGAAACCTGGCTGAATTTTTCTTTCTGCACGGGTGCCCAGTTTGGTTAGGTTAATGGCAGGCTGGGTGTGTCCAGGTGGGTTGCAATCACACCTGTAGTCAGTGTCAAAAGATTCACAGAGTCTGAAAAGGAGCTGGTGAAAAGAAGAAATCCAGAAAAAAACTGAAATACATACATCAGAGAAAAGTTAAGACTCGTGTAGCAGCTTCTTTACAAGAGATTGTGGAACAAGAAAATTACAGCTATTAAGAGCTGATTACAAATATTACGTCCTTGAAAAGGTTTTGCAACTATATGTAATAATACAAGCTTTGATCTACTTGTATTTAATTTACTACATAATTAAAACAGCCCTATAAGCCAAAGTTAATTTAAGCAGTCATATGTTAACCCAGCATAATTTGCAAGAAATCTTCTTCCTTTTCTATTACATTGCCATATGTTAATACGATAGCTTTTTATAGATTTTTTTATTTACATACATGTCATAACCGACCTGCTGAAAGATTAATTTCATAATATCCCAGGAAAGAAGCATCTGTTCCAAGTTTCCCTGTAGACAGCTGATTCACAGCAACTATTATTCTTTTTAACTTGTGGTTTTTTTGCATCACTAGGAGCTCAATGCAATTATTTCCTACGTGTGCCGCCATCTCTGGTCTATGCTTCATTCAGTAAAAACTGGTTTTCAGATGCCTTAGTGGTGAGCTGAGCCGTAGAAGCTGTAATTTGTGAGCTGGATGTGACGTACAGCTTGGCTTCATGATGCCTCGCAGGCACGCCGTTTTATTTATTTTGCATATTACTGATAACACGGAGGTGTGCGTTTGAAAGGCCGACCCGGCATCCAGCGAGCAGGAGATTCCCCACCCTTGCTGCCCGCTTTGGTTTCCTCCCAGGGCTGGGACAGGAAACGCGGTGGCTGTAACGCACGCAACTCCCCAGCCCTTCGTAAGCAGCGGCGGCACTGCAAAGGCTACTTAGTCTGGCCGCAAACGCGTAGGTGATTACTAAACTTCTGTTTAAGTGCCGCAGATTTGCTGAGAATAAACTGCAAGTTATTTGTTGCAGAAAACCGTCGTTTGCTAGCATCGGCGAAATGACAATCAGCTCTTGCTCTGCAAATTCTGTTTTTCTGAGGCCTAAAAACACCATAAAATTTCTAGCTGAAGACAAACTCCTTTCCTATGATTTGTAGTTATTTCAAATCAAAGCATTTTCAGCTTATTTGTTTTCTGAAGTTACAACAGACGCTGGTAGGAGCCATTCTAGCGAAAGCAGACATGAGAATGTGCTGTAGTTTGCCTTTTAAAGGCATTTTTTCCCCATGGTATTTGAGATGGGAAAGATGATGGGTATTGCAATAAGGAGGCGGTGTATCTGTGCAAGGGAATGGTGTGACAAGGAGCAAGTAGCGGACGTTCAGGTGTTTATTCAGAGATATTCATGGCCATATCTTCCTGTTGTATCTTACAGTAAGGCAGCACAGAACACTTGGATTCTCAACTCAAGCAGTGACTGCAGATTCTGAGTTCAGCTGGACAGCCCCTTGATTTGGCTACAGGCATTTGAAAGCATTTATTACCAACAGAAGAGCTGTTCTTTTTTTCTTTCTGTATAAAGTGATAATTTGTATAAATGATATCAAGTATTTTTGCTATCTTTTCATAAGAGAATGTTGAACACAGAAAGGGATTCTGGCACAAAAAAAATCAAAATACTTTCTTTAAAAAATAGAAAGGCTAATGTCTGAATAGTTTACAAGCACTTGGCTCAGAGTCCACGTCTTTAGCATTACTGAATGAGTTAAGATGTGCATGTAACAACCTTTAACAATTTACTGCTTCTGCTCTTTCATCTTAGCTTTTCCTACTCCAAACACTATATTCTATGGGTGTTTTTTTTTTCCTGGTTGCAACTTGCCTAAAATACATCGGCTGAACAAAAAGGTATAGCCAGTGGGGCAGACCAGGTTAACAGCTCCAGTTTGACATCAAAGTCTATTAAACCTACAATTTCAGGAAGATTCGTAGAGTCCTTCCCCACACCTCTCCAGGACTTGTGCCATGACATGCCTAAGACCTCACCCGTATCATTGTTCTTTCCAAACCTAGGCGCTGGCTTGAGCAACTCTTCCCCCAGCCCAGGGGAAAAACCCAGTCAGGAGCAGCGGGGAGGTAACAAGAGGGACTCACTGCACTGAAGAGTCCCTTTGTGCCAGTGCTGACACAACTGGCATTGGTGTTTGCGTTTGTCTTTATGTGCCTATTGCGTATTAATCTCATCTAACCCTTTTTTGCATAGGCTGCTATTGTAGGGAAATCATATTATTCAGCTTCCTCAGGCTGACATCCTGTTTCCCCAAGTCACTTTTTCACAGCTATTCGCATTTACTCTAAGAGCAGCAAACACTCTCCCATTCCTCAGGCTCCTGAAAGAGAAACCCCAACAAATTCAGACCCTGTAGTTCATTAAAATACATGCACCTGTAGGACTGACAGAGGATGCATGACCTGAACATGTGGTTTTCAAGAAGTGAAGCAGCTTTTTTTTTTTTTTTAAAAAAAACCTATCAATTGAAATGAAAATTTTTGACACCTTTTTTAACCTTCATAAAGGTTGTGTCTCAACTGCTTGAGTAACAGTAAACTGATGCTATTGACTGACTGTAAGCTTTCATGCCATGGACTTGGCAAGTGATTTTATGCAATAGACAGTCTTGAAATTACTGACTTAAAATATATTTGTGCCTTGAAAAGCATGCGGACACATGGAAACCAAAGCAAACGTAAATAGAAGTTAATCTTCGAAAGGTTCAGTGAGTATTTACTCAGGTTAATGTATAATTTCTGAGGACAGATACATTTCATGCAAAAAGTCCACAAAATAATAAAAATACTACTTATGAATGGAAAATCTCAGAGTTGAACATGTCAATCCAATTCACATGTAAGAATAAAGTATTAGCTCATATTGCTCTTCTCCTTGCTGAAAAGCAACACCTCACAGGCTGTAAAGCAGCGCTCTCACAGAAAGGACATCCCCTACGCAGTGGTTCTGCAGACAGCTGCATCTGCTTTTCCTATGCTTATGTATCTTGAGACAACAATTACACTTGATAAGAGATATAGACAAAAAAATACAGATTTCTAAATAAATTGCCTAACGGTAAGGACTGCATCAAGCAAGACAATGGGACACCAGGAAACGTGGAATTCTTATTACGCTCCCGTGTTTGCAAAATAGGAAAATCTCCTAAGAAACACAGTTGCACAGTCCGTGCATTTGCTTCTCGCGTGAGGCTTTGATTCGGGCTTTTTAGGTACCTGAAGCTTGTTTTTTGACAGCGCCCTTGTTTTGTTTACAGCACATTGCCGGGATACTCCCTTTGATTCAGCCTGACACACGTGATGCTCTGCCAGCTTCTGTTCTGCAGTGCTGCTGCTGCTGCTGCACTAAAAATAGCTTCCGCTTGCTTTGGCTCCACATCTAATTTATGGAAACTCACAGAAAAGAAGGCCCCTGTTAGTGGGTGAGCGACGTACGATTTTGCAGCTCGTGCTGTTAATGTCACTTGGCCTCTTGAAATGCATCACTGAAAATTTAAAATTAGGGGGAAAGAAGATAACGCTCAATACGTTTCATTTATTTTGAAGGTGGTTTAATAGTAACTTAACTGAAAATGTAGAACAGTCGGACCACGCTATGTAAAAATGCCTAGAATTTAGAGTAGAAATTTGTAAAGGGCTACTAGTGCCCACACTTGTTTAGGGAAAGTGCCTTAAGGAGTTTCTTTATTTTACAAATTACAGTAAAATTACGAACCTCCTGTTCGCTATAACAGCTTTCAGATGTTCTATATAAACTTCATTGTGCCACAGAAGTCATCATGTAAGTACGTCCCTTCAAGAAATGCTGGTTGTACAAACTTTGCTGCAAAACCCGCCTCTGTGTGAAACAGTATTTTGCGTGCATACCTCAACACAAATCCGACATGTATCTTTTTCTGAAAAAAATCAAAGTTTATGTAAAAATTCAAATGCCAATGTAAGTTCAAGTAAGGAGTTATTTTTCTTTCTACAAAAGAAGGGATTTTAATTTTCTAAAGTGGAATTTTTCAGATATTCATTCGTAGCACCATGTCTAGGAGCGTCACTGGCTGTGCTGGAGCTAGTTTTAAGTGAAAACTGAATCAGAAACAGGGATGGCATAAGTCTGGTATCTGTATTAATGCATTCTTTTTTTAATGGCTTATATCTGTGAAGACAGAAACACTGAAGTAATGAATAAAATTTCCAAAACTGAAAACAAAGGCCTGTTTTTCTTTAAAAGTTTTTAGGGCGAGTAATGAAGACGATAAGGAAATTGGGATTCAGATTTTACTTCAGATACAAACTTCTAAGTTAAGGAAACTTCAGATGGCAATCAGCAGCTTAAGCAGAGAGAGATTTCAAGGCTTTAATCTTGTAAAAACCAGCAAATAAACTGGCTGGCTTTGTCCAGAAAGGCTCCCTGCATAAATTTAGCAGTCTGTTTGCAAGCTATCAATTTAAGGATTGGTATCTAAACTGTTATCCAAGTAGGGACATTACTTAGCAACTACCACAGCTAAAAAGGAATTTTCATAAGTCTCAAGAGAGGTTATGATTTATAGACCAAAAAACTCCAACAAAATCCTGAAACCAGTTTAGGCTGGCTACAGTTAGCTGCTTATGAGTTACATGA
The DNA here is from genome assembly GCF_047370975.1 of Nipponia nippon. Classification (NCBI taxonomy): domain Eukaryota; kingdom Metazoa; phylum Chordata; class Aves; order Pelecaniformes; family Threskiornithidae; genus Nipponia; species Nipponia nippon. Next base: position 57,692,155 of record NW_028262290.1, on the reverse strand, counting down.
CTAAGTAATGGTCACAGTGAGTCTGTATCAACCTATTTACGCAAAAAATACTGTGTTGCGTTACCATTAAAAGGTCTTTAATTGAACAGACAATTATTAACTTCAATACGTCTTTTAAGCAAACCCTTTTTTTACATCCTGCCATGGGGAAAAAAAAAGGACAAAGAAAACCCCATCGCATGCATACACGTTCAGAAAAAGGGTATAGTCTAAGAGAAGAATGGAAAATAGCAGCTCTGCAGCAGAGTTTTTGTGTGCAACTATGTGTGATGGAGAGGGAGAGGAAGGGAGCGAGGAAACGGTATGATTTAATGCTTGCAGGAGTGTCATTTTCCTTTCTGCCCTAACTGTTGAATTCTTTTATTTTCAAGGAGTTCAAACCAGAGCTTTAAAAGCCTCTATTTGTGTCTGGGGCATATAAACATGAAATTCTGTTTACATTCTTAATTATAAACACGTATTGAAAATCCCTGGTCTATCTCCAACCCCAAATCAGTTTGATAGCATTCAAATCAATGTTTACAGTCTGGCACTTGTTGCCTTCGCAGCCTTAGCTCTGCGTCTCCATGCTGCTGATACAAGCATGAAGCATAAAGTCCCGCAGCCTTGCACTGTAATTGCAGAAAGCAGAAGAGAGGTGGGGTGTAGATCTAAGGTCTTAAGCTTAGGAGAGGAGAGAGAGCAGAGGCAGCCATCCCTTTAAACATCTCACACCCTGCTCTGCTCATCTCTCCTATCAGCGCTAGGATAACAGCATGTGAATACAAAGCTGGGCCCTGCCTTAATATAATTCAGAACGTTACATAAGTGCTTGATAAACAAAGCAGGCAGCTAGAAATGAGATAACCTAGCCATGTGTATATTCAGCTGACTACTTATTTAGATTCCCAGCTAGTATGCTGTGACTGTGATAAAGGGAAAGAAAATGGCTGTAAATACCAGCCTCTAAAGGCATCCTTGGTTCTTTTAGGACACCTCAGTTTTTAACACCATGTGCAGGATAAACATGTCAACGTTTTAAATGTGGCCAGATCAAATTTTTTATTTCCTTTTTCCTCCCCTGCTTCGGCAGAGTAAAATGGTTGGCAATACAGGAAGCGTTTCAAAACCATTCTCCTACCTACCCATAGCTACACGGAATAGGTCGCATCTTTAACATGCACCTTTAAAAACGTACTATAGACTAAATAATACTTCTCAGCTTCGCAAAGTTAATTCCAGACAATAATTAGGATGGAAGTTGCCAGACACATTATCTAAATGTCCCACCGCACAAAATCCACGTACAATGTCATGAAAGATCCCAGCAAAAAACCTCAGACACAACCTCTAATGTATACCTTTCCAGGCCAGGTGAGAAACATTTAAAACAATGTTAACTGCATCTGTTGTCTTATTGCTGAATGAAAACAAAAGCATGAGGCCATGAAAATAGAGGCCCTGAAAATAAAAGCGTGAAAGCAAACGGACCCGGCTTCACATTGATAAGCGATTATTGAACATAGTATGTTTCTAGTCAATTAAAAACCTACTTTTAAAAAAGTTTACAAATACCTTAAAACAAAAGCACACTGCTCCAGAACAGCAGCTAGAAAAGCCAGCTAAAGGAAAGAAAGAATGCATGGGAAGTGCTGATAAAAAACCCCCAAACAAAATGAAACAAACCAAGAACCCCAAATGAGAGTTTAAATATAAGCTACGCTTCTAGAAACGTTATCTTAGCTGTACTAAAAATATACATCAAAATGCCCACTACTGCTATCTGAAGCTCCCTTCTGTTGGGCCCTCTTCCTTTAGAGCAAACAAAGTCGTAGTAATAGCTAGCTTTCCTCCAGCTTCCCCTGTGAACAAGATCCGCTGGTGGGTATAAGTGGTCAACCACTGCCAGCAGTTCTACAAACTTCCACATTTCTCTAATCCTATTCATTGTCTTGCCTTATTATATTTCTAAGTGGTTTAACGGCACATGCCAGTATTTTTCATTTTCCTTAGAGGGGTGGCTGTTACTTTTCACCCATCACCATCTCAGGTCAGACAGGAGGCATGGTCCCAAAGGTACACATTTCTTGGAAAGTCCAGAAGAAAAAGACAATCCTGATCTTTTTATTTAATATGATTGGATTTGTACTTTCCCAAATATTATAACTTTGTTAGAACCACAAACAATTTTTGTCTGCCCTACACTAAAAAAAGGGAAGCACATTCTTCCAGCTGCCACATGAAGCAATGTCTCTCATGAAGACAAGTTTTCAGGGATTTTTTTTTTTTTAGGGAAAAAAAATAAATCTAAATTTTTATGCATGTGTCCCTAATTGATGGAAGGAAATTGCTTGCCATGAGATTTATCTTGTAGCTACAAAACATGCCCTGTGGCCATCTGGTCATCTGCTGCAGAGGTGCATCTGAAGTCCCCTCCCAAGTTCACATGTTGTAAGCAGTAAAATAAAAGCAAGTCAATGCAGCATGCATGGTGTAGTGTACCACACTGTAAGATTAAAAATAAGACATGGCATACTTGTGAATTACACTGATGTTGGCTGGTGCAACTCTGTGCAACATGCAATCAGTATTTCCCATAAAGAGCTACTGTGTAATTCAAATATATCACCATTTGTGCTTTACCTTTTAGCCCTCGGAACTTATTCTAGTAGAGTTACTTTTGAATTTCCAGAAATATGTCTGTTTAGGAGGACTAGCCGCCACACATGCACAGATCAGCCAGTACACGGGCAGTGCCTCCTAATATCAGCTGGAAAATCCACAGTAAAAATAGCAAGAACGGTTGAAAATCTGGTGAGAACTCTGGGAACTGCTCAAACACGAACCTTAAATACAGACATGATTTATGCTGGGACTACTCACTGCATGACAAAGAAAACAGTATAAGCCTCACCAGTGGAAAACAAGTTTACATTAAGAGTTGCTATCGTTATTTATTGCTTTCCTTCCCAGTTCTATCACATCACAAATAAACTATGTAGATCTTTTTCTAGCAGTTTTCAACTACCAACCAAAACAACTGGAAGAAAATACTTATTTTAAGATGATGAAATATTATACGGCAGTGAACGCCTAACGCTGTTTGTGTTCTTACACCATAATGGATTCCCCTATAAAAATCAAAGCCACTCAAAAGAGATTTTTTAAAAGGTCAGCTCAAGCAATGGACCTAATTAAAAAAAAAGTAAGGAAGACTGAGCCAGCTTAAAGAAGGGTTATTTCTGAACTACGAAACAAAGAAAATAATTTGTGCTTTAACGATAGGCTTTTCAATTCTTATGAAAAGTCTCTTTTCTTTCTGAAAGTCCTCTCTTCTCCTCTTACTGCAAGGAGATTTTGCTGCACTGTCTGCAGTAGATGGGGCAAACAGCTGGATGCAGAGAGAGCGGCTGCACTGGCTGCATGAAGAGAAATTGCAAGGGGGCTGCCCCACTGCTAAGAATACAAGAAGTCGTCCCCACCACATCTTGTGGGTGGGGAAGATGACTGAATAGGTTTCTCCAAGGCCTTATCTGCACTAGAATGAGCCTTTCTGGAAAATCCGCTTAGGAAGAGCCCTTGTATCAGTGCAGCCATATTGATTAAAGGTGTGACTCTTCTCACGCTCCTCTTCCAATAAAACCTTAGAGAAAAAGCCAAGCCTTTCTGTAAGGCACAGTCCATCCAGGTCTATTGCTTAGCATGCCTAAAATGGACGGATGGCAGATGAAATTGTAATATAATTTCATCAGCAGGAAACCAAATAGCATATATAATCTTAGCAGTCAGTCCTACAGAAGGACAGTCCATTCAAACACTGCCTCCCTGCATTGTATTTATTAAAAGAAGAGATGCCTTCCTGTGTCTATTCTAAATGCAATAACGACGGATTACATAGTGTTATCCATTTTAGGGACAGATTATTGCATCTAACAGTTCAGAGCTCTGAATGGTCACTTTCTCCATAGGCTGCTGGATCACTGGAAATCCACGGCAAACAGCCCCTGCATGAACTCTACCAAGAGATATGGTGGTTACGCTGGTCTGCTGCCTTCACTGATGCTTCTGAAATGCAGCCTGAACTAGCTACTGGGTAACCTTCTGAAGACAATATTCTTTGGCAGGTTAAACACACCTGGGTGCTTTCTTATCATCTAGCTTGCGTCCTCTCAAGCATCCTCCATGGAAGATGCTCTTTGTATTTGGAGAAGCACAGACTTTTGGCTTTGCTTTCTCCAAACCAAAAACTTTGGCTGGCTGTATGATGTTTGTTTACATCGTCTAAAGCAAACAACCCTCAAAGTTATTACTGGAAAATATCTACATAAATATCTACATTGTCCCCGACAGTCCTATAAGCATTAACATTAGTCATAGACTTACTGCATTTAAATGCTCTTCGGTGTACGTATTTCACAATGAACAACTCAGATTTTGCCTACACTTGGCACACAGTAAAAATACATTGACTATTAAACACGGTTTTACTATTAGTATAGATAGGGAAAACGGTACTTAATGACGTTTGAGTTGGTCACAGTTTACACAGTCATCCTTATGCACATTAAAGACAAAACTGATGGCTAAACTTTTTCCAACGTGGTGTATTTTCCCAGTGTGGACAAAGAGTTGAGCTGGTTAGGGAAAAACGTTCCTCAATCATTTTCTAATTTTTCCCCTCCTGTTTAGGGGATCTAGCGACAACCTGTGCATCACAGATCAGGTAAGCTAGTTATGCTGCTTAACTCCTGTCCTTCATTCTAATGTAAGTATTTTTTCTAAAAACTTGAAAACATCTGCAATATTAAACAAACAAAAAATATTCAAATTATAAAGTGGAACTAGAAGATTTTGGGTGCATTCATTTTACTTTCACTAAATCTGATTATTAGGATTCATATCCCAGTTCTTACAAACTTCTAATTTGGTCTCATCAAAAGCTGTAGTAAAACAGAGCAGAGTTCATTTGATATGCTGTACAAAGAGAAGTGAGAAGGACCAGACCTGTATCTGTACCGCACCAAACACTTTCCAGGAAGTAATGAAGCTGTACTGATACTTTCTAGACAGAATAATGATGTCTTTGGCAAAGAGCAGCACTAACAATTATTTCGCAGCAATCAGAAAGACAAACCGGTATCTGTGACTGCATTGTACTGAAAGAGCCTGTGACTCCTCCACAATAACCTTTAATATGAAACACAGTAACAGCTTTTACAAGGTCTTAAGGAAGACAGTACCCTTTTTTTTCCACAGATAGGTAAACGGAAAGACACGGATAAAGTACCCCAAGGCCAAACCAGGTAAGCCATTCTCGAGTAAAGCTACATGTCGAAGCTCTTTTTCCTGATCTAGTTTGCCCTTTCGCTTCCCCTCTGTAAATAAGGAAGACAAAAGTCATAAGAAGCTGAAATAATGCATAACAGATACCAAAAATCAGCATGATACGTGATTACAGCCTGCTCCGAGCAGCTCACAAATTGAGAAGAATTCAAACAATAGCACATGTTCTGTGATTTGGACATTGAGAATTCCCTTGACTCCTATTCATATGAGCAAGCTATTGAGAAACACTGACATTTGGGCAATAAAAAAACACACCAAGAGAACACTGATTTCCCAATACAACTGCCATTGTAGTTTTCCTAGCTGTAAACTGATTCCCCACCTCCATCTCCACTGCTGATTTGCCACAGCTTCTTTAACCAGTGCTGACAACAGGCCATTCACATCGCTGCGCGTTGTATCGCACAGTTTCAGACTGACCCTTTAGAAAGGCATCTAACTGTATCTCAGACTACCAACAAGGAAAACACAAAGCAACATGCCATGATTTCCGAAAGAGAGAGAACGGGGCGGGCGGGGGGGAGAGGAGGAATGCTTTCAATTTAGTCCCATTCTTCAACTAGAACAGAATATTACAAATAGAATAGCCAAAAGATCCCCAAACCTGTATAATTGCACTAAATGGGCTTACCAACCAGCCTGCTGTAAAACCGACAAGCAAATAAGATTAGTGAAAAAACAGCTTCCATACTGTTTTATCTTACTGTAATCAGACAACTTACACCACCAGAACAAAAATCAGCCTTGAGCTTTGTGAACAGAATACAATGCAACACAAGCACAGTCATTCTAAGAAACCAAAGCCAATTTACCTCTAATTCAATCTTGCACAAGAACAGAGTCATGCAGTGACCTGGAAGGATTTTTGTTTTTAAAATGGAGAAACACTGCTGCTTGCGATATTCTAGGAATACGCACAATACTGGATCATCATGCCTTGTTTCAAAGTCTGCAGAACGTCTCCGGCATTGTCTGACTACAGTATGAAGCTGCAGATTTGGCTCTATACCACATCTCAGCATACTCCTCTGAAAGCCATCACCCCCAAATAATCTGTGAAATACTTATCAGCTGGAGACTAAACAGTGCCTTGGGGAGGGAATGGTATAGGGGAAGCAACAGAGGGGACTGGAAGACAAGATGAGGGACTAAGAGGCAAAGCCCCATGTAGTGCAGCAGCTAGGCTGCAGGGGGGGAGGAAGGAAAACAGCTTATTTTCAGAGCCCCCTTACCTTCTCAAGCTGGTAGCAGATCTGGAAGTCATGACTCTGGGGAGAAATATTCTGTATTACCTGCACATATGTAACACACGCACTGTTGCTCGCACAACTGTATATACGGAAAAATATGGAATTTTAAATGCAGAAAATTGCAACTGGTAAGTCACTTCTAGCTCAGAGCACCAGACAAGGTACGCAGAAGAGCAAGTCACAGATTTGAATGGATGCCTGCAACTGTATTACATTTAACCCAGAGAAGAGATGCTTTGGGAAAGGTTTTGAGTTTAAACACGTGAGCAGCTCCAGGGAAGGCACGCAAAACCCAACCCGTGGCCCCATCACAGAACAAAAAAAGACAACGAAACAGCCACGAACGAAGGGAAGCACCTCTTCTGCATGGCCAGTCGCTCCTGTCCTGCCGCACACAGTCTGCTGTCACATTCCCTGTCGCTCAAAATCTTCCACTGTTGATGGGAAGCATTTTTGTTGCTGTTACTGTTATTAAGTGTTGAAGGTTAATGCAATTCCGTGTATTTTCTTTCCTTCACACTCCTTATTGGCCTCTAGCGCATAACAAACAGGAGATTAATTTCAATGCCCTCTTCTACTTTCACTTTGAGACACAATTAGGATTTGATTACTTCACCTCTTAGCAAGAGAGAAATAAATAAGGAGTCCTCACATTCCTCAGAAATAAGCTCAAGTGCTTCATCTAACTGGGCACTTTAGGATTTAAGAATTTCAGCTGAGGCCATATAATTGGGAGAAGAAATGCTCCTTTCAATTGAAAAGGTAGTTTCTTACAGACAAAGAGTATTTCACACTTAAATAAATATTTAAAATGACATGGTTCTAGGAAGCTTGTTTCCTGAAACCAGGTTCTACTTGTTACTTTCTTTCTGCAAGGTTTTCATCATCTGAGAAGGAAATATGTTACCTACCTACTTTTAAACTATATAAAAGCAGAAATGCATATAAAACTTAATATTTGATTTGTCAATAGTTTGAATATTTATGCACACTGTGCAACATCTGAAAATTTCCCACATACTTTAGTGGGAGTTTCTGATGGATTCTTTTTACTTGAGAATCACGAAGCAAGAACGGATTTAGTAAAAAATGAAAACATCTGTTCTGAAAGAAATGCCCATTTCTCCCTTTTTCTCCTGTTGGTATGCTTTGTGTGATTACATCAAATGAGTGCATACCTTTATAAGTGAGGTGGTACTGTATGTAAAGACCTTGGGGTCTCCTCTCCCACTATGTTATGAACTCTCTTGTGGAAACAATTTGCAGTGTAGGTCGAGAGTGCCAAATGCACTGTAATGAATCCTCGCAGGGATATGGTAAGGGTTTGCAAATGCCCACAACACTCACAAGGTTTTCCATCTGCCATTATCTCCTTATCGGATTTACAGCGGACTCCTAGCAGAAAGCAGAACCATTTCAAAATGCATGGACTGTACTCCTGAAGTTGGTCTAAAACGAAAAGAAGTCTTTTCCCTTCTTTCCTCCCCTTTTTTTCCTTAAACTCAATTTTGTGGTTCCTCTGGAAACAGTGCCCTCTCTGTCATGCACGCCCAGATTTAGCACTTATCAAGCAAATCGCTACATATGATGTTCTCTTCCTTCATCACAAGGTATGAAGAAGGAGCCACATGCCCGGATAGAATGGAATTGCCACAATAAGAGTAATGCGAAAAGCAGACTCCTATCAAGACATTTTTTACAGACAAATGAAAAGAGCCCCCAACTGTGTTATGAACAACAGAAAAATATAATTGCATTACACAATACAAATACTAAGGTGATTTCAAAGTTGGGTCAGATGGGTCTGATAATGGTCTGTTCCCTAATAGGATGCAGTAACAAAATCACATATAAGAACTTCTTCAACGTATAAACGCAAAGCCTTTAGTTCATTGAAAAATGCTACAGTGCTCTCTAGTCTTCACAGATACACGATAATGTCTGAATGAACAGCCCTGCATTCTGCCTGTGCAAATAACATAAAATAGAAAAGTATGAAATTATTAAAAAAAAGTCAAAGGAGGCTTGGGAATAGTAGATAGAATAAGCCAGCTTTACATATCCAAGTAGATAGGTGAACCTCACTGTGACTGACCAAGCTGACGCATTACCTATCTATCTCAAGAGCCCAGAGGCCCATATCATAGCAAATGGTCTACCTGTCAAGAATAAAACTATGAACAAACAAACCAGGGTAAAGTAAAGAAACAGATCTGCAGAGACTATTAGTAAGTGGAGAGAAGAAAGAGAAATATGTCAGCCAACAAAAAGAGATACAGTTGTAATTTAGATCCAGACCACAAGTCAGTCATAGGGTCTGTGCACTGGAACAGACGAAAAAGGACAATGCCAGTAAGACCCAAACATGCTGGATTCTGCTCAGAAGACTTCCAGCCAGTGTTGCAACAACTGCTGCACATGTGTAAGATGAAAAAGCTCCAGAAAATAAGAAGCTTTTACGCTGAAATCTCTCCAAACCAGTGTGATAGCAAGATATGCCTCTGTCTCCATTTTAAGAGAGAAAACTTATGAAAGATCAGCAATTCTTAACTTGCCAAGAGTTGGAGAAAGTGAGTGAGTCCTCTGAAGAAGTCATCTCTTTCACAAGTTTTCAGAAACTTCTGTCGAGGTACAGGGAAATACTGAGTGTTGTGCCTACAGAGCACTGTTCTTGCCCGTCCTTTTGGCGGTGGGCTTATCCACTGTTTTCAGGGAAAGAGGGCAGTAACACACCTGTTAAAAGAGAAACCCTCCCCAGTGCTCTGAGATCCACAGAAAAAGACAACTACAATCAATCTTATTAGAGGCAGAGTGAAACTGGGACTTTTCACTTGAAAAGCCTTTTGTATTTTTCCTCCAGAAAAAAGTGTATTGTGGTCCTAGCCTACTCGCGCAGAAGATGCTCATCTTCTGGAAAAACAAGGCTAGACAAGATGAAGAACCCAGTCTTGCTTTTGGAGAAAGACACTTGTTTTAAGCTCATCACACAGGCTGAAGGGTTCAGAAGAGTAAATATTTTGGAACTGTCCTTCAATTACTTCCTTCCTAAAGAAATTCACGGAATGTCTATAGAAGATTATTTGCTGAATTTTTTTCTTTGTTGTTAAAGGCATTTCTTTGTGTATTTCCGTTTTTGTGGTCTTTTCCTTTAGATTCACGGTAACATCACAATAACAGTAATTAACGTCACAATAAGAATCTAGCTTACTGTAACTGCCTTTTACCTAGGCTTGCTAATTGCTTGGAACGTAGCTGTGTATTTACTCACATTTCTGAATATTCACCTGCGCTGTGCTCTTCATATATGCGGAAATACAAGAATTCCCTAGCAGAATTTCTCTTTGGTTGCTTTCAGAATCTTATGTGGTGGTTTCTTCCCCCCCATATCCATTCTGCTCATTTCCATCAGGACACAGGTTAACGCCTGCCGACACTCACTGCGCAATCTCATTTATCTAACATTATGCCTTCATTAAACACACATTAGGGACTACTAGCAAGGTTATGTGTTGGTCCAGTGCTTTAAGACCATGCATTCCTGCCTAAAAATACTTACTGCTTTATTATTTTTGCCTTGTTTGTAAACCCTGTATTTATTATCTTTGCCCACCTACAGTCTTCTCTTTCTTCTTCTTTTCATCCTCTAAATACGTATAACTTGTTTATAGCTTATGTAAGAGCATTCCTAAAATCAGTTTTAATCATCATGTAATCATTCTTTCAACATATTGTATATTATGAGCTCCCTGCCAGAGGTACAGAATCCTGTATTTATAAATAAGTTAACCAATTTATATGAATAAGCTTTAACAGAGGTCTCACCTTTGCCAGTTTTACAAAACGTAATTTGTTGATTATTACTTCTGCAGTACTATCAGGTCAAAACCCGAAACTTTTGCCTGTGTTGGTTGGCAGGGATGGGAAGCGATGTGCACTCTGCACTCCCTCTACACCACAACCTCCTCTGAAGAACCTCCCGCCTTGACGTGAGACCCTACAAACATCAGCTGCCTACGAACTACGGAGGAATGAGGTGAGTAACCAGTGCATAACACAAGTTAAAGCAAAAAAAGCCAAACCAGAGAGACTTCCATGTAGTTCTTAATAGAAAATGAAACTGGGGGAAAATTAGTGACTACATGTGACCCCTTTTTTTCTCTTTTTTAAATAGTAACAATGCTGATGTAATGAAACATAGTTTACTGTCACTACTTCATACCGCGGCTTGCCAGTTGTGTAGAATGTAGCAAAATGTTTGTTCACTGGCATCTGTCTCTTTAGAGGAAAGCTTTTCAAAGCAGGCTCCAGTGTGTTCATGGAGACGATCTAGTATATGGCAAACTTGCTGAAAAAACAGTTTCTAAGACCCTGACAATGTAAGGTAATAGGCCAAAAAACTCAATGAAGATAAAAGTCATGCTGGATAAAGCAGCTCCTTTTCCAGCAGAGCTTACTTCTACATTCCCTACAGAATAAACCCTAGTGGCAATAGTGCTCTTTAACATTTTACTGCTCTTTAACAAACTATTCTTTAATAATTGCTATAGTAGTGTTGGCAACTACAGGTCTGACATAGTTGTACCAGTAAGTAAGCGGAGGCCAAGAAATTACACCCATGCTGATCATTAAACTTCTTCACAATGTGGTTGGAAAAAAACTTAATGAACAATAATTATCCAAAATCTGTACCATCGGACTTTCAGGATGCTAACATCCAGAATGCAGATCTTCTCAACCCCAACCCCATTCTTCTAAACCAGAAGAAAGGTATGGAAGCCTTCTTTTACAAAGACAAAAAATGCAAGGAGGCAAAGGCAGGAGTCAAGAAATCCATCAGCAGGCTTCGGTCAGAAAAACGTACTTAAATGTTATTTGGATATTCAGCCCAATTCCTTTGCTGTGACAAAGTATCTGAAAAACAAAAATACACCCCCAACCTCCCCCACAATGTTCATGACAGGAAACTAAAGCTGAAAACTATTCTCAGAAAAGCCATACAACTGATTTCTAGACTCACCTTTTCCTGCCTTAGCTGTTAAGTATAACTCCTTAAGATCATCTCTCTTTTTTGATTACAAATAGAGGAATTGTCAGGGGAGTAGTAAAATGAGGAAAAATCTAATTTTTGAACCAATTCTAGAACAAATGAACTTTCACAAATTTTATTCTGGAAGACAATTATTTAGTGTGTCCATTAAACAGGAACTCTACTGATAGATTTTATACATATTTTATTTTCCACTGCTTAATTTAGGCTCAAATTAAACTTTGTGTAAAAACCCACTATTATAACAAACATTTCTAATTAAATCAGAAAGAATACTTGTACAATAGACACAACTGAAACAGTTTCTCTAAAGTCAAACAAACTTTTAAAAATTTCTGGCAGCATCATTGTTGTCTTGTATTAAAATGAACAAAATTAGCTTTAACTTAATTACGAGAAGTAAAGAGACACCCTTAAACTGCTTAGTCTCCCAGTCTGACTTACCTTAAAACTGGGATTATAGCCAAACTGACAAATACCACAACTCTATTTTGGTTTAGTCTGAGGTGTAAAATTTCTTTTTCAAGCATAGAGGCTTAGCCTTCACATTTTTCCAACACAGTATAAACTGTATTTTATTTTCTTATTTCTTAACTTCTACATTCCACCATCTTTCTTTTTTCAAATCTGTTGGTGCAGCATTACTTTAGAAAAACACCGCCACCCAAACCCTGGCTTCTTGTAGATCCTAACATAAACAAGGCTGTGTACATATATTAGTGCAGAGGAGCCCATGTATGCAGAGTCTGGCCAGTGAGTAGTTCAGTAAGGAAGAAATATGACTCTTGGCCTTTCATTATCCTGTGGTGTGAAAGTATCTACTTGAAAAAAGAAAAACTGACCATCTCTAAGTCAAAAAATGCATGTGGCATTTAAGGAAAGTTGAACCCCAAGTGTACATAATTTGACAGTATCCCATATAACCTGCCATTAAATTTTCAGTGCTCTTCAGTTTCTTTTTTAAGCATCCAACTTAAGAGTTATTATACAGTTGTATTATATTAAATTTATTATGTAAACAAGTGTTTCATGGTAGGTTAGGTGTAAGGCAACAGAATACGGAAAACACTTTTCTCTACAGCATAGTAAAAAAAAAAAATCCAACAAAAATTTAAAATACATTTGTGTTACATAATGATAAGCTTATTAATAGGCTAACGTATTCTTTAACCAACTAATCTTTTCTGCTGAGAACATGCACACACTCGACCATGAATTGTAAATGAACAGACTCAATTAAATTCTCTATTAATCAACATAAGCTGGAGAAGTGGAGTAAATAACATTCCCTGCAATATAATGAAGCTGGCTTTGGTCATAGTTTATTCGTTCTCCCACGCATATACTGGAAGAGTCCTAAACCAAGAACAGCATATAAATAACACCAGAACTGACAGAATGACCTACAACTTCCTTCTGAAATCTACTCATAAATCCTGCATGCAGATTCTAGATAACCAACATCTGCAGTTTTATTTCATTTGAAGACGTTTTGAGATGCTGACGCTGAGCAACTATTCACAATCAGGACTTCTGGAGTTAAGCTCTATCAGCCCGATTACTCTAAATGATGCTTAGTTTTACTCCTTCTTTGACTTGATAGTAGGGAATACACAGGATTTAAGGTTCTCTTTACTGACAGTTATCTGGATTCTAGACAGACATCAACTTTCAAAGCAACTTTCAAAGGCTGCTTATTAACTTCGCTATTTTCCATTCATATATTTTAAAAAGACCTCATGTTATTTGTAATACACAAAATTCAAACAAAACGTCCCTCAATAAAGTTCAGTCCTGCAGAGAAGCCTTCCCTTCCCCCTGCTCATTATCCCAGATTCTGGCCATTTGCACCACACTGGCCCACTGTGCCAGTTCACTGACTCAGCCCTGTACCAGTACCTAGTCACTTCTGTCCTCACTGCTATGATGTAAAATAAATACAGCTTTTCCTCTTTAATAATAAACGCAACAGAATGCTCTTCCTTTGTTTTGAAGGATATTAATGCTTTAAGAGCGTATATACTGAGGGTGCTGCCGAGTGTCTTGATTCTTTAGCAGGCTTTTGCTCTGCCTCTAAAAGCGCTTGAAGTGCGTATTGCAAATAAAATTGCAAAAGCATCTGAAAGTCTGCAGTTTACCTCTGCAGAAGGGATACGGAAAAACATATCTCCAAATTAGATATAGGCTACTAACACAGAAAACTAAATGCAGACAAGCTCAGCTGACGGACCTATTTGCAATCCTCTAATTCGCTTAATGGATCGTGTTTCCAAATGGGGCTGAGTTGCTGTGTTACACTAACATGCCCTGCACCTACTATTACATCGCGTGTGCAAACAGTCAGGAAAAAAAATGAAGAAAACATTCATCAGGCATTCAGGAAAAACTGAAAAATATTGTTGACTAGGGAGGAAAGAACTCAACAGAATAAAGTCAGCTTTGCGATATTTTTCAAAGGAAACTAGAAATGTTTAATAAAACATGTTGAGAAGAGTCAAAGTGTACTTTCATGCATCTGTCATAACTTTGCTTGGTCTTTAGACTTTATTACTACCTTAAATCGAGGTTAAGGAATATTTTATGTTTTCCTGCCTTACATTTTCAACCTGTTTGCTTGTTCTAAAACAGCAGAAAACAGACCGTCAGGCACAGAGAAGTGTGTAGGAAAATGTATGGTTTAATTTTATGTTTGAGCAGCCCATCTAGGGCTGCTTAAAGGCTTCTCCAATGGTAACTAGTTAATAGGAAAAATATTTGTCATATTAATTTTTAAAAGACAGAGAGGGTGCTGTGTTTATAAACTATTTTCTCTCTTATTTTTTAGTTGAGAAATATTCTTGTCTTCTCGAAGTATGGAAAGCATTTGTGAACTGAAGTGGCTAAACCAGGCGGGTACATGCCCATATGCCATACTGGCTATTTGTGAATGTTATTTTCATACTGCTACTTCCTCCAAATTGAAAATACAAATGCATTTGGGGGGTTTCTACAGCTGCTGCTTCTTCCATATTTTTGTACTTCTAATTACCAGTACTGTAACATCATGGTCACATTTTCATTACCAAAATTAAGATAGAATTGGTTAAGTCTAATGATTTTTTTTCATAAGTGAGGGCAAAAAGGGGAACAACAACAACAAAAAAATCATGGCAACAGTTGAAAAGGTTATTTAAGAGAATTCCCAGTGCATATTTTAAGAAACCACAATTCTGCCTCTCAAGAGTATGTTCTACTAGGTAGTAAACAGTGAAAAATTTAAAGCATTACACACTGCAGAATGACTTTTGTCCTATCTAGCAACCATGTCTGTTTAGAAGACTCATCAGTAAGGCTAAATTACTTACTCTATAATTATAACCCCCACTCTTTTTTTCTGTCATTAAATAACAATTTACTGGTTGGTTAAGGTTTATAGTTTAAATCAGGTAAGGGGAGAAAACCTCTTCATGAATTAACCAAACAAAATTTGCTTCTAACTTATGTAATGAATTTTTAAGATTTGAAAGTCATACTGCATGAGAGATCTTAAAAAGAAAAATGAAGAAACTTCAGTGAGTTGTTTATATATGAACCAGAACAGAATTTTAGATGGAAGAAAATCATATTTCTATAGTTTTCCCATATCACCATCAAAAATTTAGTTACATGAGGAATGAAACATTTATAATTAATACTTCTCCTAATTTTTCTCAGTAAAAAGTTTTTGTCCTATATTTAATAAGCAGTTACCAAGTTCAAAAAGAATCACTACTTTTAAAAATAATATTCTCTAGCTTATAATCAGTATGTTTACCTTAATTTATCATACATACATCCACATTTACTTCGCCATCCCTTATGATGAAAGAAATTTTATTAAAGAAAAAAGGCGAAGATGAAAGAGGGTTCTAAGTTTGTTGCACACCTTCTGGCTCTAGTCTGCCAGTAAAAAGCATGTTTCAAATGTGAATCTGAAGCCACAGTCATACACATTACATTTGAAAATAAATGTTGCCGCCATGTGTAAAGCACTTAAAAAATGTTAAGACCATGATTCTTTGATCAGTATGCAAGACAACTTCTCTCCTCCTCCCCACTCCTTGAGCTACTCCTTCCCACTCTCCCTCTGCTCCCCTCCTTTCCACAACAAAAACATGATTTCAGCAGTTGCATTTCATGGGCCTGCTTCCCTTTCAATGAGCCGCCTTACTTTCTCAGGCACGCACAAAGAAATACCAAGACGTCTTCAAGGTACGCAGTGAACAGAGAAAGCACAAACAGGACTTTGCAAACCCAAGGCTGGACATGTCACGCTCCGGGATGGGTGTCTGCACAAAGCACTTGATTGTCTTCCCTCTCCACACTTCATCATCTTCCCTCTCCATTTCTGTTTTCTCTACACGGGCATAACGGTCCTAACGAGAACCAAGTCTGGCACTGGGTGTGTTAGCACACAGGTGGCATGTTTTGGAGCAAAAGGACGTCAAAATCTTTCCAAACACAGAGATGGCAGTGTGTCATACACTGTAGTGCTCCCAGGCAGTTTGAAAAAGCCGGCCGATTTAAAGGAAGTCATTTGGGGTTTTGTCTCAAATGATGTCAGAACACACAGATACCACACTGCTGCTCCAGGGACAAAAAGAAAGACTTACAGTTCCTTAATTTTTTTTCCCTAAGTGGTGCGGATACTCTGATTATCGACCTTTGTTACTTGTCAGTTTAAATATAGATTGCTGGATTAATGATTTCACAGAAAATACGTCTGCATAAACTAGAGAACAGTCTCTTATTCTAATACAACTGTGTTTATATTTTCTGTTGCAGTTCTGTCACGCTACATGCAAGCACACCAGGTCAGATTCTTCTGGCCTCTTGTTGGTTATCTTCCTGGAGAACATAAATGATGAAGACAGTATTCTCGGTTCCTTCAGCTATAGAGAACAGGGGTGCTGTGGGGCTCCTCCCATCCAACTTTGGAAGGTATCTATTTTTTGGGTGACCTTTACTACCTGAATTACCCGTACACAGCAGTTACTATGAAGAAACCTGGGACAGGGCCGACAGCATACAAATCCAACTGAAGGCACCGATTCCATGCATCTCCTTTGACAAAGACATATGATATCGGATATATCAAACATGTCTGATGGGCTGCAACAGGCAGCCACTAATTGATACAGCCAATTATCAGTGACAGTTTTATGCAAAATATTAAGTGGTTTGTAGCATTTTTCAGTAAAATTTCAACTCAGATCTCAAGGGTGCCCAAGAGATTATTTTTCTTTGTGTTCCAATGTTCTTAAATTAGACAGAGCTGAACAGTGTAGGCGTATGGAGAGCCCATGAACAAGCACACAAAGCAGGGCATAATCCCTGGATTTAATTCTATATATGGTGGAAATTACAAAACACACAAAAATGCTGAGATGATAGAAAGCACCTCCTTCCTGCTCTCTAATGATGAGGGGAAAAAAAAGCAATTCTGCTATTCTGCTACCAAAGCTGGGAAAGCTGAAGCCTCATACATTGTCAGAATAAAAAAACTGCTCGGTACCATCGAGATACCAGGAGTTATTATTGCATATGGCACTTTCAAAGGAGACAGAATTAGGAATGAATAAAGACTTTGGCATTGAAGAGGTTAATATCGAGAACAACTGGCACTGCTGCAGGTGGCTTGGGTTCACCGACAACTGGTGTTGGGAGGGCACCGCAGGAAGGACTTAGCTGCCACTGCATTGATGCAGCCTGTGGGTAACCTGTCTCTGTGAGAGCTTTAGCAGAATCCAATTTGGAGTATGATACAGCCAATCTTCTAGGAAAATCCCTAGAAGCAGCAGTATGAAGTAACAAATCATGAAGCCACACTAAGTGAAAGGATATGAATTGCACTAATGCTCATATTTATTTACAGTCATGAGTGTAGCCCGTGTACATACCAACACGCCGGATTGAAGTGCTACACTAGACAAAAGAAGCAGATGATGCCAAGGTAGGTTTTCTGACCTCAGACTGTAAGAGGAAATTTAGGGATGACTATGTCCATGCTAGCAGTTAAACTTAATCTCTAGGAAAGCACAAAGAAAGTCAGAAATATTCTTGGTTTCAAGAAGTGCTGCTGTTGAGGAAAAAAATTATCTGTTTTCTCACATCAGGAGTTGAATCTGTGGACAACACCAGAAAGAACTTTTTTTTTTAATTAATCCACTTAATACCAGGATAGATGCCTCAGAAGCTGGCTGAAACCCTTCTCCAAGATAGAATAACTACAAAGAAAAAGAACTCGAGGTGTGTCTTTTCCATGTATATTAGCTGAACTATAAAAATCAATTTTCTTTGGCCAAGCTCACATCCCTTGTGTTTGCTTTCCTGAGAACTTGCATAATCAAGTTTTATTAGCCCAAATGTTTGCATAGAGACCAGCTTAGGCCTTCACACATGAGTATATCAGAAGTGGCGTATTTTATCAGGGAAAGATTGATAGACAAACTGGGATAAAGTATTGGCTGAGGGCAGGGTTCCCTTGAACTCTTGGTTTACTTCCTACAGTGAGGAACTCAGGGAGCCAAAGTACAACTCTACCAGCTAGGGCCACCCATGCACGCACACGCTTTTATTTCATGTGAATGCAATGGGACAAAATTAAACTCTGGAACCTTCCATTAAACCTGAATGTAGTTATTTTTTTTCTAACAACAATGCCTTGAGCAAACTGTGCGTGACCTAATAAGAGAACTGGATGTTCTGATTTTGTCTTTTCTCTCTCCTTTCAAAAATGCCTAGTTCTGCTTGTCTACTCTTCTGCTCTAAAACGACCACCTCTTCCCTGACAGTGTTTAAGTACTGTAAGTATGCCCTATCAGGTCATTTTACCTAGTCAGCTGAATAACTGACATGTGACTAACCAAAACTAAGACAACTCAACTCTTACTTCATCAAAACAACGGACGGACGTCACCAGACTGGGAGTGCCTGATATCCCCCAACGATGACCGACGTTCTGCAAAGGTCTTCAACTTCACTGCTGTCTGTGGACACAGATCTTCAAGCAAAAAGTAACTTCAGTGGCTTTTCTGGGATTGCTAGAGCAGCCACCAGTTAGCACATGGTATGGCTTGCAGTGAAGAAAGGGGGCTTATACTACAGAAACCACTTCACCAGCATTAGGGTGAAGTGAACACACTTACATATACAACACCAAACAGGTGGTTACAACCTATAATTCTACCTCATGGTATGCTATTTGTTAAAAGGAAATGTTATACCTCTTCATTGCCAAATCAATTAATTTACTTAAATTTATGAAGTTTATAAAGGCACATAATCAACTCTTTTTCTGGGTCTTTTTTTAAATGAAGGCCATCATACCTGGACCTTTATTTGTTTCGATGTGTTCTACATTCATAGAAGTTTGATTTGCAGTTCCCTTCCATGGATACAGAAAATTTGGCCATTCGATAACTAGTATGGAGAAACTGAAGTATTAAAAAATGGAATTGCATTCATCTTATAGGAAACTATTTAGCTTTTAGAAAACTGTCCCAGTATTGCAAGAATTTTTTAATGAACATATTTTGGTCTATTATTTATATACTAGACAGTTCAATGCCAAGACAGCACTAATTCACAATCTGAAAGTCCCTTATATACCTAGAATTTGCTGAATATAAAATATGTGAATATGGACATAATCACCGTAGTTCAAAATAAGTTAAAGCTAACCAAAGTAAGGTGTAAGATTTATCATCATAAACAAAACCAACCTGCTGAAATCTAGATAAGTCAAATTGGGACACAACTAAGTCAAAGCAATTTTTCAAATTAAGTATCATTTTTTAAAATGAAACTTGAAATTTAACTTGAAAGAAATATTAAATCAGAAGACAGGGAAAACAATAACCTGCCAGTTTTATGATGTTAATCTCCAAGAAATATATGAAGGTCATTAAGGAAAAAATATGGTTTATGGCCATGCGATACTTCCCCCTCCAAGAGTTACATAAATATCTTTATGGTTAGTGACAAAGAACAATTCAGATCTTCGCTTATGATACATTTGCCAGTGTCAGACCACAAGGTCTGACCTCCGGCTTGGTAACAACTTGGTGTCTGTTACAAATATCACATGATGTACCAACACAACACTTAGAAGAAGTGCAGATACATGGAGAGTCATGTAACAACATCAAAATGGTTTGACAAGCAGGCCCTCATCCTCATTTCCGTGAAGGAACAGTACCCTGGTAATTTAAAAGGGCATTAAAGAACAAGGAAAAGCAACTTTCAGGCCTAATATAAAGAAAACATTTGCCTTTGTGTCTTTCTACTACCTCTGTTTCCAGAAAAATATTTCTCCCACAGTAATAAAGAAAATTAGGTTAAGTTTTAAAAATACAGAAGCTCTGTACTGTAGCCAAATTAAACTATTCCAAAACACACTGTATTTGTAACTCACTTTACAGTCATTAAGTTGGGCTGCTGACTTTATAATTTGCTAATAATGCTTTTCAGTATTTTAAGTCAGCCGCCCAACTTGTATTCCAATGATATTTTTAACACATGTTGAGATTTTTTTGGTTTTGCCTTGTTTTTTTCTTTAAGCAGAGAAATTAATGGTGACCTACTGATAATGTTTGTTCTTCACTATCAAGTAAAAGATTAGGATTTAGCTGATGGCGTGGGATGTTTCTCCCAAAGCCAGTGTAATGAAAACACTGCAGATGTTTCAAAATCCCACAGTAAGCACGTGTATCAGCATTACACCCTGTCCCTTTTTTCCTTTACCAATTAAAGATGACCATGGACAGGTCCTGAGAGAAATACCATCAGCTCCTGCTGAGCCAGAAAGACAGCACCCTCACAGTCAGTATTTTCTAAGTGCACATAAGAGAACGTTATGTGCATACCAGAATTGTATTTCTAACCTAGTCTCACACGCTCTGTCAGTTACAAGGCGGGCATGACCCCAGCACTCTGAATAAGGTCCATCCAATGCCAGCACAGAAATGTTCCTCTGGATAAAGCAACTACTGTCGTTGTGCAATATGTAAATACGTGCGTGCAGCAAAGACACAGCAACTTTTAAATGTCCTTTTCATTGACTCTATTGGTACTGTTTTAATTTTCAAGGCACGATGGAGGGGCAGATAAAAGTTGGGTGTATTTTTAGTACCTTCTTTCTGTTAGGATTATACTTCACTATTTTAAATCATCAATACCTATGAGACAAAGGCTGCTTGATTAGAACAATGACACGGCTATTCCCGAGTTTCAAGTCTCTGCTCTAAGACTGAAGGTTTGTAAACGTGGACAAGCCACTTAGCTGTTACATTTTCAGGTAGATCATGAAATGGAAAGCACAGATACACTCAAGGGATATTTAAGTATCAAATACTATTTCATAAAGTGTCTTGAAAGTGAGGAATTATGCAAGTGTTGTATTTACTACTATAATAAATAATCTCAGAATACAGAAAAAGCAAGCCAGTTAGACGATATGGAGGGAAGATACATAGAAAAAAACCCAATAATCTTCCTTTAAGCTTTTAGGAAAAAAGGTAGTAGGATTTAGTTTTATGTTTCAGGACAGTGGACTTCATTCTAGATCCATTTTTTTCCCCATTTGTGTTTTGGTTTTGGACATAACACAAGACTTAACGTTCTTCGTCTTGTCAAAGCCTGTAGATAGGCATCATTTTTTTAAGGGAAAGCACAGTACCATTAATACTATAATTCAGTGTCTTCCTTTTTTTGCCTGGTCCTTTCAGCAGCGTTTTCCAAAGCAGGACTGGGAGACACATTGACCTTTACTGATCAGTAAAGTAAGTTTTACATTCATTTATTTTAAATACATGTCATTATTCTATTTTCTTGGTCTGATGTCTTATTTGAGTGTATTAATAGATATCATAAACAGTCAGTCTGGACTTTTCAGCAAGCATAGCTCAGATCTGTACCATGGCGGAGGTGGTGGGGGAGGGCAGAGGGGGAATCCACTGATCACAATTTAGGACAACTTTCTGGGTTTTTTTTTGTGTAGAACCACTGCTTTCATTTCTAGCCACTCTGGACTGTGAGCAAATGCCCAAGTTTTGGTAAATTCAGTCCACTGAGGTCAAATGAGTTCCTTCCTACACATAGGCAATTTTCCCTTGCTTCCATGTGCTGATGAATCATTACTGGATCCTTCACTTTCCCAAAAATAGTCTGGAATGAGGGAAAAGAAACTATGACCCGCAGCACCGAAATTCCCCATTGCGGCAGAAGTGCGGCAAGTCCTTTAGCGACACGGCCCATTTCCTCTGCTTCAGCCTTGGCACCGAGAGCAGAGAGGACAGAAAAACAAAACACTGAGCGCTACAACAGACTGGTGGCATTGCTGCTCACCATACCACCAATTAGTCAAATCATAACACGCTAGAGTGTGTTCTCTGAAAACCCTAAATCACATAGCAACTGTAAGAGTACACATTTTCACAATAGCAGTTCACATGAAATGTACATTTTTGGTCAAAGTCTAATTCAGAGCTGGGTTATTACCGAGAACAGCTGAGTTTTGTAGCCGTGGCATGCTAATGTACTATTTCCTGATTAATCTGTTTTCATCAATGTGCTGTGTATTTATGATTTGTACCTTCACAATCTACTACACATCTCTTCTCAGAACATTTCCAATCAGATGAACCTGTTTAAGGATTATGACTGTGTTAGGCACACATGTACTGCTTCACTTGATGTATATGAAGGAGAGAATACCAAATGTACTATCTTTAATTCAATACTGCTTATCATTTTTTTCCCCCAGAAAATATATTAGTCATGCAGGTATGCATCCGGTTAGGTAAAAATCTCAGAAGCTTTAATGGAATGTGAAAACACAGAGCAATTTCAGTGCTGTCTGGGTCTCAGGATTTAAACCAAAGCATTTTCCTTAGATTGGCTCTACATTTTTTAAACTTAATAGTTTCAATTGAAATTATTTTACATAAATCTGTTTCAAATGGAATAAAGACACTTAAAATTATTTAATTTAATTTTTTTCATCCTAATCTTTACCTGCTGTTAAATATTTAGTTGTATATTAATGGCAAACTATGATAAAACCATCAATTACTTTTGCTATACATGCTCAACCTATACAGAGAATTAAAATGTTAATCCCTGCATTGCAAAACTCCCAGATCTTGCTAATAAAAATATATTTACTAACTTGGCTATTAATTCAATAAAAAGAAATACTTACTACTGTGCACAGTCAATCAGTTGATATTCGTTCGACCTCTCGAAGCATGCCTTTACGCCTTCATCATCCCAGAGCTTTTTTGCGTGTTCAAAGAATTCCTGAAAATTGGAAATGCAACAAATAAGAGAACATTTCTCAGTCTTTTCAATCCCCAACCTATATGTGTTGCTCCCTCCCTCCAACCTTCATGCTTTATACTTTTGCAGAATGATAGATTACACCTTTAAAGAAGAAATACAAAAATTGCAGTAAAATATACTGAACATATGGCTGCTGACAGTTTCCAGTACATGATATGTAATGAAGACTGTCTTCAAAATTCATACCACTCCATGTATAAAATTTACTGTAAGCATAAATGTTACCTAGAAGCATGCAAACTTAATTTTTAACTGAATTTATGCTTCTGTCATGGACAAGGCATAGAAGTGACACAAAAAGCTGCTCAGCTTATAAACATCAGCTTCCCAGAGAAAGAACCAGTCCGTAACTTTAAAAAGATTGCGTAATTTTTCCTGAAAAACACAACTTTCCGCTGCTTGGTATTTTCTCATGCAACATAGTAATTTGATTGCAAGACTTTCAGAGTCTTTGCTCAACACCACTTCCTCCAAGCAGCCGCCTGGCACAATGTGCTTTTCCTAGCTGCTATCCCAAGCATCCCAATCCAGAAATATGTGCCGGCAAGCTTATTTCAAAATTATTTGAAGAGGAATCAAAGCTGTCCTTGGTGACGGTGGAGCCACAGCTCCACTGTACAAAACGCACACATGCAGAGCGGTAAGCCTGACCCTGCCTGCCGGCTCCTCCGCTCCTCCAGCCCCTGCCGCAGAGCATCACATGCTCCAGCTTGTTTTAAAGCTGGGAGTCCATTTTATGTTACATCATTACTCTAAGTCAAACCGTAACTGAGTTTTTCCAGCTAAAGGTTTCTAAAATCAAATGAAGAATCGTTAATATTTCCTTTACTATATGACTGAGCCTTTCCTCCCTTAAACCAAATTGTTACAAGTAGTATGTCGACTTAAACGCAGAAGTTGTTTGTAATCTCTTAAAACCTCAACACGGCTACTAAATCATCAGAGTCCTTTGGTCAGTCATAAATTTGTGAAACCTAACAAATGGCTTTTCCACAGTTCAATTTGGCTCTGTGTAAAATGGGTGTAATACCACTATTCACTTCATAATCCTGTTGAAATGTTGGGTAAATATCTGAATTCTGAAACTTTCTGAAATTGTTTGCCAATCCCTCCCCACGCCTTTTCAGGATTAAAAACTTCTCTCAAAGGACAAAGTTTGTAGCGAAAGGTCTTGGCAGTACTGTAAGTTCACTTTTACTCTGTGTGGGTTTCCCAGCCTTGCACACCACCCCTGCGAGGTGTCCCAGAAGGTGACACTCCGCTCCTCAGCAACTGCCTGTGACCTGCTCGTGACATTTTCAGGGAGAGGCAAAACACAAGACAAGATTTTCAGAGCAAACTAGTACTGAAAATTATTTAGTTAAGCTTTGAACATGGCTACGGAGGTCCTGAATAACCCCAGAAATGCTTTTTTCTTTCAACTGTATTGTGCACAGTGTAGAGAGAGAGGAAAATCCATTCATTAAGAAGTTTTCAAAACTTTAGAGAAAAGGAGACGTTAAAGCAGGCGTGAAAAACCTTTGCAGAAAGTCTTGGAAGAAGAGAGGAAGCAACACTAGAGATTGGCAGATGCTTATTCTGCCCTTGGAATTTATTTCTTCAGTGTCATGAGAGCATGTTTATTTTGTCTTTGTTGTTTTAATGACTTAAGCAATGATTGTTTAAAACACTGCAGATCCACCTTTTGAAGTTACACTACGGCTACTATAAACTCTGTTCCTACAGCAGAAGGAAAGCAAAAACAAGCTGAAGAAAGGACAAGATACCAAACTAAATAAGTAGAAGGAGAAAGCGGACACACATAACAGAGAGCAGGACTACAAGAAGAAGGAAGAACTGGAAAAGTCAAAATGATAAATACCAGAAAACACGGAACATTCCTCAAACTTGAAGCTTACGCTTGATTGATATTTAGGGCATCAGCTGAATGCATCTCATTTGCTGGCATCTTTGTCCAAAGAAAGGTATTGCCTTCTCAATGGAAAGAGCGAGCTCTGAATAAGTGTCAGGGTCCTGAGGCAAAAGGACCCAGCTCTCCCACCCCTCCCCTTCGACGGGTGCGTGTACAGCAGCGTACAACCTCAGCCCTCCCTCCCGCAGGCGCTTGCTGCTGCCGGTGCGGGCCAGAGCATGGTGTGCCCACCCTCCCCTCCTCGCCATCGGCGGGTGGGGATTCCCACCCGCCCGGAAAGCCATCTCTGAGGGGAACCTACATCTAAAAAATGGCCCCATTCAGCCTCACGCAGCCTATGGAAAGGGGATGGGGAGAGGAGAAGGATGCCAGTGTGAAGGATTCCTGCAGGGTAGGACAGATTGAGAGATGGCTGCAGATATAAATAAATAAGTAAATAAAAAAAATAAAGAAAATTGCATAGCTACAGCAGTTTCTAACTTCACTTCTGTTTTTACATCATCTCTATGAGCTTTATTTACTCCTAGAAATCTCTTCTGGAAAAGAGGCAATCTTTTTAGCTCAGCTTCTGAGACCCTACAAATACGTTGTAAATACAGGGTTTTCATATTATATGCTTCGTATATTTCCACCTGACCATTATATCTCAAAGCAGTCTATTTAAAACGACTTCCAGACTTCTAGTCCAAAGCAAATCCTATAAAACGGAGCAAATATACTTACCTCATTAAAATGTACCAATCTACTGCAGAGGAGTACACTTGCCTGCAAATTGCCTCCCACACAGCTACCCGATCCTTCTTTCCCAGGTGACTAAAGCCTTCCAGAAAAATCCTGCTTCATTTCAAGACACCAAGTACCATGATCCAACTTTTCACACTTGTTTTTAACCCCTTTCTCATCTTCTCTAAATTCTTCAGGATTTTTTCTCCTCAACTGCTGGAGGCTCCTGTTGCACACAGGAGGATTCTGCTCACACATGCCAAACACGTTCTGGATCCCAACCTGTCCACTGCAGGACAACATCCAGATAGCAGTCACCATGTTACCTTCCACCTCTGCAACCAAGCCCCCTGTGCCCGACTGGCCTTCCAGCAATCACTCCCTGATCCTCAATCATAGAATCACAGAATGCTTTAGGATGGAAGGGACCTTTGAAGGTCATCTAGTCCATCCTCCCTGCAATGAGCAGGGACATCTACAACTAGATCAGGTTGCTCAGAGCCCCATCCAGCTTGACCTTGAATGTTTCCAAGGATGGGGCATTTACCACCCCTCTGGGCAACTCGTTCCAGTGTTTCACCACCCTCATCGTAAAAAATTTCTTCCTTATCTCTAGTCTGAATCTACCCTCTTTTAGTTTAAAACCATTACCCCTTGTCCTATCCTTACTGATATCCCCATGACTCATGCCTATAGACCCCCATGCTTCCCTCCTTATCCTCCTGCTGTGGCCAGATCACGGCCACCTCACTGGCAAGCAGGCACTGATGAGCTAACGAAGGTGCGGGCTTTGGGCTAAGCCCACCCTGCTGCACCTCCTCTTGGGGCTGCAGTATTTTCGGGGTGGCAGCCACATTTGGCAACGAAGAGCCAGGGTAATTCAAAGGACAGAGAATTCAGATTTGCTCCAGCCGATAAAGGAAGGTGGGCTAAAACTTTTTAGTTAATGTTTCAGGGGGGCAGGGAACTACATACAAAACATTACCTTAGGTCAGTAAAACACAAATAAGGTTTTAAGAGTAAGTTGTGACCTTGGCAGCTTATGTTCTGAGATGGCCAAATTAAGATTTTCTTAAGGGTCTCACTTCTGGGAAGAAGCTATTTAGAAGTTCTTAAAAGTCACGAGCCAGGTCCTTTAAGAAACCTCAACTGGGACAGGAGGAAACAGGGACATGGAAAATCACTAGGGGCATCTGATGCACTTGTTTTGCAAGCGCATGCAGCTGACCTCTATCGGATCAAAGTCACCAAAATCTACTAAAAATATTTAGTATACTGAAAAGAACCAGGAATAATGTACTATGTCTGAAAGCAGAAAAACACCTACATCATGACACCTCTATGAACACCAAACAAAACAGAGTTGTTTCATCCAAACTCTTCCTTAGGGACAGAGGCATACAAATATTTGCACCTATTAATATACATATAAAATAAAACCGTTAATATATTTTTTGATGTAGTATTTTAATTAGAGCATTAGAGAAGTAAATGATGATGCCCTAGGTCTCACGAGTTACGGGTCTCATGAATTACAGGTGCTTTTTAGTCTACATGCATTAATTTACACCAGTTACCTAAGAATTTATAGCGATCATTAGATCGTACAATACCAAAATTTTGATGTGATCAAAATGGAGATGTAACACACAACATCTCAAATATTTACTGATATAAAATTAGCTGGAAATTTTCCACTCTTCCTGAGACAATCCAAAAAAACTCAGCCCTGCATTCCCAAACTTCCTTTTCCCTGGCAGATAATTTTTTGCTATACATGAATATTCACGCATCATCTAAAAATCATGAAGCGACATAAGCAGATTACGATTCCTTTTTTTTTTCAGAAGAAAGTAAGTTAAGGTGTACATAAATGTAGAAACACCCTGAGCCGATATCACTGATGTAAACAGTATTGTATTTTTAGTACATTTTAAAAAGGTCTTGTAGAAATATTTTTACTCACCTATTCCAAGGTAACATTTTTAGGTTGAAAAAAAAAAGGAGGCAATATATTCCTATACAAAACATTCCAAGAAACCAACACAGATAACAAATGCAGATGCACTACAGCTAAGTCTCAAAGCACTGTTTTTCCACTTTGTCCTACTAGAAGTTACAGCACATTCTTGAAATTTAGTTTTCCTTATTTTGGAAATAAACTTATTTATTGGTAGGTTACCTTAGAAACCTCCTCCCCCTTATAACTCCTACAAAAAATATTCAAGTAGCTAAAAAATGAGCTTGTTTCACTTTTCAGCTGCCTAAATTGGGAATAAATATTAGTGATGATTAAGCAATGACATATCTTCATGAACAAATCTTTATGTATTTTGGAAACACAACTTTTCATCTAATTGCTTTACAAACCACAAAAGTTCACGTTAGGTCAGGAACACAATTTTTGTTCTATTAAGAATCCTTTCTGTCTTCCTTCCAGATGGAGCATACATTTAATAGCTATCCTGATGTCACCTTTCAGTCTCCCAGAAACCGGGATGTGGAAGACTCCACTGCATTTTCTATTCCGCATATTTCTTCTGTTAATATATTGTAAACCTGGAAACAGCTGCTTAGACCAATGTGAAATAAGATCGATCTCCTTCAAGCCGAAATTCATGCTCCTATTCTCCTAAGCTTCAGGACTGTAAGACGATTTCTCACCTAAAACACAGATTAAACCTGTCTGATTAGCCTGACAACCATTTAAAGAAGTGGCAAACGTTACACATTTTCATAGTTCTGCCACTGTGGGTGTGAAATGAAGTCGTCCCTTCTATTCTGAATTCCAGTTACTACTTCTTCTCTCATGTCCTTAACCAAACAAAAAGTAAATCATGCAATGCATTAAAAATTCCCACCCTAACACCTCCTGAACTCCCAACGACGACTGCAGTGCAAGATCCACATAATTAATATGGAAAGGGAGGTACGTACCTCCCTACTGAGCGGGGTGCACCCGCCTTGTACTTCCCAATGCACAGGGCAGGGGATATATACGCAGTCCCAGTCTCCCAGACACTCAACTATGGAAAAGTTTTGTGGAATAAAAGAGTGATGACTGATGGGTAACACTGTAGTACCATAAGGATGACACCCAGTGGAGTCAAAATAAGGCTGCATAGGCAAACTACCTTCAGTGTTTTCTAAATGTGACGTTTGACTCCGCAATCCAAATGACATCCTTTTAAGCATCCTTTTCTGTGTACCACATCTGAGGTCAGAACTGAACCGGATCCATCGGCCTGCAGCTCAAGCCGCCAAGTGTGGCAGCAACAGCAAGCAGCAGGATGCTGAGCTGTTACTGGGGAGGACGGGCAGCAACATGGTCTGGGAGAGATGACTAGGAGGAAGGACTCTAAGATCACACTTTCTCCACTTCCCCGAGAGCTGTGAGGAAGCCCTTTTCCACGCGGTGCCCGGGGGGATGACCAGAGGGACAGCATCCCAGGCGAAGGGAAGCTCAGCTGAGCTCCCCCCTCCCGCTCCAGAAAGCTTTGCGGCCGCTGCGGGTGTCATAGGGGTCTGCTGCCACGCTGGCTGCAACAGACGCCGCAAATAAGATTAGCGTATTGATATTCTGTTGGGTTTTGCAGCATAAGCCATGTAAAGTAACAGAAGAATGGCAATTTTAAAAAATTTATATTTCAGCCAAGAAAAACCTGGAATCTAACAGGATAAAGCAAAAGCTACTTTTGTGGCTCCAGGACTCTCTTGCAAGCCTCTGCAGTTTCTACTCATTGAAAACAATTCTCAGATACTTGCATTAAGATGAGGGCAATTTAAATTTAGGAGTTCCACTCCTGTATCTGTTAGGTTTTGGTTTTTTTCTTGATATTAATTTTCTCATTAATTCAAGACGTATGCATTTGGAATCGGAGACAAACTTTCCCAGCATCGCTGTTGTGATGGGGTTCTGCTTTAAATTTAACTTTCTCTACAACATAACTGCTAAGAATGAAGGGAAAAAAAAACAACAGAGAAAAATCTGTGTTTTTAAACATAATGACCAATATAATCATTAGAGAGCTACAAATCTGGTCAAAGGAAGAAAACCAGTTTTCCCTGTGGAGGCTACTGACATATCCCAGTACACTGGGTATTTCTACAGTCTACCATCATGCTTACCGTGTATAAGCATCTCTGAATCGCCAAATAGGATGGTACTGCTATACATAGTAGCCTCTTAATCTCTCAAAGCCTTTAAATCACATATGATTATCTTTTTGTAAGATATACATGGCAGCTCAACATAATATAATTCAACAGCTAAGATTTTTAGTATGTAACGAAGAATAAATCATCTGCTTTTTGTTTTAACAATGTATAGTAACACTATAAATAACGTATAATAACAGTGAGAATGCAATCTTGCTGTAAATAAACTTGAGGGAATAACACCTGGGCTTCAGGGTGAATGATGAGAATAAAAAAAAGGTACTTCTACGCTATGCAACAAATCAGGGAAGCAGTAGGGAGATGAATTTAAGTCAAACAAAAAAACTTTTATTGCAATTTTTTATATAGTATTTATTTTCAGTTGCCCGGGCTTTTCTCTGCAATGCAAGACTCAGGGCCTTATAGGAAAAAAAAAAATATCTAAAAAGCTACCTGGATAATTTTGTATATAGAGGTGTCACATAGGCAATCTTAATTTTGAGAGCCTGACTTTAAACTTGAATCTTAACCCAGAGTTTAACTGAGGTGGTTGTAAACTGTTGCTACAAGAAACCCAGAATTCACAGTGAGCGACAACTTGCCCCAGCGCCTCCAATAATAATTGCTTGTGCCAAGTGTAGCAACTCATTTTCTATTAAAAATACTCTTTACCCCCAAACATCTACCAAGTGCAACTGTAAGCTGTAGGAACAAAAATTTTTAAATGGACTTAATGCAGAAATTATGGGGTAAAGTACCAGGTAAGACACCCAAGAGAGAAGGAAGCCTGCTCAGTTACCTCTTCCACAAACAAGTACAGTCTCTTGATAATCAGCCTCTTGTTTATGAGACAAAAGTGTCCCCTATGGCTCAGCTAGCTACACTTCTTAATCCTTTATGAAATGTTCTGCCTAACAAGGGAGCTGTTTTGCTGTAGGTATACAAAATGCAGCTGCTCAAACTCCTAATGCCCGCAACAAAGACAGGCAAACAGAGTTAGAATTCAAAAACAAAAGCAGAATACATGGCTTGAATTTTTCCAGCAGCAGTGGTGTCAAAACCTTCATTAGCATCCAAGCAATAGCACGAGAAACACTGAAATCATGTAGGAGTGGTCAACGGGCGTGCAAGGACCATGCTTAACAGTAGCATTCAGATGTTTCTAAAGCATCAGCACTTACGGTAGACTAATTATACAGAAACCTTTAGGAAAAGTACAACCTCCACCCCCTGCAAGGTATTTTCTGTTGTAATTTGTGGGTGTGCAATAATCAATGCAATTACTTTGCTCGTTAGTGACTCATTCTCATAGGCAAAGCAGCAGTTTGGCCTCTAACCCCCCTCCGAAACCTAACTTTGGATCTATCAAAGAGAGTTACAGAATAATACATCCAGATCTACCTTCTCTCCCTGTTCATTGGACTTGTTTTGCCTTTTTTAGGCTGAAGGCAACAGCCTCGAAGCACGATCAGTCTGCACTAAGCGTAACCTCAGTTCATTAGAACCGAACATGAGGGGATGGTAAATACCACCTTCACAGAACATACTTGTGTTGGGGCATCTTATGTTCCAAGAAAACAAAATTAGTTTATTAACTCCTAGGAGAATCTTATCCAACTTGAAAGTGTAAGAAAAGAAGCTGGGGAAACAAACAGCATTTATAAAGTTATAAAAGCACCGTTTTCATAGAACTACCACATGCCACCGCATCTAGACAAAACACATGAATTGTGGAGCTCGTTGACAATGTTCAAAAACCAGGAGTGCAACCAGCACAGTACATTCTACGTCCCTTTCTCGAACTATTTTTGTGACTTGACTTTTAAGCTCTTACTCTACGCTGCATTTCCAAGAAGTGTGTACAGTTAAGGTATCAGCCTGATTGCCTTAGCAGTTCTATTTCTGCCTGCTAGAAGCATGTTCCATCTGCCATCTTATTTTATAGAAGTCAACAAGTTCACTTCTGTAGACCACAGAACTCATCTACAAAGTCTGAGAAATATATTCATGTATTTTTCAAACTCATATGTGTCAAACACTAAAAAAGGACTGAAAGTTCTTTAGATCATACTAGTAAAAACAAAAATAAAACCATGATTTCGTGCTTTTGCAATATTTTGGGGCCAGCACTGTGGAGAAGATAGGCTTTGAAGATAAAAATGCATTATAAGTCAAAGAACAGTTCCATGTTTTTTCTTCACTACTTATTAAATAGTGGGGTTTTTTTTCTGAGCTAGACAATGAAGCTTTTATCATACTTAAAACAAAAACGTCTGATTCAACCTTCTAGTTTCCATTTTAATAGTGTATTTCAACTTTCAGTCTGCCATTGCAAATCCTTGAACGCTGCTGCCTACCTGCTATTTCAAGGGGGCCATCAAGCTCTCTGCTAAGGAAAGTAGGAGAAATAATTTAAGCAAATTACTCAGTGTACGTAGTGCCTAAAAAACATGTTGTGCCGAGGATGCAAAGCTCACGGACATTCTTTTCCTTGAAGGTATTTTGGTTTTGTCTATGTTAGGACCTCTCTCTGAATGCACATAAAGTTCTTCATTTAAAAAAAAAAAACCTCTCAAATTATTTGTGAAAGTAATTACAGGTGCATTACACAATCCTGCAACATTGCTGCCCTTTGCGTTTCTGCAGCACTTGTGAAAGGAAAAAGGTAAGTACTGTTATAAGTCGCTCAAGGAGAATTTTCTGTGGACAACAGGTGACGACAAAGCATGAGATAAATCTGTAAGTGCTGAACAACGTACAAGACTTCATGGTACTGACCAAACAGAAGAATCAGAAATATGTCATGACTTAATGAGATTTGGTAGCAGATGGTTTATCCCTGTGATCAAGATGCTGATTACACAGTTGTCTTTGTAGAGCACCGAGCTTTCAAACTGGAAAAATTACTGAAAAACACATAATCCGGGTGTCACCTGTACTGGCAGATGTTTGCTTGCTGTTTCTTTGTTTATTAAAAGCAATAATAGCACTGCAAGAGTGTACAGATTCTGTATGTCAGAATTTGAATCTTTATCTAATTAGGCCAGACTAGATAGAGCTGAGTCCATTCAGAGTAAAGGATGGCAAATCAACCCAGGGCAGTTTTGTTACTGCTTCTGGTTCCGCAATCATTTAACTCCTGGGCCTCTGTGTAACTAACTGCAACGAATATCATACTTCATGTTCTTATAAGTCAATGTAACGCCCAGTCAGTGAATATGTACAAACCACTCTGCAATGCCCGATGAAGGGACTGTTATGGAAGTGGGAAGTACTGCTATAAAACATGTCTTATAAATTGGTAAACTTCAGGCATTTCAGGGCAGGAAATACTATCAAGATCTTTTTTTCAAAACACAAGCCAATAATAATAACTTACATGCTGTAACATGGCAGAGTTGGGTCTGAATCCCCTACAATTTTAATTCTCGAGTAGTATTGTATCAGATCACATTTTTTTATTAGCTGTCTTAGTAAGGCAGTCGTCTTTTCCATGCCACAATGCGCTTCGGCACAGATCAGTACAAAAAACTGAGATCCTCTGGTGGATTATTATTTCACCGAGCAGTGAAAATCATGCAGTTAATTCTTCCCTGCTGCTTTTAAGATATAAAGCTAAATGTGCACTTTGTCACCTTTTGATGATGAGAACTTGACCCCCTATGCAAGTTACTCCTGCAGTGCTCTTGGCCCTTCTTACAAGTCTGCCTCGGTTTTCATTACTCAGACGGTGGGGATGCCCCCAACGAAGGCAGACCGGTGGAGTACAAAGCTGAGGGATGCGGCTCTCTCCATCCCCAGGCAGCTCTCCTGTCCCTGCCCACAGGGAACCCCTGCTGCTTCTGTAAATACAGTTACATAGTGAAGACAACTGTCCAGCGAGCTGAAAAAACACAAGCCTGCAGCTAATTCTTACAGTATGAAAAGTTTCTACTACTCACAGCTTCAACTGTTTTCCTTAAACCAGTTTTGAAGGTCATACATCAAGGAACTATTTCATACTCCAGCACGCACTTTATTATTTGTAAGTCATTTCCTACCAGACAAGTGGTTTGCAAGGACTGAGAACTCTCATTTCCTTTTATAGATTTGATTCGGAAATAAATGCTGGCAACATCATGTGACTAACAGGCAGCATCCCCAACTTAAGCAACTCTCATAATTAAATTGGAAAGTAACGGAAAAGTCAGCCCGCTGCTGCCAGATCTATTTAGCCTCCTACTCCTCTGCACAAGTTTTATCTAAATTCTTCAACTTTATCTCTCTTCTTTGACACTTTTTCCTGTCCTCATCCATGTGCAAAAGACAGTAACTTATTAAATCTGAAATGTTTATAATAGCAGGAAAAGGAAATACAAGTCTTTATTATATCTCCGTGACTAACCTAAACTGAGTTTCAGCAAACAAATTTTTGTAAATTAACAACCACGAATGTTGATATCAGTATATGAATAAAGATTCAAAAGGAAAACCTTTTTGTTTTTTCTATGTGACAGCTGTTGCCTTTAAGAGCTATTCTGGGAAAAGACTGTGGATATAACTGCAGGAACTAGTAAGTTTGACTATCTGAAAGTAATATACTTTAAAGGAACCCCATCGTTTGAAGGCATGTGCTCACAACTTTTATAGATGCAGAACTACTGTATCTTATTACTCAGTAAGACTAAGGTGTCTTAATAAAGCTCTGAAAAGTAAAACGGACTCTTAAGT
Source organism: Nipponia nippon (assembly GCF_047370975.1). Lineage (NCBI taxonomy): Eukaryota > Metazoa > Chordata > Aves > Pelecaniformes > Threskiornithidae > Nipponia > Nipponia nippon. The sequence goes on along the minus strand of NW_028262290.1, from coordinate 57,657,669 downwards.
AAATCTCGGCCACATTTTATATAATTTTCAACATTCTCCTACTGCCAGCCCCCATGAATCTAGTGCTGATGAGCCCCAGAAATCAACCTTTTCAGACTAATTCAGAAGAAATTTAGCTAGTGACTTCAGAAAAGTAAGATTTTAATTCCTAGTGTTTAGTTCTTAATTTCCATTCTACAAAGTATATAATTTTGATGAACTGAGATAATAACATCCTATTATGTATAATATAGAAAGAATGTATATACAGTAACAAATGAAATTGCTGAGGCATCAGAACCTAAGGTTTTTTTATTAGCCCATAAATACTCTTGCAACTCAGAAACTGCCTAGAAGTCAACAGAAATCTGTATCTGTAGGAATAGAAATCTCAATCTTTATGAATACAGGTGACAAGAGACAATGAACAACTTGTGGATCGGAAGTTCTGTTGGAATTTCGGAGCTGGAAGTTGTTAAGGCGGTCCAGCTTACTGGGATGCAGACATTTCTGGGGTACTTGCAAAAACTACTTTATATAGCCTAAGCTAGCTTTTTCCCTTTCTTCCCAGTCTTTTATTTACTATTCGCTGCAGAATTATTTCTCACTTCAAATGTAATCTAACATGAAAGCTGCTAATCGATATTGTAAACAGATGATTAGTGTCTTGTGACTGCCAAATAACTGTTAATGAATCTCAGTACATGATGGTGAAGCATGGACATGACATAAAACAATTGAATTGAGTTAAACAATAAAAACAGGTAATTCCCTCACTTTAAAAGGCAAATATTGCCAGAGTTCCTTAAACAGAGAGGAAATGATTCACGCTCGTCTCAGAAATGGTAGGAAATACATTTCTTTGGATTAATTAAAATCAAACTGCCACAACTGAAGTATTCCCTACTGAAGTAAAACACAGAACTAGTGAGTTTGAAGTTATCAGTACTGGACACCCCCACCCCCCCCAACCTGCAGCAACTGAGGCGAGATCACCATGCAAGGCCCCAAGGAGCCTCTCTGCACCTTCTCCCTTCTTCCCCAGCTTCCTTCAGATACTATTCGTGCCATAGAGCCCATCAGGGCCACCACAGGGCCACCAGCAACCTTGTCCTGGTTTCAGCTGGGATAGAGTTAGTTTTCTTCTTAGTAGCTGGTAGACCGCTGTGTTTTGGATTTAGGATGAGAATAATGTTGATAACGCACTGATGTTTTGGTTTTTGCTGAGCAGGGTTTACACTAGTCAAGGACTTTTCAGCTTCCTGTGCTCTGCCAGGTGCACAAGGAGCTGGGAGGGAGCATAGCTAGGACAGCTGACCCAGACTGGCCAAAGGGCTATTCCATACCATATGACGTCATGCTCAGTATATAAGCTGGGGGAAGAAGAAGGAAGGGGGGACGTTCGGCGTGATGGCGTTTGTCTTCCCAAGTAACCGTTACGCGTGATGGAGCCCTGCTTTCCTGAGGATGGCTGAACACCTGCCTGCCGATGGGAAGGAGTGAATGAATTCCTTGCTTTGATTGCTTGCGCGCGCGGCTTTTGCTTTACCCATTAAACTGTCTTTATCTCAACCCATGAGTTTTCTCACTTTTACTCTTCCGATTCTCTCCCCCATCCCACCGGGGGAGAGTGAGCGAGTGGCTGTGTGGTGCTTAGTTGCTGGCTGGGGTTAAACCACGACAAACCTCCACGCAAGATGGCTGGTTGTACATGAACAAAAATGGGCTACTGGACATTATACCTGGCAGGAGAAAAATGTGAACTAACAATTCAATTGGATCTGGAGAGAAAACCTCAGATAGATATGTGCAAATTGAAGCAAGGCCTTGAAACAATGCGAAGACCATTCAGACTTTTGTTGCTTTCTGTTACAAAACCCAACCAACCGACTCTAAAATCAAACAGAGAAATAACTTCTTCCAGCGGCAGTCACTCTCAATTTCTAGGGAAACTCCATTCCACAAACAGTCTTTTCAGATCTCTTGCTTCCTGTGGATGACTGAAAGAGAAGATAATGGCTGGGCTACCAATGCACACAGGCTATTCCCGACTCTTTAAGTATCTCTTTGAAGGATACTTGGAGCAAGTGCATTGTTGAGTATAGCCTTTGAACAACCATAAACTTTTGAGAAATAAAGGTAGTAAAATCACCAGTAGTTACTTTTAATTAAACAAACAAATACACCCCAACCTTCTCTTCCTCTCTACATGCCCACTGATCCACTGTTTATTGATCCATAGCTTTTTTCATTTTCCAAGTTGAAATGTGTTTCACTAGTGAGGGAAAGCGCATTCTTCATTATTTCCATCAAAGACCTTTTCTGCAGTTAAACCAGAAAATATATGTAAATACCAGAAGTGAAATTCTTCATCGGTTGTAGCAAGTCCCAACCGTAACACTGCAAAATAGTTCAATATATCTGGAGAATATCTACATTTAAAGCAAACAATGAATTTTTACATATAAAAAGGAAAAGCTGTGTTATTTCGGGGGGGGAGGGGGGGAAGGTATTGACTCAGAGAACTCGAGACTCCAACCAGTTCTTTTATCAGTCATGCTGGGTGTATGACACATTTGGTTAAACATAAATGCTCAAATACAGTTGTTTCTGTTTTCAAGTTGTGGCTTTCTTATCTACCTTTTATAGACCAAATTTTGTTTTTAATGCAATATCATTTAATTAAACAAATATTCAATATACGTTTTTTAAAGCTATTTATACAGATAACCTCATAATGGATTCCGTTTCTAAGATGAGGAAATTCACATAAAAACTTTGCTTTCAGGATTTGCTTTCTACAGGATCACACTTTGAAACTGTGTTTATGCTGCACTTAAAATGGGAACTAAATAATAAAGCCTTTGCCTATTATCTTTTTGTTAGAGTGCTGTTTTTTCACACAGGTTTCATTACAAGAAACTATAATAAAATGTGGATAAAGAGCAGAGTGATCTTCACATGAGAATAATGATCCACATAATGGAGTTTTGTGACTCGCATATTCAAAACCAAAGCACACCCACATCCCCTACATAAACGATGATCTTTGTCACTCAGAAATCATTACAAAAATGTAAGTTAATTCTCCCAACATATTCACTGACTTTTTAAAAACCATCTTGAAATCTGATAGAGAATAGGCAAATATTTTAATTAATTGGATCTTCAATGCACTGTATTTGTACAATTTCCAGTTTCTTAATGTTTACCCACACAGCCTAGTATTTAGCTCTGTCCTTCAGAGGTGGACGGTCTCCCACACAAAATGGCTCTGCACTCAGCACGCGTAGGCTGCAGACTGGCAGCAAATCTCAGCAAGGTTAGAGGACACTTCGATTTTGCAACCTCAGGCACCCGGTGCAATGGGACCCTTATGTTAACTTGAACCTTCTGATGTGTACTGGGTTTGCGTGGCAAGGTTTTGGTACCGGGGCGGGCTACAGGGGTGGCTTCTGTGAGAAGCTGCTAGAAGCTTCCCCCATGTCCGATAGAGCCAATGCCGGCCGGCTCCAAGACAGACCCACTGCTGTCCAAGGCCAAGCCCATCAGCAACAGTGGTAGCGCCTCTGAGGTAACACATTTAAGGGGGGAAAAAAAACCTTGCACAATTGCAGCCAGAGAGGGGAGTGAGAGTATGTGACAGGAACAGCCCTGCAGACACCAAGGTCAGTGAAGAAGGAGGGGGAGGAGGTGCTCCAGGCGCCGGAGCAGAGATTCCCCTGCAGCCCGTGGTGAAGACCATGGTGAGGCAGGCTGTGCCCCTGCAGCCCATGGGGGTTAATGGTGGAGCAGATCTCCACCTGCAGCCTGTGGAGGACCCCACGCCGGAGCAGGTGGATGCCCGAAGGAGGCTGTGACCGTGTGGGAAGCCCACTCTTCACTAGGCTCCTGGCAGGACCTGTGGACCGGTGGAGAGAAGAGCCCACACTGGAGCAGGTTTGCTGGCAGAGCTTGTGACCCCGCGGGGGACCCACGCTGGAGCAGTCTGTTCCTGAAGGACTGCACCCCCTGGAAGGGACCCACGCTGGAGCAGTTTGTGAAGAACTGCAGCCCGTGGGAAGGACTCACGTTGGAGAAGTTCGTGGGGGACTGTCTCCCGTGGGAGGGACCCCACGCTGGAGAAGGGGAAGAGTGTGGGGAGTCCTCCCCCTGGGGAGGGAGGAGTGGCAGAGACAACGTGTGATGAACTGACTGCAACCCCCATTCCCTGTCCCCCTGCACCTCTGAGGGGGAGAAGGTAGAGAATTCGGGAGTGAAGTTGAGCCGGGGAAGAAGGGAGGGGTGGGGGGAAGATGTTTTTAAGATTTAGTTTTATTTTCTCATAAATTAAGCTAATTTCCCCAAGTTTCCCCATGTTTTGCCCATGATGGTAATTGGTGAGTGATCTCCCCCTGCCCTTATCTCGACCCATGAGTCTTTTGTTGTATTTTCTCTCCCCCGTCCAGCTGAGGAGGGGAGTGATAGAGCGGCTTTCGTGGGCACCTGGCATCCAGCCAGGGTCAACCCATCACATGATGCTTTTATTATTAAAGTACACAAAATATAACTCTCATGCAAAGCTCCGATAGCCAGCAGCAACTTCAGACACCACAGATGAGGCAAGGCTTTTCAAGCACTGACTTAGTTTCGGGATAGGCTGGAGCCTAAATGCTAGTGCTGTGTCAAGGCTAATACAGCTACCAGAAGGAAGCTGGGGGAACTGCCCGATTCCTCCTCAATTTCTTCTCAAGGAAAGGCAGTTATTGTCACTTGTTTTCAGGACAATTTTGCAGTCTGTTAAGCCCTGCAGGCCAACATTTTGAAAACAGGCACTGGTCAAGTACCGTCGTTTGCTCTTGGTGAGTGGGTTGGCAGAACTGTCCCCTCAACACAGCCTGAGCAGACTGCTGGTCTCCCCTGAACAATTATTAAAAACTTAGCGAAAATGCTGGCTTCTTAAAACAGCATTTTAATACAACAGCAGTCTTAAACTTCTGTTGATGGTGACTGCCGTGGACATCTACCAATACCATATTTCTAGACTTCTAGTAGAAACAAGAGAGCAATCATTCTGCCCAAGTTGATCAACAATAGCTACAGAATCCAGCACACATAAAGATAAAACGTAGGTGTAAGGAAACCTTAAAATAGCATAAACAAACATAGTTGTCTATTGTCAATAATTGATCTATGATCATATCTATTTATTATACACTTGTAAATTACAAGTCAATGATGATAGTCCCTTAATGCACAATTACTGTCTGGTTCATTACTAGATACACTTCTAATGGTATGAGCTGGTAAACTAAAAGGTATGTATTATCAAGAGAATACTGAAAAGCAGTTTTCCCTTTAGAAGCAAGCGACAAGATAAACAAGATAAACGTATCTGCTTCTACTGAAGTAAACTGGCTAGCAGGATTCAAGAGACACTTCATTTTTTTTGGTAAAGCAACAGGCAGCCAGAATATGCATTTTTGTATTTGCCACATTTCAATCATATAAATTATAAAGGCTATTTCTAAAATAGATGCCCAAGATTAGACAGCTAACTAAACCGACTTAATATAGTTCATCAAAAATGTTAAGTGGCTCCTGTCGACTGGCTGCAGGTAAGTTGAATGAACTAAACATTTCCAAAAGGAAAATTGCATTAAATTCCTAAAAAGAGACCGAAGACAACAGAATTGCAACAGAAAAATTTCATCCTTTTTACAGAGAAAAAGTACTACAAAGTTATGATGGAATATCATTAAATAAATGCAATCTTTGAAATAAAATAGATATCTTTGGTAGGTAACAGCCACAAGAATAGAGCTTTTGTGTATTAAAAAACCCACAAATTTTTATAGCAAAGCTGTAAACTTTTTTTTTGCTTGGAGGCAGAGATGAGTTGTATATCATGAAGTCTTGCTAGAATAATTACACCTGATTGGTGTGTGAGAAATTCAGACCTGCGAAATAGCAGCAGTCTAAGAGCAAAGACCTAGCGTGAACGCAAATATGTGATAGGAGCAAGCTTCTGATAGCTTAATTGCATCATTCAAAAAGAAAGCATGATTATGCTGGTGGAAAAACTCCTTTGGTCAGAATACATAGCTATGCTACCTTGATCCATCAACACTGGTAAGTATATATGAATTTAACTTAAGAGCTGTAAGTGGAGACAAGCCCTGAAGAAATCCGATTGGTATCACAATTTCATATATTATGCTCCCTGTGACTAGAACAAAATGGCTATTAAACTTTTTGGTGAAATGGTGACATCTATCAAGCTCCCTCATCAGTCCTACATCTTGCAATTTTTATTTTATATTTACATATTGTTTTTATATATGCAATTTGTCCTTGTTAAATTTTAGTCCTCAAATATATCTTTTTGCAAACATAATCCACAGTTACCAATTTTTAAATGTTATTGAACTTCATGTATTTGATCACTAATTTAAATCAAGAAATTCCAACGGCAACTGTAAGAACAATTAAAACATCTTTCTGTAGACATAAAATTACTCTCCTTTAGTGCAGTAAATCTGGTACATTCTAAAATGCAGACTCAAACCTTTGGCTTGGAAATTTTCTGTTTGCAGATTTATAGCCACATTAGCAACTCCCAAATGTAATTTACTGCTATATCACACTGTATTCCCATGTAGCAACTGTAATGATATCTGCTCATGATGTTCTTAGCAAAATGAAAGATAAAATTTCCAGGAACTAAGTTAGAAAATCTACAGATTATCTAACGTACCTCATGGAAAACAGCTGCTGTATGACCATATCATTAGATTACACGTCATAAAACATAGAAGTATTCACATCCATCTTCCAGCCCTCTTGTTAAAACATTAAGTAAACAGATAAAACAAAGCACTGAAATCTGAAAACGTTCCCCTCAACTTTCTTATTTTGCTACTCATCAGACCTTAATAAAAATCTAACAGAAATAAAACAAATATATATTTAAAATTAGCACACATATGATTAACACATCTATTTGCATATCAACATCCAATCTGCTCTTCCACAGCCAGAGTATTTAGTGTCAGCACTACCATCTTAAAGGTCTTAGAAGAAAAGTATGCACTTTATTTGTGGATGCACTGACTTTTCCCTAATGGCTTGTAACACAAACCGGGCATCTCTTGCCTGACCTGGGGCTCCCATGCTGTCATGCCAAACCATTGGGAAGCCCAAGCCAGAGGATGACCGAGAGGCCACTCCTGGCTTTCCCTGGAGGCATGTGCTCATTCCATGGGGTGAGTGCCCATAAGGAGCAGCATCCTGAAAATGCTCGCCCCCCCTTTCCAAGGGCCACTGCCCCAGGAGAGGCAGCAATCTGCACAGACACCCTCGCCACCCACCTCAGTTTTGGGGTGGGAGCCCAGCTGGGAACAGCGTGAGGAGAGAGATGGGGACACCACAGGGATGGGGTGCCCAAGCTTGGTCTGGGCACTGACAGTGCCCAAGGAAAACACAGCTTGATGCATATGAATAGACTGTGCTTTACTTGATTTAGAGTCAAAACCTTTAACAGAGATAAATCAAATACAGCACTAAATAATGGGACAAACGACCCCATTCTCTTTGGGTTTACAAAACAACTTGGACTTCTTCAGATGTATGAAAAAAAAAATCTAATTTTAGTAAGCTACTTAAGTAATGAGTTCTACACTGATATCCCATGGAAAACAACTGTTTTCCATAGCTTTTATTAAGTATAAACAGTAAGAAAAACTTGTGTGCACTTCCAAAATGACTCTTAGGCATAGGTCACGAAGTACTTCAGTTGCAACTAAGCATGTCATAGCTCTATATTAAATCATTATACTGACTTTTTGGATGGTTAAATTTATCTGGGATTATATATCTTGCTTAAATCACTCAGAAAGCCAGGGCAAGCATGAAACAGAGTCCCAATGCATCTTTGCCAGCATGTAACTTAATTCTTTGCTGAAAGAGATAGAGCATGCTTTTGCCTTTTCTTCAGGAGTTTTATTTTCTCTGTCTTTTAGGCTTTTGTTTATGAATTATTTTAAAAAATAATTAGTGTTATCTGGATCACTACAGAAATGACAAAAATAGGAAAAAACCAGTGTATTGCTATCCATTTTATTAACTATTCCATCAGTTAGCTGAAAACTAGGGCAATCCGTTCCAGTGCTCCATCTTACTTTTTCATTTTCTGAACAGTTTGGACCACGCACTCTATGAATTTGCCATACCATTGTTAGGATTTTTTTAAAAATGTTTTTTGTAACGCCGCATCTATTTCAGTATTTAACACAAATAACAGACTGCAATAACCAAATTATGTTGCCAAAAGTACAGTACACTACTGGAAATACCAGTTCATGGAGGTGATTTGGATTGAACAACTGGATAACTCTTTGGACAGAAATTATACAAATCCCTGTTAGTGTATTCAACATGAGCAGGTTAAGTATACTGCTGGATTTTATGTTATTTTTTGCAACTCAAGAACGGTACACGTACGAACTGAGAATAGTCTGCCACGTCCCTTGTCAATGACAAAATAACCCCTGAACCCTGCTTGCAAAATGTGTATGTTTCTAAAGCCAACCAACCAACCAGAACCAATACAAAAACCTTCCCCAAACCCCAAAACCAACCAACCAAAACACAAAAGCTTTGGCTTTTCAATATGGAGAGACTTCCACACTGACATGGTGTCCCACCACAGCCACACTGTCACCAGATGAGTATGAGAGGATGCAAGGGTATTTGGAAGAGAGAGATACATGTCAAGGAATAGAAAAATTAGCAACATATTTGAGAGGCCAAAAGAAGTAAGAAAAATTAATTCTAAATAAAAAATACTAAAAATATCCTTTGGATATCACCAAACCATAGTTCCTTCATTAAATTGGATTACTAGGCCTCAACATTTGAATTTATCCCAAGATGACAAACACACAAATTTTAAAAAGCAATTATAGCCATATAAATTATGAAAAAATATAAAATACATAGTGAATGTGAGTTTGCTTGCAAATTTCCATGCAATAACTGTAACAAACCACCTAAGCAAGTTTCAAATGTAGCAATAATGGGTTTTGGAGATGATTTGGGAAAACAAGTTCTGCTTATGAAGTATTTTTTGTATTAAACTTTATATATTTGAGCCAGATTCCCCAAACCACTGAAACTATGGGCAACAGGCTAATGAAAGAGAATCATAACACTTCGACTGCGGAGTACTAGGACAAAAATAAATAGCTATTGCCAAGGACAAATTGGTTTTTCTGACCGAAACATCCTGGGGAGTGGAAGATTGCTTAACTGGGGATTTTGGCTGACAAAAGGGGTAGAAGCTGTAAAGAGAAGCTTCTCCCTGGCTGCTTGATGAAGAAGGTAGCATGCGTGACAAAGAGAAAAGAGAAACAGCAAATAAGGCAGGCACTGCAGAGGAAAGATTCCCCTCTTTCTGGAGAAGCCACCAACAAGGAGAGCAGAAGGAGAAGCAAGAACCTTACAAGCATCTGACTTCGGCTCAGTGAATCCTCCAGAAGAGAGAAGAAGCCGAGATGAGAACATGCTCACTACAATGACTGTTTTTGTCCAGGTCTGTCTTCCTCCCCCCCCCCCCCCCCCCCTTTTTTTAAGGTAAAGTACAGGTTTTGGGAAAAAATATTCTTAGATCTACATATGCATCGTCTTTGAGAAATTGCCTGGAGAACATGACTGTACTTCAATTTATACCAGGTGCAACATTCCTCCCCTTTAGAGAAGGAGAAATTTTTCAAACATTCCTTAGGAATGCGTTTAGGTTTAGGTTCCACAATTAAGCAGCACTGAAGTTTTATATCGGCCGTGTATTTCAACCTCCAGAACATTAATTTCTCTCATGTTGCTAAAGCTCCTATGATATGCATGAGATCTAGCCTACGAGGAGTTATTTAACACATCTTTTGTACCAGCTAGCAAGCAGGTTCATACTATTAACTAGCATTAACTGCTGTAGATCCACAGGCTCATCGCAGGACTAGGGATGCCGATACAATCCGTCTGATGCACAAAGGCAGATGGACCAGGGAGAGACAAGGAGCTGACCAACGTGCTCTCCATCCAGAGAGCACAAGTAAATCCATAACGGACTAATCAATGGTGCTACCGTAGGGTGTGGAGAACCAGGTGGGATCTGCCACAGTGCCGCACTTCAGAGCAAGAAGTCCTGCAGTTCTGCATGGGAAGGCTGCAATACACAATGATAGTGAGGATCCAGGTGCAGATATAGGTATATTCCTGAGCAAAAGACTCCGACCTTCCAGTCAAGCTGTAGAAAATCACTGGAGGTCTTCTCAGGTGGGGAATTCCCTCTCCTTAACATGCTAGCTCTCAAGCAAGACAGTTTTCAACATGATTTTACTTGATATACTATTAAAAAGCAGCTTCCTCTAACATGAGGAATGGTTGGGAGGTTTTTGTTTTTTTTTTTTTTAAATTAGTTACCTGTTCCACTATACAGAGGTGAGAAGAGGTGGAAGGGAGAGAGAGTTTGGAGAGAAATAAAGCATTCAAAATAATCTGAATAGGAGAAAAAAATAAAATAAATATTCCTAACAGGAAATTAAGCATTCTTAAGAGGAACTTTTGAAAGTTGAAGGAAAAAAGGTCAGCTTTAATAACTAATTTATTCACTTGATAAGAATTTACAACCATCACAGCTGACCGTCTAGCAATTATAAAAATGCCCTGACTGATGCTGTCTTGTGACTTCTACAGTATTTTGCAACAAAGTATTACATAAAAGAGTGATTTTTAATTTTTTTTCTGGCATTCAAAAATCTTTCCTTTCTTCATTCAGTTTCTGAAATCCTAAAGACCTCTCAATCAACAAAGAGCTTTAATGTGGAAAGTATTTCACTTGAGCCATAACAGTGTGTGCAACTCACTTAAAATCTGTAGCAGATAGTTTAAATAGCACTCTGACAAATAATCAAATAACAAAACCTGGTATAAAACCATGCTAATAAATAGGTTGAAATGGCTGTAAGACAATGAGAGCCCAATATTAAAGCCCAAGGCAATGCATTTTGATGTACATTTCACAAAGTGATAGAGAATAAATAATTAAAGGAACATATTCCGATTACGTATTTAAATGGTGGGGGACACAAATGTGCAAGTTTGGTTCTGATGGTTTATCTTCAGATTTTAACAACGCAAAGTGTCAAGGAGGAAACAAAGGAACAGCAAGAGACAAGTGAAAACTTCTCAGAATATGCTGGAGTCATTGCAGTCACTGAAAACTTGTTTTCCTCTTCCTTTGCAATTTTATGAACATCTAATTAACATGGTAGAGTATGTCACAACTCTATTTTCTTGCTGACAACGAAAGGAGCAAATTTGCAATAGCTAAAGTAGAGAGAATAAAACTACAACAAAAAAAGCATTCCATGATTTCCAGCATTCATCACGGAACCGAATCTTTGCTCTGTGAATCAGCCTCAGCACCGACCCTAAGCATCACACTTGTAGTAACAGGGAAAAGAGCTCATAGGTGCTACTGGTCCTGTCGAATTAGCATGGCTGATAACATGAAAAAGGGTGTTGGATCTTATGAGATTTAGCATGAGAGTTACCTGTCTTTGTCGTTCTTCCATGGATAAGGGGCAGAAAAAAGTGCTGTTAATGAAAGCAGTCTAGTCGAGAGGGATTGAAAGGTTTACATGCATTTCTGCCTATGACTCTTACCAGTGCTCTCTGTGAAAAAAATAACAAAGCCAAACATTTGGTACCTGTAGTGTTCTGCTCTCCCTACACTATGGGTTTCTAGAGCAAGCTTTACTTCCCCTTAGCTCACATATTATAATGTATCTCCATTTTATTGATTGGGCTTTAAGGTATGTTTAGACTTTGACTAAATGGACACTCCCTACTGCAATTTCCAATTTTACTGAAACAATTTAGGGTAATCCTTCTTTTCTCTTTCCAATTAATCAATAAAGCAAGAAAACAAATAAAAATCTATTGACAACTTGTTGCAGAGATTTCTTATTCAAGTCTAGCAATATACTTGAATCGCTATTATCAAGATTCAGGCGTTTTTTTCAGCTGAAGGTTAACATTTCTCTTCTTAACCAATGTATGCCACGTGTCTTCAAAAATAAGGCAAGATAAGAATGCATTGTGAAAGAAAAAAAACCTAGCTGATAAGCAATATGTAACTTTTGGTGAGTCACTTGAAGTTTTCCTTCACTGGTTCTGGAATAGTCTTGTATTCGCTTTCCAACCTGTATCATCATTAGTCAAATTAAAAAATGATCCTTGATTTTGTAATACTAGAAATAACAGAGAATGACTTTACACAATAGTGTGTGTTGCTGATCCTAAAAGCCAAAACATATCTATTACGTTTTGTTCGTACTGCCAAATTTAATTTCATGTTTAAAATACTAATTAAAAATATTCCAGAATTATTTACCATCAAATTATTTTTCCCTTTTTGACCTGCCACTTCAAAAGTTAGCACTATTTAATACAAAATAAATCAAAATTGAGCTGCAGCTAAAAACCACATTTTTCTCAATTTAGTAACACCACTACATGAGAAGAATGTAAGCAGTATCTTGATTTCTAGATACATGCTTGCATAAAGACAAGGCAAACATTTTGTAAAACTTTCACAGAATACTCAACCCAGGACTTACTTCTGCAATTCCTAATCATCCTAAATGAACCACACACATAACTGGAAAAACACATTCAGTGGAATGTACACATGCTTACACAAGTAGATTATTATGAACGCTATCAGTAAGAATGATAATTTGCAAATGATTAAACTGCAGAGATAAATAGAAGGTTGATATTTATAACCTGATGCTGGCTTTGCCCAAAAGGACTGATGAAGAGTTGCGACAAATAAAGACATGAATCCCCATTTTAGGAATCTCTTTATTTCAACAAAATTCCTAAGAGATATTCCGTTTATAAGAATTAGTATTTTCTACAGTCAAGGAACTTTGAAACTATTCCTTATATAGAACATAACGTCTTTGTTTTTATTCAGTTTCTCATAGAAGACTTACTTGAGACCTTATTTATGTGGTAGTTTCACTTAGGGCTATGTTTTTCTTAAGATTCAGAACCAGGAATGCTCTTGCATTTTTTCATATTATCCTCTCTTAGCATACCCCAGATCCAACACTCATATCCTCATCCTGAGAAATATATCATAATTATTCTACATCACTGCATAGATGTTCTTTTGCTACTTTAATTTTCTTACTTCTCTGTAAGAACCAAGTTCAGAACAGTTGCTTTTTCCCTTGCCCTTTACAAGCTGTTATGATACTTAATACAGTAATACTTGTGACTATGGAATCACGTATGGAAGTATGCAGCACGTAAATGATTACAAATCAGCACAACACATCAACATCCAGCCATGCAGCACAGGAGCCAAGACCCCACCCTTTCCAAACCGAAGGCCCTGGCGTGTTGGCTGTGATTATGGGAGGAAACTAGCTGAGGGTGAAAGTGTTTTCTAGCAAGTGAAAGGGATGAACAGCATAATATCTGACCATGCTATTTCCTGGTTATTGTTCTTTGTGCTGAGAGGATAGGCATTTTAGCAACATCAGCTCAAGCAAGCTGAGATTGTCTCTTTTTAATAGATTCAGATGATTTTTCCTTATAGAGTGATCTTCATTTTCTGTTTGGACAGTAAAATGACACACCACCATGAACTGCTGCTGTGTATCTTCACTTTTCCAGCAGGAAAGTTTTTTTAAGATACTTGTACTTCAAAAAACAGTATGTATGTTTTATCTCAACATACATCAGAGTTAAGCCTATCCTTACTACCCAAAACAGAGAAAGAGAATTCCTGCAAATCCAGCGAGCTAGGGGTCCTGCCGGTCCTCTGAGAAAAGAGAGATCTTGCTTTGCCCTCTGACTGAGAACCAGGCAGAGCAGAAATCCGAATTTCCCAGATGAGTGATCTGACCGTCTGCCTTGGAAGCTCTCCCCGGCTGCGCGTTTAGCCAGTTTTGTTAGGAAACGCTTTTCCAACTTTTCTTGGATTCTTAAAAACTTTTGGTTTCAATGAGTCAGCATTTCCAGACGAAAGGCTGCTGCACTGAAAAATTAATGAGCAGCTGTATTTGTAATAACAGCTGAGATTGTATTTATCAGTTTTGTAGTTCTGACTGAACAGTTAGCTGTGTATTTCTTGACTGCTAGAACATGCCATCCTCCCCTTCAAATGCATTTAGGATTTAAATCAGTAAGTTATTAAGAACTTTAAAATTTTATTGATTCAAATAAACTGTCATTTCAAGAATGCGTATTCTTGTGATGTTGATATACTTGTACCATTATAGAAATGGGGAGTATTACAACTTAAATATGAAATCAGTAATTTCCTCTTACAGAAATGGCTGCAAAATGTAACCTCACCACTGCAGTAAACAGTCAAGGTATATTTAGAATGACCAAGCTGTTCTCTTTCATGCTGTAACATTTAAATAAGGATAAACTGTAAGGGACTTAAATTATTAGAATGCTTCATTAGAAATAGATACACTTCTTGTTGTTGTTGTTGTAAAGCAAGGTCCACAAAAGAATCACTTAATCATAGTTTTCTCACTTTGCAGTATAAAATGTTTATTCTGGATATGGCCAGCAGTATTTTCTAATCATTCTCAAAAGCCTGTGTAAATATTTGAGACTCAAACTTGACTGTAAATTTTTGTGGACTTCGGAATGCCACTCATAACCTGGCAGAAGACCCCTTGAGACTGTATTAAGGCATTCATCCTTCTGCTGCTTTGAAGATCCAGGTGAAAGCTCCCGTTTGCCTAGGCAAGAGGGGCAACGCGCTGCCACTGTAGCTGGAAGGCAAGAAGGGACACCTCCAAAACATGAAAAAAAACCCCTCTCTACACTTGCAGCTCATGAAACCTACCACTTGTGCCAGGACTAATTCAAGCAGAAAAAAAAAATGTGGTGATTTCAAAACACCACTTCAAAATTAGTGATGACTGGCACACAGATAAAACATTACACTACAGTCCCGTCTACATTGAATACATAATAATTACCTGAAACTTGGTTGGTGCTGTAAGTGAACAACACAGTAAGTCACTACTGTATTACTTTTTTATTAGTATGCTATTCCTAAGATGGACATGGATAAGCACAATCCCTGGTAACTTATAATTGAATGTTATGCATGCATTCTGATGTTACCATAGGAAACTGATTCCTTCAGCAGCAGTAATCCTTTTTAACTAAGTTAAATCAGGTTATAGTAAAATGTAGCTTGTATCTCCAAAATCTTTGTCATTACATAATTTTAAAAAATTATTTTAAATGATATATTAAATCAGACTATTCAGAAACATGGACTACACTATTACAAAAATAAAATCTGTTCACCACGCTTTTATTAAAAAACCCCTCTAAATACAAATATTTCGCCTTATAGTTCATCTAATAGAAAAGAAAAAAATTCTAATACTCTATCATGGCACATGGACAACACTGTCTTGCACTGTCCCATATGACCGCCCTCTCAAGACACTACCATGTTTCTTCAACAGTCGAATTTTTGAAAGCAAACGTAGGTACACAGAGCCACATTTTCTTACGAATTTTTCCTTACTACTAAAATAGCCTAGTGCAGTAAAATCATGTTCAGGTTTCAAGCGTCCTTCTTCAACTGCAGCGGTGCATACTGCTTTTTATGAAGTATTCTTGGAGCATGCATTGTCTGCAAAGCACAAGTGTGACGCCTGTCTCAGTGACATCTAAGTCTAAAAGAAATGCTCGGTACCCACGCAGAAGATACCAGCTTACATGTTGTATTAAGAAAACAATGAAAAGTCATTTAGACAAGTACCATGGAAAAGCCCAGTAGTTTTTCTCACACATACACAAACACACACAAATAAAGGACTTGATTTATTTCAGAAAGACTCAAGAGTATTTCTAAAAACTGCTTCCCATCCAATTCCTCATCTGTTCTGATAGACGCAGGAGAAAAAAAAATGTACCTGTATAGTACTGCTCCCACTGATCTAACTGCAGTCAACAGACTGAAGACAATAATTATTGTAATTGCTAATCCTACAACGTTTTCTTTGGATCCCTAACACAGATTCCCTTGGTCAACATGAATACATCACCTAATTTTCAAATAATCTTACAGAACACTTCAGTCACCGTACAGCATGGATTTCTGGGGAGAGAAGGGATATTCTAAACAAGCAACGTGATTTTCTTAAGTTTTCCACCTCCCACGGCAGCTAAACTTGCAAAAGTTTATGCTCAAATCTTAATCTTTTCTTTTGCAAACTGTCACGGCATAATTCTCCTGAGGCTTAGCTTCTGAAATAGTTTCATAGTTGATTACACCATACCTGTGCTTAGCATCTGCCATTAATGTTGCAACAAAGAAAATGAAAAGGAGGAGAATGAAAAGAGTTCCCATTTTAATGAGAAAGAATACAAAGTTTTCGTCTACTTAATTAAATTGAAACAGCATTTTTTTAAAGAAATGGAAAAAAATGCGAGATTTAACTTGTTGCTGGAACATTAAATGATCAGTAAAAATTACTGTGCCCGTGCAAACTACCGAAGCAAACTTGTCCACAATGAACATGAATGCTGGAGACTTACTCTTATTTGATACCGTAAATAATCTCAGGTATATGTAAACAACTGAAATTCTCAGCTGTTCATTTTCAAGGCCTAAGAGAAATGGCTCTGTCCAGGAGAAACGGAAACCAAAATGAAAAACTGTGTAACACTCTTGAAACTTAATTTGTAACAATTTCTAAAGAAGTCTACCTTTATTTGAAGGAAAAAAATCAAGGAAGCAACCCTCCCGAATCAAGCACAATGTCATGCTTTTGAAGCTACAGATGGCAAAACTGGCTAGCCAACTTCTAGTCAAACCGTGAGTAGAGAGACACCGTTTGCCTTATGCTACAAATGCCAATGGTGAACTCTTGAATGTGGAAGGAGCAAATTCAGACCTGCGTCCATGAGATGGGCCCCAGCAAATGATCACAGACCTCCTAATGAGAAATGCTACCAAAACCTCCACTCAACACAGTGAGGTGATTGCACACTCCTCATAGTCGTGACTCCAACTCAGTCTTGCCTAATTCCTGTTTGAAGACTTGACTAAAATATCTTTTGCCACAACTGTACCTCCTCTGTCATGTACATGTTACAGACATGTGGGCCCACAGTCAGCGAATTTTTAATAAGAAAGACCTACAGAAGATAGGGGAAAAGAATACAAATTCAAAAAACCGATGCAGTTTTATACTCGTGTTTTTCCATGTGATTGTGCCTTTCAGAATAAACCTACAATTTCTAATGTCATAACAGCTTCTGCCATAATTAATCTATTTAGATACTATTTGTTCCATCTCATTCATAATCCTAGCTTTAAAAAAGGGTATACATCAATGAAAATACAAAATAACCACAAGGAAGCAGATGTCCATTTCCGAAATGTTAGCATTAATACAGAACAATTAGAAACGGTCTTTCAAAATAATCAAAACTCTTCTTACAGATTCCTAATGAATTCTTAATGAAAATACACTAATTCAAGAAAACCTTTGTAAGAAAAACCAGCAAGCCCAGCTTCTCTTTCCTGTACAGGAACAGACTGTAAGTACAGAAAATATCACTTGAAAGAGGGAAGTAAATAGTTCCTTTTTCTATGTAGGGAACAGCTATTAACTGGCTTTTAAGCAATGGTATGTAACATTAAGTTTCAGATCTTGAAAAGGACTTCGCATGCCATTTTAGTGATCAAAAGAACTGTACATAGATAAATTGTGAAGAAATTTGAAACAGTGCCCCAAAGGCAGACTAATAATCTTGAAAAGCACGCAAACCTTCATCTTCCAATAGTCAAAAGAACAACTTAAGACAGATTATTTTACTCTGAAGCAAACTTAAGAGAAAAAAGCAACAGCTTTCTAAATGAACACCAGCAATGACTTGAGCCAGCAATGTGCCCTTGCAGCAAAGAAGGCCAATGGCATCATGGGCTGCATTAGGAGGAGTGTTGCCAGCAGGTCGAGGGAGGTGATCCTTCCCCTCTGCTCAGCCCTGGTGAGGCCACAGCTGGAGTGCTGGGTCCAGTTCTGGGCTCCCCACTACGAGAGAGACATGGACATACTGGAGAGAGTCCAGTGAAGGGCCACAAAGATGATGAAGGGACTGGGGCACCTCTCCTGTGAGGACAGGCTGAGCGAGCTGGGACAGCTCAGCCTGGAGAAGAGAAGGCTCAGGGGGGATCTCATCAGTGCATATAAACACCTGACGGAAGGGTGCAAAGAGGACGGAGCCAGGCTCTTTTCACTGGTGCCCAGTGACAGGGCCAGAGGCAATGGGCACACACTGAAACACAGGAGGCTCCCTCTGAACATCAGGAAACACTTTACTGTGAGGGTGACCGAGCACTGGCACAGGTTGCCCAGGGAGGCCGTGGAGTCTCCCCACCTTGGAGACATGCAGAAGTGCCTGAAACTGGTCCTGGGAAACTGGCCCTGGGTGGCCCTGCTGGGCCAGGGTGGCTGGAGCAGCTGACCTCCAGAGGTGCCTTCCAACCTCAACCACTCTGCGAGTCTGTGACATGCCATAGGTGCACAATTTCAAACTCTACAGTTCAAGCTTGAGCCCAAAATACAAATATATCTGCCATAAAAATAAGGAAAGAAAAGGGGGCTAGCATAGAACAACTGAAAAAAAAAAAATCAGACTGTCCAGCAATTAAATTTGGTTAATTCCCTAGGATAACTGAAGTATGTCAGGAAATTTTTGTTTTGGTTATGTTTATACAATTACTATTTCTTTGAACTATTTTCTTTCCCTTGCTCTCTGATGGATAAAAAGAAAGGCAGTGAAAGTCACAGAAAAGACTTTGCCCCTGTTCTGTCAGGAATTTGTAACAACCAGATCGACTGCCTCCCCAGCCTGAGTAAAAACAGAGAAAGCTCACACCCTTCCTGTTTGCAGAGAGGTCTGCATCAGACAACACAGCAACATGAATACTGTGTCTATTATTGAGATGAGTATCTTATGACTACCTACGAGGCCACTGTTACATCCCTGTGTGGCTGGTTCGCAAGACACAGATTATTGATTAGATCTCTTGCTGAGCTCACCGTTTCCACCACAGCACCATCTGCTTGCACAGCTGAATGGGGGACACTCCTCCTTAACCACTTCCATCATGTATCGCTACATTGGGGTTGCCTGCAACAGTCTCGATTATGCAATGGCAGAACCGAGGTAAAAAGGTTTGACTTGGTAACAGCTTGCTCTCAAGTCTCACAAAGCCTGAAAGTGTGGTGGCAGTAGACATAAATGAAGCGACTCTTACCGATGCAGCTGGGGACCAGCTGTGTCATTCTGGATCAAGGGAACTGACCATCTGACTGCACAGCGGTAGTGGGACAGATGCAAAGTGCCACTGAAGTCCAAAAGATGTAACTTTTTATTAACAGAAATTCGTATCATAAGAAATCCTCCTCTTGAGGAGGATTTTAGAAAATTTTAGAAAACCTCCTCTTGAAGAGAATCTCTGTCTGCTTGAGCACAGAGGAGCAAGCCATGGGGAAAAACAGGTTAGAGTGGAGAGCAACTGTGTCTCCTTCCAGGCTATCCTTGACCCTCGTTTCTGAGAAGGGAATACACAGTTGTCTTAGATGGTATTTAAGAAATCTGAGTCAGGAGCTTAAAACTATGACAACATGTAAAGGAATAATTACATATCTAGTGAGAAAGGAATGTATGAGGGAGGGATACTCTGTCCGGATGCCAGCACCAGCAAGTAACAGCAAATGGTTCAAACTGGAAGGGCCTTTCTCTTAAAGAACCAGTTGGTCTCCTTTGTCTGGAGGATCCCTGAGCCTTTTGCAGGTTTCAGTCTCTGCAAGAATCTGCTCTGCATTTTCTGGGGTTGCCGTCTGATCCATTCTGATCCACTGGCTCCTGCCTGACCTGCTCCATTCTGGAGCTTTGAGATTTACAGCTGGAAACATCTCCTGTTTTTTTTATACTTAGTCATCATCTCACAGAAATAAGGGAAAACTTCACAGGATAATCCTGTTTTTATTGTGCTATTATGTACAAATGTACTGCCATGTAGTTGCAAATTTTTTTACCTCATGCATCTTTACATCTTCATTTTTCATAGCGTCTATGAGAGTTAAAAAATACATCTATGTTTCTCTCTCATAATAAATGGAAGTTTATCATCAGGAAAAAGATAATAAACTACTACAGTCAATACTTTTCTTTAAATCATCATCAACACATTTTAACTTGCACTTATTTCCTATATGGAAGGATACGATTTTTTAAAAAATGCATGTATTAGAGGTGGAGTTTCTTTTCCCAGCAGTTCATGCTGATAGTCTGATAACTGTTTCTGGACTTTAAACACTAAGGTCCTGTAAACAGAAAATGAAGTACAACCATGAAAAAGTAAACAAACAGAAACATTCTAAGTTTTCTGTAAATGTGGTCTCTGATCCTTGTATATTTCCTTATGATCTGGGCACAGGCAAGAAATTCCCTTTCTTTTTCACAATTGCTAAAATAATAATGGTCTTAGATTTTTAAAATTTTCTCCATTACGTTCAGTTGTAGGCAATCACTAGTTCTTTTAAGTTTTGTCTAAGCAACAGAGTCTCATGAGCTGCACATATGATCGGAGAGCAATGGGAAATTTTTTTGAGAGCTTTATTTTAGATTCTGCTGACAGTTTTCCTATGCCTCCACAAAGCATCTGGGAACTGATTTTCCGCCTTCATGGGCACCTGTCCTTCCACTGGATGCAGTCTCTAGATGGTCCCATTGTTCAACACTTTTGATTTTAGAATAGGAAATTCCTCTCCTAGGGCAATAAAAAAATCATTGTAGTCCCTTTTCACTGAGTTCAGGTTACTCCGTGTAGTAGGGGGCATCCTGAGCGCATTGAGATAAACTCACAGAGCTTGCTTTCCAACCATTTAACTTCAGGCAGATAGCACATTTACCTTGTGCACCAGTGTTCCCTCTGACTGGAGCAGCTCTGCAGAGGCCCTCCTGAACGCTGCTGCAGCCCTGTCTGGCGAAGTATTGCTGAACTACTCTTCCTTATGTGTGACTGTTTTTCTTTAGATACTTTCAGTAATTTGTTATACATTTTTGCAAATAGCTTAATTTCTTGCAAAAATAGTAGCAGCTAGACTAAGTACTACTTAGGTTGTTTTTTCTTCCCTCTAAATAGTACAGCCTTGTTTGATTCTGCTCAGCAGCTTGACAATTTAAAAAATTACTTCTTTAAATCTAAATCACAATCATCTTCATCATGATCTTTTTCTCAGTTTGGAATCTTTGATCCCCATTTTCATCTCTTTGAATAAAATGTTACACAGATCTTGAATTAGAAATAAATTGTCTCTGAAAAATATTTTTTTTGCATGTCAACTCAGGAGAAATGTGTGTCCTTCCAGGTGAGGCTTCCTTTATTTCTATTCTATTTCTAAATCTTTTGTTTCTGTTTTCTTTTTTGAGGTAAAAAACTTTAGAAAAGAAAAAAAAAAAACCCCACACCTTTCCTCAAATTCCCTGAGTTCTTCTTTTATGTCTCCAGGAGAAAATGTTTCCACAAGAAAATGAACATTTGATCGTAACAGGGTATGTATGACAGGGCTGGAGGAGGTAAGATTGGGAGAAGGAGAGAATTTAAATGGGACAATAGTGTCTGCTCCATATAACTTCTGAGTTTTCTTTCTCTCTGAGAAATTATTCCAGGGCTTCCAAATGGGACAGTCTGTAGTTATTAGACTGTTCACAGTTATGTATCAAACTGAAGGCTGCCCCTTTGAGTGACACTAGAAAGACTTTTTGTAGTGTTACTGCTTTTGTTATTTCCAATACCTTTGAGAAGAAGATGTAGCAATATAAATAACTTCAGGCATTCTTCTGAACTGTTAATATATTCTTAAGTATCTATTAACTTTATGGTCTTCATTTTCTTCTAAAGATTTAGTTTGCATTTGCTGTACAAATCATCTCCATCAACTGGAACTTCTTCCACCTATCTTAGCTTCGGGAAAGTAAGATAACTTAGGCAAAAAGTGATGCCCAGCAGAAAAAAAAAACAAAACCACCACTCATACTACAAAAACCTTAGAGGAATCAGAAAATCCTCAAAACACTTTGAGGGCATCTTGTGCAACAAGCCCACTATGCAAAAATGAGAGCACGGGCTAAGTTTCTTTTGCTCTGTTCTAAAGAGATTTTGCATCTTTTTTTTTTTTTTTCCCCCATGAATACAACATATAATATACTACAATGGCTTAAAGATTTGATATGCTTATGACCAATACTGTTGTTAAAAAAATCTTCCTGTCCACAGACTTCTCTACATAACAGTTTAAATTACAGTTGTTCACCTCTATCTCTGAACAGTCACACATACCAGCTAGAGCTGTACAGTTTGAAAGAACTGAAAACTAGTATACTACTATATTTGGTGTCATTTATCTGTTTTCCTTATTACTTTTTTTAAATGTGCAGGAATGAAGAAGATTGGTTTCCCTTCTGACTTGAGTTTCTCCAGAAATAAAAACGTGATTTTGGTGTTGGAATGAGAACCCGGGATCGCCTTGGCTGGCAAACCCTGGAGATCGACCCTGACTCCAGCTGATTTTCTTTCCACTAACCCATAAAGCAGGGGAGGTCCTTCAAAGGGATGAGGGAAGCAGGACTTCTTTTTTAGGCTGTCTGGTCCTTTAAGATTGAATGACTTTTGGTAGCATGCCACTGCTGCCTTCCCACAGAGAAAGGAAAGTATTTCTAAGAGGGTTTTTTTAAATATTATTTTTTAAAATTAGGTAGATAGATGTGGAAATTAGTTTGTTTTTCAGTCTGATGAGAATCCAGTTTCTCACGATGAGTTAACAGTTTTGGATGGAGTATCCTCTTTTGTTGAAGTCGGGTCAGTGGAATCCCTCAGATTTTTGTTTCGACATGCAGTGTGCAAGGATCGTTTCAGATAGGTAGCCTTTTGGAGGTCAATAATAAAGAAGATACCATGTGCAGAACGTTGTATTACCTCTGTTACCTTCAGGAAAAAGAAGCAAATGCCCATTCATGAACATGACAGGTCTATGTGAAGAAGCAGATTCAGGAGACCTTGCTGACAAAACCTCTTTCACAAAAAACACCTCTTTGGGCTTCGTGCCCTCTGCTCAGAAGTTCTGTGAACTCTGCGTTTTCAAAGAAGGGTTCCCCTTCAAGCCAGCCTGTGTATTTTGCAGAGGCCTCAGCTGCCAAACAGAACAAGACACAAAAAGGGGCATAGCTCTCAACCCCTTAAAATCAGGCACAGGATTTCAGTAGCTGAAGAAAATACCTGAAACTATGCTCCTAACTTTTCTCTAGAAACAAAACCTCACACTAACTTTAACTGGTGAATCACTAAAACCAAAAATCTGTGCTTAAAGCAAAGGATACTTAAAGCTGAAGGTTACAATTTAGAATCCTTAAATATTTTTATCCATTAGATGTTGTAGGAAGAAACCAATGAGGTTAGGGTCTCGTCTTCTTTTACAGTCTCAGGTTCAAAATGTTTGGGAACAGTGGAAAGTAAGGCAAATAGGGCGTGCATGTGCATATGTGTATAAAAGCATGAAAATGGGAACTGCTTTCAAAAGGCTCTGCAACTAGGATCATGGAGAGGACCTGCCAAAAAAAAAAAAAAAGGGGCGGGGGGGGGGGGGAGGAAAAGAAAAAAAAAGGAAAGAAAAGAAAAAAAAAGGAAAGAAAAGAAAGCAGTCGCCTAGATGCCAACTATTGGTTATCTGCAGTGCTAACACAATAGGTCCAGTGTTTTCAGTGGACACTGTCAATATTCTTAGTCTTAAATTAGAGCAAGCAGCTGTTTTAGTGTACAGCTGAGCGTGACATAAGCCTATGTAAACACTCTCCTCTGCCACATTCTAAGTGGATGAGGGTTGTATTTTTCCTCCCCTCATGTAGAAAAATCCTCTTCTCCAAAAGTTCAAAATAACTCTTAAATCACACTTCAATTCTGCCACTAGAAAGCAACTAAAAGAGCAGGGGGACAATACGATTTGTCAGTTGGGTGTGTGTATCATGCATCAAGATGTCTACTTTTAAGGCTAGCAACCTTGACAGCATTCCACAAACACATTACCCCTATTCCCTTGAGCCTACATGTTCCAATGTCAACACGCTTGGCAGATTCCAAAGTCAGTTTTGATAGTAGTGATAGGAAACCCCTACTTCTGGTTCCTATGGGTTTAGTACATAAAATAATCATAAAGCACGGTGATACGTGTCTGTACCTACAAGGAAATATACTGCAAGAATCAATTTATTTGGTTTCGTAAAATTCCTTGCTGTCCTCACATTTTAAGCGGACTCAATTACTGAGGGTTTTTAAAATTGAAAATTTAAAATTGCGTAACCAACACTGGTAAAATCTGAAAATCCTAGTAGAGTTTACAATAAACATCTCTCTCCCTTCTCCTCCACCCTTCAGTCTTCATATACTTTTTGAGGCATCTAGAGGTCAGGCAGAGAAACTTGAGAACATACTGCAACAAACGAGCAACAATTTCCACAGCACCAAAATTATTAAGTTGAAACCATGACACCGATTTGCACGAAAAGGCAGCTGACCTCCATCTCATGACTTATTTTTAAACCAAATGAACTTTGAAACTGACAGACAAAGGCAGATAAATTGCCCTATCTTCCAGTTTTCCATTAAAGCCTGTGGAGATGGAAGAACTCACAGCAGAGTGGCCTGGCTCCTTTTCTCTACTGTACAGAGACAAAACCAGTGGCTGTGGACAACGCTGGCCAATAGAGAAGACCAAGAATTCCCAGAAAAGCTGCAGCAAAAGCAACAGGTCACAGGGAAGACCCTGCCAATGAGGAAACTGTTAAAGCAGACAGTTTAATGCTCAATTATCACTCTTACCTTTACATGCTACCTCTTTAAATGCACTGTCCCTTGAAGAGGGACCTGTAATTTCTGTGGCATGTGATTTCTCTATTGTTCTGGCCCTGTAAAACTGTGCATCTTACTTCTTGGTGAGTTGTCTTCAAGTTGTGAAGGACGGTGGCCAACAACCATACAACGGTGGGGATGTTACAAGAAATGTGCTTGCAATGGAAAACAGTTTCAACTAGGCTACCTGAAACAGAGGAGCAACTCTGACACAAATTAATACCTTGGCTTTCTGTTACTGTCTTTTACCATCACCACCCTGGCCACTTCTTCACAGGTTTACTCGGCTATCGGACAACAGGGATTCACACGGCTGAGTTACAACAGTTCATCAGCTGCTAATCTAGATGGTTTTTGTTGATGATTCAATCCGTATAGCTTGCATGTTGTTTCACAACATGTTCTTTCTGTTGCCAAGTTCAAGAAAATTTATAAAGCAAGAGTACAAACTCCATCTACAAGTTGTTCAAGCTGTAGAAAACTGTGAGTTTAGGTAAGAACAAAAAACATGCAGGCTGCTTATTGCTTTAGAATTCTTGGTTCTGCTATATGCATTATATATAGCTGTATTTTCTTTGCAAGAAAGATGTTGATCAATCTCACTGGTTACAGGTGCACCAAAGCCTGTCACCCCACAAGGAGACAAGTCTCCGGCATGAACAAGGTACAGGCATAGAATCACAGAGAAATTTATGTTGGAAGGGGTCTCTGGATCATCCAGTCCAACCTCCTGCGCAAAGCAGGGCTCACATTACATTTACAGCAGGATGCTCAGGTCCTCGTCCAGCTGAGTTTTGAAAGTCTCCAAGTATGAGGATGCCACAGTCTTTCTGGGCAACCTGGTCATGTCTGGCCATTGTGAATATTTTTCCTTAATGTCTAATATGACCTTCCCATGCTGCAGGTTGTGCCTGTTATCTCTTGTCTCATCACTGTGCACCTCTGAGAGGGGTCTGGCTCTGAAACTCCCCTCCTCCTTTAGGTGGGGGCTGACTGTTATTAAATCCTGCCTTAGCCTTTGCTTTTCCAGGCTAAACAAGATCATTTTCCTCAGCCTCCCCTCACATGCCATGTGCTTCATCACCCTAACCTTGTTAGTGGTTCCTCCACTAGACTCGCTGCAGTTTTCTGACGTTTCTGGATGGGTGCAGAACCGGACACACACCGTAGATGCAGCCTCACGAGTGCTGCGTAGAGGGGAATAATCCCTTCTGCTGGCGGGCTGACACTCTTCCTAACGCAACTCAGTATGCACAAGACACTGCTGACTCACGTTTAATGTCTCCACCAGACCTCCAAGACAATTTTTGGTGGAGCTGCTACTTGGCCAGCTGGTCCCCTGTCCATACTGATGCTCAAGGTTGTTTTGTTCCAGGTGCTGGACATAGCACTTCTCTTTGTTGAACCCTTTGATGTTTCTGGCAGCCCAGCCCTGCAGAGCGTGCCAAGGTCCTTGTGAATGGCAGTCCTGCCTCCATCCAGTCACCTGCTTCCCCCCAGTTTCGGAGAATGCCAGTCAAACGTCCATTCCAGTCAGCTGGTTTACCCACTCTGCAGCTGCCGCAGTGAATTCAGCTCCTGTAGTTAACTCTCTAGTTTGGAAGAAGCTGAGTTTTTGCAAAATACTGGCAGCACAACTATGGTAGCACGGTGAACTGAGGAAAGCTGCTGTTGGCCAGCATTTTGATTTATGCTACTAAACTCCCCAACAGAAGAATACCGGGCACATAAGGGTTAGTTCGGACACTTCTATACGAGCCATGTATTACGGTATAGGCAAAACCCTGAAGAACCAAAGAGCCATGAAAACCCTCACCAGAATAGAATCATAGAACCATTAAGGTTGGAAAGGACCTCTGAGATCATCCAGTCCAACCGTTAACCTAACTGCCTGGTCCACCTCTACACCATGTCCCTAAGTACCACATCCACACGTTTTTTGAATACTTCCAGGGACTGTGATTGCGCCACCAGATAGAAGCAAAAGGCCT
Organism: Nipponia nippon; assembly: GCF_047370975.1. Taxonomy (NCBI): domain Eukaryota; kingdom Metazoa; phylum Chordata; class Aves; order Pelecaniformes; family Threskiornithidae; genus Nipponia; species Nipponia nippon. Next base: position 57,630,681 of record NW_028262290.1, on the reverse strand, counting down.
ATGAACTAGGAAGTGAAGAAGTGAATTAAGAGAGACTAAAAACCAGTTTGTTTTGTAGTCATGAACCTCCTCTCCCATCTGGTATTTATGCTACACACACACACACACAGCCACAAGTGCATGCATATATATATATTTCTACCCTCTGAATTTCAAGGCACACAGACAGTAACAATTAAGTCATCCACATTTTAAAAGCAGATAAAATATTTCTTTAGACACTTTTCAGACATCTGCAGGCAGTTCTCAGAAGAGTTTTTTTTTTTCCTTTAAATCAGACTGATTGCCTCAAGCATACACAGAAAAGTTTTACACTAAAAAAAAGTTCCTTATGATGCAGAGAAGAATTGCTAAAAACAGTGGTAGAGAAGAGATAGTTCTGCCTGGCAGAACTGGTGAACCTGCAGAATAGAGGATTGCTCAATGGGGCCAGCTACAGCACTACCTGCCAAGTCAGCCACTCTCACAGACTGGGAATTAGCAAGCGTGAGACACAGCCAGTTGGCTTTGGCGGAATATTTATGGAGGATGCAGAAGCTTATTTACTGAATAATCTGGAGACCATCTGGTGGTATCCAGGGACAAGAACGTTGAGCTGAAAGTGGAAAAGCCTGAGCTCTATTTCTGGCTCTGCCAGCTATTCTCTGTGACCTCTGGTGGCTCAGTTTCCCCATACACAAA